>NC_083278.1:84017341-84754820 GCF_963506605.1 Zootoca vivipara
TCAGGCTCCGCAAGGCTACACGCTGTTCGCTCGAGTGATTTCCTGTAGATAAAAAACAAAGGAGGGGGGGGGAGAGAGAGATTGTCCTTGTAGCTGCCGCTGCTGTTTTAGAACTTCTTGCTGGTTAGTCCACCACCAAACTCTCCGAGGTAGTGCGTCCCACGTATTGGACATTGAGGTGTGTCTGGCACACAGAAGTCATCTCTGGGATGTAGCAGCAGTTAGTTGAGAAGTCATCTCTGGGATATAGCAGCAGTGCCTTACAGCAGTCTTTGCCGAATTTCACAAGGCTTGCAACAGGATTCCACGTCTGGTCCATCTTTCAGGATCTCCCCGTGGTTTCTCTTTCCTTCCACAGAACTTCATGCATGTGCAGGGTTAAGGAGGGGTCCTTTAAATCCGTATTTGCCTCCCATCCAGCTGCCGACGGCTGAGTTCTGCTAGGATACTGAAGCCTGTTTTTCAAATTATGCAAAGTCTTGTGGTTTCTAGAAGAAGAAAAACTTACAGCTGCTTTGTAGCAACGGGCTGTTTCCGTGAGATATAAAAATTTTTAAAGTCAAAGCATTTAGAGCAGTAGTGTTTTTGTAAGCTGAAACGTGGACCTCCAAAGCATAACATCTTTTTCTCTCTACTTTCACAGCAACGGTCTTGGTCACACAATGTCACACAATAGAATGTCCGAAATGGCAACACCAGCCAGGCACAGCCACAGTCTCTAAGTGCAGGTTGCAGGAGAAAGCAAGTTGTGCAAATACAAATCATGCAGAATCGCTTGTGTAACCAAATAAGGGGGGTTACGCCACACATCTCTGCCGGAGGTTTGAGAGACTGCTTGAGATTTTTCGCAGCCTGTCTTCCAATGGTAGTGTTAGATTCAAACAGACAATGTCTTTACACACAAATCTCCATTCAGTATAACTTCCTTCTACCTTATCCTGAATTCTTTAGTTGATAAACATTCATTTCATTAAAATATGTAGTTCTACAAATTTTCCAACGTTGCTGTCACAAAAACATATGAAATGGGGTTGCAGGTAGGAGGGTAAAACCCTTTAAACATAGTTTGCTTTTAGAAGGACTCAAGTGTCTCTTTTCCCCCATTCTTGTAAGTTTCCCCAAAATTAAAATCTGCACAGCTCCAACAGGACTTGGGAAAAGATGTTAATTGTTCAAATAAAATCTATTGTCTCTTGCGTTGTGAACTACTTAAGTACATGATTTTTTTCTTTTCTTTTCTTTTGAAGCCAGCTGAAGCATATGAAAACATTTTCTGAGCACCGTTACTGGCATTTTGACAGTATCCTGTGCGGCGGTAGCCTCATTTCTAGTGTGGTGAATAGCATTTTAAAGGTTGCAGAGATGATTTTTCTGAACCAATCCGCTGTCTGTTTGTACAGCCCTTTTAGGCATAAAATCAGTCTGATGCTTCTTTTGGCTTTTTGGTGCTGTTTCAAGGATATTTAAAAACAGAATACTGGGTGCCTATGTTTATAACAAAGTCCAGATGCAGGTAACTCTTAAGTCACCTTGACCATGGCTCCTTGCCATGCCTGCCAAACCGATGAACTCTCTTCTGCTGGGACCCCCTTGTCCCATCTTTCTCTGAACACTCTTCCTTCCTCTTTTACATTGACCGAGACATCTCCGTCCTTTAAGGTCCAGTGGTTCCTTTCCCTAGCAACTGACCTTCACCAGTGACCTTTGAACCCCTTCTGGTTCCTCACTGGTCCTTGAGCCATTATTTGTTGCTGTTTAACCACTGCCTTTCTCTTCATCTTCTTTCTCACAATGCCTTTCTTCTCTTTGGGGGAATACTGGTTTCCACCACCTTTTTTTTCTCTGAACTTGTTGTTGGCAGGACTTGTAAATTAAATTTCTTTTATAGCATTCTGAATTTATCTATCATGAATTCTAGGGAAATCACATTTTTCCCTCCTCTTGACCATACTCCTCCCATTTATGGCCCTGTAAAGTATCCCCTCATTCACAGCACACACTGCAAACTTTGCCACACATACCATGCATTGGACACTTTACCACACTCTACCTCCCAGTTTTTCCTTGTTTCCTAAGTGTCTATTTGTCAGGGGACCTCCTCCCTACTGACTACTAACATACACATTTTCCTCCTCCCTTTGCCTCTTACCCAAAGCGCCTGGTTCCCCAGTTGACCTCTGATTAACTGAGTACTACCAACACGCTGGAGATGTGATCAGGATCTCCCTTCCCCTCATTAAAGGGGGCCAATTCCCTTCAAGGTACCTTTTCCCTTTCTACTTACCCCAGCCGGCTTTTCCTGTTCTTCCCTTCCAACCTCGGTCCTTTTGCCTCTTCGTCCAGGGCACGGAAACTCAAGGGCCACCTCTGATCCTCCGGAGAAAGTCTGCCGGTGTGCACCAGACCAGAGGCGCCGTTAGGAATCTGCGCCCTGTCCAGTGGGGCAAAAGGGGACTGCCTCTGGTTCAGGGAAATGCCCTCATCCGAGTCACGCACGGCACCAGAAATGTAAGGACACCAGAAATGTAATATGGATGATTGGCTTCCCAAATTGACCAGACGAAATCTCAGGCAGTTGTACATATTATAAAACAGATTTATTAAAACATTTATTGCAATAAATGGTGGCAGTGAGAATGAGTTTCTCATTCTGCCCGACCCATGGGCATACACAGAGTGCTTTTATACCTTTTTTGACAGAGTGAAGTGAAGATCAGCCTTTCTGCAGTACTTCATCAACCAATCAAGAGAGAGCACCCCAAGATGCAAAGTCACCCGCCCAACTCTACTAGGTGGCGTTATGTACCTGGTACCTTCATACACGTGTCTATGTGGAATTTTACAGGCACAATTGTGGTTGTGCTCTACTTATAATTTGCGGTGGGCTGCATCCTCTTGCTCTTGTGGTTTATGCTAGAATTTCTTAGAAGTGCTGTGTGTGGTTAGATCTTTGCATTAGATGTGCAAACATGCTGTGCCTGTTTGCTTTCTATCAGAGGCAGAGAGATTTAGAATTGAATATACAAAATGGAGTTCTTCTTGCTCTCCTGCGTGGCCTGACCAGGATTATTCTGGCCCTGGTCATTGCCACCCTATATCAGAAGCAACTGCACCAAAAGAAGTGAACATTTTTTTTCATTCAACACATAGGTATCCAGCAGCTGTGCAACAGTGTGTCCGGTAAAACATCAAATGGAAGATGCAGTATCTATTTAGCATGATGTTCTTGGGAGTCTACAGCATTATGCTATCAGCAGTGCTTTCCTGAACTTTACCCATAGAAATCAGTTGGTCACTCATTTTACTGTATATGATTTTGATAAGAGTAGCAGTATGCTGAAAACTGAACAGGTAAACAGAGTATGCTGTTGTATTCTATTTTACATCATCATACATACCGGTATGATTATGTGGAGGAAGAGAGAAGGTAGAGCTAATTTTCTTCTAAGCTATATATTTTGAGATTACTGTAATCAACCACCAACAGTATTTTTGGGAGGGAGATTCAAACTCCAAATATTTTCAAAAACCAACTGAAAGCAGAGAGAGTCTATCAGACATCTTAACTACTGCCAATCAGTAAGCAAGTGTCTGATATGCGCCAAGAATGCTGAACTTGTTTGGCCAAGTCCATGCAGAAAAGGCAGTTATTCAGGTAACATTCTGCCATTCCACTAACAATCAATAGAAAACATCAGTTGAAATCAACCTTAAGAACTATATCTGCTCAAATACACACACAGAAAAAAATATTGGGTGCTACCCAGCTGTGGCTGCCCATGAGCAGAACAGACTTCTACTCACACAGTGGTATTGGGGAACACTCCAGCGTGGATTTGGTGAGTGTATGACATCTGCAATATGGAGGGGGAGGAGAGGAAGCAGAAGTCTGCTCGTGGAACACTGGATTTCATCCAATGTAAATTTCCTTTTAAGATAACCTTACTATGTTGTGCATCAGATTTTAGATCTTTCTAAAAATAGATAATGAATAGAAATTTGTCTGGAATTTTCTCAAGGACTTAACCAGAAATTATGCTTAAGGCAATCACACCTACCCAAAAGGAGATTAGTTTAAGGTTCAGTAAGAGAATTTCAAATTGCTTGCCTAAATTCCATCTACCACCAGGCAGAACACAAAGCAAATGTTGGGAGGTGGAGTGGGTTGAAAGGAAGACAGAGTTGCTTTTCACAACCGTAGGAGAAAGCATAAAACTCTATTTCAAAAGATAAGCAAGGAATAAATAAAATGTGAAATCTCACATCCAACCACATAATTCTATCTCACGTTGTACATACATTTTACCCCACTTCACAGTAACAATGTTTCCTGGAGGAAAGCATGTATAGTGTGTGAACATCCTGAATTTTAGGTCTTTAACAACCAACATCCATTTTGGATACCTATGCAATGAAGGTCAAGATATAACAGCTTAATATAAGTATTGTCTCACAGTTAAAAACAGTGTACCATAATAGGTGTTCAGAAAGCTCACATGCACTGAGCAGATGAAATCAGTTTACTTCTAGTAGTTTCTATTTTATCTTGCTTAACCAGAAGCTCTAAGTATATCTGATAAGAAGTTATACCTCACCTGAAATATTGGCACCTCGCTGCCAGAATCACTCTGTGTGCAGGAAAACGTTTCTTTTCCACTATAAAGGTAACATCACTGTACTCCTCCCCATTCATCAGAACACCAACATGATCAGACAGAATGTGAACATGGTCTATTTCACCTACTGCTGTGTAAGGACGGAGTGGATGGCTGTTACTCATCTTGCAGGAGGGTGATATATCCTACACCTATAAAAATAAAGCATAAATAATATGAAAGAGGGACTCTCCTCTAAAAGTTATTTTAAAGTTAAGTGATGTACATGGAACCATCCTTTCATCGACTGATTGATACAAACACTGTTTTGCTACAAGAAAGTCCCAGGTTTAATGAAAGCAGATGTCAGAATGTAACACTGCCAATCTAATTGCTCCAAATAAACAAGCCCTTATAAAGCAAATTAGAAGAAAATCATTATGTTGTAGGGTTTCCACACAGTCAGCCAACTCACTAATTATAATGCTCTGTACAAGTTAAAATTGATTCTGTAACCAGGGCAGATCAATTAGGAACCATATAGCAGTGCTCAAATTAAATATTGAAATCTACACAAAGTTTTCATCCATAATTAGCGAGAATATTAGTATTTATGACCTATTCTCATAGGAGCCTGATTAACTCTCCAAAACTGAGATCACAGTGATTTTCAATTATTAATATAGGAAGCCTTTTCAACGAATCATGTTTTATAAGACAGATATACTATTAAGTCCTTGAAAAGCTCTCCCGGGAAAGTATCAATGCCCAGTGTGCTTTCAGACTGAAGAGGCTTTTGTGGAAAGATAAACCTTCTGCTCTTTACTTGCAAAGCCTAAAAGACTTCTCAAGGGGAGACATGGCATTTGCAAAACATATGCTTTAGCTACTTCGCTCAGTTCATGATACCCATACGGTACATAATTTGAAGCTGCTTTTATTTTTAGCACCCACTTTGGGGAGGATAGAGTACCATGCACATTTAAATAAATTATAAAATTTCAGAACATCCAGAATATCTATTTAAATATTTTTCTCTCACACCTTGTATTTCTTCATTACACAAAAAGTGTGTGTGTGTGTGTGTGTGTGTGTGTGTGTGTGTGTGTGTGTGAGAGAGAGAGAGAGAGAGAGAGAGAGAGAGAGAGAGAGAGAGAGAGAGAGAGAGAGAGAGAGTGAAAACAAGAGATTTTAACTTTTTAATATTGCTTTTACTATATTATACATGCAACTAGAGCCACTGCTCATGTGGAAGATGAGGTTTCTGGCTTCCCCTGCACTTGCAAGGGTAGAAATAAAAGGCAAAACAGTAATAGGGGTTTTAAAAATACCAGGTGAAACCATTTTCAGAAAAATAATCTAAGTGATACAAAATATATCAAACATTTTTAGAGTCAACTATTTCAAGAGCTACTGAAAAGCCAGACATACTCTGCTCTGCCCTGTTCTCTAACTTTGCAGCTATGCCAGTACAGTACTTGAAGGTGAACTCTGCCCACTTCCAGACTCACTAGGGCCAAGAGCTCAATACATGGTCGTTCATCTTTTAACCACTTTTCAATCTGACTGTTGTTAAATCTGCCTTGCTATTTCTCAAAACTACAAATGGTTCAGAATGCAACCACAGAATGTTCACTGGGATGAGCCACAGGGAAGCCGGGAAGCCACAGGGAAGCTTTCCTTTGAATTTAATCACACATCTATGTTGCTGGAGGAAAACCTGTGGCTCTTCAAATGTTGCTGGACTAAAACTCCCATTTTTCCTCCCAACACTGGCCAGCGGACTAAGGTTGTTGAGAGTTGAAATCCAACAACAGTTGGAGAACCACAAGTATCCCACCCCTACTTTTATATTTTCCCCAGGAGCCCAACTCTAGATCTCAGGAGAGGGCTACCCAAGACAGGGTACTGGAAGACCTGTTCCCTGCTTTGCAGGCCTTTTCCCACCTGGCCTGAGAGCATGGGGCCTGGACTGATTCCAGCTGCAAAAGTTGAAGCTGCTGAATAGATTCTTGGGGTGAGGGGTTTGGGTTTTTTGCTGTTGTTGTGGTGGGGGGGGGGCTGCTGCTGTTGGTTTTTTGTATCTTTATTTTAGATATTGATGTAATTTATGTGGAAATTGTTCAATTTGGTTGTGTATTTTTTAATGTTTAATTGATAGTTTATGACTATTATTGCTATTACTACTAATAATAATAATACCCCACCCATCCAGCTGGGTTTCCCCAGCCACTCTGGGCGGCTTACATCTCTAAAAACAATTAAAACATCAAGCATGTTGCATGTCTTTCCAACTGTGACAAAAGGACTGTGCAACTCCTCCCTTCTATCCAGGAAGATTGATGCCAAATTAACGCGACACTTTTTCATAAGCCTTGGCTGCTTTTGGTAAGTTTTTCTGCTGTTTATTTCAGGAATTATTAGTTCGCTTTCATTCTGTGTTTGTTTAATGCATTTTTGTTGTTTTAATGTGTATTTGTGAGTCACCTTTCCAAATCTTCTGGTTCAAAAGGCAGAATATAAATTTTTAATAACAAAAAAACAGTGTTGCACAATGAATGAGTAATTTCGTTGTTCCCGCAAGGGGACAATGACAATAAAGATATCTTTAATCTGGATCTGGATTTAAATTCCCACTCAAGGCATGAAGCAGATACCTTGATCCAGTTTATCTCAACCACTCAAACATGCATTCCTCCCCCCTAACTCACAGGTAGTTCTGAGGCTGAGATGAATAGCTCAGTGCAAAATACCTTGAGTTCCTTGGGAGAAGGAAAATATATAAGCGTAATAAATTGAATTTTAAATACACATATATACAGAATAAAATTAAATCGGATTCCTGTTGAGCTGTCCAAAGGTGTTGGTGGAACAGAAGTTGTGTCATGTCAGCCAGTAGGAACAGCAAATCTTACAGGATAAACTACTGAACAACAGGAAAGTGACTTAGAGCACAGCTTTCCAATCTGTGTGTCGCGACACATTAGTTTGTCAGCTGCAATGTGTAGGTGTGCCGTGCAAACACTCCTCACACTCCTCCCAAGGCTGGAAAGGGGTTAGTTTAACCTTCGGTTTGCTAGTAAAATTGAATTACTCTGTCACAAAATGATGCATGTCTAAAAAGTGTGTCACCAACATGAAAAGTTTGGAAAGCTCTGACTTAGTGTAACTGAGGATTTTAAGTGTGTGCATGACTAAGGCAGGGTTGGTGTGGGGGTGCACGTCAGCAGCACTGGGCAGCTGCCCAAGGTCTCAGGAGGGCCCACCAGGGCTTCCTGTTTCCGGTGGTGAGAAATGGCTGACTCCCACACAATCGGACCTCAGCCGTGCTGGTAATTCAGGGTTGATATGTGGGTAATTAGCCCTGGCAGACTCCCCAGGGTGGGGGAGGACTGTCGCGTAGACCCGCAGACCGTCCGAGATTGGCAGCTGGCACCAAGGTGCAAGCGGCAGGACGCTGGGTCCCAGAGCACGGCATGTCTGGCACTCTCCGAAGTCACTCTCACAAGCCGGAAATATCTGTTTGATAAAATCATTAGATTTGGACAATAAACAGACATACAGTAGTCTGGACTGAAGAAGACTGAGAAAAAATCTGCAGAATTGCATAGTCCCTGGTGTTTAAGCTCGGACTTCAAAGAGAATCTCATCATGGTGTTTGGATTTACGGAGGTGATTGGTACGTTCCTTTTTCTACTTTTCTATACCTACAATTGTTTTTTTATGCCAAGCCTCATTAAGAAACCTATTAAACAAACAAACAAAAAACCGGAGTACAGATGGACTTCTATTTATAATTAAGTATTCAACTGCACAGCTTTACTTAGACTTGATAAAGATAAAAGAAGAAACAAGATGGCACTCGTTAGTATGACGCAGAACGGAAAAATGAGAAATACTCCCTTTTTCGAGGGAAGTGGGAAATACTTGCTAGCTGACTTTATAATGACTTGAGATAACAATTTGGGACAACATACAGTGCATCTGTTTGCAGAATTTCTTCATTATGAGTGAGAGAGAAGGCTAAGTGGATGACTAGCAGCCCCCCTTCTAAGGCCCGGGGGAGGGGATTGTGTGGTCTCCGGGAAAGCTGATTGATCGCCAAATGACTTATATCTGTGGAATACAGTTCATTTGCATTGCAATATTGCAAACAGTATGCTTAACAATTTAAAACTGGGAAATTACCATGAACAGTTACAATTAACAACTTGGGAGTTACTGCGTCATTAAGCTTCAAACAACAGGCCTGGACAACAGCCCAGATTGGAAGATTGGAATGAAGTCAGGAAAAGCTGTGCTGGTAATTAAGACAGTTGAAAAAATATATATACACAAATAAAGCTGTACCCGATGGATGAAAGGATATATGATTTTTGACATGAATGAGAATCGCATAGCCAGGGACGGGGATCTTTAAAGTGTCAAGATCGGAATGTGGAAAATATGAGAACAAGAAGAAGGCAGAAATGGAAATATTGGAGATATACTTCAGAGGTCCAGACTTTGGGAAGCCCGAAAAAATTAATAATTAATAATCTGGATTGTAATTTGACTGTTTTTTATTTTATTTTATTATTTTAATTGGATTATGATTTGATGGATTTGTTAATTGGATTTTTTTATTGGAAAACTAATAAAAATGATTTTTTTTTATTTTTTTAAAAAAGGAGGGGCCACCAACACTACCTGATGCACTACTCAAGGATAGTGTAGCTGTCTGAGCAGAAGGGAGTTCCAGAGCTACACAACTTGAGTTGGGAAAGCAATAGGGATTATTGTAGCTTCAGACCATAAGCATTGCCATGTGTCCTGGTCTGAAAAGAACCTGATGAGTACCAGAGACCAAAACAAAACTAAGTATTATAATTATAAGTGCAAAAAGTATTTTTTGCAGTGACTTAATCTCAATACTATAAAAAGGAGTGGCGCTTTTGGAAGACTTCTGTCCCCTTTCATTTTTGTTTCCTTGACTCATTTTAGTTGCCAAGCCCTGTTTGTCTGCTTCAGTCTATCAAGTTACTGCAAAATGGAGAGTTCGTGCAGCATAGTGGCTAAAATAACTGAAGAGGTTCTTAGTTCAAATCTAGCTCCACCCTAACCTCACTTGTTGGTTTTAAGCCTGTATCTGCCACCTGGAAAGAATCATGTTGATCTACCTTACTAAAGATATTAGGCCAAAAACACACTATGCAGGCAGTACAAAATGCAATTGTTAAGTTAAACCATAGGTACTTAACCTGGATTTATTATGTTGTTCGGCATTGTGAAAAAAAGGTCTATACAGGATTGCTTTGAGGATAAAATGAGCAGAGAAAGAACCAATGAATACTGCTTTGAGTGTACAGTGGTACCTCGGGTTAAGAACTTAATTCGTTCTGGAGGTCCGTTCTTAACTTGAAACTGTTCTTAACCTGAGACACCACTTTAGCTAATGGAGCCTCTCGCTGCCGCCGCCCACCTCTACATGATTTCTGTTCTCATCCTGAAGCAAGGTTCTTAACCCGAGGTACTATTTGTTGGTTAGCGGAGTTTGTAACCTGAAGTGTCTGTAACCTGAAGTGTCTGTAACCCGAGGTACCACTGCATAGCTATTTTTAAATGTCCATTTAGAGATCAGGAATATAAATGGGTCAGAAAATTTTGATTTATTTAATTTAAATATTTATAAACCACACTTTCATATCTTCTTTCTTTCTTTGGCGATCACTTGTAGCCGAGTAAGATTGTCTGCCATATCACAAGGCAATATACAGACTAAAAGCACAATACGTAAAGAAAAGCAAGAAAAACATCAAATTGATTATAGTTTATATAGGGGGAGGGAGTGTTTGGTTTGTTTCCTCATGCAAGTCATTAAGCTGGCACAAGTTGTAAACCTAAATAAAAAAGTGCATGCAACGATAATTCCGTTATGGCAAAAAGTGCATATGCACTGTGTACATATATACATATGAAAAACTGTCAAGACAGCTTGGTTTGAAATGCAACAAAAGGAAGACAAGCAATTAAGAGATTCAAAATGGTAATTATGTAAATAACTCCATTCAGAAACCATTATAATAATCAAATTATTACAAATCAGTCTTATATGTGGAAAACGAGAAACCCGTACAAATAACTGAAACAGACGCAAAGTAGATGCCACTAAATATACAACAGGAATACATGAAAGTTGGGTTCTAATGAAAATTACACAGGTGCTCTACAACTGGTAACTTTGGGTCTAATCGTAAAATATCTGAAATTGTGGCTTTCAGAATTAAAATCTCTGCACAACTTGGAAAGTGGAACACCACATTGTAAGTATCTACGATTTCCAAGATAAAAACACTGACAGGTGGAGGTAATGACAACAACAAAATTACAAATTCACTACTCTGATGAAGTTTCAAGACATCCAGACTGAAGCAATTTGTGCACAATTTGTAGTATAGTTACTTACAATGGTCGTGTTGACATACCAAACCATAGTTAAGTATTGTGTAGATGAGCTGGAACAAATTCAAGCATGTACTGCCTTCTTGCCCTCCTAATTTAGTTTCACTTTTACAGCTTGATTTGTCACTGCACTTCTAAACAGCTATAGAAAAAGCAGAAAAGCCCTGCTCCCTACTGAAGTTGGCAACAGAAGCAAGAAGGAATCTGTGCATGCAACATATTAACCACCCTCCATCCAATGGGTTCCAATAAGCACAATTCAAAATGTTGGTGCTGACCTTTAAAGCCCTAAACGTCCTCAGCCCCATGTACCTGAAGGAGTGTCTCCACCTCTGTCATTCAGCCAGGACACTGAAATCCAGCACCAAGTGCCTCCTGGCAGTTCCCTCACTGTGAGAAGCGAAGTTACAGGCGACGAGGCAGAGGGCCTTCTCGGTAGTGGTGCCCACCCTGTGGAACGCCCTCCCATCAGATGTCAATGAGAAAAGTAGCTCTACAACCTTTGGAAAGGTTCCATATATAGGGAAGTTTTTTAATGTTTAATGTTTTTATGTTTTTATATATGGCTGAGGAAATCCAGTCGGGTGGGGTAAAAATAATAAAATAATAATAATAATAATATTAATAATATTAATACCCAATATAACAAGACACCACAGTATCTTCATACAAGCTATAGACCTGGGGAGCCAACGGTCCACATCATCTCTCAGCTATGAGCATCACCTAGATACCCTGGATCAGTCTCTCGCCTATCACACAGCGATGTTACAATGATAAAACAGAGAGGAGTAGGAACCCTATATGCAGTCTTGAGCTCCTTGGAGGAAAGGTGGGATATAAAGATAGCAAATAAAAATAAGTAATATAAAACCAAAAGTTCAGCTGATTAAAAACGGCTTAACCTTGTGCCAAAAAGATTGTAGCTAAGGTGCCAGTCAAACCTCCCTGAAGAGAGCATTCCAAAGTCCAGGTGCCACCACAGAAAAGCCTCTCCAGCAACTAGCACAGATACAATTCCCAACCCAAGAACAACACTATTCTTGCAGTGTTTTTCTTTTACAGTGGTACCTTGGTTTACAACTATAATCCATTCCAGAGGTCCGGTTGTAAACCAAAACAGGTTGTAACCAAAGGTGCGCTTTTGCCAATGAAGCATACAAAAAAAGGGGTTGTAATCCAAAACAAAATGGGCTGTAATGCAAAAAAAAAAGGGGACATGCACTTCCGGGTTTGATGTGGTTGTAATCCAAAATGAATTGTAATCCAAAACGGTTGCAAACCAAAGTACCACTGTACTATTTTTTGTTGAGAGTCGCCCAGAGTGGCTGGGGCAACCCAGTCAGATGAGTGGCACATATTATAATCATTATCATTACTTAGCATGAACTGCAAGGAAAAGGGTCAAGGCTGCAATCCTACCCACAGCTATGCAGAAGCAAGCCCTTCCTTGTCAAACCCTGGGAGCCTACTGCTATTTTTTTTTCTCAACACCCTAAGAAAGCAGCTACAGGCTGCTAGTATAGCTTGAACTGTGCCTAATTCCTGTTAAAAATAAAAAGTAAAGGTTTGGGCATAAAAGACAGGAGTCCAGAGCATCTTCAGATAAGAGGCCTGCCTGTCCCTGTGAAAACCCTCAAAAGCATACTTTCTCACCCACCACGCCTTGAAGGGTCCAGGAAGACCTGCACCGTACCCTGGGGGCGGGGAGGGCTGCAAAGTCAGGGCCAGCCCCGCCACCCCATGCAACGCCAGGTGCACCCACACGCCCACCCGCACCGCCCATCTTGTCGCGAGGCCACCGTGGGCCGTTAGCGAAAGGCAGGCGGCGCCTCCGACGCCCAACATCCCGCCTTACGTTTCTCTGCCTCTTTTCCCAACGACCCCGATAGAGAGAAACGCACCAAGACCCAGGGAAAGGGCAGGCTCCCACCTCGCCCCACTTCCCCAAGCACCGGACCGGCGGAGGGGCGGGGGGGGCGGGGAAGGAAACCGGGCCCTGCCCCTCAAGCGTCCCCCAACCCACCCACCTGCAGGCCCGAGCGAGACGTCGCAGGCGCAGGCAGCCCAGTCGAGCCCCCTCATCCCTCCGCCACACTTACCGGGCTGGAGAGCTCGAGCGCGGCCCCCTCCCCCCTCCTACACCGGCTGTCGCGTCCGCGCGTCGGCCGGCGCGCTGACGTCACCTAGCAACGACGCTCCAGCCGGCCCTGCGCGCTGACGTCCGTAGCAGAGCGCAGGAGTGCGTCCGCGAGATACTAAAATGTGTAGAGGGGTTGCGCGGGGATCCTTCATACGTGGTTGGGCCAAAGACACATACTTACATGGAGGTTCAGTTCTGAAAAAAAAGTGTATAAATGGTTTCCAAACACGCCGTCTGTTTGCATTTATTTGCTTATAGCTATGAGTTTTCCTGGGATACTTTTTAGAAATAAAATAAAATAAGGATTTTGTCAGAATGGAAGAGGCCCAAGAGCCTCTGCTCTACGGGGAGCTGGCTTCAGGCCCCGGAACAACTCTGCATTGCAAAGATGTCTGCAAACATGGCATGAAGGCTGCAAGCATCAACCTGGCCTTGTGGGAATTCCTTGCAGATGATCGCAGTGCATGGAGACTGACAGTCAGGTCCTGTATCCACAGCAGTGACCAGAGCAGGAGGCACTACCAAGGAAGAGCGCAGAAAGGACAAACACCATGGTGCATTTGCAGCAGCAGAACCAGACGCCTTCATCTCTCTTGCATTGGCCATGGCCCACTCTATAACTCTCTTAACAGTTAGCTGTCATACATGAAAGCACACACTTTCATTGTCTCCTGAGACAGACACCTGCCAACCCTTCATTAAAACACACCCACACAACACTGTCAGAAAGTGAATGTAGAAGCCAAAGCAGCTATGGACTTCTGCCATTCTGACAAAATTCTTATTAAATAGCCACAGGAAGACTTCTAGTTAAATCTTTATGGCCAAGAAAAGAGGCCCAGATGCCAAATATTCACTTGGGAGATTTAACAAAACAAGTGGGTTTTCTTATTGAATGGCGGAAGAGGAGGAGGAGGAGGAGGAGTTTGGATTTGATATCCCGCTTTATCACTACCCGAAGGAGTCTCAAAGCGGCTAACAATCTCCTTTCCCTTCCTCCCCCACAACAAACACTCTGTGAGGTGAGTGGGGCTGAGAGACTTCAAAGAAGTGTGACTAGCCCAAGGTCACCCAGCAGCTGCATGTGGAGGAGCGGAGACGCGAACCCGGTTCCCCAGATTACGAGTCTACTGCTCTTAACCACTACACCACACTGGAAGAGCCTGCTTCCAGAAATGTGTAACACAACAGATATGGAAAGGCCCCACTGTAGCCTAGGACCAAAGCCTAAAGGCACCCCGCCCGCTGAGAGATGTTATCATAGCTTTTGCTGACTATTCCATGAGGATCTAATGAGAGCAACAAGGTCAAATATGAGGAAAAACAAGTTATGTTTTTACAAGTTCTGAGCACTGAAAAACCTTAAAAACATTCAAACCAGCAGTTGAATTACAGAAGCTGGTATAAAACACAAGCAGGGCATTCTTTTTTTCTAATCCTTGAAACTGATGGCATGCAAACCAGAACTACCTCCCAAAAGGGCATGAGCATAACACACATATTTACTTTATTGAACCTGTCTATCCTGGGGAGAGGTGGAGGAAATCAAGGCAGGAGATACCTACTAGTGACACTGGCCTGTGGGAAGACAGTCCCAGTCGCATTACCAAGAAGACGTTTGGGCACAAGCCTAGGCACTAACTCTAAGGGGCCAAGACCCTTTTCGTCCCCCAATATTTGGGCTGAGGCTTCTCAGAACTGACCATTCTGAGACACCCCAGCCTCCACTGACACTGCCGCTGCTGCGTGAAAGCAATTGTAAGGCTCCCGATTGCCCACCTACCTCCTCCTCTTCTGGGGCGCCCTCCCTCCTCTCCTTCCTTCTGGCAGCCTTGGGATGGACCCATGAGCCCCTGCCACTGTGGGGACTTAACCACTAGGCTATCACTGCTGGCGTCTAGGCAAGCAGATGGGAGGGCAGTGTGCAGGCTGGGCCTGCTCTCATCCCCGGTCTCAGCCTCTTAAGTCCCAGCCCCAGCTCCTTTGCCCAGCTGCTGGAGCCTCAAAAGTGCCCAGTGAGGGCATGTAAGCTTCCCACATCAGCCTATTCATGTTTAAATGCAGAAAGGCACATACAATCATGGGCCCATTTGAGTATAAAATTAAGATTGTTTTCACGGTGGCCCACATCTTATAAAAATCAGGCCAGAGAGAGAAATGAAATTTCAATTGATGCTAGATGGTGTGTGTTCAGTGATCTCTCCCTTCTGGGTAAGATGGTCCTCAATGTTGGCAGTAGGGGAAATGAAGGTACCCTCGTTTGTTACACAGAGACCCTCATTCAGAACATCTAGCCCAGTACAAACTCTGCCCCCTCTGGTTCACAGTTCAGTTTGTACTTGAGTTTCGTTTTCAATCTCTGCAATACCCTTCTTTCACTAACACCACAGAATACTGCAGACCTAACCCACCTGACCTGGAAAGAAGCCAAATAAATATTAAAAACACTTAGCCCGGGCTAAATTAATTTCAGACCCCTTCATAAATGGCATGTCCTACCTTTCCTGCGTCACCAACTGCAGTACATTTTACTGCTAAACTTGAAAGTGAATGTATCCACCACAAGTCATAAAGTACTGGACATGTGAAAGCTTTCCAGCAGCAGGAACTTCTCCAAGTTCAAATATAGCACTAAGCACCAGTGTAGAAGCTCAGTGCAAGTACACACTCAAATATGCAAACACTTTCCTTCTAACTCAGGCATTTGCAATTCCAGATGGGCAACGAAAACTATCTTCCTGTCTTGCGTATTTTTCTCATCTGCTAAGAGATTAAACAGACACATCATATGAAATTTAGGAGTGACTCTTTTATAAATCTAAGTTTGCTATTACTTCTCTGCACATTAGAAGCTTCTTTCTTAATTAGACGGATGAAGCCTTCTCCCCAACAATGTTAGGAAGCAAGTCCATGAGGCAGCATACAAGAAATATTTTTTATTACAACTCTAAATGGGCTCTACTCAACTAAGTCCTACTCAGAGTGGACCAACTACAATTAAGGAACCTTGATCATGTCCATTACTCTGAGGAGGACTAGCTCTAAATACCACCCAATAGACCCATAAACATACTGTACAGGTATGTCCATTTATTTACATATGTATGCTCTGAAAGTATTAATGTATTTTAAAACATTAAAGCATTTCTTCTATCAACCTCATTCTTGGTACTGAGGCTCTCCATAACGGAGCTGTATTTTTTTTTCTGCTAAGTCTAATGGATCCCATATTGATCCAGACACCCCTTTAAAGAGCTTCCCTGTCTTGACCTGTCAGCTACATAACACCTAACTTGTGTCCTCTTATCTTTTCCTCCTTAACTTACAACCCCTTAGACTGAAACACTTTTAACTTTTCTCCTTCGGTGAACAGATAAAATTAATGATCTCAGTAAAATGTCCCACTTAGCACACAACCCCTGGAAGTGCAGATGGGAGAGATTCTGATAGCTTTCCACCATCAAGTACAAACATTCTTATTTCCACAGGCATTTGGGGTGAACCAGTGAAGCTAGCTTTGAATGACTGTTAATGGACATGCATTTTTGTAACTGCTATATTACATAGACAAATCTATATAATAACGAATTGTCTGATTCCTCTTAAACAATATTTTAATATCCACATTCTCAAAACAAGTCTATTGGCTCAGCTGATGGGGCCTCTCTCTCTTATTATTTTCATTCTTGCAAGGTCTTGTCTAAAACAACCATAGGTTGTGAATTTTGCTGGATTTGCAGTTTCATGGAAAACTTCAGAGATAGGATTGATATAGCCAATTTACACTCTTAATCAATAAACCACAGGTCAAGCCACATCTGCACTACCTCAAAAAAAAACCCACCACCTGTATAATGTCACTTGAGTTAACCCTTAGAAACAGATGCAACAAATCCAGCACTTCTACAACAGGTAGAAGTGTTGCCAGACTCAATAGAGGACACAACTTCTGTGCCTTTAATTGTCCTGCTCTCTTTTGAGTCTGGAAACCTTAAAGAGAAACCAGCAGACCCTTTGTTTAATTTCCAAGCAAAGGGTCTGCTGGTTTCTCTTTAAGGTTTCCAGACTCAAAAGAGAGCAGGGCAATTAAAGGCACAGAAGTCCTGTCCTCTATTGAGTCTGGCAACCTTAACAACAGGCATGAACACTTTGGTCAACATCATGGCAATACTAAAGTTGACAAACAGTTCAAAAATTAAGGTAGTACTTGTGAAACATTAATGTGATTGAACTGCCTATCCTTATGCTATCGCTGAGATCCAGCGCCGAGGGCCTTCTGGCGGTTCCCTCACTGCAAGAAGCAAAGCTACAGGGAACCAGGCAGAGGGCCTTCTCAGTAGTGGCGCCCGCCCTGTGGAACGCCCTTCCATCGGAGGTCAAGGAGATAAACAACTACCTGACATTTAGAAAACAGCTAAAGGCAGCCCTGTTTAGGGAAGTTTTTAATCTGTGATATTTTAATGTATTCTGGTACTTGTTGGAAGCCGCCCAGAGTGGCAGGGGAAACCCAGCCAGATGGGTGGAGTATAAATAATAAAATAATAATAATAATTAATGTACTGTAGTTATATTTGAAGTGCGAACACTAAAGCAATGAGCAAATGTCATGTGAATTTAACACAAATCCAGGGAACTAATGCAAATGTTATTTACGAGTATTACTGGTAGAGTGGTACAATGATAAACAGTCAGACATGTTTATACTAGATTGGAGCTTAAGAGAAAGCTTTATCTGCACAAGTCATTAATTAATTGCAATGGACACTAGATTTGCATAGACTTCAGTATTAAGCAGCAAAACAAAACTTACAAAAAAGTCTGCATTGAAGAAATCACACACTAATTTACTTGCAACAATGGTCACATAGAAGCTGCTGAAAAAACAACCATAACTCCATAGGTGCTTCAATATATTGAATTGGATATCAGTGGCACAGTCCTAGGCATGTTTGCTCAGAAATAAGTTCAACCATGTTCATTAGGATGAATTCTCTAGCCACTGTTTAGGATTGCAGCCTAAAGGCTCTTCACTGGCTCAGTGACCCATTGTATGTGCAGTGTTTGCAAATGACCTAAGCAGCAGCCACAGCAGTGTGCAATTAATGTGCTCTTAGATACTAATTGCACCAGCTGCTTAGAGAACCTAAGCAGATCAGCGGTTTTCAGTGGCCTCACAGCGGCTGCCACTGGTCAGTCATTTAAATGGACCCTGGTGCTCCAAAAGAAAATTACAGTTGGCTCAGGTAAAGTTATTCATGAATAAATGTTTAAGTTATTATTCTCTTTCAATGTAGAAATGCTTTGGAGTGTACAATAAAGAGGCTTGACTTGAGAAAAACTACTGTGTACCGATGTACTTTTGCTCTTAGCAACTGCAGGTAGTCTACAATCACGGTGGTTTTCAGACAGGGCTCTAAAAACTATGACATGATACAGCACCTAAGAATGCACAACTGTTATGTAATTATTAGTTCCAAGTCTTTTTTTTTGACAGGATTCAATAGCTTCCACTGCTAACAGTGAAATACTAATTGCTCAAAGTGAGATATGAGGACAAGAAGGTGGGGGAAGTAATTTCCATGTTTTGACAATTGCTAAATAGGAGAGAGAAAATGACTGAGTGAAGCTATAGGTTGTGTTAGCCACATCTGTTGTCTTCACAATTATGCAGCCTACACACTAACCCTGAAAAAGCAAGTGTATTTTAGATTAATGATTTCCCTTCCCATTTGAGCGCCCTAGCCATGATTAAAGCAAATACATTTTTAATGTGTTTATACACCCCCTATGGGGCTTTAAAAATTATGCTGCCTAGAAGTAGCAAACTTTTCAATTATGTATTATAGATTAAAAGTCATTATTAAAGATGCCAGTAAGAAGGTTGCTTAATATATATGTGAGGGACAGGGGATATCGCGAAGTCCCTCCCCTCCTGAGTTCAAGCCCATCCCCGAGCACAGGGGAAAGCAGAGAGAGTTCCGATTCCAATGGGGAAGCAGGAAGTCGTGTCCGAGGCTCAGGCAAGGTAGAGGAGCCAGGGTCCCAGGTGGGACAGGAAGGGGCGAATAAGGGGGGGAGACCCATCCCCCCAACTCCGGAATTACGCAGAAAGAGGAGGGGAAAGAGGATGGGTCTGCCAAAGCTTTTGTGTTGGAGAAAGACGCGCCAAAAGCCATTCGGAGGTTCTGGAACCGACTGACCACATCACTCCGTGTAAATAGCAATGACTTCAGCACTGTAAATACGCAGCACCAATAAAAGAATAAAATGCAGAGCTGCGTAGCGTCGTTACTCTGAAGTAGCCCACTCCGGCCACTGTGACAGCAACCTCCGAATCCTTTTTTGGGCTACTTTGGAGTTGCCGGGATGAGCGTGTCAGAGGCGGAGAGATGGCGGCAGATCGCGGAGCAAGCCCAGCAAGAACTGCAGCAGCTGTCGCTGCAGGCGCAGGGGGAATTGAAGGCAGCTAAAGAAGAGACTAAGAAGGTCCAGGACGACCGGCTACAACTTGCGGAACAGGTGAGAGCGCTACAGGAAAGAGAGCAGGAATTAAGGGCGGTGGCGGTAGACCTCCAAAACAAGCTGGATGCAGAGAAAAACAAGGCGGGAGGGGCACCCCAAGTCCAAGTGCTGCCAGGAAGGAGAGCCGGGACCCTAGTAAGCAAGTTCAATGGAGACCCGAGGGAATATCAGGGCTTTGAGACTGAGATTGTGTATGCTCTTGAGCTGCACCACGATGAGTTCCCTGATGATGAGCACAGGGTAGCGTTTATTGTGGAGCACCTTACCGGGGCAGCCAGGGAGTGGCTAAGACCGTTAATCGCAACAAAGAATCCTTGCATGAAGAATGTCAAACTATTTCTAGAAGGTTTGAAAACGATGTATTCGTCCGATAGTCATATGGACCAGACTAAAGAGGAACTTCATAATTTACGCCAAGGAAATATGACAGTTCGCGCGTATTGGGCGAAATTCACCATGCTGGTGCACAGATTGGGGTGGGAACTGGAGTCACCCCCAATGCAAGCGGCGTTCTACTTGGGGTTGCATGAGGAGGTGAAGGATGAGCTCTCGAGAGGTCCAAAGCCCAGTAATATGGATCAGCTGAGCAAAGCGGCTCTGGCGGTGGGGGTGAGACAGGAATCCCGGTGGAGCGACAAGCAAGCAACGCGCGCAAAGCGGGCTTGGTTCCCACGGTCGCAGGAGAAGCCACTCCCCCAACAACCCTTTCAAGCCACGCCTGGGGCCAGCCAGGACCAGGAACCCATGCAGATTGATAGCGCGCGCGCGCGGGGGCTTTTCAAACCCCAGCGGCGCCAAGACGCAAGGAGGGAAGGGGTGGGAATTGCTTTCTCTGCAACTCCCCCCAGCATCTCGTTAGAGACTGCCCACATCGCAGGGAGTGGCAAGGAAAGGCGGGAACGGTTGTGCCCTCCCCCACTGACGCAGCACCACAGCAGGGAAACGGGAAAGCCTGGCTGCAGGAGACAAGGGGCAGCAGCCAGGCACAGTCAGCAAACAACAGCCCCAGCCCACCCACCCGCACAGAGAGGAGCAGAGCCAGCCCACCCCTCCCAGAGCAGGAGTGGTTCTAGAAGTGACACTCACGCTCCCAAATGGCTATCCCCTGACGGTCCTCGCCCTAATTGACAGTGGGGCGTCAGCGAACTTCTTCTCGAGAAACTTTGCAGAAGAGCACCAGATCCAGCTTCTGCAGCTGGATTTTCCTCTGCACGTGGCGACCATTGACGGCAGAGAGCTGCTGGGAGGGGCCATCACTCATCAAACCCCCCCCATGAAAATGACGGTGGGAAGGCACTCAGAGACACTGGCATTCAACGTCACCACCATCTCAGACCCCCCCATCGTCTTGGGCATGAGCTGGCTGGCGCGCCACGACCCCTCCATCAGTTGGCACCAGAGATGCATCACTTTTGGATCGGACTTTTGCCTGGAACATTGCATGCAGCACCAACCAGGGGAGGGGCCTCCGATAGCCACGGTGGCCACCATGCACGTCAAAGGGGGTGAGGCGATACCCAAGCCGTACTGGGACCTGCAGGAGGTCTTCAGCGAAGCGGAGTCCGACCACCTACCCCCACACAGGCCTTTTGACTGCCAGATCAACCTGGTGCCAGGGGCAACTATACCCCCAGCCAAGCTGTACGCCATGTCAGACCAGGAACTGGAGGATCTGCGCGCTTTCATCGACAAGAACCTCAAGCGGGGGTTCATCAGAGAAAGCAAGGCAGCAGGGGGCAGCCCAGTCTTCTGGGTGGACAAGAAAGACATGCAACAGCGCCGTCTTGTGGTGGATTTTAGACGGTTGAATTCAGTGACAGAGCCAGTGGCTTTCCCCATGCCCAGAGTGGACGATCTGTTGACAGCAGCGCGCAGGGGCAAGATCTTCACCAAGCTAGACCTGAGGGGGGCGTACAACTTAATCAGGATCCGGGAAGGCGATGAATGGAAAACCACGATGTTCACGCCTCTGGGCTCTTTTGAATATCTGGTGATGCCCTTCGGGTTGCAAGGGGGCTCAGCATGCTTCCAGGCCTTCATGCACCACGTCCTGGGGTCCCTCCTCTTCAGGAAATGCTTGGTCTTCCTGGATGACATCCTTATCTATTCCGATGACCCAGTGCAGCATGTGAAAGATGTCAGGGAGGTGTTGCAGCGCCTGAAGGAGAACCACCTGTATGTGAAGCTGGAGAAGTGCAAGTTTCACACCAAGGAGGTGGACTTCCTGGGCTACAAGCTGTCAGACAAGGGGCTGGCGATGGACAAGGACAAGGTGCAGGCCATCCTGGACTGGCACAGCCCCAGGACGCGCAAAGATGCCCAACGCCTACTAGGCTTCGCCAACTTCTACAGGAAGTTCATCAAGAACTTCTCTCGCGTTACGGCTCCCATCACTGACTGCCTGAGAGGCAAGCAGAAGTTCAGGTGGACACCAGAGGCGCAAGCAGCGTTCGAAAGCCTCAAGAGGGTGTTCGCCTCAGACCAGAACCTGTTCCACGTGGTTCAGGACGCGCCCCTACGCGTGGAGACAGATGCTTCTGATAAAGCTGTGGGCGCCATTTTGTTGCAACTGGACGCCAACAGAGAGTGGAGACCCTGTGCCTTCTTCTCCAGGAAGTTGACCCAGCCAGAGCGAAACTACACGGTGTTTGATCGGGAACTTCTTGCGATCCACGCTGCGTTCCAGCACTGGAGACACTTCCTGGTGGGCGCCAAGCACCCCATCCAGGTGTGCACAGACCACAAGAACCTGGAGTTCTGGAGAACTGCCAGGGTGCTCAACCAGCGGCAGATACGGTGGGCAGAGTTCTTCTCGAACTTCAACTTCTCCATACACTACATCCCGGGAGAGCAGAATGTCAGGGCGGATGCCCTCTCCCGCAAGCCAGAGTACATGGAGGAGGAGGCGCCACCGGCACCCAGACACATTTTCCCCCCGTCAGCATGGTCCTGCGGAGCAGCAGTGGTGAGCGAGGCGGAACTCACAGCACTGACGGCAGCGGATGAATTTGCCAACCGCATCTTCAGAGAACTGAGAGGGGGGGGAGCAGGCAAAAGACTTTGCAGAACGCAGGGGGCTGCTTTTCTACAAGGGTGCACTGTACCTGCCCACCACCCAGCTTAGACGTACGGTCCTCAAGCAGATGCACAACCCAACGGCGGGTCATTTTGGGAGGGACAAAACCGCTCACCTAGTCATGAGACACTTCTGGTGGCCAGGGGTGCGGGAAGATGTTAGAGACTATGTACGGGGCTGTGACACCTGCCAGCGGGCAAAGGTGGTCAGAGCAGCGCCACCGGGATTGCTGGAGCCCTTAGCCACGCCACACAGGCCGTGGGAAGTGGTGTCTATGGACTTCATCACAGATCTGCCTTCTTCCAGGGGCAAGACCGCAGTGTTGGTGGTGGTGGACCTCATGTCCAAAATGTGCCACTTTATACCGTGTGCCAGGGCGGTCTCTGCAGAGGAGACAGCCAAACTGTTTGTGGATCACGTATTCAGACTGCATGGATTACCTTTAAGGGTTATTTCGGATCGTGGCCGCCAATTTGTTTCCAGGTTCTGGCGGCGGCTAATGAACCTCCTGCAGGTGGAGGTCAGCTTGTCGACGGCTAGACACCCGCAGACCAATGGACAGGCGGAGAGGGTCAACGCCATTCTGCAGCAGTACCTGAGATGCTACGTCAGCCAGCGGCAAACGGACTGGGTGGATCGCCTGCCACTGGCAGAATTTGCCTACAACAATGCGGTGCACGTCTCCACAGGGGTGTCGCCCTTTAAGGCCAATTACGGGCGCGACCTCAGATCTTTCCCAGAGAGGGAGGGGGAGGAGGAGGAGGAGGGCCCACAGGCTGAGGATTGGGCAGAGGAACTGGAGACGGTGCACCAGCAGCTTAGAGAACACTTGGAGAGAGCCAAGGAAGCGTACAAGAAGGGGGCAGATCGCCACAGGCGACCGGGGGAGGTCATTAGGGTGGGGGACAAAGTTTGGTTGTCCTCGGAGGGCCTTCCCATCAGAGGGAGGTGCAAAAAGCTGGCGCCCAGAAGGTTGGGCCCCTTCACGGTCACGCAACAGGTCAACCCGGTGGCATACAGGCTGGCACTGCCGGAGGACATGAGGGTGCACCCAGTGTTTCATAGATCGCTGCTGTCGCCGTACAGGGAAAGCAGCAGGCTCCGAGGCAGCGAACAAACCCCTGAGGGAGGGGGGGAGAGAGAAGGCAGGGAGCAACTCAATGAGGCCACGGCCATCCTGGACTCAAGGAGGGGGGTGGGGGGCCTGGAGTACCTCATGGCATGGGAGGATGCTCCACCGTCCCAGAATGAATGGGTCCCAGCCACTCAGATACAGGAGGAATTCCTGGTAGAAGAATTTCACGCCCTCTTTCCCCATAGACCCAAGCCCTGGCACATGGAAAGGGAGGGGGAGGGGGAGGAAGCACGGGAGAGCAGTTCACCATGGCGCTGGGAAGCGGAGTTTGAGGAACCAGAGGATGAGGTATGGGTGTCACCGAGATCCACCCAGTCAGAGGAAGGAGCAGATTGGCAGAACATTTTTACCCCTACCAGCTCTGACGCCACGGACTTTTTGGGATTCCCGTCCTCCCAGGCGGAAGGGGGGGGCTCGCAGGACTGGGGGGAGGTGTTCACACCAACGGGCTCGGAAAGCACTGAGTTCTTAGGCTTCCAGTCGTCACCGACACCTGGGGGGGACCTGGGGAGGGGTGAAGGAGAGCTTGGGGGGGGTGGATGTGAGGGACAGGGGATATCGCGAAGTCCCTCCCCTCCTGAGTTCAAGCCCATCCCCGAGCACAGGGGAAAGCAGAGAGAGTTCCGATTCCAATGGGGAAGCAGGAAGTCGTGTCCGAGGCTCAGGCAAGGTAGAGGAGCCAGGGTCCCAGGTGGGACAGGAAGGGGCGAATAAGGGGGGGAGACCCATCCCCCCAACTCCGGAATTACGCAGAAAGAGGAGGGGAAAGAGGATGGGTCTGCCAAAGCTTTTGTGTTGGAGAAAGACGCGCCAAAAGCCATTCGGAGGTTCTGGAACCGACTGACCACATCACTCCGTGTAAATAGCAATGACTTCAGCACTGTAAATACGCAGCACCAATAAAAGAATAAAATGCAGAGCTGCGTAGCGTCGTTACTCTGAAGTAGCCCACTCCGGCCACTGTGACAATATACATTACCTTGAACTGTCACCTAAATATTCAACTCCAAAGAAGTTTTCAAAGAATCATGAAGCTTAACTTTTAGCCAAGAAACAATAAACATGTGACAAATTGAGAAGCACTGCCCTGGCCAACGTGTTCCTCCTCAAGCTCCTGAACCAGGCACAGCTCTGCCCTGAACAGCAACCCCACCCCTAGGCTACCTCAACTTCCAGGATTATCTCAATGACCAGTTCTGTGCCAACCAAGAACTGCTTGCATAAGGCAGCAGCTTCCTTCTGTCCTATGTGAGGTGACCCAGTCAAACTCAGCTCTGGCAGCAATTCTGTTCACATAGTCATTACAGTTGTTCCTTTCCTCTCAGGCAAGCACAGTATTCTGAAGAGTTGCATGGGAGGGTGCCAAAACAAGAGGTTTTTTGGGGAAGGGAAGAACGGTGCAGGGCACTTTGTTCCTCATTTACATATTCTTCCATGTGTTCTGACAAAAGAAGGACGCACAGAGTTTTTAACTCGAAAATATTTTTATTACTATTATTTGATGTCAACACTGCACTAAAGGCTGGTTAATCACAAAAGGAGATCTAAAGTGCTGCTAACAATGCCCCAATTAACAAAGACAGTTGAGTCAGGGCTATTCGGCAAAGTGTGGATTGCGCATAGTCTAAATGTGTCAGTACAAATTAAACACTGATGAAGACTGACTAGTTCATGTGTCAGTTTTGTAAACCTTGGGAGAGCTTGGAAACAACTAGAAACCCACTGAGACAGGTAAAGAGCATAATAGGTGGTACATTAACATTTCAGACATCTAGGCTTTAGTTTATGTTAGAACTACACCAAGACAAAATTGATATTAAGAAAATACATGTCATGCCACCTAGCTCCTGGAGTGCAACTGTGGGTGTGGTATCCAGTCTGCCTGAAAAGTAGGATGGCATCCTACCCCACTTCAAACACTTGTAACCAGCATTCATACTATAAGTGTAGTACTTGCCTGTTCATCTTTAACTGTACACTGCCATTTCATTCATAGTAACTTGTGCACTTGGGTTCAAGGCACAAAGCAACACCCGTTATAGAAATACCGTGTTCTAAAATTAACCATCAACTGGATTCAGGAACAATCCATCCTTTTGCCAGCATGTTTAAATAATGCAACCGTAGCCATCTCACATACCAAAACAATTTTTTTTTACTAAGAATAAGAATCTGGCCATAATATACTACAAAATGTGGCCAGCTACGAAAAGGTTACATTTATGATTTCTGTGCAGGATAAACCAAGTAACTAATTCCAGAACATACTGGCTACATTCAAGCAGTATGGCAAACTATGGGATTTTCTTTAAAAAAATGTTTGACCTTATGTTGGGCTCAGTCATGGTTTGCACTAATTATTGTCTGCCATTACATCTGAATTCATAAACCACTGATAAACCAGTTATGACTGTTGCTCCATCTCAAAATGCTGCTGCTCTGTGCAGACAGGAAAGAACTTGTGAAATGTGCAGATCAAAGACAAAAGAAGATAAGCAGCTTGAAATCACAGTTTATCTGCTGTACATTTTGAAGGGCACACCACTGTGTGGGTTCTTAAATACAGTCAACACAAACCATAGCCTTATGAAAATAAGCAGCACTAAGCCTCATTCATATGCATCCTCCTTGCATTTGTTCGTGCATTAGGAAAAGATATTAGAAGCTTACACTTCCAAGTTTGTGGGTGGCAAACCATAGTTTCCTGCATTCAGTCAAAATGGCAAAGTATAGCTCACCACATGCTAGAAATGGAAGCTTCCAATATCCTACCTTTGCAGACATAGCAAGGGGAAAGGGAACACTCTTCATTCCCATTTGTTTATCATTTGGCGAATGACTAGAACAACTTTTTGTTAAATCAGGAGGACATTGTTAAGAATTTTCAGTCTCTTGATGGCAATATCACTACGCAGTATTTCCAATCGGGATTATAGTTGTCATATGGTTTGGATTCAGGATTTCAATCCAGTAGCCATCAGGATCCTGGATAAAAGCAAGCCCTTTCATTTTACCTACAAAAGAGAAATATAGTTTATAAGCTTTAATAGAAGAAGTCCTCAACAAATTAATGTTTCAAGCCTCTAAAACTAGTTTAGCAAGCAAACAAGTAAACAAAAACAGACACACATGAGCCGACATACAATTTGAGAGCCACTATTTACACCGAAGACTTACCATCATCTGGTTTTTTGACAAATTTCACTCCCAGCTCCTCAAATCTTTTACAAGCTGCATTTACATCAGGAACAGCAATTCCAATATGACCTGAAAAACAAGAAAGTAACCCAAGGCAATGGTGCTTTTAATACAAATGTGAATAAAACCTTCTTTTCTTAACTCAATTGCAAATTATTATTATTATTATTATTATTATTATTATTATTATTATTTTGCAATGCAGAAAGAGTACTTAATATACCAGGGTTAATTTATACCATAGCATAAATGTACGTTACAGTTCTCTGGGGACGGTATTGCATGCATAATCCCAGCTACACCAGAGTACACAGAGACAATCACTGTGAAGCGCTTGTTGATCTCTTGTGCAGGGGTATGTTGTGTGAAAATATGCTTCCAGACCCAACAACATCATCAGGAAAACAGAATGCAGAAGTTGGCCGTCCTCAGTTCTTCTTTTAAAGGGTTGATAGGTTGTTTTTTTTTGGGGGGGGGTTTCATAGTTTGTTCATCAAACATTTGCTTAAGAGTGATCCCTGCTAAATTAGTCCCAATGCCTATCTTGCGCAGCATGTTCCCCCCCACCCAGTGGCCAATGAGCTGTGAAGCCTATGTGGAATCCCACACCATCACATCCCATGTCCTTCTCACACAGTTGGACCACAGCAACAGATATTTAGATGCAAGCTGCTGATCCTGGAGGTAGCATATACCCATCAGGACTAGTGCCTTCCCATCAGTCCCAATCAGCATGGCCTGATGGGAATGATGAAAGTTGGCTTTATGTCACCTTTCCATTAAAACAGGCACACCAAATGTGGCTAGCTCCATGATGTGACAGGAATAACACCCATGACAAACCAAACCAGTGGGGCACCGGGGGATAGGGTGACGGCAACAACACACAACTGAAAACCCAACTTTAACTGAAACAAAGTACTATTGTCTGCAGTTTATGAGTCACTGCCATCAGAGTTGGAGCACCTACAGGGAAGTGGCACTCTTTTCCTCCCTAGAGGAACACTTACTAAAGGGCTGTGTGGTAGTCAGCTAGAAAGTGAAGAAGCAACCAGAAAGAGAAAGATGCAGAATAATGTGTGCACCAGATCCACACATTTCTTCAAGACACACCCTGAACTGCTGTTGTCTCCTCAAGCTGTAGAAATTGCTCTCAAGACTTTGTGCCAAATTCTCTGAAGTAATTATGAATCCAGTTATTCTGCCTTTATAATAAGTTCAATTACCCCAATTAGCTTTTAGTCTATAAAACCTGGTGAAAACTCTGGAACTGGATTATACCTATGTTCTTGGCATCTACTAGTTAAGATAGGTTTTGTTGAAATTCATGGGAAGAAAAAAATATGAGCATTACCCACATCAGCTTTCTTTACAACAGGGGTGACTTTTACCACGGCCTGCACCTGCCCCTTCCCCAAGAGGCTTTTTACCCTGTGGCAAATTTTTCCATTTAAAAAGTGCTTTTTTTAAAAAATTTTTTGCTGACTACTCCCTTAGGCTACCCACTGGAATACTAAAATAACTTTTTGTGACCCTCCAAGCCCCCTGCCCATTTGTCATTTTAAATTTTTTTTAATTATTTAGTTTTACTGACCACTCTTGCTGGTACCCTGTTGTGATTCTGTGATTCCAAATTGTTCTAGTGATTTCCAAGATCCCCAACCCTGCCCTGCAGAATGTATCCTTTTTAATTGACCATGCCCACTTTTACACTTTGGCCGCACGAGACTGACCATGGGTCAATGCAGCCCTTGATCCCAAAGAGGCTACCCACCCCTGCTTTACAACATACCGAATCCTCGGGGATCTGAATTGCCATTGTGGTAAGCCTGACTCTCATCATTTTCAGTGCCCCAGTTGCTAGAAAAGAAGGGGAGGGATATGGGGGGTGGGATGGGGAGAGAAAGAGAGAATAAGAACAAAAATAAGATGCATGGTGATAAACATAGCTATAACAATAGCAAAAGAGAACGTTTAACAGTGCTTGTGAGGAGAAGAGACCAGCCATCAGAGATATACAACATGAACAGATAAAAGGACGAACCTTTCCAAGTTACTAGAATCAATATTATACAAATATTAAGTCATGGATTAAGATATTAATATAACATTATTCACTTGAAAATGCCATTTTATTGAAGGAAGTCTTTTCACTTCATTGACAAATATTAGAACCCTTTTATATTTGTAATTATGTTTTGCTCAAAGCAAACTAAGGCCAAGAAAATGGAAGACTGAAGAATCAGCATAAAAAACCAGTTGCATTGTAAAAACGCTAGAGGAGATGTTGGGGGGGGGGATGACAAAAAAGACACGTATGAAGTATAATGGAATGGAATTCCAGGATAGGTGTGTGAAGAAAAACCATAAGAACCTAGAAGGAATTTGGAGGACTAACAGCACCTTTTTTCGTAACTTGAAAAAGAGCTGGCAGGTGTTGTAAGCTTTTTGTCAGAAACTGGCCTGACAGAAGCAATGTAGCTCAACTGACCATTTTCTTGTGTGGAATTTCACCATGTTTTGAGGTTCCCAAAGTTCCCCCGGGAAGAAAGACTGACTGTTTAAACCACTCAGGGAACTGCAGCTCTGTGAGGCGAATAGGTGTCTCTTAATAACTCTCAGCGTCCACTACAAACCACAGATTCCAGGATACTGGTTCAAATGCATAGTGTAGATGGGGGCAATAGTAGTGAAACAGAAAGTACAGTCTCAGGCATTGCTTCCACTCCCCGGTGCTGCCCCTTCATTAATCACAAAAAAAGTTTTCTATACGAAAAAGCACACCAAATCAAAAAGTCAAATGCAATTTCAGAGAGTGGCAAGCAAGCTTGTCCTAGCACCGAAATAAGGGAAGGTGCAGGCAAAGTTCAGTCTATTATTTAATCAATGCTCTGCTTCTAGCCATGTTCACTATACTAGACATTTGAGAGGGAGTTTTGTTGTAGTTAAGTGACAAGAATATATTAGGATTTATTCTTACCATCTACTGATGCCTAACATTTTAGTCAAAACATTCTGGATATGTTTTCATTTTCACACTCGCATCATATGGTGACATACTGACAAGCACCAAAATAGATTTTCTTACGATTTGCAACATATGTCAAATATGTGCATTTTATTTCAGTGTTAAGTGACAAGCATATGCTTTGAGGAGCAGAGTTTGTATAATGAACACAACTTCTTTGCTGTCACAAACAATTCAGTACCTCTTGCCACATTTTAAACTTTGCAGACAGAACATTTGCCAGGAGGTAATTTTCATTCTGTAGCTGCTACTTCTGAATTTCAGGTGTAATCGGGGACAGTCCACTCCCGTTTGAATGACCAGGAGGGTTTAGGTGAACACCTAAAGCTAGCTGGTGTGTAAGAAAGGCACTCTGCTTACAAGAAAATCAAATGCTGCTTCAATTATAATAATAACCAGCAGAATAATCAAAATACAAGAAAAAACACGATTTAGAGAACACAGTTTTAATACTCACTGCGTCAGTTCTAGTACGCCCTTTCTAGACAGAGTCCATGCAACTGCCTCTTTTTTATCTTTTGGAATATCATTTTTATCTTCGTAAGCCAAGAAGTAGAGGGTGAACTTCATAGCAGGGAAGTCACACTTGTTGAGTAGGCTAGAAGATAAACAGCTTGAAATTAAATTTATGTGAGAAAAGCAGACAGATAACACACTCGCCAAAGACATTCCAAGTTTTGTAATCAAGTTCACATGTTCATGTCAAAAAGGTTATGAACATTTAGAAAACATAAGCCTTGGGACACCTTAAAGGGTAATAAATTTATGATGATGCAAGGTTTTACAAACAAGAATCCACTTCAGAGATAGATCAAAAGAAAACTTAGGCAATAATCTATTTTTATAGCACCACAAGGTAATTTGGTGTTTTTACTGCAGAAGACTAAAGCACTCAATTATTGTAGTCTAGAAAGTCAACATTTGCTGCAGTTCTTCATAATTATAACAAGACTGCCAGAAATGCAGAACATCCCACCACTGTACAGTACGATGTCCCATGTGTATGCCATGGGCAAGAAGAGGCAAACAAACAGTTGGGGCTGTTTGCCTTTTAATGTGAAAAAGTGCACAGCGTGTTTTTTCAGCATGCCTTCTTGGACAGCAATCCAAACCGACCACCGTTAAGGCTCTATGTCTACGTGCCTTTTTTTCTTCAGAGGGTTTTGTTATTGTTATTGCTATTTTTCATTTCATTTCTATAACACTTTAAATTTTAAAGAACAAATCTTGAAGCAGTTTACAACACATTAAAACATCAGAGAAACCCAGAATAAAACAAATTCAAGCATCAAAGAAAAGAAGAAGAAGAAGAGGAGTTTGGATTTGATATCCCGCTTTATCACTACCTGAAGGAGTCTCAAAGCAGCTAACATTCTCCTTTCCCTTCCTCCCCCACAACAAACACTCTGTGAGGTGTGTGGGGCTGAGAGACTTCAGAGAAGTGTGACTAGCCAAGGTCACCCAGCAGCTGCATGTGGAGTAGCGGAGACGCAAACCCGGTTCCCCAGATTACGAGTCCACCGCTCTTAACCACTACACCACACTGGCTCCTTCTCTAAATGACATTTTGCTTTCATCAGTCGCTAAACTTGGCATCCAGAGATCACCACGTGGGCCTAAAACTAGTTACAAAACATGCCTGGCACATGGCTAATTTCCAACACTGATCTAGAGTACGGGGCCTCTCCAGCCTCCCATTGTTCCCTCTAGCAGCAAACAGAATTCCATGGTGTGGAGAGAACTCAGAATCACCAGGGCATGTAATTTCTACTCAGGAATGCTGTTTCACAGGCAACATTACCAAGCTCTAATCTCTGACCAGTTTCTAACAGTTGGTGGAGCTGGTAGATGAGCAGTTTGTCCACCAAGCATAGTTTGGATCACTTCACAGTTCTAGGAGAGACAAAACTTTTATGTCCCACTGTTAAGTTCTGCATCGCCAAGATGAAATATTTAGAAACATTCTTGTTCAAATTTGTTGCAGCTTAAGCCATGCTACAAAACAGGCCAGGCTATTATGTCTCCATTCTCGTATCCTTACAGGACTGGCAGGCTTGCAGTTTAGAACAGACTATTGTGAAACGCTAATGAGAAAAAAAAAAGAGCCAGCCAAAAAAATCAGTTGGTACTTACGTCATTCCGAGAATCTTAGTATAAAACTCCAGAGACTTTTTGGGATCTTTTACCCTTAGCATCGTCTGTTGTAGCAGAAAATCCTACAGAAATATATAATTTGTTAAATTGTTGTCAACCATGAATGGCATTTAACACGGGAATGTAGCTTTTACTTGAATAATTGAGTTAATTCGAGCTCCACATACCAAATGTAAAGTGTACAGAAACTATACAGTTAATGCTTTCAAGATTATTACTGTTCTGGGTGGAGTGCCAGATGAACAAATTATGTAGTTAAAGTGAAAGGCTACAATCCTAAACATACTTATTAAAGAGTAAGCCTCACTGCCTAGTAAGACTCATTTGTGAGTACAGTAAGTAGACAGGAAAGAGCAGGGGAATCTGAAGGGCAGCATAGGCGGAAAATATTTGAGGAAGTTTTGGTAAAACTACCAATGTTAAGACAAGAGGAGCTGAAACTGGCAATGGCCTTAATTAGTAGCAGCTTCTTGGGGAGCTTTAAATATGAGTACAGACAGGAAAACATGGGTGAAATCACAACTGTGGAGACAGAAATTTGGAAGGAAGAAGGTCTGAAATGGGGAATCGTCCTAATGGGAAGCCTTTTTCGGAGGAGATTTAAATATGCCAAAGTAATAAAAATGGTTTTTATTTAGGGGCCAGCGGTTGTAAATAAATTGGGACATCAGCAGACATGGATTAAATGCTTGCAAAAAGCAACAGTAAGGATAATTTTAGAAGGGGAAATAACATGAAAGCATAGATGTGTAATGTATAAAGTGGTCTGAATGTTTAAAATATCTGTGCTGTATACCACAAGTTTAATTGTTTAGTACAGTAGTTGGAAAATTGGGTAAAGGGATCTGGAATGTAAGATGATTTAAAGAACCAGTAGTGGGGGGTGGAGGGAAGTCCGGGGATTGGGGTGTGTGTGTAAAAATCTGTTCTTCTTGATTATTTTTTAATGTTAATGAGAAATGTGTGGGGTAATCTGGTATTGATACAATGTGGCATATATTGAATTTTTTAAAACTGAAAATCAATAAAAAATTTAATATATATATATATATATATACACACACACACACACACACACACACACACACACACACAATTTCACATTATTGTGTGGTGCCTTGGAACCTAACCCCTGTGTAAACTGGGAGTTGCCTGTACTTTAAACTGGGGCTGCAGAGGCAACGGTTCCAGAACGGTTTTTAAAATACATATGACTGTGCCATAACAGTCAAACTCTGTATCCTAGTCCCACACAGAAACAAATGGGACTGAGCAAAATGCTTTGATTGGGGTTCAAGTACAGCAGGCATAGGCAAACTCGGCCCTCCAGATGTTTTGGGACTACATTTCACATCATCCCTGACCACTTAGCTAGGGTTCATGGGAGTTGTACGTAGTTCCAAAACATCTGGAGGGCCAAGTTTGCCTATGCCTAAAGTACCGTATCTTTATTCCAGATTATTTCTATGCATGCAAAAGCATTGCAAGAAACGGTATTTTTAAGCCACTAGCAGTACGTTTCCATGCAGGTTCTCTCAACTGTGTTGAATGGGGGTGTGGATCCAGAATTGGCCTCCACAGTCACTTACGGACCCATTGTTAAAATCGTGTTTATGGAACACAATCTTACTCGGCTACGAGTGATCAACGAGGCTTATTTCTCAGTAAAGCGTGTGTAGTAGTATTGCCCTGTGAACAATGCTTTACTTAGTAGGGCATTTCCAAGTAAATGGAAATGCAGAGGCCTGGGCGCTTGCAAGAGACGGACAGCTAAAGCAAGGCAAACGTGGGTTAAAGGATCTCACTATATACTCTCCCAGGAAAGACTACAGCTCCGCACCAAGAACAGATCGCACAGATACTAGTCTAAACCACGATAGCCGGCGTGCTCAAGCATGCCGGGAGAGATATGATCCTTCGGGTCACGGCGCTAAAGTTCAGCCACGCAAATATTCGGGTGAAAGGCGATCGCTGGCTGGCCCTGCCTAGGCTCTGTACCTCCAAGCCCGAAAAGGGAGCCGAGCCCGTCTCTTTTGCACGCCGCTTGCAAAGGGAGAGGGACAGATCCCCTGCAAGGAGTTAATGCAACTTCCCCGCGCTTTGCAATTCTGCGCCCCCCTACAAAAAGCAACCCTCCCTCCCATTTTATATAGGCACACATTAAAAATCCTCTCCTCGCTGTACCTTCGTGCTGGGATGAGGGTCGGAGCAGGCACTGAAGGCTGCTTCATCGGTGAGGCCGGCGGGCTCCCCTTGCTCGGACATGTTGGGGCTACGGAGAAGAACTGCTTCCCGGAGTGATCCTTAGTCCAACCTACAAGCGTATAGCTGTCGCGACAGGGAGAACGAGGTTCCCCGAATCTCTGGCCAATAGTGATCAGCCATGCAAATTAGGGCATCTCGCGTCATGAAATCCCTTCCACCTATAGCAGTGCCGCTTCCCTAGGACTAAATATCTGTTCCTACAACTCCCAGAATCCCCAGCAAAGCAGGTGATTTTAATCCCGTGTTTTGCAGATTGCGACACTGTTCCTTTTTCAGGGAGCGGAAGCAGTAAATCTGCGCCAAATATGGCGAAGCGAGCCAAATCTATGTGTAGCAAGCGTTACCTTTTGTTGGGAGTGGTGGTGGAGTTTGGCTGGGCAACGCAACGGCAGCTTGTTGGAGAGACATGGGCCACGCGCGCACGTCATACTTTTAAAGCACTATGGTATCACTTGATAAACTTTCCCTAAAGAATTCTGGAGCCCTATTGCCTTACCGGAGCAACCGCTCTCACAGCGCTTTCCTAATCAATCCCTTTTTCCTGGGAACTTTGGGAATTGTAGGTGACCAAGGAACAGAATGAGATGTAGCCTACAATCCTAAATACACGTGTATAATTGGACTGTTAAATGCTAATGAGCACAAAGTGCAAAGTATGATTTTGTGCTCTAAATTAACAGTTACTTCTTGTAAGGGTCCTAGTGGAAAACTGGCACTGAGAAAGATTAATATCATTACAGTATTATGATATCACTAAAAGGGTGCCCAGAACTGCTCAGGGAGCTTAGAAATCCCAAAACACTGTTAATTTTTAAGTGGATACTGTAAGTTGTGAGTTTGGACCTGTCACACCAAAGTCACATTTTGGTCTGCTGTCTTGATTCAAAAATGGCACATGGTGTCCTATTGTAAATGAAGAGTGTCGCCTCCACCTTGGGAATCCTTGTGTCAAGTTTGGCGACAATATATTGAAAGGCAGCCAAACTTACACCCAAAATAGGCAAAGTCAGAATCAAAATGGTGCCTGGCAAAGACCACCCCCACCCCTCACATACACATTGGGAATCCTCATGCTGAGTTTGGCAGCAATATATTTAGAGGTAGCCAAACCTATGCCAAGAAACAGATGAATTCATGCAAAAGTCACGTTTTGATCTGCCATCTTGTTTCAAAATGGCACCAGGCATCCAAACATTGACATAGACCCCCACTTGCCTCTTGGGAACATTCATGCTGAGTTTGGCAATGGTATCTCGAGAGGCAGCCAAACCTCTAAATGGTGCATATCTTTGGTGCATCGTTTAAATTAAAATGTGTCATTCTGCTCACTCGCTCACAAAGAATATACAACAGAGATGGAGGTGGATCTGGTTCGTTCAGCCTTAGCAGTAGAAGGATCGTCATGGCTTTGTGAAAGCAAACTTTTGATTCAGGCCTAAAGTGGACCTGCTCCTTGTACGCAGCACCCTTGTGTCCATAAAATGGGGGAGGGGAGAGAGAGAGAGAGAGAGAGAGAGACTAATTAATAGAAACAAAAGCTGAAACAGAACTTTGCAAATAAAATCTTACTCAGAGATTTTTGACAAGTTGAGATAAGCAAGAAGCATGTTTAGCACTGACTGTCCCAGAGATGTCAAGTGCACCCATTTATTACTTTCAAGTATATAAGCAAATGGTAGTCAGCTGCCGCTAATTAGCAAAGCAAAATGTTGGTGCAGTAATAGCACAAATCTTTATAAAACTGGCACTGGGTAGCCTAGCTCTTTCTGATCGGGATCTAGAGTATTGCAGTGTGTCTTCATGTACACTGAATTTACCTGAGAGGCTAGATGCACATTCTGCTTTTGTAAACCTCGGCTGCCACAATGAAAGGTATTTGCCTACCAATGGAGATTGTATAGTTTGCCTCCAAGCTGTCAACAACACTTTTGTGTGGATTTCTCCCCCATCCGAGTAGATGCTTGCATGTATAATTTGTGCAGTAAAGTGAATCTTCATGGGCTACCCCTCCCCCCACCAATGGGTACCGGTACCTTATGATAAATAGCAACAGCACAGCTGCAATAAGCCATTCGTGTTATGTTTTAATAAAAAAAAAGACATTTAATGGCAAGAAAAGTTATGGTGGGGAAATGTGGAACAACTGCCACTTGACAGCAATGTTGTGTAGCATCCACACAGATTTTGTGCAAACAGATCAGTATGAACACTCCATAAGCAGGTTTTCTGGAAGCAACCATACAACATAACAGTTGGGCTTGCATCATGATTCCATCCCATTATTGGTTCTGTGCAGATTCTGTGCCCAACTGCCAGTGTGGTTCATGCACACCTTAGAATGTAATGTGTCCTTCCGCAAATAGTCCCAGGTGGGTTCTTGGAAGCCTGTTTAAACGGCATTAGCTTCGTGAGTCGGCTTCTTATGAATTCTTCCACCCACCATCCCTGGGTTTCATTTTGTTCTGAAGAGGAGAGGGAAACTGCTCCGATCTCAGTGGATGGATTCACTGTGACTGTCTTAGTGATTCATTCATCTTTTTGAACAAGGTCAGCCAGAGGACCTTCTCATAGCTGCCAAGTTATCCCTTTTTTACAGGGATTTTCCCTTATGCTGAATAGGCTTCCTCGCGAGAAAAGGGAAAACTTGGCAGCTATGGACCTTCTTGTGTTGGGAGAGAGGGGAATACTTGACATCTTGTGTCTTGTTTTAAAGGAGAAAAACTGGAGAATGCAAGTCTATGGAGGCAGGCTTGCTGCCCTCTGTATAATGAAACCCTGTCTCACTGGTCTGGTGAAAGAGGCATTAACATGTTGCTCATATGCTATAATACCCTATTGGCCAGTGTGGTGTAGTGGTTAAGAGCGGTAGACTCCTAATCTGGGGAACCGGGTTCGTGTCTCTGCTCCTCCACATGCAGCTGCTGGGTGACCTTGGGCTAGTCACACTTCTCTGAAGTTTCTCAGCCCCACCCACCTCACAGGGTGTCTGTTGTGGGGGAGGAGGGGGAAAGGAGATTGTTAGCCGCTTTGAGACTCCTTCAGGTAGTGATAAAGCGGGATATCAAATCCAAACTTCTTCTTCTTCTCTTATATTTGTGACCTTACAAAAAGCCTGGCGCAGCGTGAGGCGAGCTGCTCCCCCGCAGAATGTCTCTTCTTGCCCATCCCACCCCCACAGCTGTTAGAGAGGGGGGGTTGCATGGTGCAGGGGGGGCAGCCACTGGTGGGTTGCAGGTGCCCGGGCGGGCCACTGCTGCCACCCTACGCAAACCTCCCCCCAGCTGCACCGTGTAGGGTTGTCACTTCGGGGAAGTGTTGGGGTGCCTTTGGCAGGCACACATAATTTCCCAGTGCACTGTACAGGTCCTCTAGGGCTGCCATTTTTTTGCTCAGACCATGTGATCACCATGTGTTGTTTCTCCCCTCCCCTTGAATTTTAAAGGTTCGGCTTATTTGCAGGTACGGCTTGTATTTGGGCCAATACAGTAAATGTTTTGAAATGATTTTATTGTCTGCCTTCCAGTCCAAAAAGGAATTCATTTTTTTTTTGTTTCGTTTTGATTTCTGATCATCTACTGAAAATGTCTCTGCTTGTTCTTGTCCTCTAGCAATTTGTCTTAACTCTTCAGTCAGTGCAACCTTTGGCACCAAGAGGAAAAAATGAACTAATTCCTATGCCCCAGAAGTAACCCAGAGATGCATTTTAAATAAAAGCACACCTTCTACTCATGTAAAAACACCAGGCAGGCCCCACGAATAACTCAGAGATGCATTTTAAATAAAAGGACACATTCTACTCGTGTAAAAACACGCTGATTCCCGGACCGTCCGTGGGCCGGATTGAGAAGGCAATTGGGCCGGATCCTGCCCCCGGGCCTTAGTTTACCTACCCATGTCTTAGGTTGTTCCAGTGCCTGGCAAGTAAGGTTGGCACTGGCATTAATAAAAAGCTAACCCAAGTTTTGTGGTAACTGGTGTTCTAATTTTTGTTTTATCATATAGACACAGGTGTTGTTTGCACACTAGCATTTGAAATGGAGGAGACACCAGAAGGTCCAGGTGCTGGTGAGGGCGCTGCCCCAGAGCCTGCTGCTGCACCACAAGAGCCTGCTCCTGAACCAGAGGCACCCACGGACTCGGATGCCGCTCCTGGTCCAGAGGATGCTGAGCCTCCCCCAGATCTTGATGCAGGCCCCCCATCAGATGCTGAACTCGGCGGCCCTGAGGCACCAGAGGCTGCAGACTCTGGACCTGGTCCGGCAGAGGAGGGAGCTAGAGAGGGTGCTGAGGAGGGAGCTAGAGAAGCTGCAGAGGAGGGAGCTAGAGAAGCTGCAGAGGACGAACCGAAAGAAGTTTCTGAACGTAGTCGACCTAGACCCCCTGGCCGTGGGCCCGCAGACACCACAGGCCGTAGAGCGTCTAAATTCCGCCGGAGCACCAGTGGGGTTCAGTCTCTGCAGGAAACTCTAAAGGAAAAACAGGTTTGTGTGTCAGAGTTTGGGTGTGTGTGTGTTTTACAAGCCCTTCTCTACTTAAATTTAGGCATGTGTTAGTGGGATGATGCCTTACACTCAGTCAATATTTTCCTGTCCAATATACTAACTGGACACAACTGTTGGCACTCAAAAGTCTATGGTGGAAAGGATAGAAACAGCGGCTAGTTCAAGTGTGTTACCCAATCCCTGCATTACTAAAGACAATAGAAACTGACTTAAAACTAGGAACGTTTCAGAGCAGATCCTCTAGATCCCTTCAAAGCCTCAACCAGGCAGAGCATTATTCCCCTTGCTTCTGCCGACTTCCCTTCTCGGCTGTTCTGCCTTGAATTGACAATGGAGGTTTTTTTTTTTCATGTTTAGAACTGGCGGGGAGTTGTTGTAGTTGATCTCATATTAGCCAAACCCATTCCAGAATGTGCCGAGAGTTTGCCCTTCCGCAACCATAACGTAGTTTCAGACTCTCAACCATTATTCTTTTATTTTTTATTGTTTCAGAGACATTGTAATGGAGAAATACTCAGGTATACAAAAATGAAAGTGTAGCAGTAGAGCAGGTGGTGGGAGGACCTCAGACCGAATGTGGCCTTCCAGTCCACTCTGTCTGGCTCTCAGAGGTGTTACCAATCCATGTTAAATTTGCACCCTAAATGTTTCTGCTTGGCTGTAACGTGCCTGAGCTCTCACAATGCCTCTTGCTTGCCTGGAAGGATACAGAGGGGGGTGTGAGTGTGCATGGAAACTAGCTTACTGCAGAAAGGTACAATTTGCATTTGTTCTTGTGTCACATATAAGTGACACCCCCTGTCACTTATATCCCTACCCACCACTGACATGTGGCCCTCAAGAGGCTATCCAGAGGGGAATATAGCTCCCCACGCTGTATTAGATAGAATCACTTTACGGAAAAGTTTTAAATATGCTATTTATTTATTTATACAGCACTACCCAGAGGGGTTGACAATACAGAAAAGTATGCAAGAGAGACAACTGAGGAAGGTTGAGGGGAATGGAGCCACTATGGGGTGGGTGGGAGCAGGGCTATCTCAAGCAGGTCGGGCGCCCTGGTGCTGAGGTGCGGAGATCGCTCCAGCGCCCCCGCCCTCGTAGCGCGCAGCATGGCTTCAGCGCGGCTTCGTCGCGCAGCGCCCCCCCTGCCGGCCCGGCGCCCTGGTGCCCCACGCCACTGGGACTGCACCTAGAGCCGGGCCTGGGTGGGAGATGTGATTATTATAATTACACATACTAAGGTGTAATTGCAGTATGGTTATGGGATCTAGGAAACAAAGGTTTCGCAGGGAAAAGAAGTCAGAAATGCAGTATTTCTTAACACATTTTCTTTCTATTAGGCACGATTTAAAGAAGCCAGGGAAGGCCGGAAAATGAAAGTTAATGCCGCATATAAATATATATTTGAAATTCTGTCAGATAGACTTGGACTAGATGTTGTAACTGTGGAAGAGCTAATTTTGGACGGCCCAACAGTGAGTCTACTTTACAGATGTTGCTTTTACAATTAATACTTTTTTAAAAGCCTTGCTCACTAAATCCTCAATCCTCTTAATGTTAACACATTCATCTTTTAAGCCAGAGGTTTTCAACCTTTTGTGGTCCACGGCTCCCTTGACCAACTACATTCTTTCTGTGGCCCCCCTGTGGGACTCAGGAGTCCAGTAGTGTCACCCCTTGTGTGTAGAGCTGGCAGCCTCTCACCCTTTTTTGAACATGCTCCCTTGTGGAGTGTTCCCTCAACATCCTCTCTTCCCCCCTCTCCTTGGGCGTGCTCTGGGCAGCTGCACCTGCTCCCCCTCGTCTCTGAGCTGCCCCCTTTGCCCCAAAGAGAGGTGCCTCCTCCCACTGCCCCACAGGGGCCTGAGAAGCACCCCTTGACCAGCCCCAGAGGCACCATTCGCCTGTGGAGCTTGTAGCCAGGGCTGCTGCAACAAATAGCTGTGCAAACCTTTGGGAGGCAGAGATGTGAAAGGGTATCAGAGGAGGGAATGAAAGAGGGCTAGAGGCCAGGGTTGCCCACAGCACCCCTGACCATCATTCAAGGCACCCCAGGGTGCCATGGCACACTGGATGAAACCACTGTCTTAAGCTTCAACAAGCCACAGCCAGGTTTATTAGCATCAGATTCATGACAGCCATCGCACAGTACCAATTGGAGACCCATGCTTGTCCCAGATCAAATTTCCTGTTGGTTGCAAATTGCACAGTGGATGCAGCTCAGAAGAATGTAGGATAGTCCCAAGAGCTCAAGTGTATAGTGACTAGCAGCGTTCACTTAATTGAGGAGCAGAGCTACTGAGCAGTTATCATAAGAGAGAGGCTCTTGCAATGCTCTTCCTGAAGTGCACTTGGGGACAGAGTACAGAGGTCTCAACTTTGTCCCTTACAGGTCTGTGTGGTGTGTGTGCATGTGGTGGGATTGGTAGCTGTGAGAGGAGTTGGCAAAAAGTAGAATAGGGAACTGGACCCTTTTGGGGATTCAAAGTCATCAGTGCACCGTCAAAAAGCACCCAGTTTTGTGGCCATTCCACAAGCCATCACCCACTTGAGCAGAGCTCTAGCTGTGCATCTATCCATTGACAAGAGGCCAGTGGAGAGATGGTTGCATTGCCACCGTAACTCCTCCAGCTAACAGTATCGGAGGTAAAGATTGCCCTATAAGTCAGGATCTGCCCACACTTCTGGAAATGATTGAATGTGGAATAAAATTAGAATAAGAGGTGATATACAGTGTTAGTCATACTCAGAGTTAGACCAGTTGACACCAATGGTTTTAACTTAAGACAATAGATTTCAAGGAATGATGACTTAGGCTGTGTGCATACCCTACATTGAAAGCTGCCCCTCCACCCAAAAGAGAATCCTGGGAAGTGTAGTTAACCCAACACAGAGCTCCAATTCTCAGCACCCTTAGCAAACTATAGTTCCCAGGATCCTTTTGGGGTGTGTGTGTGTGTGCATTCACTTTGCTTTAAATGCATGCAATATACACATTCTTAGTTGGAAATGTCTTAAAGGTTGTTGGTGTTGTTTTTTTTACAAAATCAAAGTCAGAAGAAAATCAAACATACGACAAAGTAGTTCTGGCTGCTGAAAACACTTCTGAAAAAGATAAAGACAGCGTGCATTTTTCTTTCAGTGTGGATGAAAATGTTTGGTAACTCACTACTGTATCTAATCTCTTACTAAGCAAGGTTGCTTTCTTTTAAATAAAAATAATCCAGCATTTTGGCAATATGTTGATTTTGAACCACCCTTTTTCATTTCAACAGTTACAAGCATTTGACAGTTTTTTGGTCAAAGGAGGAAGCAGAACGCTGAAGTTCATTTATCAGGAGGGTGAAGCTCCTGGTGTCGGTAAATGTTAGCAATTATTTTATTTAACCTTCCATCTCAGGTGAAATTGATAAGTTCTTTTCACCACACTGGATAAAGCAATAAACTTCTGTAAATTATGAGGCCACGGTATGAGCAAAGAGGCTGTAAAATATTGAGTTTTGATATTGCCTCCAGCCATTAGGCAGTGCTACACAATTTGGCTTCAATTGGCTCTTTTAGCTAGTATGACATCCAAAATTAATCCCTGGGTTCCAATAGAAAAGGCTGCCATGTTTCCTTTTACTTCTACCGTCTGCCTAACCAGGAACCTGTCTATCATTATTAATAAAAAAAAGTTGATAACAATTCAAGTGCTGGTTATTACCCACAATGCCCTAAAATGTAGGTTTAGTGCTATATTTGAAAGACCACCTCCTCCCTTGTAAAATTGTACACTTGGGGTTTTCATAATTAGTGGCCTTTGCCTTGGCTCTGGTTGGCTGGGCAAAGGATGAGTTCCCAAGTTGTGGAACCAGGAGCCCAACTGACCATCTTTACTGGCATTCTTGCATGGTACCAAAATCCTTTTGGCTTGCTTTCCACATCACAAGAAACCAAAGAAGAAACCAAACCAATCTATGCTGCATACATTGCAATAAATTACAAAACATGACTGCAGCACAGGATGGGCTCATGGCAGTAACCAAATCACTTTATGCATCATTGCAGCTGATAGCAGTTTTTTTCAGATAAAAGTGAGGCATTGTGGTTGTTAAAAAGCTGTTTTTTTTCTTTTCAGAGTGTGGTAGAACAATTCCAGGAGTGCTGAAAGGAACCAAAATGATGAAGTTGTATGTACACGAATCTCCAGACAAATTCAAAGGGCTGTGTTTATTTTTTGTACGTGCTAGGAATGACACTGCCGTGAATGTCAAAACTATGCATGAGGTATTCTCACCACCGTCATTTGCAGCACGTCCATCAGATAGGCGAGGGCAGTGGCGGGTGGGGAGAGGTTCCATAAATGGTAGGGACTTCTGGGAGGGTGAAATACATTTTTCTGTGGAGACCCAGCTTGAGGTCCCTCTTGGTTAAGGCTGGGCAAGAGGATACGATGGAAGGAGGGAGTTTTCCTCTCAACACCTTGGGAGACAGGTGAGAGAAGATTATTAATTTTAGAGCCCTCAGAGATTGTTGCATAACTGATTTTTGTGCTTTTGACTTCTAATCCCTATCTTAATGCTCGATTTTCAAGGACATATACTTTTCAGTAATGGAAGGAAGTGAAGGGCTCCTGCTTGGGATCAAGAACATCCTCGCAAATCTTTTTCTTCCATCTGTCCTTGCCACAAATAATTGGGGCGCTTTGAATCAAACCAAGCAGGGAGAGTTTGAAAAACAGGCTTTTACTGAGACGCTGAACAGATATATGGCATTTTTGGATGGTAAGAACTACTGTGAGAAAGGAATGAGCTCAGTTAATCTCAGACGTTTGATTTTGAAGTATTACGCCATTTGTGTATTTATAAAAGGGATTCTCTCCTAATTCATGCGGTGCATGACGAATCTGTGCATGCTCACTCATTTAGCAAGTGAAAATTCACTTGCTGAGAGAGCGAAATGAGAAGGTGGCATGGAATGCTCACAGAACACACTAGACAGGAATTTAGACGAGAACTGTATTGTCCATCTCTGACAAAAACAGAACAGCAGTAGGAAACTCCTTACCCCACCCACATACAACTAAGTCCAGTGCTGCCCAGCAACCAAATGGCATTGTCCACAGAGCAACTGTGCATCTCTAGATCCTTTCTTCATGAGGATTACCTATGTCAAATCAGGGTGGGGATATATTTTTGTTAGGTTTTGAAACAAATACCTCCTTAGACACTGTGTGCCTCTTTGTCTGTCTTGAACAAATAAGTTTTAGCACTGTATGTCTTATTCTCATCAACAGGGAAGCTGGTGGGTCTGAAACCATGGGCTTTCAGTCTGAGTTGGAGGTCTTTAAGCAGAGGTTTGACAGGCATATGTCAAGAATGCTTTGATGGTGTTTCCTGCTTGGCAGGGGGTTGGACTGGATGGCCCTTGTGGTCTCTTCCAACTCTATGATTCTATGATTCTATGAGTCTCTGGACTCAGTGAGGTCTAAGGGTGGGTGGCCACATCAGCTGTCCCCGTGAACTGGTGAGCCAACTCTCCCTGGTCCCAGCATGTACTGAGGACTGTACTGTGGGGTTCTCCCTTTCCTCTTCCAAGAAGATAATGTCTGATTCAGGCTACAGCAGGTCCTAACAAAGTACCTCTTGTATTACCACCAGAGGCATGTTTCTGGGATGTGTTTCTTATGCTGTAAAACAAGTCCCAACACTTAACCAAGCACTCAAGACAGCTGACTCTAAGGATCAGTCCAGTTGCACCAAGCAAGTTCAGAGTCTGTGGCCTTTGGTAGAATCATAGCATTGTAGAGTGGAAGGGACCTCATGGTCCATCTAGTCCAATGCCAGGATCTCAGCTAAAGATGTGCCTTTAGTCTGCACACCTTGTTTGGCAGTGAGAGAGCCCTGCCAGACATGGGGATGCACACACGCTGCATCTTTAAAACAGAATTCTGTCAAAATCCCTTGCGCTGCAATTCCCATGTGCCTATCAACCAGATGGCTGTTTGGTGCTTGGGAATCACAGCACAAGGGACTCTTACAGGTGGATGGGGCAAGCCATCTGGCCATCACCTGACATCATAATGACGGCAGGTGTTTGACAGGTTGGTCGTCCTGCCCACCTGTCAAAGTTTGCATGCAGGGATGGGGCTAAAATCTAGTAAGCATTTGCTGTAGATAGCGCCGATGAAAGGTACCTCTTAACATCAGAGAATCTGTGTGTCATCAAAGCAAATAAAAATAACACAAATCTCATGAAGGAAGACATAAGACAAATTTTGTATGTCATTTTTGATAGACTACCGGTACTACATTAATCAAAGAAGATAGACTGCTACAAAGTTATCATAAAATTATGTGACTATAGATTTATTAAATATTTATCAAAATATGTTCTGCTTTGATAAGGAAAGCCACAGGCACACAGTATCTTAGCTTTCATATAAAAATATTGCCATGGTTGAATTCTCTGCTGTAAGAAGCCATTTGGACTTATTAAGTACATTATTGTCATGCACTATAGCTTCTAAGTGCTGTGACATTTCAGTGAAGTGCATCTTTTGATAGCACAATCCAGAAAACACTGGAGCCTAACTCAGCACAGCAATGTGACTGTTTCACACTGTGAAACCATTTTTTTTCTGAGTAATTCACGGCTAGGAAAATTATTGTTGCATTAAAAAAGTAAGTTTTATGTTTAATTGAATTTTGGGCTCCCTTCTGCCCCCTCATCTTAAAAACACCTCTGGGCCCCCTGCTCCATGCATTTTTGTTTCCTGCAGGTGGAATTTTCTATTGAGGTTTGTGAGGAGCAGCTACCTGCTACCACTCAAGGGCAGAGAGGACACTTTCCTAACTCGTATGCAAAATGCATATAGGTTTTCTCTTGAAATGGAACACTTTCTATAGATCAAATGGTGGAGTCTGAGTACATTATCTAGGTTGGGTTAGATCCTCAGTCTAGGTGGACAGGGGGTTGGGAGCTTCTCTGCCCCCCCCCCAGTCCAATGTTGCACAGCGTAAATTAATAACGCAGAGACTTCTTCAGCAAAAGAATAGAAGCTTTACTGAGTTAAAATAAACTTGTTTGCAAATAACAGCCTAGTGAACAGAAGATTAAATTAGCTTCCGAGCATACACAGAGTTACTGAGTCACACAGAGGCATTACGCACGAACAGTCTCTACCACTGAGCACAGGCTCCACAGAGCATAGGGTCCACCCCACCACCTGAGTCTGCCTGCAAGCAGATACAGTGATACCTCATGTTGTGAACTGGATCCGTTCCGGCGGCCCGTTCGCAACATGAAAAGGCCGCAACATGAAGCGCCGTATCTGCGCATGCGCTTCTGCACACGCGCAAAGCGCGATTTAGTGCTTCCACACATGCGCGCAGGTCACGGGCGCCAAACCCGGAAGTAACCCGTTCCGGGACTTCCGGGTTTGGCGCGTCCGTAACCTGAAAAGACGCAACACGAAGCGGATGTATCCTGAGGTATGACTGTACAATATTTATACAGAGAATGAGTCATCCTCAAGATGAGTCACAGTGATTCAGCATGCCCAAATGGTTCTGCAGCTTTTCAGCATTTCACAACATTTCTAGACTTCTTTACTGCTTCCTTTACTGCTTCTGCTCTCAAATACCTTTGTCACATGACATCCAAGGAGTCGGGTATCCCATCAAAGGGATGGGGTGTGTGTGTGTGTGCTTCTGTCCAGACACCCAGATGAGAGCTGATGGGCCATAGCACCCCAAAAATGGTGATCTTGGGGGTGGGAGTTGCCCCAGTTTGATGTACATCATAAGATGATCCTTAATCCTGCCAAATAATCAACAAGCAGATGGGCTGATTGATTCAGGATACACACCCAATGTCTGCGCCAAAAGCTGCTGACATCTGTAATCAATGAAGTTGTGGCCTGTTTATATTCCAAATTGTTGTCTTGTGTTTATTGCAACTTCACCACACCTCACCCCTGCTGCCCATGACTTCACTGCGCCTGGGCCCACAACCTTCTCTGTTATTTATTTTAGGTGCAAGAGTGAGCATTGAAGGGACAGTACAGCTGAAAAAAATAGATTATATTGACTTTAGTAAATTCCAGTCTTTTGAACAAGTGACAGCAGCAGCTGCTAATCCTGATATCGTTCATCAGTTAGAGGAAGTGCTTATGATATGGTATAAGCAAATTGAGCAAGTAAGTTTCTTTTTGTTTTTTAGCTATGAAGAACCAGGAATTCTCCAGTATATATGGAGCACTGTAAACGCCATGTTTATATGTGTATTACATTTACTTGGAAAAACTGCAAGGCGACGTGAAATTCAATGACTACGTTCTAAACATAGTTTAAAACAAAAGATCGTTTAGGAATCATATCTTGTATTTTTATATTGTTGTGCTTATTATTCCATTTTACATTGTCATAATCGTTTTACTGAAGGGCAGCCTAAAAGGGGAAGGAAAGCCTGAAAATGTTTAAAATAAAATATAATAATTAGTTCCCTGGTGTGCTATGGTCCATGGGGTCACGAAGAGTTGGACACGACTAAACGACTAAACAACAACAACAACAATAATTAGTTGGCTGGAACTTGCTTTGTCAGCTCCCACAGCCAAAGACACAGATTGCTGTTCATTTTTAAACGTGACTCGCATATTTCATTCTTGAAAATGTAACTTGGGGGGGGGGGAAGTGTTTTGAACATGACTGGTTCCCCTTCGCCCCCCCCAACTGTTTCTTTGGATTGCCAGCTTTTGCCATTTCCACGTGGCATTTTCTTGTGGACTTAGGCTGTGCACACATTGCCCGCTTAAAATGCAGCTAGGTGGTTCTTTTTCCTAATTTGGATAGGAGCCGGCTTGCGGGAAAATGCATCAAAACACATTTCATAGGAAATAAGAGGATAGAGCAGCGATGGGAAGCACACTGGTGACACAGTATTCTTTGCACATGATGCAGGTTTTTGCAGCAGCATCAACCTGACATTGTCTTCATCCAAACACGGCCTCATATTATTTAATCTGGATTTACTGTTTGTGTGGGAAATACAATAAATAAATAAAAAATCAGTGGAAACAGTAAATCCATATTAAATTGGGAGGGGGGTTATGGGTTGGAATTTTGTTGAGTACAACATTACATATGTACGAGCAGCATGGTGTCCACAATAAGCTGCATTTGAACTAAGTTATCTCAATGAAACCAGCAGGTGTGAATGAGTATGACAGTTTAGTTATAATTACTAATGAAAATGCATAAATAAAGACTATCGGGGGGTGGAGGTGGAACAGGAGTAAGGACTGAGAAAACAATGTGCAAGTTAAATTAGCAAAGCTGAATTTCATCCAGTTTTCACCCATCAGCATCCGTGATTGGCCCTTATGTTTCCGTTGCAGGAAATGGAATATTGACAGAGCTTATAATGGCTATGTAGAATGTGAAATTTATGACCAAGTGAAAAGCTCTTTCTGTATACATAACACTCTTTCATTGCAGGTTTTGATTGAGAGTGAACAGATGAGAAAGGAAGCTGATGACTCGGGTCCTCTAACCGAACTAGAACACTGGAAGCGTATGTCTGCTAAGTTTAATTTTATTATCGAACAGATCAAAGGACAAAATTGCAAGGCTGTTATAAATGTCCTAAATGTTGCACGCTCCAAAATAATAAAGGTAATTCTAATTCTTTAAAAAGAAATTATTTCATTGCTTTAAAATGTATCTCTCTGTATGTGTTATAAATTTTGTTTAATGACACTGTGTCTGTGGCATCCCTTTGTCACAGCTATTATTATTATTATTATTATTATTATTATTATTATTATTCTACCCATCTTTCACTCTAAGGTCCTAGGGTGGGTTAGGTAAAGTTAAAGGTACTCCTGACCGTTAGGTCCATTCACGGACGACTCTGGGGTTGGGGAGCTCATCTCGCTCTATAGGCCCAGGGAACTGGCGTTTGTCCGCAGACAGCTTCCAGGTCATGTGGTGGGTTAGAATAATTTAAAATGCAGCACAGCATTAAAAATGGTTTAGAATAATTGGCAATCGCAAAAATAGGGTGAGTCCTAAAATATGCATCTCAAATGCCAGGGATGCCACATATGTAGGACTATATTTTATCAAATCAGTTTAATTAATTCAGAGTAACTGCCACTGCCTGGTTTAGTTCTGTAACTACTGAGAGCCAGTGTGGTGTAGTGGTTAAGAGCAGTAGACTCGTAATCTGGGGGACCAGGTTCGCGTCTCCGCTCCTCCACATGCAGCTGCTGGGTGACCTTGGGCTAGTCACACTTCTCTGAAGTCTCTCAGCCTCACTCACCTCACAGAGTGTTTGTTGTGGGGGAGGAAGGGAAAGGGGAATGTTAGCCGCTTTGAGTCTCTTTAGGGTAGTGATAAAGCGGGATATCAAATCCAAACTCTTCTTCTTCTACTGTTGCAACCCTTCCCATGAACATAGACGCAAAAGGTTCCTTTGCCACCATTTAGCTACAATTTTAAAAATCTGTTATGTGTATTGCATTAATGTGCAGCAGAGTGATTATACCAACCGGCATGATAATTTACAATGTGACCTCTATACAGGATTGGTAGGCATAGTTTCATTACATGTGATGTGGGAGTTACAGGGAGAGGGAGAGGGGAGGGGCTGCTTTAGTACAATGATGCCAGGTATGTAAGGCTTCTCCCCCAATCTCCATGCCCTGGAAGAAAAGGTAAGAATCTCACACCTGGGTTTTCCTATGAACCCAATAAATCTACAATTCTCAAGTCAGATAGAAGCTGGCATGGAGCAAAACACATTAAACAGTTTCACAAGAAACTACAAAAAACCCTTGAATTGTGGCTAACGCCATGTGTACACAAATTCATAAATTAGCAGTGGGAGCACTGGAGTCAGAGTAAATGTTAATGTGTACATAGCTATGACAAACATAAGACTCTCCCAGAGTCCAGCTTTCTATGTACTGTACTATATTAAAGTAGCTTCTATTGGCATGAGATAAATTTTAGAAAATACCGTATTTTCCCGTGTATAAGACTAGGTTTTTTTTTTCTTTACAAAAAAAATGGTTTAAAATTGGGGCTTGTCTTATACACGGGTAGTGCTGAGGTGTTTTCTTAATTTGGAGTTTTATACATGGAGGTGTCTTATACACGGGGAAATACAGTAATTTATAGGAGAAAATGTTTTTAACTAGCATGTATGGAAAAATAAATAAATAGGTTTCCAGGGTATATTTTGTCAGTGCGGTTTGAATGTAATTCAATTTCTACTTTGTGAATTTTTCACATTTTATGTTGTTACAATGACCTGTTCCACAATTTTTTACTCTAGCTGTGGAGAGAATTGGATGCCAGAATAACAGATACAGCAAATGAATCAAAAGATAATGTGAGGTATTTGTACACCCTTGAAAAAGTTTGCCAGCCACTTTATAACTATGATTTAGTAAGTACTGTTTTTTCTTTAAAAATTCATATAATGTTACATTTCTCATTAGACTTACATGTAATGAATGTATTTAGAATGTTTGTCAAAAGCACTACGTATAAAATTGAGCATATTTAAACACCACCCAGACCGTATTTTTTTAACCACAAAGTAACCTTTAGGGCTAGCTATCCAAATAAAATATAGCAACACAACTTAGAAAGGCTTGGTGGTGGTGGAGAATGGAAAGGTTTGCAAAGGCAGCAGTCTTGACATGAACTGGAAGCTAGGTGGGGGTGGGGTGCATGTGTGTTGTCAGAGTCAGGGATGAAGCCAGAAGAGTTATTGTCCAAAGTACAAGTCCTGACTGAAGGACAAACCAGGAGGTGGGACTAAAGAGGACAGGAGAGGAAGTGGGGAGTAAAGGACAAACCTGGAAGCAAAACCTAAAGAACAGGCCACAAGGCCATTTTCCCCAGGCTCTGCTCACCTGGCCTACACCAGGCATCATATCTGACATCGGGTGTGGGGCAGGTAAAGCCAAAAGTAGGCTTTGCAGGTAACACTGAAAAGCTGATGGGTGGAACCTGCAAACCTCTGTGCCTTTGTGCATGTGGTTTGGTTTCAAGCGACCCAAGCAAAGGAAGCTCTCTGCTGAAGTTGGGGTTTGCACACTGATCAGCTAATTGGCAGTGCCTGCAAACCCCATAGCTCTTGCCTGCACACTTTGATTCCAAGCTGGTAAGAGAAAAGGCTTCACTTGACATCATTGTGGTGTCAGGTGATTGACATGCAGGTGGTTCTGCCCACCTGTCAAAGAGGCCTGTGGAGGTTGGAGGAGGATCCTGCCTACCAGTGGGATAAGCTTCCTCACATGTGCCGAAGAGCAAGCCAGAGGTCAGGATCAAAGAACAGCCAACGGATACAGGAATGCATCAAAGTTGAATTGGAAGATGAAACCCTTTTTACACCTTCTGTGCAGCAGGATGCAGTGGGCAGCCTGGGTGGGCAGACTCAGTTCAAGGCCTGAGATTATTTCATTGCCTAGGTGGGTGCTACAACTGATAGTTCAGTGTCTTACTGCAAGTGGCAGCTGCACACAGATACCAAGGCTGTCCAAGTTCAACCTCTCCTGCGAGCTCTCCAAGATGAGAGGAAACTAAACACGCTGCTTTCTATCATGCCTTTTCTTATTATCTACATGGTGCTTTCAGTCATGTTGTATTATGCAAAGGTGAGAAAATGGCCCATCACTATGATATGGCTAAAGGGCACTAGCAGACAACTGTAGCAAGAAACTCATTCATTTAATGTCTTGGAAAATAATTTTAGTGGTAGGGGTTGAAACTGATTTCCCCAACTGAGGCTGAAATTACTGCTTTAAGAGTTGAAAGGTGACAAACAATCAGGTAAATAAGGTGTATTTTATTGAGCTTTAGTGACCATTCAGAGCTCTCCCCTTGCCTCCATTAATGCTTATTATTACTATTCAAAAGTTGTTTTCCTACTTCACATTTCACCACACACCTGCCAGCCACAAAGTTTCTCTGATTACCAGCCCGTACAACCCTGTGACTACACTTGAGCTGCCCCAATGGAACATGGCGATGAACTTTTGGTTTTCTTCTGAATATAATCCTATGATTTCATATCTGAGGAGTCAGTGCCACATTTTGAGTGAGGGCAGTGCTGTTAACATGGAGAAATAGTTGTATCTTTCCCTGAGTTGTTGAATACCATCTTGGGCTCCATTCAGATGTAACCCTACATCATAAACCATGGTGAAGCAAATCAGTTTGTGCTGATGCACACAGACTGAGCTTTCCTGCTTTGGTTCCTCTCTTCCTCCAGAAGGGAAACAAACCACAGAGTCAGCGATTGCCTTAGCATGATGTCTGAACAACAAGTGATTGCATTTTCTTTCATTCCAAACAACCTAGGGTTGTTCTTGGCTTCTTGGTTGTGATTTGTTTGGGAGAAATAAACCCACAAACACTAGAGGAAGGTAGGAGCAAAGCAGTGATGCAGAAACTGCATGTACACATGACAAAATCAGCCTTCTGGATGTAGTAGAGCAACTACAGCATCTTCCTGGCAAGCAGGTTGCTGTTGTTTACTAGGAGGAAGAGGAATGAAGCAGCAGGGAGGTCAGTTTGATGCCAGTGTGCCAAATTAGCTCTGCTGGTGCATTTGTGACTTAGCAGTGCATCTGAGCGCAACCTTTATGTAAATGGGGCAGTGGCCATTATCCTGAAACATGAAGGTCTGTGGGATGGAGCATCAGTGGTTATGGCCGGAGGGAGGAACCGAGTCCAGCAGTACACATTGCAGAGGACACACACAGAGCTCTCTGGTTCTTCTCTGTTCAGTTTTTTATCCCATTCACAAGAGAGATATCTGTTTCCTGCTTTTTGTCACCCCAGCTGGTAGTTTAAAGCATCTTGTCTCACATCAGGAATTTATCTAATTCTACAAAATGTTTGTTTTAGGTTTCCATGGCCCATGGAATACAGAACTTGATTAACGCTATCCGAATGATTCATAGCGTTTCAAGATACTATAACACTTCTGAGAGAATGACGTCACTGTTTATAAAAGTAGGTGGAGATGTGTATGTAAATTTTAAGAAGCGGATTTTCCCCCAGAATGCAAAATGAGAGAATTGGGTGCTTTACGTAAAGTAATCCCACACACACTAGCCAACTGAGCCAACTGCCAAACCCTCTGCCAGTTGTCCACTTGTTTGCTCATTCTCCCTCTTTCTCGGTGCTGAACTTCCTTATATTGCATTATGGTTATAGTAAGTCAGATCTTTCCATTTACAGCACAAGCTTCATGGAGGAGGGGGGCAGAGAGAGAGGGTGTCTCAGGAAGATAGCACTGAAGTCAAGGAAGAGAGAGGAATAGAGATGCATGGGAGAAAAGCTGCGGGTAGAAGAGAGTAAATGTGTTTCATATGTTGAAGGGGGAAGTACAGTAGTTACACTTCATCCTTGGCCTTTCTCTCCATAACATGGGGTCTCTTCCATGGCTGCTCTTTCCACAGAAGATGGCTCATGCAATTTCCCTTCAGAATAAAAATTTGCTCGTGCCACACCTAATTTTTAGTGATAAGGTGATAAAGTGATAAGAAATACCTCAGGAAACAAAAAGAAACAACTCCTAGCAGTGCTTGATTTATAACACAGAATGCAGCTACTTCATAATATGATTGTGGGGCATCCAGAAAGGATAAAACAATAACATGTTTATTGTAATAACATGTATTATTCTCAATACATAATGATAACCAAGCCTATTATATAAGTATGTACACAAATGCACTGAGAGGTGGGAGCTTGCTTTTGCCGGGAAATCTCATTTATATTAGGTCCAATTTGAGGCAAACTCTCCTCTCCTCATCAACACAAAGCTGCCTTTCTCTTTTCTGATCTTTCATATTGAGTCAGAGTTGAAAATTCCTGTTCACAACAATATGTCATAGAGAACTGTAGAGGAATAGCCAGAGTTCTTGCTCTCATTTTGAGAAGATACCTATCCATATTCTGCAAATAAAAGATATTATTTTGATACTATACTGCACTGAAATGTTTAAATGTTTCTTTGATTGTCCTTGGATCTTCTCGTCACACTTGTCATCCTTTCCTGCCACACAAGTGGCACACTGCACTGTTTGAGAACCGCTGTCATAGACAGGTAGTATGCAGTCAGGGCTCTTTTTCAGCTGCAACTCACAGGAACTCAGTTCCAGCACCTCTCAGGTGGACGCCATTGCCATGATAAGAGAACTAGGGAAGCATTCATGATGAGTTCTAGAAAAATAGCACTGTATACCGTATATATTTTCCCTTCTATTCTAACAACTCTGACCTGATGTTTTCTCTGTCTTTTTCTATGATAGGTTACAAATCAAATGGTAACAGCATGTAAGGCATATATTACTGATGGAGGTTTTAATCGTGTATGGGAACAGGAAACTCCTATAGTAATTAAGAAAATTCAGGTTTGTGTGGCAACAGCGCATGATTTCAGTAGTCGTTACAACTGCTCCCTGCAGATGTTTTTCTGAAAGTGTGTGTGTGTGTACATATACCGGTATTATAATGATTGTATTTTTGTTGTGCAGTAAGACTCTGGTTTTCATTCTCAATAAGCTACTATAGTGCGTTCTCATTACATCTATTAGTACAAAATGTATAGTATAATAATTTACATGCTCCTTTAGATTTTTGAAAAATTCTGATTGTTCTATCTTAGCAGGTCTCGCTTCCTAATTAGGTCCCGGGGGATTTTCCTCAGTACAGCACTCTGTGGTTTGGTCTTTACACTAGGAAATGAAAAGAAATTAATTTTGAATGGTTACAAAACAGGAAGCATTTTGTCAGCATTTCCCCTTAATTAGCGAGAAACATTCAGCAGTCAGGGCAGGAGAGGGAAGAACACTCATCATATAGGCTAAGGAAACTTTCTCCACAAAACTCCCACTGCTTGCCCATGTGAGCAAAAATAAATTTAGGTCTCTTCACATTTCAGTAGATGACAACCATTAAAGCTATATGAAATATTAATTTTGCATATAAAAATGCAAAGACAAATTCTAATTGGGTAGTGCCATGTACACAGGAAAAACAACTGTAAATGGTAGGATTTTTTCTCGCAATAATTGGAATATTGAATTGATTTATTGAATTTCTGTCCTGCCCACGTAGAGGGCTAAAGGGACAGCTTATAGCTGTAGGCAGCCTGCCTAATAAACCTTTCTTGCTTGCTTGCTGGTACTAATTGCTATCTATTTGTCCTTAGGACTGTATTTTTCTGTTTAAAGAGTATCAAAAGAGTTTTCATAAAACAAGAAAACAAATTTTGGAGACTTCAGGGGAGAAGACATTCGAAGTCTCTGAGATGTATATTTTTGGCAAATTTGAAGCTTTCTGCAAAAGGCTAGAAAAGGCAAGTGTGCTTCAGAAACCCGTTTTAAGAATAAAACATATATGCTATCTTTTGATTTCAGCCTATTAACTAAAGGATCACGTTAACACAAGTCGAGGAGTTAATAAGGTGTTGATGGTTATCTTCTTTGAGGGGGTTGGGAACTACCTGCTGTTGTCACAATCTAGAGTTAAAACCAATGTTCCCAGTTCTTTCAGGTACATTTTGTCCAACTGTAGTTTGGGCCAAACACTCACTGGGGTGATAAAAATGATATCAGAGTTGTAATACTTTAGACTGCGGTTGTGGGCGGTGGGGAAATCCCTTCAAAGAGAAAACTTCATGTCATTGAGAAGAGTTCTAACCTAGTATTTGTGATATGCTAATCCTACCAAGCCTTTGACTGATTAATAATCTACAGCCTTTTAAATATATTTGTCGGATGGAGGGGTATTACTTTGTTTTGTTTTCACGACTTATTTTGTGCTTCTGTCCTGTATTTTTATCTTGTGAACTGCCCTGATCTCTTTGGATGAAGGGCAGTACAAAAATTTAATAAATCATAAAAATAATAACTACAGGAGTCCATTATCTTTATAGTGAAAACAACTCCCCTATTTTAGATTACAGAGATGATAACCATAGTTCAAACCTTTTCTGCACTGAGTATGTCCACCATTGAAAGCATTGATATTATGGCAATTAAGTTCAAAAACATCTACCAAAGCGTTCAAAAGAAAAAATACGATATTCTTGACCCAAGGAAAACAGAGTTTGATGTGGATTTCGCAGATTTCATGACAAAAATTGAAAATTTAGAGGTAAGTATCATTAACTGATTAAGTGATAGAAATTGTTGGTGTTTTTGAGACTTAAGTCATAGTGAGAGAATTGAATTTATTTCACTGAATCTACTTGGCGTCTTATTGGAGTATGAGTAATGTTGGATATCACCCATACAAATTTCATATTTAATTAAGATTCCAACAGTTATATACATTTATAAATTACAGTGTATCCTTACTTCCTGAATAGGAATGGTCCTCTCAAGGAGCCAGCCATGCTTTTCTGGTTTGGGGGGCTTTCCCCCCCCTAAAGCAAAATTTTTGCCTGCAGATATGGAGGGGTGCCCCTGACTATAGCAACTGACTCCCTTCCTCCTCCCAAATCCCTGTTTGGGTGCCCCATGTATTGGCACAGAGGACACCCACTTTATCCAGCTCTTCTGTTCTGTTTAATCGGTTCTGTTCTGCTTTTGTTTGGAATTGTTTTACTTGTTTAAGATTGTATGGTTATATTGCTGTAACTTGCCCTGAGACGTTATGGTGGGTGAGAAATCTTACGCATAAATAAATGAAATAAATACTAATTATTATGCCTCTTGTTATCTTTGTAGAAAACCCACAGTTAATTATTTAGGCTGCAGTCCTAAACACATCTACTGTACTTAGGAGTAACTCCAGCTGCCTTCAGTGGGGCTTACCTGCAGATAAGTGGGATTCCAGCCTCAGTTGATGCCATTATATGTTTTATTTTTTTATTTAGGTCCAGATACAGACATTTATGAGTAGTTGTTTTGGACGAATCTTGTCTTCACAACATGCTCTCCAGCTGCTTCAAAGGTACGGCAAACATGTTTAGGAGATGCTTTAAATTAGAGGGACTAGCAAGCTTTTTAAAACACGCAGTGCAGTCTGGACTGCACTGTTGGGTGATATTTAAGCGTATGCAATTCTAGCAAGATCATGCTGTTTCTCCTGCACATCTTTCAAACAATACATTCCTTCTTTAAAATATAGTTGATCTAAAAAAGAAACGAAAAAATGGTGTCACATGCCAGCTTATTTCTCATTTCCTTTGCAGCACAATTAATACCGCCATCTGAACCACAGTACTGTAGATCAGTGTTTCTCAACCTTTTTTGGGCCACGGCACACTTGTTCCGTGAAAAAAATCACGAGGCACACCACCATTAAAAAGGTTAAAAAATTTAACTCTGTGCCGCCCTATATTATAATTATGACTGTAAGAAACACTTGCCAAATATTGCTTTCCGGCGAGTCAGTGTTACGTTTTGGCGGCCGCCAGGCTTGTTTGCACTGAGCTTTGGGAAAGAGGAGGAGAAATATTGCTTTCCGGCGGGTCAGCGTCTTTTATTGGCGGCCGCCAGGCACGTGACAATGCAAATCGCCCTTCTCGTCGCCGCACGTCGCGGCACACCAGCCAGCGTCTCGCGGCACACTAGTGTGCCACGGAACAGCGGTTGAGAAACGCTGCTGTAGATTATATTCTTGTGGATTATATTTACTAAGAAGGCTCCAGGACAATTATCACATAATAATTGGCTTACTGGAGAGTAATGTCACTGCAGGGTGAACATCTTTAATGTGAGGAAGGTGCTTCCATAGGATGGATATCCATGTAGTGGAAGCTGCTTCACATGGTGCAGCTAAACTGGTGATAACAATGCAGTTTGCTGTGCTAACCAGGTAAAGCTCAAAAGGGAAATGCACACCTCCAAATGCTTTGAGGGCACATGCTGGGCAGTCACAATTAGCTATGGCTCCCTGGCTTACAGTGGTACCTCTACTTATGAATAACTCTACTTACGAATGTTTCTACTTACGAACGGAGCTCCGTCTGCCATCGTGGATGCAGTTTAGATAGGATTTTTTCTACTTATGGATTTTGGGATTCGACTTACAATTTTTTTCGACTTGCGAATGTGCGTTCAGAATGCATTAAATTCATAAGTAGAGATACCACTGTAATGGGAAATATCAGGAGCCAAAAAACGATTTGTTGGTGTGACTTTTCCCTTCACAGATGTGCAGCAAGTGCCATTTTAACACTTTGGCCACAGCAAACAGAATTACTATGTATTTTTAATCTTTGTTGGAAGCCAGCCATAGTGGCTGGGGAAACCCAGCCAGATGGGTGGGGTATAAATAAATAAATAAATAAATAAATAAATAAATAAATAATTACTACTACTACATAAAATGCACTGCCCTCTCCAACCTATCTAGTCACCTATGATTAGCAGAGGGGAACCATTTCTTCCTCGTCTCTTTCTCACACAGCATAACTTCCATGATGCTGTAGACTTAAGTGGTTAGGCACCCTGGGAAATTAATATTCAAGTTCAGGATACACATGCGTCTAAATAATACACAGAAGTGGTTTTCTTCATTCTTTGCAGCCACAACATACAGAACTATGGTGTTAACAGTAACGGTAGGATGACTAACCTTTCAGCGGAGACTGTTGACCGTTTAATCTCTTTAGGTTTCAGAAGCTGAATATGCCATGCCTTCAGCATGAAATCGCACACACGATCGGGCGTATTCTTCAGCATTATGTTGCGGAACTTGAGGCAACTAAAAAGGTACTTACGGTGCAATCCTTAGCATGCCTAATCAAAAGCAAGACCTATTCAGGTCCTTGGGAAATGCTACAAGTGGCCAGCGGGATGCAGCTGGTGCTGTGGTCTAAACCAGGCATCCCCAAACTGCGGCCCTCCAGATGTTTTGGCCTACAACTCCCATGATCCCTAGCTAACAGGACCAGTGTTTGGGGAAGATGGGAATTGTAGTCCAAAACATCTGGAGGGCCAAAGTTTGGGGATGCCTGGTCTAAACCACTGAGCCTCTTGGGCTTGCCGATCAGAAGGTTGGCGGTTTGAATCCGCACAACGGGGTGAGCTCCTGTTGCTCTGGCCCAGCTCCTGCCTACCTAGCAGTTCGAAAGCATGCCAGTGCAAATAGATAAATAGGTACTGCTCTGGCGGGAAGGTAAACACCGTTGCGCCAGAAGTGGTTTAATCATGCTAGCCACATGACTCAGAAAACTGTCTGTGGACAAACGCTGGCTCCCTCGGCCTGAAAGCGGGATGAGCACTGCAACCCCATAGTCACCTTTGACTAGACTTAACCGTCCAGGGGTCCTTTACCTTTACCTTTTACAAGTGGCCAGCAGAGCAGGGCAGCTGGCATGGTGCAAGGACAGTGGTAGCAGCATCAGATTGGCTCCGCTGCTGCGCACGTACTATGCCACCGTGCACCTCCTTTTCACATTGGGAAGCCAGGTAAGCAAAGTTGCCCTGTCCTGCCAGCTGCTACCGCTGTCAAGTAAATGTGTTTTGGATTGCAATCTTAGTGCATTTACCTTGAGTAGAAACAGCCACCTTTCCTTGTTAATTTAATCGGTTTTAGTTGTAGAGAATGATTTGATTTGATAGGGGCAAAATGTTAACAGGCGGAGTGTGACTTAGTATTCATTTTTTTTTCATAATCTATTTTTTATTAATTTTCCAATTAAAACACGATTATATCACATTCATTATTTCGAATTATACAAATACATATCAATTAAACCGAATATTATGCCAAATCATATAATATTTTCTGGAGTTCCCATGCTTCAAAAATTTGGGGATTCCTCGCACCCGTCTACTGCCGTCTTTTTCTAAAGTCCAAATCTTCTCTCAAAATCCAAAATAAGCCCGATCATTCCCCACCAGTCACTAAAATATTTTCTTCATTCATCCGATTTTTCCACAGCTGCTGAAATAAGTATCAAACGAGAGTTCACATATATTCTTTCTCCTGTGTGAGTTTTAATCGTCCTGCCCCCCCCATATATCTTCTGTCTGGAATGTCCTGTTGCGCCAGCCTTTCAACACGGAGCAGCGCCATCTTAAAAAGCTTAGATCACTTTCGTTTTCTTAAGCTTTTTATTTTTTAAACCACCGATCTTTGTAAAATTTACAGCTTTTTCAGGCAAAGAAACAGCAGTCACTTTATGCATAGACTCTTGATAAGTTTGTAGCTCTCCTTGCCCTGTAGCTGAACTTAGCTTCAGATCGCTGTTCAAATTCAAAGTGCGTCACAACCATAAATCCACTGAGCGCATTCCAGGGACTCCGACCATCCAGTTAAAGGGGGGCTTCTCTCTTCAGTAGTTTTCCAACTTCAAAGGATATGCTCAATAAAATAGTTTATAAAGTTCATTACTTACTCAGGTATTCTTAATCTCTCATTTGTTCCAAACAAACAAGGACGTCCCGTCCGGGAAGGTATGGAGTAACTCGTAGAGTATATGAAAAAAATAAAAAAGTTCGCTTCCCTTCTCGTTACGTCCCCATCAATCTTTCTTCCAGATAACATACAGCTTTGACTTCTCACCCTCAGCAGCACAAATTCCTTGGCAGTAAACAGAGCTTCTTCCCCTCCTTCCGAAGCATGTCCATGAATACGCCTAATTATCTTCTTTAATCATGGAGATCCCGCCATGCAGGTTAGCGTCCGGGAGTGCCGACATTTCATGAGTGCTCTCAGCCCAAGCCCCCCCCCTCCTTAATCGGAGTGGGTTTGGGGGCATCGCGGGCCCGCGGCCCCTCTCCGTAACCCCCGGAGAGGTAGGGGGGTTGCCTTTAACTCCCCTGGCAACCGCCGAATTCCTCATGAAGGTCGGAGAGATGGAACAAGGGTCAGCCATTCCTGCAGGCGGAAGCGGAACTCGAGTGTGACTTAGTATTCACTGGGGTGTTGGTGTTGTTTTGAGGGTGTCATGGTCCTGGTGTGGTATTTTAATATGAAGAGGGCCTTTATGACAGTTAAAATGGAGATACATTCAAAAAATTGCTATATAGATAAAAAAGATAAAAATATTAATAGTAGTGAATGGATGGCATGGTGAGGCATTTACTTGACCTCCTGGTAGGTAGGTGAGTGACTGCTGCTTACCAGGAGGGGGAGGGCAGCAAGGTGCAAACGTACCAGCGGGAGCATCAGATTGGCTAAGCTGGTGCGTTTGCATCTCACTGACCTTGCTGGCCCCTTGCCCCACCATGCGGTGAGCTACTAATATTATATATGACCATCCCTTGTAACAATAAACAGTTCCTTTTATTAAAACTTAAAAATAAGTTCAAAAGCTGATGATAAATCAGCTAAAAAAAATTTAGCTGACCTACAGCCATAACAATGAAAGATCTAAAATACTTAATACAACAGGAGAAGCAGAGAAACACTATTTGTATATCTAAGTTTTTTGGTAGCATTACAGACTAATTTTTATGTTAACTTTGGAAATGTTGGATCATATAGATTAATCAGCCTTAAATGGTTTCAGGATGGGGTATTGGAAGTTCTGCCTACAGGAACACAAACCTGCTCATGGTCTGCCATTGAAGTCAGATGAGCAAAAACTAGAAACAATCCCTTTTTAGTGATGGCCATTGTTTATGGAACTTGCACTGAGAGGATGTGCACCTGGCCACATTAGTGCTAGCTTTTAAAAAGGGCATCGAAAATCTGTCGTCGCCCCCCCCCCCCAGATTTGGTTCTTTTATTAAGAAAACTTTGACTTTTTTAGATTGTTGCTTTTAGATTTTTCAATTTCAGCAGTTGAAAATGTATTGAACTTTCGGTTTCAGCTAAACACTTTTAAAAACGACGTATTGCTAGTTTTGTTTTGCTGCTTTTAAAATCCGCTTCACCTGTGAAATGTTTCAGTTGTATTTCATTGTGTTTTGTAATTTACTATATTGTTTTTGTAAGCTGCCCTGATAGGATATTGCCAGCTCCAAATAGTTACAGAGGTATGTCTCATAGCTAAAGCAAGGGATGCAGAACCTGCAGCCCTCCAGATGTTGCTGGACTGCCGTTCCTGTCATCCCTGACCATTGGCAATGTTTGCTGGGGTCGAAGGGGATTGGGATTCAACAGCACCTGGAGTGCTGCAGATTCCCCAGCCCTGGTATAAAGTATTAGCAGAAGGCATGTTTTAAATTTGACATTTGCTTTATTGCAGCTTTATCAGGCTCAAAAGGAGGATCCTCCCCTGGCTCGAAACATGCCTCCTGTAGCAGGAAAGATATTGTGGTCGAGGCAGCTGTTCAGGCGTATCAGCGAGCCAATCAACTATTTTTATGTAAGTTTCCGATTATCACCCACCTGAAAGTGACATAAGCTGTAAACCACAGCAAGCAGCTCAATTACATTGTCTCGCCTCTCTGTGGTCCACTGGCAAGAATACTGCTTGTTAACATCACCTTACTTCATATCTTCCAGAAAGTGCTGCTGTGTGGAATGATATAGAAGAGTCTGCAGGTGGAGCTGTTTTGCTGAGTTTGAAAGCAATATTGAAAGTAGCATCCCAACTCACTAGTATCTAGTGCATATTTCCACAGTGGTTTGATTTTTGTTAGCCGTAGCCCTTAAAGGCCAGGTTGCTGTCACTTAAAAATCTCTCTGTGTGTCTAGAAAACCCAAAGAAGCTGTCATTGTTTTGCTGCAGAGAGGTATCTCAAGAGGATTTTTTAATAATAATAAAAAACCCTGTATGAAGTGACATTATAACATCGCCCCCTAATATCTTCATTCCTGAAGAAGTGTCCCATTCATCCAGGATACAAGAAATGATTAGAGCAGGAGTATATAACCTTCAATTCAGTAATCTGCTCTGCTCCCCAAGACAACTTTTTCTGGCTCCACAACACCTCACCATTTTTGGGGTGTGTGTGTGTGTGTTAATGCAGATACTGCCCTGGGGTGAGCAGATAAGTCAGTGGCTTGAGGCACATGAAAAATACTCCCTCCCTGGTCATCACACTGATTATTTGAAGAGCAGCAAGGAGCAAAAAAACCCAAAAACCCTCATTTGATTTCAATGGGTGTATGCTGTGTATGTGCATGTGAAAGTGAAAATGTGGGGTGGCCATGCCCACATTTGGCCATACCCACCATTGGTATGCAGCCCCTGTGGTGCCCGGGCAAAAAGAATTATAAGCTACCGTGTGTTACAGGCCTATTCACTCTTACCCACTCTTCATTTTCCATTTTCCTTTTCCAGTGGAGAGCCTAACTACATGTTGCTTTAGGTGTGTAGAGTGCAGCATCTCTGGTTTATAAGCTTTCATTTTAAGTTTTCATCAAGATGATGACATATAGCGAAGGGCGTGTGTGTGTTAATCCTTTCCGCCCGTGATGGTGTCAAAAATCCCCCTCTGCAGCAGTTGCTTTAGAAAGAGAACTCCTGTTACCACCAACAGGATCTGTTTTTATATGGCCAGTTGCCATGCGAGGTGTAATTTTCATCTGTATTGCAGCTGGGAAAGGAATGGATTATGCCTGACCATGCACTGTAATGAAAGCTTTTTCCTTTCCTTTCCTTTCCTTTCCTTTCCTTTCCTTTCCTTTCCTTTCCTTTCCTTTCCTTTCCTTTCTGTTTACGTATTTATATACTACTGAGTACCAGGCTGGGAAGAGGGGAAGTTCTCTAGGAATGCAGACATCACTGTCTTATTTGTAGAAGGGTCCAGTTAACTTCAAAACTAGTAGGAACTCAAAACACCTGAGTTGGCTATTATCAATTAAATCTATCATATAATAATAATAATAATAATAGTAATAGTAATAGTAATAGTAATAATAATAATAATAATAATAATAATAATAATAATAATACTTTATTATTTATACCCCACCCATCTGGCTGAGTTTTCCCCAGCCACTCTGGGCGGCTTCCAACAGAACATTAAAATGCAATAATCTATTAAACATTAAAAGCTTCCCTAAACAGGGCTGCCTTCAGATGTCTTCTAAAAGTCTGGTAGTTGTTTTTCTCTTTGACATCTGGTGGGAGGGTGTTCCACAGGACAGGTGCCACTACCAAGAAGGCCCTCTGCTTGGTTCCCTGTAACTTGGCTTCTCGTAGTGAGGGAACCGGCAGAAGGCCCTCAGCACTGGACCTTTATACCTTTTGGCCAGGATCCAAAAAGATGTTCCATGCAAGTGCAGGATTGAGCCATGCATGCAGCCCAAGGTTTCATTAGCTTTCCCTCCAGCATTTCCGAACTGTCAAAAGAGATAAATTACTATGTGTTTAAGAAGTTGCTTATCTATTCAGCAGTGGGAACTGCTGGAGAGAAAGTGAACAAACCCCAGACTGCTTATGCGTTTCTCCTTCATGTATTTATTTGACTTTGGGCCGAGGCATATAAAAGCTGAATTATGATGCTGTCTGTAATTACACTGAAGGAGCACTGGTGCGCATTAACAGCATATGTGTAATATTGAAAGCCTTTTTTAAAAATCACATTATGCAAGATCATACAGTAGGTCTGGGGGCGAAACAGATACCTTCTTAATTAGTTTTATTTTTAATTAAAGGACACCGTATTTCATTCACATACCTTTTTATTATGTATTTCAATATTTCAACAGAAAAATTCAGATATCTTGGCAAGCGCAGAAGGTAAAGCAGTCGTTCGATTGTTCAATAGAATTTCCTATGTATTGGTGGAGTTTGAGGTGCTCTATCACACAGCTTGGATGAAGGAAATTTCACAGCTACAGTATGGTATGTTGCTTGAGCTGCAATGAATACAGTATTACTAAACTGGAGCCTCCCTCCCTGCTGGCATTGCTCACCAGCCCTGTGTACTCCCCATCCCCTCACAGTTCCTTTAATCCCCATCCGGTCTATCGCCACCCCTACCTACCCACTATCCCCCCCACTCCATTGCCAATCAATAATCCCTCACAGCTCACCTCAGACTCCCCCTCCATCATCCCCCCACAGCTTGCCCCAGTCCCAAGACTGGTGCAGCCACTCTCAGGGGAGAGGGGAACGAAGAGGAGAAAGTCTTTAGCCCCCTCTGCCTTGCACTGCCACCAACAGAAGAAGTGCACGCTTCCTTCTTGCAATGGTGGGTGGTGGACAAAGGAGGGGCAATATTTCCTCTCTTTGTGGTGGTTGCGCCTGCAACAGCAGTGTGGGGTTCATGAGGGACCGCCTCTTCCCATATGAACCTACTTGGTCCCTGAGATCATCTTCTGAGGCCCTCCTTCATGTGCCTCCTCCTCGAGGGGTCTGGAGGGTGGCAACACAAGAACGGGCCTTCTCTGCAGTGGCTCCCCGTCTGTGGAATGCTTTCCCCAGGGAAGTTTGCCATGCGCCTTTATTATACACCTTTAGGCGCCAGGCAAAAACGTTCCTTTTTAACCAGGCTTTTGGTTGATCTTATTGACACCCAACACCCTCTTAGAATGTGGCTTTTGGGGGGTTATTAGGTTATTGCTTTTGGTTTGGTTTTATATGTTGTGGTCTTGTTGTGACCGCCCTGAAACCTCTGGTTGAATAAATTGAATAAATAATAATAAATAATGAAGGCTTGTGGGGGCCACTTACCCTGCTGCCTGCTCATTTGCTCTGCTGAACCACCTGCCCATTCACCCACTCACTGGCTTCCCCCCTGTTGTCACACTGCATAGGTGACCACGCGAATTGCCACATGAAGACTTTGTCCTTACAAAACTAATACATAGCAAGATTGTATCACTGCACTTGCCAGCTTGACTCCTGGCAATATCATGACTTTATGAGATAGAAAAATGGACCTAAAACTGTATGATGTCTTCCCCAAACCCCACACCCCACACCCCAATTTAATTTCAGCATTGCAGGTTACACTCTTGGTTCGTCATCCTGAAACTGGAAAGCTTTTGGTTAATTTTGACCCCAAGATTTTAGAGATTGTCCGAGAGACAAAATGCATGATAAAAATGGGACTAGACGTGCCCGAAGAGGCAAAGAGGATAGTTAAGATTGAAAGCCATGTTAAGGCAAACAAATTATGCTTGGAGGTAGGTAAACAATGATGACATATATGCTTTTCTAAATAATGTGCAATGTCAGTTAGATTTTTGTACCATGTCAGCCTGTTTTCCTTGGGTATCAGGCCATCAGGTAGGTGGATAGGTTGGCAATCAGTGCCCCCAATGCCCAAGGCAGGAAATGTTCCAGAGTCAAGGTATACATGGCTGCATGCCTACTCTATGACTTCTGAAATCTATTTCTGAATCAGTTTCTTTATGTCTCCAACTAATAAACACAATTGCATAGATAATGGAAAAATAGGCACGATCTCTTAAAAATCATAGCTGGGTTTTTTTTGGGGGGGGTTGTGACTATAGAGAGACTTTAAAAATTAAAGATAGAGCTTGGTTGTCATCTCTATTTTGACTCTAAGACAATAGGGCAAGGCTGACTGAAATGTGACATACAGAGAACATCCGCAGCCCACCTTTTAATCATGTGTGGTTCTGTGGTGGAATACTGGCTATGGGGAGATAAGCTTCATAAGTTTAAAATGTCCTCTTTGCATATTCTTTGAATCATCAAGGTTTCTCGGGGAGATCAGGGGTCAGAGCTCTTTGTCTGAGGAGAAATATCTTTCTTAACACTTGTGATACTCCTGTCAGTGAAGCCACCAAGCCCATGGCAGTCCGTAAATCCTCACCTATTTTTTTTCATTGAATGGCTTGTGCTTTCAAATAGCATACACAGGAACATTAGGAAGAACTTCCTAACAGGACAAAATGCTGTTCAATAGTGCAACAGGCAGCCATGGACAGTAGCAGATAATGATTTATTAGAGGTTTTTAAGCAGAGGACGAGACGTATCAGGATTCGCTGTATCAGCAGGAAGTTGAACCAAGCGTCTCTTTGAAGTACCTTCTAAGTCTTCCAAAATTTGGCTGGGGGCTTTGGGATATTCTACCGCACAGTCACATTGTAAATTCTGTTAAAATTCATTAAGCTATTGAATATTTGTTTTAAATCTCAGAATATTCTACACTGCTATGAAAATTTGTGTCAAGAAGTACCAACTGTCTTTGTCAATTTGATGGCACCCAAAATGAAGAAGGTGAGTTGTGGCTGGTAGCTTAGAAGGCATGTAGGGCAGTAGGTAGAGCCCATTTCTTCTAGTTTTGACCTATCCCCCTGTCTGTTGAGTTTTACAAAGGTGACACTGAGACTGTACAAATCCAGGACTTTATACCAATCCACAGGGGATCTATTGCAGATTTTGATTTGAAATATATATATATATATATATATATATATATATATATATATAGTAGAATTAGATAAAAGGAGAGAATAGAGAAACTAAAGATGATTCCATGTTTGTGAGCTTAAGAATAAAAATTCATTAGGATTGGAGAAAATGTCTATGATTATTATATTTAGCTTTCCACAGTATAATCTATAAAGAAAGGCTTAAAAGTGTTACTGACCCTTAGTGAAATACTTGACTGTCATTACGATTTGTTATATGCTATAGCATTCACAATAAATGCCCATTTTCCCTGTCTTTGTCTTTTCCCCTACTTTCTGTAGGTAGAATCTGTGCTGAGGCAAGGGCTTACCATTTTAACCTGGTCATCTTTGACTTTAGATAGCTTCTTCCAGGAAGTTGATGAAGTTATAAAAATGTTTAATCAGCTTTTGAAGAAGGTAAACCTGATTTTGAACATGTGTTCAACAGATTTTTTTGTTTGTTTTATTGCTAATATTGCACCATATTAGCTAATATTGCTAATATTGGATGTGGAATCTCTATATACCAACATCCCACACAATGATGGTTTACAAGCCATAAGGAACACCATTTCAGATAAAACCACAGCGGACTTTGCTACCAAACTCTGCCACTTTGTCCTTACCCACAACCACTTCAAATTTGGTGATGACCTGTTCCTCCAGATCAGCGGCACAGCCATGGGCACCCGCATGGCCCCACAGTATGCCAACATCTTCATGGCAGATTTAGAACAACGTTTCCTTAACTCCTACCCACTCAAACCTCTCCTGTACCTGCGATACATTGACGATATTTTTATTATCTGGACACATGGACAACAGACCCTGGAAACCTTCCACCAGACATTCAATGACTTTCACCCCACCATCAACCTAACAATGAACCAATCTATGCAAGAAATACATTTTTTGGACACTACTATAAAAATACAGGATGGACGTATAGACACCACCTTATACAGAAAACCAACTGACCGACAAACATATCTACATGCTTCTAGCTACCATCCCAAACATACCAAACAATCCATCGTATACAGCCAGGCCTTACGTTACAACCGCATCTGTTCCAACTCTACAGACAGAGAATCTCACCTAAGAGATCTACAGCAAACCTTTTTAGAACTAAAATATCCACCTGATGAAGTTAAACAACAGATCAACAGAGCCAGACAGATACCTAGAGAGAACCTGCTGCAAGACAGACCCAAAAAAGAAAATAACAGAACACCACTAGTCATCACATACAGCTCCCAAGCTAAAACAGTACAACGCATCATCAGAGATCTACAGCCTCTCCTGGACAATGACCGCTCCCTTTCTCAAGCTCTGGGAGGAAGACCTTTCATTGCCTACAGACAGCCACCCAATCTTAAACAACTCCTCACCCACAATAATACAACCACCAGACTTAACATGGACACTGGTACCAGAGCCTGCAATAAACCCAGATGCCAACTTTGCTGCCACATACACCCAGACAACACCATTACTGGCCCCAACAACATCCAACATACCATCTCAGGACTATTTAATTGCTCATCCTCTAACATTGTGTATGCCATCAAATGCCAACAGTGCCCTTCAGCTCTCTATATTGGACAAACAGGCCAAACCCTACGCCAAAGGATAAATGGACATAAATCTGACATCAGGAACCAGAAGACAGAAAAACCAGTAGGAGAACACTTCAATCTCCCAGGACATTCTATACAAGATCTCAAAGTAGCTGTCTTACTACAAAAGAATTTCAGAAATAGACTGGAAAGAGAAGTTGCTGAATTGCAACTTATCACCAAGCTCAAAACCATGGAGGGACCTGGTTTGAACAGAGATATCGGGTTCTTATCTCATTATACATGATAAGCGATCTTCAGCCATCTCAACCCTTGCTTTTTCATGCAAAACCATTTGCAGTCGTTTGCGGTCATCAACAGCTATCAGTCAGTCAATCACCCATTTCCACCACCCTTCTGAGTGATCCCCCCTCCCCATCCCCACCCCTCCCCACCCCTTCTCTACATAAGTGCCTGGAAACTTCCATTTCACTGTATCTGAAGAAGTGTGCATGCACACGAAAGCTCATACCAAAATAAAAACTTAGTTGGTCTTTAAGGTGCTACTGAAGGAATTTTTTTATTGCACCATCAGCTTGGGATGTATGGAGTGTTAGGGGAAGAGTAGTACCTCTGGTATGGGACACATTCTGTTCCTTCTGAGGTATGTAGTTCGTTCACCTTTGGTCCCCACCCTGCACTCAGCTCTCACCTGTGGCTTCTAGCAGCCATCAGCATGTGACTGTGACCAGAGCCCATGAATGGCTTTGACTGGCCAGCTAAACCAGGTGAAGGTAGCCAATGGGTCTCAAACCCTTAGTGAGTTAGGGACTTCCCCTGCATGTGAAGACAAGGGCAAGGTGGGGGCTCAAATCCCGTGGGCATGTGAAACCAGTTGTGTGGATTTGAATCACAGCCCTTAACTTCATTGATGTTTTGGGGTGAGTTAGGTTTTTGCCCCTCAAAATCAAAATCTATGGGATTCCCGAAATAATACTGATGTGAAACCCTTGAAAGACATTGGCATGTTATTAACTATCTTTTTTTAAAAACAGATTAATGACTTAAGCGAAATGCAGATTGATTTAACAATGAAAGATATGGCAAATACCCTATTACTTATACTACCAGAAAGTCCAACGAAAGTGGAGGATTTACTCGCACGCAATGAGGTGACCACATTTTTAAAAAATAAATGGAACAAATATCTTTATAAATAGACATTTTTATTTGTCACTTTGATTGATTGTGTGTGCAAGCATGCAACAACTTTACTGATTAGTTCTCATACCCTCCTTTGCCTCTCACCTCACCGTGCTACTACTTTATACATGAGTAGACCAGAATCCTGTTCCTAAGTAGCTATGAGTTACATAGACTTGAACTAAAAGATTATTGTTATTTTCGTGAAGCAACATTCTGCACCTTCCATTTGTCCTCTTCCTTTATTTTTTATTCTTAATAAATTTCATTAAAAATTGGTTGCTGGTGTATTGAGGCTCTTGGGTAGCTTTGTGCCAAAACTCAGGGTTATTCCAACCCTTCAGGTACCTTGCACTTGGTTCAAGCTACACTACGCTGGTCTCTGGGGAGAGACAGATGAGCTGGATTCTGTCTCTCTGCTTCCCTTGAACTAAGCCACACCCACACTGGCAAAGTGATCTCAGGTCTCACATTAACCCTTTTAGGCATGCAAGTGTGAGTCAATAACTATATTACAACATGAGATACCTGTTAAGGCAGAGGAGAGGGAAGGCTTGTAGGATTTTGTTGGCATCCACAGCAATATCAAACTTGTCCATTCACCTGGGCCACTAATTTGCCTTGGAACCATGTTCCTATAGTTTGGAAACTTCATGTTAAAGAAGTGAAATTATGGCAAAATCTGTCTTAGGTATGTGTTTTACATATTACCTGAGTGAAGTAACAGGTGTCTTGTCTTGGTTGTCTAGGATTGATCTTCGAATTGGGTTCAGCAACCGAGTAGGTTCCTGTAAGGTGGGAAACCTCCACAGACACCATAGGAACTCAGTCCTTATATGATATTTTTGGAAGAATATGATCTTTTTGAATAATAATAATATCTATAATGGTCCATGGGGTCACGAAGAGTCGGACACGACTAAACGACTAAACAACAACAACAACACAATATCTATAAAGACTGATTGTTCAAACTTTAAGGCCAGATGATTTGTTCTGGTTTAAAGCACTTCATATTCGGATAATACGAAAATACTCTAGTGATAAATATAAGATTATTGCTTTTGAATATTCAAAAGTGATATGTGTAAATCAAAGTTAAAATGTCTCACTTTTTATAACCATAAGTAATTAAAGACATTTCAAAATAAGTTTTCATTTGCGATAGATTATTGGTATTAACTAATGGAATGACAACCTTGGCCAAGTGTTCTGTCCCCCCCACCCCCAGTATTGTAAACATTCTTCCTGTATATCATGAACAGGTATGCACCAAGGAATGGGCTGAAATATTAAACAACAGAAGCAGACACATAGAAGATGCCGTGCAAGAACTCATATCTATATTTGAGCATATTTACGAAGTTAAGCGTACTAAAAAACCATCTGTGAGAAAATTTCAGCCACAAGGTATTTTTTTATACCCCTGTGTGAAATGTACAAAAGAAACAAGTAGCTATATTTATGCACATTTTATTTGCCTTTCTTCGTGAGGTGTGTGTGTTGGTTGTCCAAGATAAGATAAATATATAAGATTCCTTATTATCAATGATTATTAGAAGGTTTTTTTTTAATGATTCAAAGGCGATATTTATTTATTCAAAAGCCTTTCTAAACTGCTCCAGTTTTAAAAATCTATGCAGTATACAAAAATACTACATAAAAACAGCAGAACAGTATTGTAAAAGTAGAGATGCAAACATAAAAATATATATTAAAAAACAGATATCATTTCTGGTGCATGTTCTATAGAAGCTTCCATCCCTTTGCACTCCCATGCTTTGCCAAAATCCTGTAAAATGGTTGTTATTGTTCCTCATTACACCTTTCTGCCACCCCACCCAGTTCAGCCTGCCTGCCTACCTTCCTGTTTCATCACACCAGCAGTAACTGGTGGATTTGTGATCTGTTAGGAGCCTGCTTCTTTATCCAGCCTGGAGCTCAAATAGGCATTTTGCAATGCAATCCTCAGTACACTTCTTCCTATTCAGTGCCTGATCTTGAGACCAGCTGTTCTCAAGTGGGCACTGGGGTCTTCACAAAGATCATGGTGACTGTTGTGGTTTATCCACAGCAGGAAGGGATACCTTTGTACCCTTACTTAGACAACATCATGATCTGGTCACCATCATTCCTTCATTTGGTGTATTGAGACCTGAGGACTATGGGTTTTTCAGGAATACAACAGAGAGTCAGCTGATACCAACACATCACCTACAACACCTGGGTCCCTTTCTAGACACACGTCTGGAGACGAGTGCATGCTGCCGAGAACGGATGGTACAGGGTGCATGGAGTCCTTCATAAGTCCCTGCTCCTTCACATGCAGCTGCTGGGTGACCTTGGGCTAGTCACACTTCTCTGAAGTCTCTCAGCCTCACTCACCTCACAGAGTGTTCGTTGTGGGGGGAGGAAGGTTAAGGAGATTGTTAGCCGCTTTGAGACTCCTTAGGGTAGTGTTTCCTTCCAGTAGCATCTTAGAGACCAACTAAGTTTGTCATTAGTATGAGCTTTCATGTGCATGCACATTGCGCACTTCTTCAGATGGAATCTTGCAAAGCTGTAAAGCGTGTTGTGGTGTGCCACTTTATTGCTGTTCCAATAGCATCCAGTGATGGTATAAATCTCAGGCTAGAGTGCACCCATTTATGCAGAATGTCTCCAAGGTGAACGGTCTCTGGGATATTAGCAGTATAGGTAAGGGAAATTGGCAAATTGGATCCATTACTTTGCGATAATGTTTGGTGCCAAGAGGTGGCCCAGCTGCAGTGATGCACAAAGTGGGGCTGAGTGTGAACCATGGCTGCTATACACCTGATGAAGAATTGGGGTGAATGTGGCCTGCCTACCTCCCATGTTCCTACCCAGTTTTTGCCTGACCTTTATATGATTGAATTAACATTTGTGGAGGGGTTTATATGCATAGGGCCCACTGTGCAAAGGCTCGACCTACATGACCTATTAACCTCAATTTTGTAGTGTATTGGTTGCAGGGATGAGGCCTATATGGATTGGGCTTTACGTATGCAAAATCTTATGGGAAAAGTAGGTCTTAGTGCATGAATAAAAAGGTAAAGGTAAAGGGACTCCTGACCATTAGGTCCAGTCGTGACCGACTCTGGGGTTGCGGTGCTTATCTCGCGTTATTGGCCGAGGGAGCCAGCGTACAGCTTTCGGGTCATGTGGCCGGCATGACTAAGCCGCTTCTGGCGAACCAGAGCAGCACACGGAAACGCTGTTTACCTTCCTGCTGGAGCGGTACCTATTTATTTACTTTCACTTTGACGTGCTTTCGAACTGCTAGGTTGGCAGAAGCTGGGACCGAGCAACGGGAGCTCACCCCATCGTGGGGATTCAAACCACCAACCTTCCGATCGGGAAACCCTGGGCTCTGTGTGGTTTAACCCACAGCGCTGACAGTAATCCTTTCCCTTTCATCGTAGGTACAGTGTTTGGTATGAGCTTCTGCACAGGACTATCAGTTGAATGAACTATATTAAATTTATTTTATATTTTATTTTCCATAGAAGGGAAGCATGTAGCATTTGGAAGTTCATCAGATGAGAGGACCTCTGGGTCTTCAGCTTTGGTTAGTAGTGAAGACGCTGAGGACAGTGAGAAGGAAGATGAGTTTAAAAAGGTATTGCATTGCAAATGAGTAACCGGATATATAGTGCAGGACTCACATTACTGAAACTGAACAGAAAAAATATTCGCAAAGCTGTTACACAAGTGGAAAGACAATTTTCAAATGTTATTTAGCTTTTCCTCCCCTCTCCCCTCTTTTGGAGGAACTTGGAAGTGAGAGTGGGATTGCAGTCTTTTTGTCCTGAACTATGGGGATGCCCACCACTGAGGTCAAGCAAGGGCAAGCTCAGTAGTCCCAGGGTTTGGGGCAGATAGAAGGGCAAAGCAGAATCTGTACCATGAAGAAGGATCAAGGTGTGAGTTTCCTGGTCTGGTGCTTTACTGAACGTAGGAAGATTCTAAGTCAAATCTCATTTTGTCTCATAAGAATCCCCTGTGACCAACTCAGTAATAACTAGATAACTGGTCTATTAGTTTGAAGAAACAAAGAGAAGAGAGATAAAGTGTTGGCTGTTTATTGGGATATATTTAACAGGAACACATTCTTCTTAATTGTAGGAATGCAAAGAAGTAGTTGCATATTTTAGTCATCAGTTGCTGGACAGCCTACAAAAAGCTACTCGATTATCCTTGGATGCCCTTAAAAAGCGAATATTTGTTTCAAGGTATGTGGTAAAAGAGCCTTTGTGTGGTGAAGGAAATTTCACACAGTTTGTAATGGCTGCTCACTAAACACAATAAATTGAACTGAATTGAACAGGTTGTATCCTCAAATTGCTAAATCTTGAAGTGGATTTTCTTTCCCCACAAGACCCAGTCCCGTTCCTTCACAACTCACAAGATGCTAGTACTTTTTTGCCACTGGCATAAGAAAACAAACAGAGCAATTGACCAGACTTTGTCTGTCTTGGAAGAGCTGGGTGTCCCCCCTTCCTCTCTTCAACTTCCCTCTTGCTGCCCCACAGAACCCTCTTGGTGTGCCCTCTGTTCTGTTCTCTTCCTGCCCCCCCCTGCCAATTTCGGCATTTTGTAGTGGCATTTCAATAAAACATTTCCTGTTTCTTTTTCCGCTCCAGCTCATTTGGACGGCTACCCTATTTACCTCAGACAGCAACTACTAAACCCGAAGATGTTATTACATTTCTAAAAGCTGAAGTGCACTTAGCTATTCCAAATGTTGTAAGTGATTTATGCAATCTAGAAGGTGAACGCCTTAATTTCTTCTGATTATTTTAACTTTTGCAATGCTGTTCAATAAATTTCTTGAAGATTTGGATGAAGTAGTGTAGAACTCACATACAAAATCTAGAGATGATTTAAATTTTTTAAAATGAGAACTCACAAGCTTATGGGCTGCTGATGGCAAATGCTTACCAAACTGTGTTTGGGTTTAAGAGAGTTACATTTGTGTTTAAGAAAGTTGCATTGTGTTTAACATACCTGCCAAGTTCCTCTCTGAAAAATAAGGGACCAGACTGAAGGTAGCATACCGGAAGTAGTGCGGCGGCCATTTTGGAACTGGGCGGAGCATGCTCAGAAGTGACTTTTGATGCTGCTGTGCCCAGTTCCAAAATGGCCGCCGCACCAGAAGTTGCACTGCAGCCATTTTGGAACTGGGCAGAGCAGCATCAAAAGTCGCTTCTGAGCATGCTCCGCCCAGTTCCAAAATGGTCCCCGCGCCAGAATAAACTGGGGAAAAACAAAAAAAATCCATTTTTTTGGCTGGGGACAGCTGGAAAAACGGGGGTTTCCTGGGGAAAACGGGAGACTTGGCAGCTATGGTGTTTAATGGAAAGCATTTATGTGTTCTATGTAGGTAATGGTGCCTAGTTTGGATGATATCCAGCAAGCCATCAACCGTATGATTCAGTTGACACTGGATGTAAGCCGTGGGGTGGCACACTGGGGACAGCACCACCCGCCAAGAGCCAGTGCCACCCTGGAAAGCAATGTTGCTGCAACACCCAGCGTAATTGGAGGGAAAGTGAGAAAAGAAGAAAGTAAGTTAGTAGCCTCTGCTCCTCTTTTCCATTACTAAGTGCCATTGCTTCCAAAATTTCAAAACTGTTCTTTAAAGCTACACCTAACCCAGCTGGGCATTTATACTGTGAAATGCCCACTTTTTAAGTGACATCTGCATGGTGTTGTAGATAAAACACCTGCTCTCATGTATTACCTGTTCAACTTCTGATTCTCTGCTCCCTCTTGGGTCTAGGATCCTGTGTACCCCAGAGGGTCCTGCACAGGCCAGGGGACCCAAATGACCCCCGAAAACAACCCAGTAGCACCATGGCAAAGCAGCAGTGGCTCCACCAGCAACTGAGACTTTAGCTTCCTGCCCCTTTAATTTTTTAAAAAATGTCTGACCCCAGCAATGAGCAAGGCCAACCAGATACCACCCCGTGGGTTGCAGAACCAATGAGAGCAGAAAGGGCGTGTTGTGAGGGGACTTGGCGCCCCCTCTGGCTATGGTGCTGATTTTCGTCCCATGAACCCAAACGTACCTTAGAGAGTTGTCTAGTGCAACTTGTTTGCTGCGTGTGTGTGTGTGTGTGTGTGTGGCCAAAACCCTTGTTTTACGGGCCTGCTTGCCAGCCAGCAAGGAAAGAAGGAAAAAGTGTATATCTAAAGAGAGGATATTTGGACTATTATCCTAAACAAACATATTCAGGTCCTCCGTCATCCTTATTGTACACTGACTATATTGCAAGCCTCCTTGATAACTTTGATTAGTAGGCAAAGGATATATATTCCAGATAAAGAAATAAGCCTCGGCGAGTGCCAGAGGGATTAACAAAGACACAAGTAGTCTTTATTTCTCAGAAATACATAAGTAAGTAAAATAGAATCTGAGAGCACAATCCAGGCAATGTAAAGTAGTAAACCTGAGATATGGTCTATTAAATAAAATAAAATAAATAAACAAACAAAATATTGTTAAATCTCAGTGAAATGCTTTTTTAATAAGAAATACATATTTATTAGTGTAGATTTCTGCTGATTATGTTTTTGCTCTGTTTTGATATATGGAAGGGGAGTGTTACGAGAGGCTAAAGAATTTATGTTGTTAACCATATTTCTCAGAACCACCAGAAGAGACATATCCTGCAAGAAAGTTGAGAAATTTCTATCCAGGGGTGGCAGAACACAAAGATATTTCCAAGTTAGTTGTGCTTCTGTCCTCATCGGTAAACTCTGTACGGAAAGCAGCTAGTGAAGCACTGCAAGACTTTCAAAAATATAAAGCTCTGTGGACAGAAGACAGGGATGCGAAAGTTCAGGTAAACTGAATTCTGAGCCTTCGTTGTGATTTTAAGCACCACATTTCTTTTTACTCCCCTGGGTGCAGACGACCTGGCCTCTAATCCGACCCCATTCCTATAACAGCAATCAGTTGATATACACATGTGTCACACTCCTTACGTAGCCTTTGAAGTAACACTACAATACTGAATACTGTTTTAACAGAATAAAATAATTCATGTTAATAATCCATTCCAACTGCTTACAGCAATTTTTGGCCAGTAACCCGTCTCTGACTGAGATCAGGTCAGAGATTCTTCATTACGCTACCTTTGAACAAGAGATAGAAGATTTAAAACCTACAATTTCTGTTGGCCCCATTGAACTGAATACAGGTATGAAAACCATTTTCTTTATGTGCAATGTGCAGGGAAATAAAATGTCACTTTTGGGGCAACAAGTTATCTGCTTTTCTGAGCAACATTTGGAATAGCTGTGTCAATTGTATGTTGATCTTGCAATCTTGAATTGATCTTTTCCTGTTGTTTCTAGGTCTTCAGATTGTCTTTTGTCCATCCTAGAGAAATGCCTTAATACCTTTCTTTTTTTTTTTACAGCCATAGCACTGAGTTGAAATTTTGTTGTAGCAACACAAATCTGGCATTTGTGGAAATTTTAATTTGAACTACAATTATTGGGCAGACAAAAGATCATGTCAACCACATTATGTTAGGAAATAACTCGCTCATGTCCAATAGAGAAGTTATTCTCAATGTGCTCTGTGAAATATGGTGGGGAGCTCTGAGCACCCCAGACACCTCCATGTGATTGAGACCTCCAGTTGAGGATGAAGGAGTCTGTGCACAAGCAGCTGAATGTGCTTAGGTTTCCTCTTCATATTGTCTGTCCAATGTCTGAAGGCAGAGGTGTGCAGGGCCAGCACATGCAGCCCTACATGCCGCTCTGCATATTCTTGGAACATGTGAGGGATAACCTCTGTGCACTGCTAGGTCTTCTCTTGATTCTTAAGTTCTATCCCTGTTACAGGAAATAATTACACAGTGGAAACATCCCCCCCCCTCCCCGTGACTACATTTATTGGCTCAAATTGTTACTTAACTCTAGTTAGTTAGGGGGTTCTGTTAAGGAGATACAAAGTGAGAGTAAAGCATGAAGATGTAATAACATATGTTATTTTACTAACTATAACCAAAATCTAAAGAAGCAGGGCTTTGATCACCTAGCACAAATTAAACAGGAAAGACTCCTTAAGTTTCCGCTTAAGGATTTGAGATTCTGCTGCATCCTGTACACCCATACCTGAAGGATGCACAACATTCATTGGGAAGAGACTCCCCTGAGAGCTGCTGGTTAGGAAATACAAACCCAAAGTCCCTTTGGCATGCAAAACTACTTGCTTAAAATTTTTGGGTCACAGCCTAAAGCATGAGTAGGCTGGACACGGGAGTGTCCAGGGGCCGGACACGGCCCAACTGCCTTCTCAATCCGGCCCATGGACGGTCCAGGAATCAGCATGTTTTTACATGAGTAGAATGTGTCCTTTCATTTAAAATGCATCTCTGGGTTATTTGTGGCGCATAGGAATTCGTTCATCCCCCCCCCCCAAAAAAATATATAGTCCGGCCCCCCACAAGGTCTGAGGGACAGTGGACCAGGCCCCTGCTGAAAAAGTTTGCTGACCCCTGGCCTAAAAGTTGTAATTTTGCTGACAAGGCTGTTTTGTTTTAATCTTGTCTGTGCCACTTCCTTTCAATGTGTGACATGCAAAAGGTAGTTGCTTTCTGTGTACAGTATGATCTAGTGACTGTAATTTTTCCATAGGACCAATGAAATTGGCACTCTCAATTGAAGCTAAAGCATGGAAAATGTTACTCTGCCGCTATTTAAATGAGGAGTACAAGAAGAAAATGCAAGACATGATGACATTTATATCAGAATATTTGAAAAAACTATCTCGACCAATTCGAGATTTAGATGATGTCAGATTTGCTATGGAAGCTCTGGCTCATATACGAGACAAGGAAATAGAAATGGATATGACTATGGGGCCCATTGAAGTAAGTTATTATTATTATTATTATTATTATTATTATTATTATTATTATTATTAAAAGAGCTGGGATTGACATTGCTTTTTTGACAATATGAATTGTGAGGCATCCTGTTCTTTGTTTTGTTTGTTTTTAGGAAGCTTATACAATTTTAAATAGATTTGAAGTTGAAGTAACAAAAGAGGAATCAGAAGGAGTTGATACATTACGGTATTCTTTCATAAAGCTACAAAGCAAAGCCGTAAGTTTATGAAACATACACCATTATACTAGAATTAATTAATGGCAGTTCACAAAAGTTCATTAGTATCAGCTCAGAGTATATAAGGTCATCTGGCCTGTGCTGCAAGATCAACAATCCTGGTTCATGGATCTCTATGGTGCTTCTGGACTGGAAATTTGTGCTCCTCAATCGTTTGTTTTAAGATCCTTGTGGCCCCTTCCAACTCTACAATTCTATGGTTCTAATAGCCGTGTTTCACATTTCTTTCCAAACCAACTTACCTCTTCTGGCTCATGGCTGCAAGATGCATATCCCTTCCCTTTATGATCATAGAATCATAGAATCATAGAGTTGGAAGAGACCACAAGGGCCATCCAGTCCAACCCCCTGCCAAGTCTTCCAGGACTTTCCACTTGAACTTGAACTTTTGTTCCTCATCCATGCACCCATGACAGAAGCACTCGCCCAACGTGGTAGACATTTGCTTTCCAGCTGCCTGGTCATTGCCACTTCTGGGGAGGGGAGAGGTAATAGGGAAGACAGTGTGGGATGGACATAATGGTGGGGGCACCAGATGGATTCCACCAGTGTGCTCCACTGGCTAAGCTGCTTCTAGCCCACAATGCTCTCAAAATCTTCTTTCTACAAGATACAGACCTGGTTGTTGTTTTTAGTTCTGTGTAATTCTTCTGCTCCATGTATTTTGGAATCCTTCTGAAGAGGCAACTTGTAAACCAGTTTATTTCTACGTCATACTGACATTTGCTGTCTGAGTCCTAGAGTTTGGAGGGCAGCCCATCCACATTTGAATAGATAAAGTTGAAACTGTACGGGAGTAGCTACTTTATTGGAGTTTTTGCACATCCATTTATATTGCAGGCCAGTGTTCAAGATGAGCTGATTCAAGTGCAGCCCAAGTTTAAGGGCCAGCTGCTGGAGGCTGTTGAGGTTTTCCGTGAGGATGTGTCGAGCTATGAAACAGCATATGAAATGGTAATTTATTTGAACAGTTTGCAGAGAACACACATACTGTACATATATATCTCACACTATACATATGTAAACTGTCTCATCTAACTTTGTCTTGTGTTGAACAAAGCAAATCACTATGATTAAGAAAAAGCAAGTGGTTTGAAAAAATTAAATTTAGGTCATATATGGTTTTAGCAGAAATTATAATATCCGGTCAAAAACAATTCTGCTGTTCTGTTTTAGAATATGTATTATAGGCAGTCTAATACGTGAAGGCTTATAACTTATGATGGACAGATCAGTCTGTTTCCAGCCTGTATCAGTTTTGCATGCCTTTATTAATAAATTAATAAACTTACTTCTCTCCTTTTTCTACATTCAACTGCAGGTGTTTCTTTAATTTTTTTTTGCATGAACGTCATATTTGGATATAAATAAATTCCAAAAGTATGAATTTAAATGTATATTTTATCGCAACATGTACATTTCTAAATTTATTTTATTTTACAGCTATTTATTTTTAATGTATTGAAGTATATTTTTCACCCAAGAACGGCACTAAAATTCAGAGAAGTGCAAAATCTGAAAGATAGTTGTATCATGCTATGGGAGATAATCAGACCAGTTAGCATTGGAATGTATGGAAATGAAATTCCACATGCATTCCTATGTATAACATGAAATTCATCTAGTCCTTGTGATATCTATGTGTGTTGAATGGATATGAGAATGGGGCATAGGATTCAGGGTTATTTTTAAAATATATATTAATTATTGGCTACATTTTGCCTATTACAGGAGGGGCCTATGGTTCCCAATACACCACCTCAAGAAGCTAGCAACAGATTACAGATATTTCAGGTAAGAATGTTTAAGATGTTAAACCGAGTGCCATGGTATTTGGGTAGGCCTTCATGGATGATTCAGCAACCGTTCTTTTTGATTTGTTAAACTCTTTAGAACATTGACACTGGTGGGCACCTTATTCAGTACTCAGCAGTACCCTAGAATATTTTGCCTTCACATATGGATTATTTATTTAGAGCATTTCTACCTGCCTTCAGCCAAAAAGCCTCCCAGAGCACCTTAATTACCAATTACATTTATATCTCACATTCTCACATTGGTAACTAAGGTCATTAGCCAGTGATCTTGCTTCACCTTGTGGTCAAAGACGGGAAAGGCAAACTGAGGGAAGCAAGCTGACTTCTCTAGAAGGCAACCTGTGGTTTTCCACCTGACTTTTGTTGGTGCAAGTTGTTCTGTTGCCTCTCAGTTATTCCTCTCAGGCTCAGTCCCAGTTTTAGAATCACGCTCTCCAGTAACTGCAACACATGTTTTGCTTTGTCTTTGAAAATGTATTTTTTTAAAGAAAGGTTGAATCCTTTTTGGGGGCCCACCTGAAGCATGAGGTATTATAGGCACCCACATGGGGAGCCAAAACAATTTTTGCATGACGGTTTGCTTCATTCTAACTAGTTATACACCAAGTATTGCATTATATCTGAGCTTTAGTCCCCTAAGAGTTTTTAATCAGTAAACATTTTTTACTTTTCATTTATCGGGGCCTATGCCATCGTATTTCTTGCTGTTTTGATTCTCATTATGATAACCTTGAGACTAACCTTTTATATGGCACTGTGAGAGTCAAATGACTGCCCTAAATCTTGTGTAGCTGTTTGACTCTGTGAAAGATAAGAAGAGCTCATCAAACAGTACAAGGTAGCCTACTGTCAGAACCACTTTTGATGTGGTTTTATCCCCAAACATGAGTGCAGTGTGTAGCTGCCACTTTCTGCGTATGTGTAAATTCAGACATTTTTTGTTTATGGCAGCAGCAGTTGGTAGAGTAGTGGTCCTGGTCTGACTTGTCACCACATCACTGCAGCTTACTCGCAGGTAGAGGGTGAGGTCGTCGCGGTGCAAATGCACTGGAGGAGTGGATCCTGTGCTATCACCATTGCATTTGCACCATGCTGACCCTTGCCCTCCTATTAACAGCAGTGATACGGGCAATGAGATCCCGGCAACATTGCCAACCACCAAGCCTTTTCACACGTATGTATTTGCCACATATTATACCAGCAGACTTCAAATTTCCTGTTTTTCCCCCAGCTGTTTTGTAGGACTTTGTGCCTGTGCCTGTATTGTAGGGAACCAAGGTAGTTTGTGCTGGCTACTTGAAGTCCTGGTATTAGGACCTAAAACCTAAATTACTTGGGAGTAGGGTATGTTAAGGAGTACTTCTTCCACTCTGAGCTGTCCTCCACTCTCTCAAGTCCTAATCTGAGGCAGGTTCTGCATCCCCTATGGCCTGCTCTCAAAGGTTGGGGAGGTGATATGGTGACAGCATCTTTTCAGCCAATGCACACAAGCTTCAGAACTCCCTCCCCATCTCCTCTCACATCTTTCTTCTCACAAAGCTTTGTGTTAAAGCAGTTACGTTAAGACAAGGGGAAGATCAATTGCTATGTTTTCTCTTGCTGTGTTTTTCTGTTGCTAATCTCTAGCTGCTATTTTGCCTCCTCCTCCTCCTCCTCCTCCTCCTCCTCCTCCTCCTCCTCCTCCTCCTCCTCCTCCTCCTCCTCCTCCTCCTCCTCCTCCTCCTCCTCCTCCTCCTCCTCCTCTTCTTCTTCTTCTTCTTCTTCTTCTTCTTCTTCTTCTTCTTCTTCTTCTTCTTCTTCTTCTTCTTCTTCTTCTTCTTCTTTTTTACCTTCTTCTTCTTTTTTACCTTCTTCTTCTTTTAATTTGTGAGCCACTGCGGACATTGGCTTTTTAAACAGAAAAGTGGGCTAGAAACATTTTAAAATATAATAAATCTAAATGCTGATCACCTGAAGCATTTCTGATAAGAAGATATCACATGACTGCAGTCTCCAAACCAATCTAGGATGGCCTAGTCAACATAAACAAACATTGCATATATAGTAGTTGATTTCTCACCACCTGATTACTCCATACTTGACAACTCATAGCTATTGAGTGCAGGAACCGACTTCATTGAAAAACATTGCTTCAGCCATCAGATTATTAGCATACCAGAGTGAACTGGCCCTGTGTAATTGGCATTCACAGAGATCTGCAAGTAATACATTCATGCGTACAAACTGCATCATGAACATTATGTTATGCCTGATCTAATCTCCAGGCTTCCCATATGAGAACGAAGCCCAAGGGACTTGTCTTGGATATGCATGTAGTAAAGGATAGCTATGTTTGTGTTACATAATCTAAATCCTTTGTTAATTTCTGTTATTTATTAGGCCAATTTTGATGAGCTCTGGAGGAAATTTATTACTTATTCATCTGGTGAGCAGCTATTTGGATTGCCTGTCACGGACTATGAAGTTTTACATAAAATCAGGTAACTGAGGAAAATTGTTCTATCTGCCAGAATAAGTTAAGCATTGTAGGAAGGCTTTAATGATGGGAGAGACATTTGCACAATATTGTGTATTTGTACACTGGGGAAACTATATATAATCTTCAGAACTCAGCTCCTCTGAAAACCTGCTATAATGTGAAGAATCACAGGAGGAGATAAAGAAGGAGGGACAGCTATGAGATGTGTCTTGCATGTGATGTTTGTTCTGCAGAATCAAAAGTGAGTCATGGGAGTGATGAGGCAGAAGGGGTGTTAAGAGACGAGCAGTTAAAATCAGCTGTAATAATAATAATATAATAATAATAATAATTTATTATTTATACCCCACCCATCTGGCTGGGTTTCCCCAGCCCCTCTGGGCGGCTTCCAATAGAAAAATGAAATAAAATAATCTATTAAACATTTAAAACCTCCCGAAACACGGCTGCCTTCAGATGTCTTCTAAAAATCTGGTAGCTGTTTTTCTCTTTGACATCTGATGGGAGGGCATTCCACAGGGCGGGCACCACCACCGAGAAGGCCCTCTGCCTGATTCCCTACAACTTGGCTTCTCGCAACGAGGGAACCGCTAGAAGGCCCTCAGTACTGGACCTCAGTGTCCGGGCCGAACGATGGGGGTGGAGACGCTCCTTCAGGTATACTGGACTGAGGCCATTTAGGGCTTTAAAGGTCAGCACCAACACTTTGAATGGTGCTCAGAAATTTACTGGGAGGCAATGTAGGTCTTTCAAGAGCGGTGTTCTGTAGAAAGCTGTAGAAAGCTTTTGCTTAGATTTGGGAACTGGAACTGCAGTTGTGTAGGATATTAACAGAATGAAGTTGGGCAGCCAGACTGGAAGACTTTTAGTATAAGCATCTTGGAATCTACAGTCCCGTGAATGTGGCAGCAGGGGTATGTGTGTACCAGCACAGCTGTCTTCTCTCTTCTCAGTGTTTTTGGAATTCAGCACCCTGATGCTCAGCTCCTGGTCAGTTGCCTCATGGGGAAAAAATCCTAAGTCTTGGAGGCTAAAGTCTCTCCCCAACCCAATCTGTGGACCCCTTGGGATAAATCTGTGCCTTTCCAGGGGCCCATGACCCACAGATTGGGAACTACTGTTTTGATCACAGTTCAGATTAAATCAGCTGCACTTTTACAAAGTAAAGGTAAAAGGTAAAGGACCCCTGGATGGTTAAGTCCAGTCAAAGGTGGTGACTATGGGGTTGCGGCGCTCATCTTGCTTTCAGGCCAAGGGAGCCGCCTTTGTTCACAGACAGCTTTCTGGGTCATGTTGCCAGCATGATTAAACCGTTGCTGGTGCAACGGAACATCGTGACAGAAACAAGAGCACACGGAAACACCGTTTACCTTCCTGCCACAGCAGTACCTATTTATCTACTTGCACTGGCATGCTTTGGAACTGCTAGGTTGGCAGGAGCTGGGACAGAGCAACAGAAGCTCTCTCCATTGCGGGGATTCAAACTGCCAACCTTCTGATCGGCAAGCCCAAGAGGCTCAGTGGTTTAGACCACAGCGCCACCCGCGCCCCACTTTTACAAATAGAAGGTATGCTAGTGGCTCCATCACGATGGTGTTTTTTTTGCAGGAAGGAGCTAAGTTTGCTTCAAAAACTGTATGGATTGTACGATACTGTGATGAATAATATCAGTGGGTATTATGAAATTCTCTGGGGAGATGTAGATATTGAAAAAATTAATGCTGAACTTCTGGAGTTTCAAAACAGGTGAGCTTACTTTCTACATGATTTGCAAACCGCCCACCACACTGTGTACAATTTATCTTCTGCTAAAACCTGTGCCATTCCTTCCCCTGTTGCCTATGGCTGAAACTAATGTAATTAACTACATAATTAATTATGTGAGAAATTTGGATGCATTTCAGTGTAAGACAAATGTCAGAAAAATGCAGAAAATGACATAGCTATTCATGTAATGTTTTGGAAATTAAAAATGACAATAGCAGAAGTCAGTATTTGCTTGCGCAAGTTCTGTTATTGACCTCGGGCTAATATACAAATAGTGACAATTTCTGCTTCCATTTCCATTTCTGGAGGAACTTTCTAGCATACCTTAGTGGTATGAGCCTTTGCATCTCTTAAAGTAAGCAGGAGCAGTCCTGCCTAAGATTCCTAACACCTGGGAAGCAACATCAGCAGGTAGTCACAGCAAGGCCTTCTAAGCTGTGGTTCCAGTTTTACAGAACTTGCTGTTTCAATCTGTCTGATCCCAAGCATGAAATCTTCTAGGATGCAAATACATTTGTTTTTATGAAAGCTTTTAGAGGTTTTTCTTCTTCTTCTTCTTCAAAAACGAGCTTATAGTTTTGTTTCTGTTAAGATCTTTGCACGTTTTAGGTTTAAAATAGTAAAATGTTCAATCTCTTTCAATGAAAGGTGCCGCAAACTACCTAAGGGGCTCAAAGACTGGCAAGCATTTTTAGATCTTAAGAAAAGAATAGATGATTTCAGTGAGTCCTGCCCGCTGTTGGAAATGATGACTAATAAAGCAATGAAACTAAGACACTGGAACCGTATTTCTGATACAACTGGGCATCCATTTGATGTGGAATCGGATTCCTTTTGCCTTCGGAATATCATGGAAGCACCACTTCTCAAGCATAAAGATGACATTGAGGTAGCCTTCCATACTGTTGCATTTTTATATTGAAATATATGCCAGACGAAGGTGCAATTTGAGAGTCAGTGAGCATGCTCTAGAACAGTCATTCCCTGTTAGCTAAGTATTGTGGACCACCTGTTTTTTCAAAGGCCAAGCCATGGATCCTCTACTTTTGAAAATTTTAATATCTCTATGGTAGTTTTTGTTATGTGAATGGCACCACAGACCCCCTGGATGGATTACGAGGACCCACTGGGGTCCATGGACTACCAATTGGGAAGCCCTGGCCTAGAAGGTATGCCTTTCTTTGCTCACATGCAGCAGTGATTTGTGTCAGTACACAAAAGAGGTATATCTAAACATGGGCCACAAGTAAGGTGTCTTTATTGAGACTCCTGAGTTGGCTTATCAATATTTAAAATAATAATAATTTAAGGATCTTTCTTTCTTTGCAGGACATCTGTATATCTGCTATAAAAGAAAAGGATATTGAAGCTAAACTGGCTCAAGTAATTGACAGTTGGGCAAATCAAGTCTTGAGTTTTTCAGCATTCAAAGGAAGAGGAGAGCTACTTCTCAAGGGAACAGAATCTGCTGAAATTATTACACTGATGGAGGACAGCTTAATGATCCTGGGCTCTTTGATGAGTAACAGGTAGTTTCACAGATTTTGTAGAATGTTTTTATATTAACATTTTTGTCTCACTCTTACAACTCTCTACATCCAGCCTTTCAGGATATAATTTTTTTCCAAGGCACATTACATGTCATAAATATTTAAAGGCGTAATAAACAATAATGACAAAAAGTCCAGTGATCCCCCACTTCTCTCCAACGGTGGCTGAGTAGGACAGAAGAGAGTAATTTTGGCCATAGAGTTGGAGCTGTGCTCTCTGAGGCCAGGCAAGGTGCTCTTCTGCTATCCATTCTCCACCCTAAGCAATGGCCAGGGCAGTAGGATGCTGCAGCCACCAATACCAGCTTGGTGCAAATGTAACAGTGCCCAGTTACCTTATCACAGTTAAGCGATTAGGAGAAGCTTGCAAATGTGCACACGCCTCCCTCTTTCTCCCCACAGGGCGGGTGCCACTACCGAGAAGGCCCTCTGCCACAGTTACAACACCACAGTTACAAAAACCTACTTCTAAGTATGGTTGCATCCTGTGGTTTGGGCCTAACAAGAGTTAGCTATAGTCCTGGTTCACAGTTTACATAAAGCCAAACCATAGCTTAGCATGAATGCGCAAGCATGCTGGCACATAGTGAGAAAATCATAGATGCTTCACTCCTCCCCTGCTTCAGCTACTAGTGGGAGCTAAGCTGCGATTGGGCTTAGCGTTATGTCCAAATAAAAACTCATGGTTTGCCTCACTCCAGGTAAATCACAAGCTGTATCAAGGTTTGTTCTTGGCTTTCTGTTTGTGGTTTGTCTGAGGGAAGCAAACCGTGAACCTTGGTTCAGACATAACACTAAGCCAAACCCTGGCTTAACTCTCAGTATCATGGCAGCAGCAGGGGAAGAGCCAAGCAGTCTTGATTTTCTCACTGTGCACCAGCATGCTTGCTCATTCACGACAAGTCGCAGTTTGGGTTAGCATTATGTGTGAACAAGGCCACAACACCTTTACAATTGTAAAGCTGAACCACAGTTGGCTCCAAAACTCAAGGAGGGGGGAAGAGAAAAAAGGGTTTTGTGACTCCATGGATAGTGTTATGTCTACACCAAGGCACTACCAAATAGAGATATTTAAAGGGGGGGGTGGAGGAGTTGTTAAAAGAATATAGTAACAATAATATTGTGAAAAGGGTCGCTCTTGAATTTCATGCTGCTATTTCTTGCCTCCTATTCTCAGATACAATGCACCTTTTAAAAAAGAGATTCAGAACTGGGTGTTCAAACTTAGTACCTCCAGTGATATAATTGAAGAATGGTTGATTGTGCAAAACCTCTGGGTTTATCTTGAAGCTGTTTTTGTAGGCGGAGATATTGCCAAGCAGTTACCGCAGGTAACTCTATCATGGTTCAATTATGTAAATACTGATCTTGAAATGTAGCTGAGTAGCAGCAGTTTGCACTTGAGAATGACATAATATTCATTCATGTTTCCTTTACATTTACTCTGTTTAGGAAGCAAAACGTTTTCAAAATATTGACAAATCATGGATAAAAATAATGCAGCGAGCTCATGAAAACCCCAATGTAGTTAACTGTTGTGTTGGAGACGAGACGATGGGGCAGCTTTTACCGCATTTACACGAGCAGTTGGAAGTGTGCCAGAAGTCGTTAACAGGGTACAAAGTTTACCAACTTTTTGAAAAAAGCCTGATCCTTTTAATTTAGGTCAAAGTAATAGTTCATCTTAATTAACTTTTTATGGTTTTAATTAACATTGCATGCTTCTTAATTTTTAGTGTCATTTCGTGTTTGGTGTTAAGGGGAGAGTTCTGGGAATTGTGTTTTGGGAAGTTATTAAGAGATTTTAGAGGATTGATTTGTAGCATGTGCAGCTGGCATGCTCAGTGCAGATTTATGAGTCTAGGCCCATATATGGAAATTTGCTAATGTTCTTTGGTATATTTTTTAGTTTGGTTAAAAAAAAAAGATCAGAATAATAATAATATAAAATAACTTTGCAAATAAATAACTACTGCTCTAGTCTCGCATATTTTTATTAATTCACTTCAGAGAGTCAATTGCCAAAGCTAAGTTATGGCTCAAAGTACAGATAATATTGGAAGGTAAAAACCAGGAATATTTTCTTCTGTTTATAGTAGATCTTCCCATAAATCTAGGCTTCTACACATCCATGCTTCACTTTTTATACTTTTAATTTTCTAGTACAGAATTTTAGGAATTGGGAGAAGCTGGAGGAATTTAGATCTGTAGCTCTCCGATTAAGCTCAAAGATGACCTTGGGTGATATTGGGCACTAGACAGTAGCTGCGATGGGTATTTTCAAAGGGATGTGCGTGTGGGGGTAGGGGCGGGGGTGGGAATAAATAGTAAAAAACACAAAAAAATGGAAACTACAAATGGTCCTGAATGAGTCTCAATATTATTATTATTATTATTATTATTATTATTATTATTATATAATAATAATATTAATAATAATAATATTATTATTATTATTATTAATAATAATAATAATAATAATAAAACAATAATATTATTGTTTATGCAGACTGAGAATAAATATCAGTGAACACTGATTTATCATCCATTAGCATGTACAGTACCACAATATGCAAAAGATAAAGTAGCATTGGATGTGAGGCACGTGGGACGGAGCAGCTTTGGCCCAGTTGCATCATAAATCCCTCTTCCATCACTTACTTACTACATCTTCTTACCAGAAATGGGAGACAGGCAAACTCCCAAGGCCTTTAGGGTGTTGTGCATGTGGTATGAGAAACCTTGCTGCCATCTCAAACTCTCCTCTGCACCCATTTGTTGTGTGCTTTCTATGGACTCCTGAATAGCAAAGGCTGTTGCCACCTCATTGTATTGCCTGGCACTGCAACTGTCATGTGCCTGCAATGAAAGGGGCCCCCATAACATGGGGAGGGCAAAACCAGGATTGCAGAGTTCAGAAATCCAGTAGAAGCCATCAAGTCAGGTGGTTGTGAAAGGAAACAGATAGTGGTACTACAAGATCATGTTTCACAAGGAAAGGCTCAAAGAAAGGCAAGAAAAGAATTGGGAGTAGGCAAGAGCTAGAAGTATAAGTTGGGTGTATAAGCTGGATACCCATAAGTGCCACAGATAAAAGAAAGTGGATATAATGGCCAGAAAGGGCAGAAGCTTGTTGTAATGCAGAGGAGCAGCGCAAGAACAGCAGCAAAGCAACTTTTTTTTTAAAAAAATAATCTTTATTCATTTTCACATAAAGAAAAAACCATACAAAAATACAAAAAAATAAGAAAAAAGAGAAAAAACATGAGAAAAAAGGAGTTGCCATGTTAACTTGCTGCAAACAAAGCCAATGAGGAGTTTTGTGGAATCTTTAATAATAATAATTAATAATAATTTATTATTTATACCCTGCCCATCTGGCTGGGTTTCCCCAGCCACTCTGGGCGGCTTCCAACAAAATATAAAAATACAATGGTCTGTTAAACATTAAAAGCTTCCCTAAACAGGGCTGCCTTCAGATGTCTTCTAAAAGTCTGGTAGATGTTTTTCTCTTTGACATCTGGTGGGAGGGCGTCCACAGGGCAGGTGCCACTACCGAAAAGGCCCTCTGCCTGCTTCCCTGTAACTTGGCTTCTTGCAGCGAGGGAACCGCCAGAAGGCCCTCGGCGCTGGACCTCAGTGTGGTCCTCAGAACAATGGCTGTGGAGACCGAGGCCGTTTCAAAGACTTTTTAAAAACAAATTAAAACAAATATTAAAACTTTGATGATGACATAAGCTTTTGGGTGGGTACTGGAAACTCAGCATGCAATCCTGAGATTTGTTGCTATGCATCCTTTGCATAGGATTGATCAGAAGCAGTTTGCTACCTGGTAGGTGGCTCCCTTGCCAGAATGGGGAGGGGGCAGAGAGGTCACCACCATAGTGCAACAGGAACAGTGGATTGGCTCTGCTGGTGCATCTGCACCTTGCCCACCCCTCCGCTGCTTCATCCCTTCTCTCTCTCTCCTGGTAAACACTTACCTGCCCAAAAGTTAGCATAGTGGGTCTACCCCACTGGCAAATTTACATCTTGGATTGATATTACCTACATTTACTTGAAACTCCTAAGTAAGTGCATTTCGAAAAATGGAGGAGAAAACGTTTTCTTAAATAAATCTATTTTCTTATTAAAGATATTTGGAAAAGAAAAGATTGCTGTTTCCCAGATTCTTCTTTATCTCTGACCCTGCTCTTCTGGAAATACTTGGACAAGCTAGTGATTCACACACTATTCAGGTAGGTTCCAACATATATATGGAAAAATAGTATTTACTGAATGCAGAACAAATTTGAAACAGCTCTGGTTTTGTGTTCATGTAACTTTAAAACTACAGTGCAAAGGAGGCAGTGACTGTAAGCATGATTTATGCTAATTTAAGTGAAATGGTTCAACATATCTTGGAAAATAGAGGCTTTTGTTATAGCCAGACTTAGGATGAATTCCAGGAATTCCTGCACATTAACTACCGGTACTATACTCTCATCACTCCAGCTCTTGTCACTTCCTATTGGAAACTCTCCTAAAAAATCAAATAACCTTTGGCTGAACGCAGCTGTTTACTAAGGAGTAAATTCCCATGGTGGGAAGAAATCCATGTTGGGATCTGGCCATCAACATCATTTGCTCTTCTCTTTAATTCAGAATTTGTGCTCATTTACAAAAATATGCTAATTTGTGAAAATGTCCTGGCTAGAATACTATATGCATTCATGGATTTTATTTTTCTTTCAGCCACATTTGCCTGGTTTATCTGACAACATAAATGAAGTGGAATTTCATCCAAAGGATTATGATCGCATAATGGCAGTCATATCAAGAGAAGGAGAAAAAATTCCTGTAATATTTTGCATTTTAAAAATATAATTTAGTATGCGTCTGAGTTTTATAATTAATCTCTCCCTACTTACCATCCTAGAAATTTGGCTCAGTTAAAAATAAAATGTTATTTCTTTCTGCAGAAGGATGTAAGAGGACCGTTCTCTAATTAGAATATCTTAACTAAAAACAGGAGACACAGGTGGCGCTGTGGGTTAAACCACAGAGCCTAGGGCTTGCCGATCAGAAGGTCGGCGGTTTGAATCCCCGCAACGGGGTGAGCTCCCGTTGCTCAGTCCCAGCTCCTGCCAACCTAGCAGTTCAAAAGCACGTCAAAGTGCAAGTAGATCAATAGGTACCGCTACAGCAGGAAAGTAAACAGCGTTTCTGTGTGCTGCTCTGGTTCGCCAGAAGTGGCTTTGTCATGCTGGCCACATGATCTGGAAGCTGTACGCTGACTCCCTCAGCCAATAATGTGAGATGAGCGCCGTAACCCCAGAGTCGGTCACGACTGGACCTAATGGTCAGGGGCCCCTTTACTTTTAACTAAAATCTATCCCACCCACTCCTTACACTTGCCAAAGCATGAATATGATGATAAAATGTTTTTGAGATATAAAATATTTGGCTAGCCTTTTAATGACTATGGATAGTGTAGTAAGGAGTTAGGCTTTATACATTAACTAACTTTTAACATTAACATTTTTACTATACTGTACAGTATGAAGCTTTGGAATGTATGAGCTACAAACCCATGAAGTAGCAGTATTTTATCATATGTACAGCAACTGTTTAAAATTATAACAATAATTTTGTTCCTCATTAAACCATGTTTTATGAAGTAGATTCTTGCTCATTAGATGAGGTAGACAGATCAGAATGGAGCCCTCAGCAGTAGGAAGAGCACAATCATATTAGCTTTTCTGTGTGTGTACCTGTGAATTCTAGTCTTAGATGAGTTTGTTCTGTGTTTAATGCAATTTACTCCCAGGTAACTCTGTGTGTAGGATATTAGGGTGAGCAGTTTATCACTCCTGAGTGTTTGATGCAATCCCCCAAATTCACATCCTTGTTTATCCAGCCATGAAGACAGGAACAAGGGAAACCGTACTTGTTTTGAGATAAAAATATCAACTTGTGTGTTCAGTACACTGAAAATGAACTAATTCCACCCCACTATGGCCACCCCTGCGATCAGGTCTTTCTGTGAGGTTTGAATAGCATTTTGAAACTGTCAGAACAGCAGCTCCATGACACAAGGAATTGGCTGTTTAGGTTGTGCTGGGTATATCTGAAGTCAAAGGATGCCTTGCGTAACAATTACAAAAAAATAAGCTTCATTAAACAATCTTGTCAAAATAAGCTCATTGAACCCCAACCCATCACTTAATTCTTCTTTCTCAATATCCTGATCACAATCTCACTTGGTGGTATTCTAGTTCCCATTAAGAAACACATTTAAAGTAAGACCAACAATCTCTTCTTATGGTCTCATTGTACCCCATTTGAACTCTTCTCTTTCCTTTCTTATATTTTTGTTGTTGAGAAAATTGCCTTAGTTTACCAGTAATTTTTTAGACATCCGAAAATGGAAGAATTGGGACTATTACAATCATGGAATCATAGAATTGTAGAGTTGGAAGGGATCCTGAGGGTCATCTAGTCCAACTCCCTGCAATGCAGGAATCTCAGCATGCGGTCTCCCATCCAATCTGAAAGCATACCAGAACTTGCTTAGCTTTGCAGAATTTTGAGGCCTCCTGTTTGATTTGCCTGCCTTATTCCTGAGCAGAAATGCACAAACTTCTGGTATTCACCAGTTAGTACATTGTCTCCTTTCTTAATCAAACTAAAGAGACTGTAAACCCCATTTTGAATAATTGATACACAACGTTTAATTTTTCAGTTGGACACCCCAGTAAATGCAAAAGGACCCGTAGAGCTCTGGCTGATGGATCTACTAAAAATGCAACAGTCTTCATTGCACTGTGTCATTCGAGCTGCCTATTATCAGATTAGTGATCCAGGGTACCAGCTACTGAACTTCCTTTACCATTTTCCAGCACAGGTGAGAAGTCTGAAAAGCAGTTAAGATCCAGCTATGAAGCCTGAGGTGGGAAGGTTAGGTTTGCATGCCAAAAGACAAAATGAAAATGCTTGTCAACATGCACATATTTTTCTGGATTGAGATTTAGGCATTTGTGAGAATAAATACAGTAGTCATAAGTAATAGGCACATCTATTTAAGGTTCTCTTGATTTCCTTTTGAAATCAATGGTATTTATAAAGCGCATTATCTAATCAAAGATAATGCGGGTTGCGGAAGGGATGTAGAAATCCTCCTGGTTTGGGTGGGTGCTGGGGATCTGCAAGACAGTGTGATTAGGGGGCGTGCATGAATGAATGCGTAATTCTGATTGGCTAATGGGCCCCCTATTTATTCCTGGCATCTTTTGAATTTGGTCACTTGTGCTGGTTTTGAATCTCCCTCCCACCCGCCGCTTGTCTTACGGTGTTAGCCTGACATTGCTTTGCCTTTCTAGGGGTTGCCTGTATTCAGGGGCCCAGTAGGAATTTTGCCATCTGGCTGATTGGCCTTGCCATTTGGTTTTTGCCTACTGCTAAGCAAATTGTCACAACTTGTTAGGTTGGCGGTTAGGCTTTTGGTTAATTAATTTGTTGGAGGAGGGGTGTGGCATCTACATGTCAACCCTCTTCTTAACATTGCTCCATATAGAAGTATTCCGTTAAAGGAATCCTGGGGCTTTGTCTCTCGTCCTTACATCCCCGTCAAATGGCGGGGCTGGGGGGCCTCTTTACAGAGACTGAGCCTTGGGGAACACTCATGGACAAGAGGGGGGGATGTCTGGGCACAGCTACCTCCTCTCCCATTGGGTGTTTACTTGACTTCCCTTTACGCGTGGGGAAGTCGGAGCTGGTCCTGTCCAAATTGGACAGATGGTGATGGTCCTGACCCAAGTGGTCAGATGGAAATGGTCCTGCCCCTACGGGCAGATGGAAATTGGTCCTGTCCCAAAGCGGGGGACAGATGGTTTAACCCAGGCATGTCAAACCTGCGGCCCTCCAGATGTTTTGGACTACAATTCCCATCTTCCCCAACCACTGGTCCTGCTAGCTAGGGATCATGGGAGTTGTAGGCCAAAACATCTGGAGGGCCGCAGGTTTGACATGCCTGGTTTAACCAAAAGCCTAAGCCAACACTCAACTAAATAATTGTAATAATGCCAAAAACCCAAACCAAAATTAAGTGTCCTGGTGTGAGTTATTTGGGGGGATTTCGGGCATCCTCGTCACGCAATTGCTTAACATTAACTTGTGTGTGCACAATATTGGTTGTCTCCGCTAATGGATGCGGTGTACCGTACTTGTTGAGGGACATATCTTGCATGTGATTCAACAGGTGTAATGAATGATCTGAAAAGATGTCGACAGTGGTTGCTTTATTTATTTTATAGCTAAATGATAGTTTTTAGAGAAGACAGAATGGAGAGATGCCGCGAGTGCCCAGTCCTATGTTGTGATCTGCTGCTTTATGGAGGGCCGTCAACTAAAATTTTCTGAATAGCAGCATAAAATATTTTTATTTGTTCATTCATTTCATTGCATTTCATTTACAGTACATGGTTCTCTCCTCACCCCACTCATTCTATTCTCACAAAAACCTTGGGAGGCAGGTTAGGCTAAGGGAGGGTGACTGATCCGAGGTCACACTTTAAACTTCAGTGCAAAGTACGGATGTAAACCTGGTTCTTTTCAAATATTCCAACTACTAGTAGGTAAAAAGGTAGGTAAAGGATCCCTGGACAGATCAGGGCCCAGGAAGACAAATGTTTTTCTTGTAATTCCATGAGCCTTGATACCCGATGAAGCAGCAATAATGCTCACTATAAAGTTGTAAGTCACCCATTTATTTGTGGGTGACAAGTCCCCATATTACTGGGGATGGAAGGGTAGCTGGAATTTGCTGGCCATGTCCATTGTCGTATTTGCCACTGTCATTCTTAGTTTTTACAGTGTTATTGTAGGCTGTTTTTAGTGAGTATTCCAGAAGTCAAAGTTCCTTCACACTTGACGCTTCATGATAAGCTTTCAGATGTGCTTCCTCCTGTTTCTTACTTTCAGGGAAGAGTCATACTTGTGACATAAAGAACAGCAACCATAACTGTTTTACCTTTGAGGGTTTCTAAATAAAATATTATTAATTGTCTCTGTGCTTCACTATGGCAATATGGTAAAGGAATTTACAGGGCTGCTTATGGACTTCACGGAATGTATGTGAAAATGATGATAGAGAAGAGGACCCTTGAAACTTCCTGATTTACTTCCCGCTTCCAAAGGAAAATCCACATCAAAACCGCATTTGTTAATCATTCTAGTTAATCACTCTAAATTATAGTTTAAAAGTATGAGCTGGTGGCCTATTAGTTATAAATTGGAATGCACTATAAATATTCATGCACACATTTTATTTGTTAAATTTATTATAGGTAGGGTTGCTGGGAATTCAGATGCTGTGGACACACGATTCAGAAGAAGCATTAACCAACGCAAAAGATGATAGGAAAATAATGTCAGTAACAAATCAGAAATTTCTGGATATTCTGAATACACTTATTGGCCAGACAACTCATGATCTTACAAAGTTTGACAGAGTGAAGTTTGAAACCCTCATTACTATTCATGTGCACCAGCGTGATATATTTGATGACTTGGTAAAGTATAAATGTTAGCTGAGATCTTTAATGTAGTTCTTGTCTAACTTATCAAGTTTTGCTATGCATCCAATATCAATGTTTGGCCTGGCCGGGATTGTGTGAGAGAATCACAGTCTCCAAGAAGGAGGTGAAAGACAGTTGCTAGAGCTCCCTTATATTTTTCTCCTCTGAAGAGTAATTGGGCCATGGTTAGATGTAAGCAGTTAACATGCACTGTTTCTTAAACATCCACCACAGGACAGCTAAACCTATACATATTTAGCCCAAAGCTGAATACTTAATTGAAGAAGTGCTGCCCAGTAAGTCATTAAGGCCTTGGTTGGGAGAGAAATAGAGAATGAAAACAACAGAATAAATCAATATACAAAAGTAGAAAAGGTATGGTGACAAAAAAAAAATCAGAACAAAAAATGCTCTTTATTACTAGAGATGAGTATTAGGAGAGAAAATAGCAGCGGGAATAATTTTAATAGAGTAACTTTTTCATTCACCAAGTGAATTATACTTCTGTACTGTTATAATTAATGTTTCTTTTTTAAGGTTAAAATGCATATAAAATCGGTGACTGATTTTGAGTGGTTGAAGCAGTCCAGATTTTATTTTAAAGAAGATCTCGATCAAACATTGGTGTCGATTACGGATGTTGATTTTGTTTATCAAAATGAATTTCTGGGATGCACAGATCGGCTGGTTATAACACCATTAACAGACAGGTAGGAAGAGTGGATTCATTGCATATTATCTATAATTTAATAATAATAGCAACCCAAAATGGTCAAGGCGATGGAGAATTGAAGGCAGTTGGACTACCACATCCAAAACTCTGCCAGCCTCTTGCCAGCAGTGTGGAAGTAAGGGCAGAGCAGCACTCTTGCATTTCTCTGACCTTCTCCCCTCCCTCCTACTGCAAGGGACCTATCATAGGCTTGCAGAGTCTGAGAATCTTTGAGCTCCATAGTGGGGACCTGATCCTTTTGCCACTGCTGCTGAATGGGGGCTTGTGCGTTACCCAAGTTCAAAATGTAGAGTGAGGTTCAGTTGCCTTGTATTCGTACGCATCCTTATTCTACACTGCCGTGATCTGGATTTACATTTACAGATGCTACATTACTTTAGCTCAGGCTTTGGGAATGAACATGGGAGGAGCTCCAGCAGGACCTGCTGGAACCGGCAAAACAGAAACAACGAAAGACATGGGGAAAGCTTTGGGGAAATACGTAGTAGTATTTAACTGCTCAGATCAAATGGATTTCAGAGGACTGGGACGTATTTTCAAAGGTAAGGCCTGGCTTTCTTGGACATATTGAAAATGAGTAATGGAATTTAACAGCATTCAGTGCACCACTGGTGTTCGATATAGGCTCATCAGATGCTGTAGTTGCTATCTGTCACAGTACCTGACAAAGCCAGTGTTTGGACAAATTGTTAGGGAACTATAATTATGGTGATACAAGGGGGATTCTGCCCCCCTGCTCATGCTGTTCACCAAGCCTTCACTCCCCACCCCATGGAAACTCCTTAGACCTTCTCCTTTCTACCCTATGCAACTTCCAAGCCCTCTTTTTACCCTCCCAACCCTGCTTCTGAAACCGCTTCCCTATTCTGCGCCCCCTTGAGCCTCAGCCAATATGGCCAATGATCAGCAATTGTGGGAGCTGTAGTTTATTTATTTATTAAATTTATATACCACCCTATACCTGCAGGTCTCAGGGCAGTTCACAGGCTAAAATCAGAATATAAAACCGCAAAATACATAGTTCAGCAGCATCTGGAGTTAAGTGCTTACCAGTCTTTCTCACTGAAAGCTGTGTGTTTTTAAAATGGTGAAATTGGAATATAAGAACAAAATTCAAATCCTATACCCACTTATATGAGAGTAAGTCTCATTGAACTCGGTGGTAATTCTTGAGTAGACGTTGATGGAGCTGCAATGTTCCTGCCCTGTGGAGCTTACAGTCTGAATGCAGCAAAGAGGAATCAAAGGAAAGAGATTTGATTCAAGAATTTACTTGGGAGCAAGCCCACTTGAATTTAGTGGCACTTACTTTTGAGTAAACATGTGCAGGATTGGGCTGCCAATATCTTTGAATTCAATGGGATTTACTTCTGAATCAGGCATGTACAGGTGAAACTCGGAAAATTAGAATATCGTCGAAATGTGCATTTATTTCAGTAATGCAACTTATTATTTTTAATTTTTCTTTTGATTTTTACAAATGCTTTTTTTTGGAAGTTCCACAGTAATAAAACAAATAGTTACAATAATACAATATAATATAAGCTCTTGGTGAGTGCACACATTCTTTCCTTCCCATTCATGTCTTTGACAGGTGTATGTATGTGTATATATTGGGGAAAGTTAACATTTTAAACGGTATGTTTGAGCAAGCGTGGTTGCTTGCAGACACCATACAAATGGCCTTCCAAATACATGCTGACAGTGGGTGACGCCAGCAGATGGTTTGCCGTCACTTTTCTACAACATCACTACATACCCAGAAGCAGTCTTTTGAGGTTTCCTCTCTGCGTATAGCTCTGGAAGAGAGATCTTGCCCAGGCAACATAGAAGAGTGAAAATTTTAACCACAGAAAGGATATAATCAGGGTAAAATAAATAAATAAATAAATCATTTTCCTCTTTCAGGACTTGCACAGTCTGGCTCCTGGGGATGCTTTGATGAATTTAACAGAATTGAATTACCGGTGTTGTCAGTAGCAGCTCAACAAATTTATATCATTTTGACAGCAAGAAAAGAAAGGAAAAAACAGTTCATATTTTCCGATGGAGATGTTGTAGATTTAAACCCAGAGTTTGGAATTTTTCTGACAATGGTAAATTTATTACGATAAGTACACATTTTTAATTTATTGATGAGAGAAAATCAATCATATTTTTGTTTTGCAATATACTTGAAAATAAATCACCTTTGTGGTTAATTACTTTGTCTAACAGAGCAATATATTTGAAAACATTAAATTTATAATACCTTAATTAGGATAAACAGAAATGTCATGAAATTGTGGAAAACCTTTGATTTCTCCAGAACTTCTCAGGTGAGAAGATATAGAAAGCAGGAAGGTAGATGAGGAATATATATACCGGTGGGTGGGTGTATACACACTCACTCACACACACACACACACACACACACACACACACACACAGAGTGCACTATTTTTCTAGAAAAAGAGGTGCCAGAACTCACCACGAATGTCTCCCCTCTCTCTTATAATGGCAATGGTGCCCACCTGAGAGGTGCCAGAACTGAGTTCCAGCTGAAAAAAGCCACATACTGTATATCTATATAGGTATAGCTGTATCTATCTCTATAGCTATAGCTATCTCAAATTTATATTTATATTCCATGTTTGGTTTATAATAATTTGTTCTTCTCCTGTGGAAATTTTCCTTGTGATCTTAGGGTGAAGGGCAAGACGCAAATCTTGATAATAAATCAAGAGGATAAAGATGCATGTCATAAATCACAATTGTGCACAAAAGTTGAGACATATGCCAAATACTCTGAACAAAATTACCCTAAATTCTGTGTTTATTTGCAGAATCCTGGGTATGCTGGACGCCAGGAGCTTCCAGAAAACCTCAAAATTCAATTCAGAACTGTTGCAATGATGGTTCCAGATAGACAGGTACTATTTATCACTCTTAGGCAACATATCTCTCAGCTGCATACCTTTAGAAAATAAATAAATGCATTGCTCTTTCTTTTATGTAAAATACTCTAATATTAATAAAATTCTTAATAATGTGCTATTCTTTTCCAGATAATCATGAGAGTGAAACTTGCAAGCTGTGGCTTTATTGAGAATGTCATATTGGCTCAGAAATTCTTTGTTCTTTATAAGCTTTGTGAAGAGCAGCTTACTAAGCAGGTAATATTGCATCACCAATATAGTGCAGTAACCGTAGACCAATGAGTGGTACATAGGTAACAAAGAGTAGCGAAACAGGACCTCTTAGTTTCCCAGAATTCTTACTTGTTAGCCTGACCTAAAAACCTTTGAAGGGGCCAGGGCATATTTCATTAACTGCCATGGCCTATTTCTGCAAAGGGACTTATTTGCTGGCTGCCACTTCTCTGACCAGAGCTGGTCTGTGATGGCTAACATTCTTCATGTCCTAGGCTTCCTGGACCCGCCTCAGGATTATACCCAGATACGACCATCGTATGTGATATTGTAGTGATTAAGTTTTGTGCCTTCAGGATTTGTAAAGTATTTGCTCTTTGATAAACCATAGGTGACCATCTGAGTGACCATTGCACTCCACATTATCTCTGGACCATATGTTCAGGGATGGAAAGCAATATTCTATATGGTCAGCTCTGTTGCTGCCTCCAGCCCCAGAGGTGCTCAGAACTTCCCCAGGTTTTCTCAGAGCATGCCCTGGTGGGGACCTTCCTCAGAGAGTTTGGTTGCCCCCTTTCACCACAGGGTGTTCCTCTTGCTTTTGTTTTATATACTTTTCACAGACAAAATTTGTCTTTTCTCAATGAACATACAGTTCATTACATTATACAGTATATAGTGGTACCTCGCAAGATGAAAATAATTCGTTCCGTCTTACGAAAATTTTCGTCTTGCAGAAACAAACGGCAGACGGCCAAAAAAAAAAAGCGGCAAAAAATAAATAAACCATCTTGCGAGATGCAGCCATAGAAAGCTTCGTCTTGCGAGGCAACAAAGACTCGCTAGGCGCTTTCGTCTAGCGAGTTTTTCGTTGTGTGAGGCATTCGTCTTGCGAGGTACCACTGTACAATATACAGTATACAGCAGGCATCCCCAAACTTCAGCCTTCCAGATGTTTTGGACTACAATTCCCATCTTCCCTGACCACTGGTCCGGTTAGCTAGGGATCATGGGAGTTGTAGGCCAAAACATCTGGAGGGCCACAGTTTGGGGATGCCTGGTATACAGTATTACAATAAAATGCTCTGGTGCATTCTCTTAATTTCTCTGGTTAGGATTTTGAGTTTTTGCATTTTAGAAATATTATGGCTCAGCACACTGTTCTGGCCATGTTACTGTTTGTAGCATTTGTCGCTTTCATTTTTAGGTTCACTATGACTTTGGGTTGAGAAATATCCTTTCAGTGTTGAGGACTCTTGGATCTCAGAAAAGGGCAAGGCCCGACGACAGCGAAATGAGTACTGTCATGAGAGGACTAAGGGACATGAACCTCTCTAAACTGGTAAGAACCCATCCATTGAAGATTTTCAGAGGACACTTTACAATGTGGCTACTACGTATTCTTCCTCTTACTGCTGTTGTTTCAGATGTGTTTCAAATATTCCTGATGTTCTAAAACTAATTTAAAATCTTTAGGCATGGCGCGCATTCATTGAGTATAAGAGGCTGCACTCTGTACAGCTACTAGACAGAACTGAGTTTATAAATAAAAGAAGAACAGAAGCACATGAACCCTTTTCTATAAGCACTTTCGTGAACACTGATTGTAGTTATTCTGTTATTTAAATAGCCTTTTGAATTTTGTAAGCAGTCAAATAAAAAAGACTAATTCAGGGGGAGAGCTGTAGCTCAGTAGCAGAGCATCTGCTGTGCATGAATGAAGTTCCAGGTTTAGTCCCCAGCATCTTCTCCAGGTAGGGCTGGGAGACAGCCCTGTTTGAAATCCTGGTGAGTTGCTGCCAGTCAGTGCAGACAATACTGAGCTAGACGGACCATTGGCCTTACTCAATATAAGGCAAGCTCCTGTGTGTCTTGCGTCATTAAGAGTGAAACTCTATTGCTTTATTTCTTTTACAGAAGGTAGCTGTAGGGGCTCTTTGTGCTGTTTGAGACCGCAGTGCACTGCAGGGAGAGACAGAGGGACAAAGAGAAGGGGACGGAGTTTAACCCTTTGCTCACCATGCTTTTTACTCACTGAAAATTGGACCCCAAAGCTGCTAGCTGTTCCTGGTGCAAATAGTACCCTCAGGGCAAACAGCAATCAATTTTCAGCAGGAAAGTTGCATGGGGAATAAAAGGTTAAAGTGCCTTGTTGCTCCCCAGCCCCAGCGTGTGGTATTGATCCACATTGGAGAGCCCCAATACTTTTTGTGGACAGTTGTAGGCATACCTTTTACAGATGGATTTCAAATATCTTTGTACATTATAAGCAATTCAACTCTTTATTTAGAAAACAGAATGTAATTTTGATGTAAGGTTAGTTATTCATAGATATACCTGTAATGTTCATTTAAACATATTCGCTGTCTTTTACATATGATAAAACTTTATGTTTAGAGATCTGAACGAATTTTTGTTATAAGGAGAATTATTTTTAGATTCATTTTTCAATATTCCAGCTGATGAAGAATTGTCGAAACAGGGCCTTGTCCTGATTTTTACTGGAGTTTATTTTTATTTGCCTACTATACTGGGATTGATTCCTATTTGAACTCTTCATCACACAAATAAAACCTTGTGGAGATATATTTGAAATCCATTTTTCTTCTGGCCTGAGTTCTTGCAATTTACTGTTTATTTCTGGACTTTACCAAGAACTCCAATTTCTACTGTATACCCTTTAAAGATAGCTCAACTGGTAGAGCATGAGACCCATTAATCTCAGGGTCATGGGTTCGAGCCCCACGTTGGGTGAAAGATTTCTGCTCTGCAATTCTATGCAGTGCTTTTTTTCTAAAAAATGTTTAGGGGTACTCTTATTTTCCTACTCATATTGAAATACTGCCCCTCAGTGAGGCCAAACTTAGAATCACAGAATGTTCAGGGATATGCGTACCCCTGCGTACCCCGAGAAAAAAACCCCACACTTATTCTAAGCTGTCAGCAGGCTTTCCACTGCTATGGCACTCATGAGAAATTTAGCTAGTTTATTGTATACCTTTGTAGAAATATGGTGGTTCTCATAGAGTATATGCATATTCTATTGTGCTATAATTTGGCTACTAGATTTGTCTGAAACAGAGCCTAGAGAACACAACCTAAAGCAAATGAATAATTCTTAAAACCCATTGAATTCAGTGGAAGTAGTTTTTCATAACCAATGCAAGTCCTATTTCTTTCATTGGGAGGCATGACTAATTTTATCTGGATCAGTGACCATCTCTACAAATCCATAATTTATTATTTGTTTGTTTTTCCAGGTAGATGAAGATGAACCCCTTTTTCTTAGTCTTATAAACGATCTCTTTCCGGGGTTGGTATTGGACAGCAATACATATGTTGACCTTCAGGCAGCCGTTGCAAATCAGGTTGAAGAGGCAGGACTGATTAACCATCCACCTTGGAATCTTAAGCTTGTCCAGGTATTATGGTATGCCTCGTAAACTTAAACTGCAGAACCTACAGATGTGGATTTTTGCTCTAAATCACATTTTCCACATTCAAGCTGTCTCAGAGGATCCCTCCTTGCCTCTAATAACAACCCAAGTATCACATTCTGTAACTTGTGGTGTGCATATAGTTGTACATTATTATCCAGAAGCAGTGATGATGATGATGATGATGATGATGATACCACACCCTTCTGGCTAGGTTGTCCCAGCCGCTCTGGGCAGCTTACAGCATATATAAAAACATAATAAAACATCAAACATTTTAAAACTTTATGATACAGGCTGCCTTCAGATGTCTTCTAAACGTTGTGTAGTTCTCTGTCTCCTTGACATCTGAAGGGAGGATGTTCCACAGGGAACCTTGCATATTTTTCATGGTATTGATGTATACTGCCTGTTATTTGATGGCAATAGCATCTCTCTCTCTCTCTCTCTCTCTCTCTCTCTCTCTCTCTCTCTCTCTCTCTCTCAGTGATATATATATATATCCATTATCAGGACCAGCAGTGCCATCCTTTCTCTTCCTTTCCCTCTCTGTTCTGGAGGAGGGCCTGGTGCCCAAGCCAACAGCTCATTGTTCAAAATGTTCTCTACCAATGCAGTTTCTAATTGACTTCAGCAAATCTTAAAATCTCTTGTAAGATCTAGAGCAGGCATCCCCAAACTGCGGCCCTCCCGATGTTTTGGCCTACAACTCCCATGATCTCTAGCTAACAGGACCAGTGGTCAGGGAAGATGGGAATTGTAGTCCAAAACATCTGGAGGGCTGAAGTTTGGGGATGCCTGATCTAGATACACCACATACAGATACAGAGAATGAAGTTTGTATAAATGTCCCCAAGCACTACCTAGATTTAACCTTAATTGCTTTTCTCGTGGCAATTGCCTTGCCTAGTCCCGGGTAAACGTACCCATTCCCTCCCTGCTTTGCACCGGGGACCTGCTCAGGAGGAAGTGCTTAGGAAAACAAGCTCATTAAGAACACAGATAATCCTAATGGTTATTTCTGATTTGGCCACACTTTTTTCTCCCTCCCTGTTTTAGTTGTATGAAACTTCCAAAGTACGCCATGGGTTGATGACACTTGGGCCAAGTGGATCTGGGAAAACAACTGTTATAACTATGTTGATGAGGGCAATGACGGAATGTGGATATCCTCACAGAGAAATGCGTATGAACCCAAAAGCTATTACTGCGCCTCAGATGTTTGGTAAACTGGATACAGCAACAAATGACTGGACAGATGGAATCTTTTCCACACTGTGGAGAAAAACGCTTAAGGCTAAAAAGGGTATGCCAGCTATACTGTGTTCTATATACCCTGTTTCTCACATTTTAAGACATACCCATAAAATAAGACATAGCAGGATTTTTAAGCATTCAAGGAATATAAGCCATACCCCGAAAATAAGACATAATGATAGGTGCAGCATCAATGCTGGCCGCGGCAGGAGGAGGAGGAAAAAAATAAGACATCCCTTGAAAATAAGCCATAGTGTGTTTTTTTGAGGAAAAAATAAATATAAGACATGTCTTATAATATGAGAAACACGGTAGTGCATATGGGAACGTGATTATCATCTCTCAGCGTACCGCTGAAAAGGATCTTCTGTTTGCAGCTGCACTAATTGGTCTCTGTTCTAGTAAAGATAATTCAGATAACTTGAGTAAGTAATTAAGATAACTTGAGAAACCATATATTCATTTAATATAAAACTGCAATAATCTTAGGGCAGTATCCAACCAAGTAGTTCTACTAGCACAAGGAGTTCTGGGTGTGCAATGGAATTTTCCCTCCCTCTCCTCTCTTTCTTCATGTCCTGTAATTCTGTTCTGGAAATTTCCCCTGCCCACCAGAGCAGGTTTGGAGACAGTGGGGGGTGCATGAGAGGAGAGGAGGGGAGAGGAGAGGTTACACTGTGAAAACTGAAATCCTAATGGAGTTACATCATTGGATACTACTCTTAAAAAAATGTCTAGTGAAATTTCATGGAGACAATGCTGCAAATATATTTCAATTTAAGGGTTGAGACACATTGATTTCTATAGCGCTTAAAGATGTGCAGTGCAGCCTTAAATTAAGAACTGGAACTCACAATTGGAACACTCAGTGGTGTAGCCTTCGCTGAGCTATGCCATTTCAGATAGCAGGTGAGATAATCACTGTTATGTACTGAGCTGAATCCTAGAACAATAGGATTCAGAATCAGCGGGAGCTACCCAATCTAACTCCAGCAGGCCAATCAGGTTGCGGATTCACTTCCACCTGGAGTTGGATTGGGTAGCTCCCGCTGATTCTGAATCCTATTGTTCTAGGATTCAGCTCAGTACATAACACCCCTCCCCTCTAAGTTCCAGTCCTGCCCGGGAAGTTGCATTCGTAGTCCCCAAGGTCTGCTGGCCGCCTCCGTGTGCGTTGTGGCCTGGGGTGTTCCTTGGTCAGGGGTTCTGGTTCTGGCTCGTGTTCCGAGGCTGCTGGCTGTGCCGGGGCTGTCTGGTCTGGCGCCACTGAACCACTAGGTTGTGACTCTGGTTCCGGTGTCCTTCCAGCCTCGGGGCGCCCCTCTGTGCCTACTGCTTCTGCTTCCCCTGCCCACCCCTCTCGCTCTACAGGCCTCACTGCCCTGCTGTCCCCTTGGGACCTCGAGACGAGCAAGTCCTTGACTGCCTGGAATGCGGCCCTTTGTCGCTGGCCCCACACCCAAGGGGCCCTTTTATCTAGGAGTCTGTGTAGGGGCTCCGCTACCGCTGCCTTATGGGGAAGGAAGGCATGGTAAAAGTTCAATAGTCCCAAGAATGACTGAAGTTCGGGCTTGCTCTTGGGCGCTGGGGCCTCACAAATGGCCCGTACCTTGTCACCGGTTGGATGGACCCCTTCTGCGTCCACCTTAAATCCCAGAAAGTCCACCTGCGGCACTCCCAGTAAACACTTTTCCCGCTTCACCTTGAGGCCCGCCGTCTGGAAACGGTGCAGGACGGAGCGGAGGCGGTCCTCAAATTCCTCTGGTGTGGGCCCGGCGATCAGTACATCATCGAAGAAGGGGGTGACGCCAGGAATCCCTTTAAGGAGAGAGTCCATTAGATTCTGGAATATGCCTGGTGCCACGCTAACGCCAAATTGCAGCCGCTTTACTCTGAATGCCCCTCTGTGCGTCACAATCGTCTGAGCCTCTGCTGTGGCTTCGTCCACAGGCAACTGTTGATACGCTTGGGCCAAGTCCAGTTTGCCAAAGATTTTTGACCCAGCCAGGGTGGCGAGGACATGGCTGACCACTGGCACTGGGTATGCATGGGCCGTGAGAGCCTTGTTTATGGTGCATTTGTAGTCTGCACAGATGCGGACCGAACCGTTAGGCTTGACGGGTGTGACAATTGGAGTTTCCCAGGGGGCGTTGGGCACCGGCTCCAGCACTCCTTGCTCCACGAGCCGGTCCAATTCCTCGTCTATGCGGGGTTTCAGGGCGAACGGGACCCGGCGGGCCTTGTGCCTGATGGGTCGTACAGCGGGGTCTAGCTGTAGGGCAATGGGGGGGTCCTGTATATCGTCCCAATGCCCCATCGAAAACCCCTGGAAACTCTTTGCATATGGCGTCCACGTCCACTTGTAAGCTAGTGCGGTTCACCCCGGTAACGGCTAGCCCCAGAGGTCCAAACCATGCCAGTCCCAGTAAGCTAACATAGGGGCCCTTAACTACCAGCAAGTCCAATTGTTGCTTTCGCCCTCGATATTGCACCCTGAAGGTCCCCACCCCCATTGTAGGGACCTTACGTTTCTGGAAGTCCCGGAGGGTGAATGGGGCCGGCCTTAGTTTGGGACCCCCATTAGGGCACAGTTCCCTTAATGTTCGGGCCGAGATTATGGATAGAGTTGAACCCGTGTCCAGCTCCATGCGGCATGGGGCTCCCTCTATCTGTACCTCTATATAAATTTTCTCTGTGCTGGGATGGGGCAACTGGAATACCTGGTAGTCCGTGATCTCCGTCGAGTTGCCTTGGTGCATGGTGCCGTGTGACCTGGGGCTCCTGGGTCGGTCATCTGATGCTTGTCGACGGGTGAGTCGAGCCCGACACACCCGGGCGATGTGTCCCAATTTTCTGCACTGCCTGCACTCTGCGTTGCGGAAACGACAGGTCCTCCTCTCGTGGTTCTCCCCGCAGCTTGCACAGTTCCCTCCTTCTCGTCGAGGCTGCTGTGGTGTGTGTGCTGCTTGAGTGCGCCGCTGTACTCGGTGTACTTCCTCCCTGTCAGATTCGGATTCGTCGGTGAGGTCTTCGTGGTAGACCCTCGGTTGGGATGGCGGGGCCGGTCGTGCCTCTTGCGTTGACCTCTCGGCGGCTTCGGTTGCCAGGGCTTCCTCCAGAGCAATCTGGAATCTTTTTTGGCGTAGAGGCGTCGTTGCAACATCTCGTCCCTCAGGCCACCGACGAGGCGGTCACGAAGCATGTTCTCCAACTCTGAGAAGTTGCATAACCGGGCGGCTTGGCGGAGGGAGGTCACAAACCCAGTTATGGTTTCCCCCGGGGCTTGCCGCTTTGCATAGAAGGCATTTCGGCAAGCTACCACCGAGGGCTGTGGTGAAAAGTGCTCCTTCAGCCGTTCCATTATTGTTTTGTAAGAGACGGTAGCGACATCTCTAGGTGCAAGGAGAGCCCGGGCGATTTCAAACGTCTCCTCTCCACAGACGCTGAAGAATGTCGCCCTCTTCATGGCATCGTTGGTGACTTCTTTCGCTTGCAGGAGGAAGTTGAAACGGGCGGCGTACCCTTCCCAGTCTCCTGATGCTGGTTTGAATGGCAAGAAGCTGCTGTTGGTTGCCATTCTGGGTTCCTTGGGTCCTGGAGCTGAAGCCTGGATGCACGGTGCGATGCAGCGGTGCAGCAGGTGGCGGTGCTGCGGTGCAGTGCGTGGTGGCGGTCAGCTCATCAGGATCCCACCTTCGTCGCCAGTGAAATATACTCGGAGTCGAGAGTGAATTTCATGCTCTTTATTCAGCTCATATTCATCAAGGAGAAGAAGAGAAGACGAATGGCTCTTTTCCCAAAACCATCTGCTTATATACATTATTTACACAATGGGCCTTGCGTGATTGGCTACTTCAGGGCTACACCTGTGGGCCAATTATATTGTGGATTGACTTCTGCCTGCAGCCTGATTGGCTGCTCCTACAGGCCAATCAGGTAGCAGATTCACTTCTGCCAGCCGCCTGATTGGCTGCTCCAGCAGGCCAATCAGGTTGCGGATTCACTTCCACCTGGAGTTGGATTGGGTAGCTCCCGCTGATTCTGAATCCTATTGTTCTAGGATTCAGCTCAGTACATAACAATCACATTTTGATGCGCCTCAATATCTAAACAACAAGCACCTTCCCTGTAATTGTTGTCGTCATTATTCAATGTTAGCCTCCATATTTCAGCCATATCTCTTTGTTTCCAGGCGAGAATATTTTTCTGGTTTTAGATGGCCCAGTAGATGCAATTTGGATTGAGAATCTGAATTCAGTGCTAGATGATAATAAGACTCTCACTTTAGCAAATGGTGATCGAATTCCAATGTCTCCTACTTGCAAGTTGCTCTTTGAAGTTCACAATATTGAAAATGCATCTCCTGCTACAGTTTCTAGAATGGGCATGGTGTATATCAGTTCTTCTGCACTAAGCTGGAGACCAATATTGCAGGTACACTTTTGCAGGGTGATCACTTTTTCTTTTAAATATGTGGGTTTTTTGTTTTGTTTTGTTTTTAAAAATGTAAACTGTTTTTCTGACATTTTTACAGGGTTGGCTAAAGACTCGTACTACACAAGAAGCTGATGTGCTGCTAGGCTTATATGATAAAGTGTTTGAAGACGCATATACATACATGAAATTAAACCTTTGGCCAAAAATGGAGCTTCTAGAATGCAACTATATCATGCAGGTATAGTTACTGTTGTCTCAGTTGTTCATACAGCAATGTATGGTTGCCTCTAAAGAAATAAGCATAGAAATATTGCTTCCTGACAATCTTTTGGAAAACATTAAGAAGCATAGATATAAAATTGCAGTTTTTCTTGGAGATGAAGTGAAATTTAAGTGAAATTTGTATTTAAGTTTGATTAAGAAAGTTAAACATTGTGTAACATTTTCTTCCTTTTAAAAATATTTCCAGTCCATCAATCTTTTGGAAGGCTTGATACCATCAAAGGAAGAAGGTGGTATTGCATGCTTGGCACATCTTCACAAATTATTTGTGTTTGGCCTGATGTGGAGTTTAGGTTCCCTCTTAGAACTGGAAAGCAGGGAAAAGCTGGAAGCCTTTTTAAGAAGCCATGAAAGCAAAATAGATTTGCCACCAATTCCTAAAGGTGCTTCAGAGACAATGTATGAGTACTACGTTGCCGATTATGGTAAGTGAAAAAGCAGTGCAATGCTCTTTAGTAATTAAGTGCACAAACCTCCAGTACTGGAGATGTTCTTTCCAGCATGTTGCTAAACTTCCAAAGAAAGGCATTTATATTTGGCCATAATGATGATGTAATAATGAATGAGAACTAATGAACTGAAATACAGTCCAGGTGAGATGGTGGTTCTGTACAGGCGTGTCCAATTGGCGCGTGACTGCCGATGTGCAGGTCCTTTTGGACCCGGACGAGGGTGGGGTGAGCTTATGTGCACTCTGCTGGTGCATGCGGGGGCCAGGAACAGAACTCCTCTGCATCAGTGAGAGGTGGCAGCAACAGGGGGAGGTCATTTTGATTTCCCCGAAACACAACTGAAATCAGTAAATAAATAAAATGGTGGCTACTGCTAGTGCTCTGAGTTTCAACTCTTCCAAAATTCTTTCTCCTCTCTGAAACATAACAGAATTTTGACAGAAGCTTGCAGATTCCTCTGCATCATTTCAGACCTTGGCCTTCTCACTCACCTGCTTCAGACCTTGGCCTTCTCACTCACAAAGGGCTGTAAAGAGGGCAAGATTATGTGCTTGAGGTGGGGAGGGGGGGAGATTGGCAGTATAAACCTGCTCCCTCTCTTTTCTGTGTGTGCATGCAATTATTTACATGTAAGTAATCTTACACAGGTGGCGCTGTGGTTAAACCACTGAGCCTAAAGCTTGCTGATCAGAAGGTTGGCGGTTCGAATCCCTGTGACGGGGTGAGCTCCCGTTGCTCGGTCCCAGCTCCTGCCAACCTAGCAGTTCAAAAGCACGTCAAAATGCAAGTAGATAAATAGGAACCGCTACAGCGGGAAGGTAAACGGCGTTTCCATGTGCTGCTCTGGTTTGCCAGAAGCGGCTTTGTCACGCTGGCCACATGACCTGGAAGCTATACGCCGGCTCCCTCGGCCAATAATGCGAGATGAGCGCGCAACCCCAGAGTCGGTCACGACTGGACCTAATGGTCAGGGGTCCCTTTACCTTTACCTTAAGTAATCTGAATGCCTGAATAGGGCTTTAGTGTTTGATGGATGAGCTCAGCTCACTATTGGCTGAGTTTTGATTGTTAAGACTTCTTTCCTAAAAGAAGCAGAATTAGGGAGTGTAAAGCTTTCCTCTTATTTCTTGCCAGTCTTCCTTACAGCGATCACTACAGAGCAGAATGAACTTTATTCTGAATCCACCAGTGACTCAAAATTACCTATGCGATAACACTCTGGAAATTTACTTCGACCCAGACCAACACGGCTACCTACCTGTACTCTGGAAATTCATGTGACTGAGCATAATAATATGAGAAAAGATGTTGGCTTCTTTTAATTCACCAAGGCTTTTGATCCCATGTAGAATAGGTCCAATGGGTTCTATGTCATCCCTTGTCCCCTAGGAAGTCCTGTGGAGTTGCTGGTAAAAGAAGGGAAATAATTAGAGCTCTTCCACCATTATTTTGCTACTTCCAGGTGACTGGGATCATTGGAATAGAAAAGTTCAGGAATATGTTTATCCAACAGACAGTGTTCCTGAATATGCATCTATTCTGGTTCCAAATGTTGACAATGTCAGAACACAGTTTTTAATGGATACCATAGCAAAACAACACAAAGTAAGTGCATATTTTCTTTGCAAAGTGTGAGTAGGTAATGTCTTTTTATGCCCAAACTACTTTATTATATATCATATCCTTTTGTGTCTATGATTAACAACAACACAGACTATTGTGGACACAGAAAATGTGCCTCTGCTTGATTAAGAAAAGAAAGAAACCCCGTCCTAATGCAGCCCCTGTGACCCATCTCATGCCATCTCCTAACTGCCGTCTCCTAACTTCAGCAGTGACTATTCTGGGGTTTGCAGCAGGGAGGAAGGGACTGGAAAATCCCTATTGAATATGTGGCCTTTTGCTCAATATAGGTCTAACTCCAAACAACGATTTATAGGGCAGGGGTGGCTAAGGTTTGGTGTGCAGATTTGCCCTCCCCTCAAGCAGTTCCCCCCCAACTTAACCCCACCCCCAATTTTTGCAGCAGCAACAATAAATAAATAAAATTTAAGCATTCACAGCTCTCAATTGAAAATGCCCAGATCCAATCCTAACTGAATGATGATTTAGCAATGATTTAGCAATGAGCAAAGGGATTGTGGTGTCTTTCCTTCCCCTTTCCTTTCCCATAAAAATGTATTGATTTTTGCCATTTATATTTTGGTAAGGGCTGAAGCCTGAATAGAATGTGAAAGTAAATAGTAGATTAGAAAGAAAACCAACATAATTATATAAAAAATTCTGTATCGAACCATTTTTGTGCAGTGAATTAGCTTTATTATACAAGCCTGATAATAAATTGTCATAACGTTGTTGCAGGCAGTGTTGCTTATTGGTGAACAAGGAACAGCAAAGACTGTAATGATTAAAGGTTATTTAAAAAAGTACGACCCTGAAGAACATTTATCAAAATCTTTAAACTTTTCCTCAGCAACAGAACCTGGAATGTTTCAGGTAAGCTGTAGGTTTGATAATCAGTTCTACATGATGTACTTGCGGAAATATTTGAAATGCTTTGCAATATTCTTAAGTGGAGCTGCCTTGAGCCCTGGTTTTGAGGGGAGGGGGGAAACAGATAAGAATGAATGAATGAATGTAAACCCTGATCTCGTCCTCTGTTTTTAACACCAAGTTCCAACAATATTCATGCTCCCAAGTTATTTGGGAACTTTTCTGAGAACTTACGGTACATAGATTGGAAAACACATTTTAAGAATGTTTTTTTAAAACAAACAAACAAACAAGGATTTGTAAACTACTTTGGCGATGACTTACATATTTCCCCCTCTTTTTGTGTTCTTTAATTGTTAAGAGGACAATAGAAAGTTATGTGGACAAACGGATGGGAAGTACCTATGGACCGCCAAACGGCAGAAAAATGACAATATTCATTGATGATATTAACATGCCCATTATTAACGAATGGGGAGATCAGGTAGAGTTATAAAATTGTGCATAGTAATATCGCTAAGTACTGCTTCTCTCTGTAATGTCATCCGTAAAAGTCTGGTGTACTGTGACCTTGGGGAAAGGGCACATCAAAGGATGCATGTTCCATGCCTTCCATGGCATAGAGATCAAAAAAGGGAAAAAATTGGTAGCTCTTCGGAGTGCCCAAGTCAACCTAGCCCAGTGTCCCCAGGAGGAAGCCCCAACGCCCAGGAACAGTCTCCCCAAACCTAGCCCAGAGCCTTGATGTATATGAACTGTTAGCATTTTTTGCTAAAATTGACCACCTCAGATGTGACATGGCCTGATTCAGCTCACAGAAATTTAAGCACCATGTAAATTTTATTGATTTATATAGGACAAAAGCTTAGACATCATCAAGCGTAGCTTATTTCATACTGCACCCTATGTCTAGAATAAAGTAACAAATTATTTGGTTGAATTAGCAGGGTTGTATCTCTGGTATTTTATTTTCAATGAATGGTTAACATTTCTTCTATTAATTCCATAGGTAACAAATGAAATAGTGAGGCAGATGATGGAAATGGAAGGAATGTACAGTTTGGATAAACCTGGAGATTTTACTACGATTGTTGATGTGCAGTTAATAGCAGCAATGATTCACCCAGGAGGCGGTCGAAATGATATCCCACAGCGCTTAAAAAGGCAGTTTACGGTTTTTAACTGCACTCTGCCAACCAATGCATCCATAGACAAAATCTTTGGTATATATTTTTCTAGTTATTTCAAATTGAATTCATTTTATATTACCGTATTTTTCCATCTATAAGACACCTCCATGTATAAGACACCCCCTATTTTTGGCGACTCAAAATTTAAGAAAATGGGGGGAAGATGCATCCGTGTATAAGACGCCCCCTAATTTTTGACATTATTTTAAAGGGAAAAACCTTGTCTTATGTTGTTGTTGTTGTTTAGTCGTTTAGTCGTGTCCGAAAAACCTTGTCTTATACATGGAAAAATAAAGTAATTGTCTAGGTTGCCCCTGTGTAGAATGTAAATTCTTTTCCCTCTTTCTTAAAGCAACAGAGATTCTAAAAAGCAATGACTTTTTTTAAAAAAAACAACAACAACCAAGAATCACAGACATGATATAGATGCCATTCTGTATAAAATCATGTGAATGCCTAGGCAAACAGAAAAGTAATTTACTTATTTGTTGTATAGGTTTTATGCTGCATTCTTCAAGATAGGAGCACTGGAGTGTTCATAACATATTTGTTTGTGCTCTGTTGCTTCCTATGAAACATCTCAAAGCTATCTATCTAATTTCATGTATACAAACAATTTCTACATATATTTATGTGCTCAAATAGGTATCAAAATGAGATCTGTGATTGTGAGATTTATGCTCAAAAGTAGACAGGGCAGTGAGATCGTCATACCACTAAGTAATGGATGGGGGCGAGAGCTGATCCTCCCAGCCTTGAAGTATAGAATAACTCTCTTTGGTTTCAAGTGTATCTGAAGAAGTGTGCATGCACACAAAAGCTCATACCAAAATAAAAACTTAGTTGGTCTTTAAGGTGCTACTGAAGGAATTTTTTTATTTTGCTTCGACTCAGACCAACACGGCTACCTTCCTGTAACTTATCAATATACCGTTATTTTTCAGGGATAATTGGCTGTGGATACTTTCATTCATGTAGACATTTCAAGCCTGAAATATGTGAAATGATACCAAAATTAGTGTCAGCAGGCAGAATCTTGTGGCAGTGGACTAAGGTAAAGATTAACATAATTATTTGAAAAATATTCCCTATTTATGGGTTTAACACAGGATTAAAATCTGCTCATATATTGCTTATAATGTATAGGTTCTGTAAGGTTTCCATTGTTGGAAGGAATGGAGTTGACTGGGGAAGAAACTACCCGTGCATCCATTCTTGGTTCTAGATGAGCAGATCATAGAATTGTAGAGTTGGAAGGGACCCCAAGAGTCATGTAGTTCAACCCTCTGCAATGCAGGAATCAACACTGAAAATAACATACAGCCTGGAGCTAATATTTAGTCATTTCTTTTAATCACATTTTAATGGGAAATTATGGTTGCAAAACTTGAATTTGCATATTGAATTGGAATTCTTGACCTCAAAATTCCCATCAACCACCATCAAAGAGGCAGGCAGTTTCCATTCAAGCCACTCTCTTATTTTGTTTGTTTTTAGTGTGAGTGTTGTAGGGCTGCTTTGAACTTCTTAGTCGTCTGAAACTCATGAAGAAATTGTCCCACACTCTGCATGGAATCACCCAAGGGAAACTTAAGATTTGCCCAAATGCATGAACAACTTTTCACTTTCTAGGTGTTGCTGGATTCCAGCTCACATCATCCCAACTATTGGCCATGCTGGCTAGGGCTGGTGAATGCTGGAGTTGAACAGCACATGGAGGGACACAAGTGGTCCTTTCTGTTACATAAACAAGTGCATGTTCATAGTCTTTATTGCTGGCTTCATTTCTTAGTCCCTGCCAGAAGGATCAATGCTCCAGGTATCATTTATCCTGTGAATGCAGAGGTGAGGAGAACTCTGCTAGATCCTGTCACAGCTCAAGATTCTAAGTGCCTCTGGCTCATTGATGTTTGGTAGTTGGACACCCATTGTGGTGTAGTGGTTATAGTGTTGTACTAAGACCCTGGAGACTAGGGTTCAAATCCCCATCATGTATGCCACCATGAGGTAATGGAAGGAAATGTGAGATCCATAATACAATGAAATAAAATCCCTTCACTGCACTTATGAGGTTTGCCATTTAAAAAACAAAACAAACCTGTAGACCTCAGTGCAGGCCCCGTTTATTTATTTTTAATGCCTGTTCACATGCTTTTGCTTTAGGTAAAAATGTTGCCCACACCATCCAAATTTCATTACATCTTCAATCTGAGAGATCTTTCCAGAATTTGGCAAGGAATGTTAACTATAAAATCAGAAGAATGTACGGACCTCAGGACACTCCTGTCACTATTTAAACATGAATGCACAAGAGTAATTGCTGACAGGTATGATTATTATATTATTTACTTAAGAATTACAAACACTGAGATGAAGTCATGCCAGTGTGACATTGTGTTCAACAATCTTGATTCAAAATGGCTCCCGGCACCCAAGCTGTGATGAAGTCTTTCACCCCCACCTTGGGAACCCTTGTGCTGAGTTTGGTGACAATATCTCAAGAGGCTGCTGAACCTATAGAAGACGAGCAGAGAAACAATTTCCCAAAATATTTAGTAGATCTAATCCACAGCTGAGGGACACCCCCACCCCCACAGATCTTTAGCCATCTTTTCACTCTTCTACAGCGGAAATTTTCCATTCATCGTACCTGAATTTTGTCTTCTAGATTTGTTTGTGAAGAAGATGAAGCATGGTTTGAAAGAAACTTTTCTAGAGTTATTGAAGAACATGTGGATTCAGAACTGGTACCAATAATTGAAGAAGAACCATATCTTGTTGATTTTTTACGGGATATGCCTGAGCCAACTGGTGAAGAGCCTGAAGATTTTGTGTTTGAAGCACCAAAAATTTATGAATTGGTATTTATTTACTTAATTCCAAACCCCTCCTTTATTGGGTTCCAACAATAGCATGCTCAGATCTATACAGTAATGGATACCTGTACAAGGACTGGCATGGGGACTCTCAGGCCCCAGGATCAAATGCAGGCCTCCAAGCCTCTCTGTCCCCAAAGACTGTCCACAGGCCATGCCCCTCACTTACTGGCCCTGCTGTGTCCTCTCCTTGAGTGCTTTAGCCGGCTCAACAATATGAATGTACTTGAACTGAATGCCTTTGGACTGTGGAAGGCTGACCATGAGGGAATGCAGCTTTTGGGCTGAAAAATGTTCCCTAATCTTGACTATAAATAATCCCAAATGTTGCTAATATCGTGGATTATTGCTAGAGGAAATTCAGAGTTGGAACTGGATGAGATGTGGGGTGGGGACGAGAAAGACGTATTATGCTGCTGTTTTTATTTGCCTGTAATGGAATGGAACAAGGGTGAGGAAGGCAGGCAGGGGCAACACCGGGGCTTCCTGCACTCAGACTTTTTCCTCCTGCACCCACATAGGGCCAACAGACACCAACTGCCCTGCTGAAATGAAGAAGACATTGTGGGACACAGACAAAGACAATGCCGGGGGATGCTCCAGTCAGAGTATTGCCCACCTGCCCCACTTAAACCGACTTACAACAGTTGCCCTGTGGGGAAGAATATGGGGACATGTTAGCTCCTTCCCTGTGAGGCTGGTTGTTTCATTTTGTAGCATGTGGTTCTGGGTGTTTTTGTTGCATTTCGTAACAGGTTTTTAGCTGTTTTAAAGACTCTTGTTGAAAAGTGGGGTATAAGTCAAACTAAATAAATTGAGATAGGTAGCCGTGTTGGTCTGCTGTAGTCGAAACAAAATAAAAAAATTCCTTCCAGTAGCACCTTAGAGACCAACTAAGTTTGTTATTGGTATGGGCTTTTGTGTGCCATTGGTATCGTGCATGCACACAAAAGCTCATACCAATAACAAACTTAGTTGGTCTCTAAGGTGCTACTGGAAGGAATTTTTTTATTAAATAAATTGAGTAAAACTGGTGCTCTATATTGGAGAATATGGTAGATAGCAGAATATTGTATATCAGGATAGGCACAAGGCACTATGAGCCACATCAAAAACAGATCACAAGCTTGAGGGTGACTGGTAGCTTTTCATATTCATTTGTGTTTGATTAACACAATGAACAAACATTATTTTCATAATTATGGCTACAGGAAGTTGAACCTATTGCAGCAGTTGTCTGCAGGAGCAGGTGCCAAACCCAGTTGCGGAGCAGGGTGTGTGTATTAGAAATTATCATACAAAAGAATTAGAAAACTAAATCTAGAGGCAATCCACTGTTATATGCAGCTACTGCTTGGGCTAAATAGCCCGCCATTAGTGGAATATACAACATAAACACTTCTCAGATACGGAACTGCCCACGAGTTAAGTCAGTCCTAGGGAATACAGATACCTACACCTCACTGAAATTTGTTTTGACAAATCCTGTCTTGAGAAGAATAAGTTGATATCATATCATTTCTAGGATATGATCTGTGAACAGAATAAAAAAAAATCAGTTTGGTAAACCCTTAAGGACATTTTTCAAAGACATATGACTTTCTTTTATTCATATTTTTTAAAAAAATGCTTATACATTAATTTATTGAAACTATTTTTTTAGAGGGAAAAGCTATCCTTATTTTCTTCCTTTTTAGATTCCATCTCTTGAATTCTTATCTGACAAGCTGCAGGGCTACCAGAAGCAGTATAACGAAGCTGTTAGAGGTGGATTCCTTGATTTGGTGTTTTTTAAAGACGCTATAACACATCTTGTTAAGGTCTGAATGCTTATTTAAAGTTATAGTCTTCATTTTATTTCCTGCACTAGTAGGGGAAGGGGGAGTCGTGACAGAGCAACTACCAGCTCACAGCCAGGAAAAAAAGATGGGAATGGTGGCTTTATTTTCCCTTTTAGCCTGCCGCACTCCTTCCATTGAGTCACTCCAGTGAGAAGGAATTTACTACTCCACAGCTAGGGCATGCTGGGAGAATGACAGTGGGGGGGGGGCATAGAAACCTTCAGATCCATGACTGCCAAAATTCCCATTTCTGGACCCATCACTGGTGGAGCAGCATTGGAGCATTTTGCCGCAACACCAGGAAGGTCTCCGGTTACACCAATGGAGGACCTTCCTTTTCAGCAGTGGGGCATAAGACTGCTCCCTTCGGAAGCAATCCTAAATATGGGGAGCCAGCAAAAATCATGCCATTTTAGATTAAGTCAACACATAGCATAGAGCATATAGTTAACACCAGATCCAAACTCCATTCAGGAGCGGAACTACTGTTGGCAGTGGAGAAACAAGCTTTTAAAATCCAGTTTGTGTTACACCATCCTTTTGCCTGCTTAAATTACACCAGGTGACCAGCTCATGTGACTGAGCTGAATGGGTTTAGGGTTCAGCCTAAATCGCCACCTTTGGTCCTGCCCATGCTATTCCCCTGGAATGCCCTTCATTCATGGTTTAAGAGCCATCAAGTTCAGCTCAACTGTCCAAGCCCCAAGTGAGCTGGGATGAGGGATTTGGGTCAGCATACATGTGGCCGAGTTGGGTCTTAAGCCAGAAACTAGCCTGGTGAGTTGGGAATCCACCACATCCTAATTTGCTCATCCCAGTGAGTCTAGGGTTAGGATGGCGCCCTTCCTTTTATGAGTGTCTCGAGACATTTTTCAAAAATTGAAAGCAACAAGCAGACAACAAAAACAAATAAAACAAGCAACAGGTAGAAGAATAATGTTATAGTCAGATAGTTTAAAGGTAGTAAAGGTAGTAAAACAATTTTCAAAAGTGTGGGTGAATGGGGGGGGAGAGTTTTTGCAAGGAACTGAAAACAAAACAAAATTGTGATCAGCTATACTGCTCTGGAAAGGGCATTTTGTAACTGGAAAAGCCTTGAAGATGAAAGCTTCACCTTTGAAGGAGGAGGTATTTGAAGAAGGACATTGGCTGATTACCTATAAAATCCAGTTGATGCTCCTTTTAAAAAAAACTATGGGAGCACCATATAAGAGAGAAATCTGTTGTCATTGGATATCCCCCCCCAAAAAAAATTTACACGGCATATTAAAATATGTTGCCATCTATGTATTGGTGGAGACGGATATGGAATCAAGAATGTTGGGAAGATTCATTAAACTAGGCACCATTGGATGGCTCTTTTTTAAAAATATTTTTGGATAATTATTTAACTTTGTTGACTTTGCATAACTTATTAAGTAGATCACCCCCCCTTTTGTGTGTAATGCAGATTTCACGAATAATTCGTACAGCATGTGGAAACGCTTTACTTGTAGGAGTTGGTGGTTCCGGAAAACAGAGTCTTTCCAGGCTAGCCTCTTTTATAGCTGGATATAAAATATTTCAGATAACCTTAACGCGGTGAGAGAGAAAAATATTTAAAATAAGTGGTTGATGAAGTGCTGTTTCCCCTATATAATTAGAAGCTATGCTTGCATGTATACACCATTATATGAGAATATAGAAGATGAGATTCATGGCTAGATGGCCATCATAAAGATAGCCTGGCATATTCATGTGTTCATGATATCACTGATCCTATGGTCAAGGAGGATATAATGTGGACAATTTTGTGCTCAACAAAACTGTATCAAAATTCATCAATTACTGAAGAGATTGGTAATGTTGAGATAATGGTTTGACTCCAAAAGTTCCCCTGCATGTATTGGTGTTTTCATTTTACCCCTCCATGCCCCATGGTATGCCATTCTAAAGGCAGTGTGGATAGTACAAGCAGGGTGGCACGGTAGAAGGAGGGAGTGCTTACAATTATGGCAATTCTCACTCAGTGTTCTCGCTTTCCTTCTATTCTTCTTTTTTTCTTATTTCAAAACACTTTTAAAGCCACTTTTGGCTCCCCTGCTCTGAGAGGACTGGCAAAGGCAGTAGCTTTCAAAAGTGTTTTGAACTAAAAAGGGGTGTGTGTGTGGACTCTGCTGCAGTTTCTAGTCATTTTGAGGGTTGTTGATTGAAGCGGAATTGCAACCCTTGAAATGGCCACTCCCATTTGTCACTAGCGAATGAGATGATGGCCTGACAATCTGGGTTAATTAGGAAACACCGGGGGGGGGGGGCGACGGGGACACAAACTGGTACGGTAATTGTAGTCTCCCTTGATTCTGGCCAGAGGAATTAAAGGGTCTTGTGAAAGGTGGTGTTTTTGATTTCTTAAAGCTGCTTAAGTTGTTTTGCTGCTTGCTTCATTTTCAAATGTGTTCTTAAAATACATTTTGAAGAAGTAGTATGCGCACTATGGAATATGTTTATACAAGGATGCCCCTCCTAAAAGGGGCAGTCCTTGTTCAGTTACCGGTAGCTCTTGCTCCCCTCTCTTGCTGGCTTCAGTGATGCAGACTACTTTTCCCGAAGTTAGTAGGTGATGAATCAATACTGCATGCTAAGCTTCCTGTCCTTTTCATTTTTGCTTCCTAGATCATACAATGTGAGCAATCTGACAGACGATCTAAAGCTTTTATACAGAGTTGCTGGTGCTGAAGGAAAAGGAATAACATTTATTTTCACAGATAATGAAATAAAAGATGAAGCGTTCCTGGAATTTCTTAATAACCTGCTTTCTTCTGGAGAGGTTAGCATTTCAGCTCAACAGAGGCTTTTATAGCTGTGTTGTTATGATGACAGTTAGATGTTTTGCTTGTCCTTCTATTTCAAAAGTTCAGGGTAGGTTTGACTGCAACTCCCATCAGCCCCAGCCAGCATGATCAGGTTAATAGTCAAGGATGATGGAAGTTAACACCTGGGGGGGGGTCCCCACATGAGCTACTGTTAGCAGAGATGTAAATCTTGAAAAATATTTTTTAAAAATAAAGTTACAATTCAGGGATAAATTTTAAATGAAATTATTTATTTCTGGGATCATGCCCATGTCCCTTGATAAGGCAGGAGCAAAGAGGCTTTTGGGAAGTGGGCTGAACCCACAACTAGTTTTCAGGGATAAACTTTATTTATTGAGGTCTATATTCTTGCATGTTTCCCATGGATTATATAAAAGTTGTGCAAATGTGATTATTTTTGTTGGAGTGAGAACTCTGTGGAATTTCAAGCACTGTATGCACAGTGGTGTGTTGTACGCACAGGTCCTATCTTTTACCCAACAACCAGATTTATATGCACAAGGCCCTTTAAAAAAAGCTAAAATCCTGACAATCAGAGTGTGGCAGGGGGCTAGATTCAGTTCCCTCTCCCCTGCCACACTCTTGCTTGCCAAACAAAGACTCCGCATTCATGGTCCCGGTTGCTTTAAACATGGTCCATTGGATTAGAGTACATCTCTTCAAGTAAGGAAAGAAGATAGCCTTTGGCCTGCATATATAAAGGCTTAACTATTAGACAGTTTTGGAAAGGAAACATAGACCTATAGTTTACAAAGCTGCATTATAAATACATAACTGAATTTTCATTTTTCTCTGGCTCTGCTAAGATCTCCAATTTATTTGCTCGGGATGAAATGGATGAAATAACCCAAGGATTGATATCTGTAATGAAAAAGGAACTACCACGAGTTCCTCCTACTTTTGATAATCTTTATGAATATTTTATATCACGATCAAGGAAAAATCTCCATGTTGTTCTCTGCTTTTCTCCAGTGAGTTTCCTTTAAAAATCATATCTACCTTCCTTGGACATATTTCCTTATGATAATCCTCCCCCATTCAAGACTATATATTTAAATGTGAATAATAATATTTTTTATGGCAAACGTGCTCTTTAAAGACAAATCCTGGAAGTTTGGCTCAGCAGTCTAGCTCATGGTAATTGTTCTACAAACAATTTCTGTATGTGGTCTACAAAACTGGAACACGCAGCTATGTCCTATGTATGTTAATTTTGAAGTTGGTGACAAGGAAGACTCCAAACTACCCTGTAGAGAAGGGAAAGTAGTTATGAAATAGATTGCAGCTTAAGATATGAGACCTTAGATGCAAAAAATGCCACCCTTTTTATTGGAAAGATTCAATTATAAAGAAATAAAGTGATGCAAAGAAAAGGAAAACGGAAAAAAACCACAGAAATGTACTAGGATAATAATACCAAACTTATAAGAGAACGTATATTTTTCATATGTATTTACTCACACACACCCCATATGCGGAAATGTTTTTTAAATTCCAGATCTCAGCCTCTGCATTTAGTTGTGCATATGACTGATAAAATTAATTATTAATTATTTCACCACTTTATCACATGGTAGTGATTTTTCATGCACTTCTGGTAGGACCTGAGCCGTGTCTACTGTTGTGGGTTCTGAAAAAGGTGTGGGTGGAGCTAGCAACAATAGGGCTGGTAGCTCCATGTTGATCTCAGAGGTTGTGGTTTTCTGAAATTGTAAACTTGGCGGTGTCTCCCTCTTGTCCGCTGCCAATCTGACACATGAAGAATTCCACATCTGACCTGGATCGGTAGATTGTGCTGCGCAAAGTGGTGAGGGTGAAAGACACAAGTACGATGCTACTATGATTCTGGGGCACAGGGACATGGGAGTAGATTTCCACGGATGCGATTCCATCAGATTGAGAAATCCTTGAGCACAAGTGGTTTCCATTCTTGGTCTAATTCAGCAACTGGGGCAAGAGGTTAAGTTCAGCCTGGATCTAGACACGTCAAAGAAGCGTTTCAGTTAAATGCGTTGTAAATTTAAACAGGGAAAATGGGTAGAGAAAAACAGGACTCCACATTGCCATCTGGTGGCACAATGTTATATCACATATACAACACATATACAGTAAATAGCTTTTACTTTACCATTCTAGCTGAGTCCTCAGTCCCCCACTTTCTTTGCAAATAACAAACAGTTAACAGTTGCAATCGCCAATAATCTGACAGACTTTAAATGTGCTTAATCTTTCCCCTTTCCTTTTTGCATGCAGTTAGATTGGGATTTGTATGTGAGGGAAATAATAGCTAAAGTTTTGTTCCTATTATTAAGTTTGCCTGGATAAAAAATCATTTATATTACAATTAATTTTTTTTGTTTTGTTTTTTGTATTCTTGGTAGGTTGGTGAAAAGTTTCGTGCGCGTTCTTTGAAATTTCCTGGCCTTATATCTGGCTGCACCATGGACTGGTTTACTCAGTGGCCCAAGGAAGCCCTTGTTGCTGTATCACATTATTTCCTGTCAGAGTTTAACATTGTCTGTTCTCCTGAAGTTAAAGCCCAAGTGGTCGAAACTATGGGCATCTTTCATGATCTAGTTTCAGAAAGCTGCGATAATTATTTCCAAAGGTAGCGTTTGAAAAATATGTAGTAATTCTTTAATGATAACATTTGGTACTGGAATATGTATTTTTATAGATTATTTTATATACATATAATGCATTTAAAAAAAATAGTTAAACCAGCTATGGATTCGGTTGCTCAGTTATAACTGTTGTATGAAAGATGCAACATGTAAATTTTGTACTTTTATATGAAAATTTAGGTAACTCTTCACATCTTTTTTTTCTTTTTCAATTACATTAAACTTTGGATTCCTGTTAATAAATATTTGACACTTGTTTGAGAAAACAGATAAGCTTAGAATCGAACTGCCCCTATACCTAGACATAATAGGGGATTATATCTAACATGGTTACTTGGGTTTGAGGCAGATGAGCAGTTATTTATTTCAAAGTCGTTATAGCTTGAAATCAATTTTTACAACCGCAGCTCATTAACATGCATTGCGATTACAGCCGAAAGTGAAATCTGTGGCTTTTGCCATTGACATAATTGTACTAGTGAAGATGAACATAGGTTTAGGATTGTATCCGATGAGAACATGAGCATTTGAGCCAGTCCCCATTGCATGTTCCAGGTACCGGAGAAGAGCTCATGTGACCCCGAAGTCTTACCTCTCTTTCATTAATGGCTACAAAGATGTTTATGCTGAAAAACTAGCCAGCATTAATGAACAAGCTGAGCGGATGCACATAGGTAAGATAAGATTACTCCAGCTCACTGCCCCTGCCAACAATCTCCTCTTCTCTCTCAGTCCTCCCACGCCACAGCCAAGCCAACCTCATCCAGCTGGGTCCCCCGACCCTCAGTGGTGTCTCTTTAGGGAACTGCTGGGCAGAGGTGGTGCAGGAAAATCACCTTTCACCCTTCTGGATCCAGCTACACAAAGGCATGATTCGCCTCAGAAGTTTTCCACCTAAAGAAAAGTCTTCATGAGATTTCTCCATGTATTCTATATGAAGATAACAAATTTCCTTCAATTTTTTTTTTAATTCCCTTTGACAAACCAAACTTAGATCCAGATTTTGCCAGGACATAGCTTTTTTTTTTGCTTTTTTGTGTGCAGAGATGCCAATTAGTCTATAGAGACAGGTTTCACTTCTAGTTTGGCAGCAAATAACATTGCATATAATGTGGGTGATATCCAACTACGGTAAGTCATATTCAGAGTAAATCCATTGATTTCAATGACTCTATTAACATTGACTATTACTCATCATAAATAACTTTCAATTATTCTGAATTTTGATGCCCTTTGTAGGTCTTTCTAAGCTGATGGAAGCTAGTGAATCTGTTGCTAAACTCTCCCAGGAGTTGGCAGTGAAAGAGAAGGAACTGGCTTTGGCATCTGTAAAAGCAGATAAAGTAAGTTTTATACCAGAATACAGTATTTTATAAAGGAAAGTGACTGAGTTCACTGGTTTTGTGTCCCCCCCCCCCAATGTTTTGAAAAGGAGAAATCTATCTAGTGTGTAGCAGCACTATCCTTGCCCCATTGCTGGACTGCTGAGTTAATTATATGTTGCCCCTGCTTGCTTTGCTTTCTGACCCCATTATCCCCACCACCCTACTACTCACCTTTCCCTTACAGCTCACCAACTATGTAGGGAAAATACTTTTAATCGGTTTTGTTTGCCCTCACTAATATTGTACTTGCTGCATGGTTCCTGATCGGCTAGGATCGCCCATGTGCAATACAGGAATAATTGCCCTTATTCTAAGCTAGCATTGTTTGGCATCATTGATGTCAACACATTAATTAAATGTGTAAGGGTCAGATCCACCCACCCAACCCTGGAAGGCTAGGTGGGGATAAGCCCATTATGAGCTGGATCCTGTGGACGTGGCTCATGAAGAGCTTGACGAAGTAAAACCTTTAGTTCACCATTGCTAGCTCTCTTCCATTGCAAACTTCCAAACTGGGTGACCCTGCATGTTTTTAAATTTTATAATAGGTGCTAGCAGAGGTGACAGTAAGTGCTGAGGCATCAGCTAAAGTGAAAAATGAAGTTCAAGGCGTAAAAGACAAAGCACAGAAGATTGTAGACGAAATTGATTCAGAGAAAGTAGTAGCAGAGGCAAAGCTGGAGGCAGCTAGACCAGCCTTAGAAGAAGCTGAAGCTGCTTTGAATGTGAGTGACATGTTGTAACAGAATATTCACAGTTCTCTTGAAGCCACCATAAATGAAGAAATCAATCATACATGAATTGTATAATGTAGATAATATACCATTGTCTGCCTGCCTGCCTGCCTGTGCTGCAAAGTGCAGTACCTATCTTTGAAACTGGAGGTACAAAGCTAGAAACGTTGTTAAACATTAACAGGGTTTGAAATAGTCTTTTATTTGTGCTATTTGTGTTGTTCAACATTATTTTCTAATTTTTATTTCTTTCATTGCTGAATACCTTGCCTTATCTCAGATGCTCTGTGCACTATGGCAGCTTTGGGAAATATACTGTAGTTTGTAAGTCTGTGCTGACTATAGCTTTCTGCAGTCTGGTAAAACTGTGCTTCAGTTAAATTTTTGATGTCCCCGTTTGAAGCTGAGTGTCCCATTATTCCTCATTTTGTCTATTGCTTAGAGAAATGTGATGTTAAAGTCAGGGTACTAAGTTTCCCCTTTGCCCATATACAATTTTGCCCAAGCAATAAATGAATTTAATTTTTCCTTTGCAGACTATCAAACCAGCAGATATCGCAACAGTTCGAAAGCTTGCCAAGCCACCTCATCTTATCATGAGGATCATGGATTGCTGTCTGTTGCTATTCCAAAAGAAAATAGATTCAGTTACCATGGATCCAGAAAGGCCTTGTTTGAAACCATCTTGGAGCGAGTCACTGAAAGTAAATCCCATTTCCAAATGCTTTTAATACTGGGGGTGGGGGAATCAATGGCTTGGATCTAGTGGTGCCCTGGTTTCATAGCTGCCAAGTTATCCCTTTTTTTAAGGGATTTTCCATTATGCTGAATAGGCTTCCTCGCGAGAAAAGGGAAAACTTGGCAGCTATGCCTGGTTTAAGCCGAAGGCATTTCTATTTCCACAAAAGGGAGCTCCCAATTTTCCTGTGAGTGTCAGATGCACTTAGACATGACATTACTTCTGCCTACCACTTGAAAGGAGCATTACATGCAATTCCACCTTGGTATTTCTTCTTGAAATGAACGACAGTTTATAAATTATATTGACAACAACAGTTATTAAAGGAGACATTTGGTGATGCCCACTATGGCCTCATGGTCTGATCTTGCCTGGAAACTGCAGTGTGTGTGTGTGTGTGTGTGTGTGTGTGTGTGTGTGTGTCAGTGGGCTTCCCCTAATGAGCTGCTTGGGCACTGGGAGAAAAGGATGATGGACTAGAATGAGCCATTGCATGATCCAACAGGTTTGTTCTTATGTTCTTATATTTTTTATGAACATAAGAGCATTATGCTGTTCTCCAGAATCTCATATAGGGCAACATACCATAAAGGACCTGAAGTTTATTAAGCAGGTTATTTGAGGTGGCCAGGAAATGTTTATTAGAAATGTCCTGTCCATTTGTTAAATTCATCAGAGTTTCTGGCCACTGCATAACAGTTGTCCAATCAACACAACTCTTAAGACAAAGATGGGTAACTTTTGGCCCTCCACGTGCTGTTGGAACTCTTAACTCCCATCAGCCCCAGTCAGTTTGACCAATGGCTTAGAAGGATGGAAGCTGCAGCCCAACATCTGGAGGGTCACAGACTCCCCAAACCTAAAACAGTAACAGTAAACAGTAAATATCTGAAGAAGTGTGCATGCACACGAAAGCTCATACCAATGACAAACTTAGTTGGTCTCTAAGGTGCTACTGGAAAGAATTTTTTTTATTTTGTTTTGACTACGTTATACCAACAAAGCTACCTACCTGTAACAGTAAACAGCCGGTCATTCGCTTCATTCCACCACTTCGGTAGAATTTAGAAACTAGGAAATTAAAAAAGAAATACAAATATACAAGGAATAATTAGAATTGGGACAGTGTTTTACAGGTGTTGTTTGTTTATTTTCAGCTAATGAGTGGACCATTTCTGCAGAGTCTCCAGCAGTTTGCTAAAGATTCCATTAATGAAGAGACAGTCGAATTGCTACAGCCTTATTTTCAAATGGAAGATTATACTTTTGAGAATGGTAAAAAAGTCTGTGGTAATGTGGCAGGGCTTCTTTCTTGGACACTGGCCATGGCAACATTTTATGGCATAAACAGAGAAGTACTGCCTCTTAAGGTAAATGGCAGCTTTTGATTTGAAGTGCATTTCCATTTATTGAGAGGCAAAAGAAACCATGCAATGTCTCTTTTGTCTGCTTCTGCAGCGTTGGGTGTAATGGGACTAGAAACATGCCCCCCCCCCTCTTCATATATGATACCACTAATCTTTAAATAATATTTAAACTTCCCTTGAAATTCTGGCAGATGTTGCGTTTGTTTGGGAAACTCCAAATCTAGTACCTTTAATTTTGTTTTGGTTGAATTTGTTGACAAATTATTTTTAAAAATTGAACAACAGTTAATTTTTACAGTTTGAAGCCTTGAACTATACAATATTGCAAGGAACACAACTAAAACATCTTTCTGAAGATGAAAGAGCAATCATACTAATACTAATATATTTACCAGAACAATATATGCCACCCATTTGACTGGGTTGCCCAAGCCACTTTGGGCGGCTCCAAACAAAAAGTAGTAAAAACACAATGCAACATCACACACTGAAAACAATCCGTATTTGATTGACGGTATCATGCAGTACTTTTCACCTCCCCACAAGAGTGGATTGCTTCTATAACTCAAAGCAGGGCTTTTACTGTGGCTGTCTCTGTTTTGTGGAACAGCATTCCTGTTGAGATACGAGATGCAAAACCACTAACTGTACTTTCTGGGGGAAACATAACCCCTTCACTGTATTCTTTTTGGTGCCTGCTAAATTTAGACAAGCCTACCCAGATATTTAGAATGTTGATGCATCTGCTTTTATTTTATTGTTGATCTTATTTTTTTAAATGGTTTAAGTTATTGTTGTTAACTTTTTTTATTGATCATTTTATTGTTTTATTGTTTTTTGTAACCATCTCTGAGGGTTTTTACAATCAAGTGGTATATAAATTTTATGAAATGAAATAAATAAGACATTTTTATTCTGACAAGCCTTCCCAGCTGAATGAATAGGTTTCTGCCATGATTGTCTACTGTGTCGACTGTATATGTTTTAATTCATTTGCTGTTCTTCTAAGCTGGTTTTTTGGCTGGTTTTATTATATTTTGTACATCAACTTGAGAAATCTATGGGGAAAGTGAATAATAATAATAATAATAATAATAATAATAATAGGCACAAGACCCTGTGAGGAAAGACTCAAAAAATTTATTCAGACCAGCAAATACAGCCATTTACTATTCAAACAAAGCAAAAAGCAGAATATCTGGTTGTAGATCTTTCCCTGTCTCAATGAGTTGTCATATTAGTTCCTCTATGCCAGGGAGAGGCAATTCAGACAAGTAAAATCCCTCTTTGGACAATTTCCCTTTAGACAGCTGCTTCATCTAGTTAGCCTTAGTGTTTTGTCTGTCTGTTTTTCATAGCTAAAAAAGCAGCAGCAACAAAAACCTTAGATGTAGTTATAGAAAACACAGTGCATTCCTGAAAACATTGTCACTTCATTCATTTTTCATTTTTAGGCTAACTTGGCAAAACAAGAAGGGCGTTTGAAAATAGCAAATGCAGAATTAGGAAAGGCTCAAGAATTATTAGATGAGAAGCAAGCAGAACTGGATAAAGTGCAAGCAAAGTTTGATGCAGCTATGAAGGAAAAGATGGTAAAACAAGAGAACCTGTTGAAAACTTAGAAGTATAGGATGCTTTGTTTACTGTATGGACTTAATCCCCTGACCAGCCCCGAATAAGGTTTTATAAAATGCTGCTTCACCAAGAAGAGAATTTAGGATGCTGATTTCCTAGCTGGCCACTGCCTTATCTTGAACTTATTTCTGACATGGGTATGGTATTGAAATGTTGCTTGTGGGCCTATTTACTGTAATAGTATGCAGGAGAGACTATCGTTTTTCTACCCTAGTTGACAGAAATGCAGATTTTAGATAGATAGGTAGGTAGATATGATAAATATTACACCAGCCTTTCCCAACATGGTACTATCCTGATGTTTTTGGACTACAACTCCTATGCCTCAGTAGCTGAGGCTGATGGGGGCTGATGGGAGTTGTAGTCCAAAGCATCTGGATGTCTCCAGGTTGTGAAAGGTTGTACTGTATTACGCTGCTTACTTGCACAGGTAACTCGTATCTTACCATTATTTCACTTACATAATCACAGCGTAAATGTGGGGTTTGAAGTCAAGCCAGCTGCCTCAGGAACTGGGCTTAGGTAGCTGCCAAACAAAGACCAGGTATAACAGAGTCATTAGTCTGACAAAAGGTGAGACATTCATTAGGCAAGAAAGCAGGAGGCTGCCAAGATTACAGGCTATGCTGGGGGGAGGGAGGAATGTGCCTTTAAAAAAACTAGGCTTGAGGTAGCAGCAGTGGCATAGGGTGTGTGTGTGGGTGCCTCTCCATAAGGTGGGGCATCCGGGGGCAGGGCGCAGTGTGGGGCCAAGCTGCTGTATCCCTCCCAGGCAGGTGGCTGAGGGGAAGGCATCCGGCGTGGGGCTGGAGGGTGCTACACCTTGGGGTCCAGTGTGCCGCCCGGTGCGCCCCACTCCTTCCTCCTCCTCCTCCCTCCACTGCTGGGTATCGTGTGGATGGGGAGGAGTTATTTGGAGCAGGGGTTTCCTGGGAACAAGAAAGGAAGTAGGGAGAACACCTGGTGGGGGATGAAGGACAACAGCCATTAGAGCTGGCCAGGAAGCAGGAACAAAGGGATGGTGCTTAGGATGGCTGGGCAGATGAAGAACAAGATGCTCTTGAGATGACAGTGCTGCAAGATCTGCACCCCCTTCATCTAAACTCAGGTGTATAAATGTGTATTTAAACCATATTTCCTAAAGAAACTACAGCCTCTGTCACATGTTGATTCTAAACAGAAACACGACCCTGGATGATCACCCAGAACCCCCTGGAATCTTGTGCCCCACTTGGCAGAGATTGGGGATGACACACACTCTTTGTGTGTTTACAAGATGGTTCTTGAATGCAGTTCTAATGGATAAAAATATACAACGGCTTATGATATTATATATATATATATCCTAACATTTCCCTGACGGGACTCAAGGCAGCTTGGCTTCCCTCCTGTTTAATGTATATCTGAAACTAAAAGTGTAAAGTGACAACAGTACACCAAACTCTGTTTCCTCTTTTCATCTGACTGTGGTTTTGTGTTACTCAGTGTCACTGTGGTTGGATTAACCGGTTGAGACTGACATTGCGGGGATGATTACTGGCAATTATTTTGACCTAAAAGAAATGGGAAAATCCACCACCTGATGGGGCCTGGTGTCCCTCCTCGCTGAGGTTCCTGAGCTTATTGCTGCCTGCAGAAAACACTACTGTAGTTGCTATGGTTTCTTTTCATCAACTCTCTTACAAATGCTGCAATTTTATTCTATCTCCCATCGAGACCTAGCAGCTATTATGCCATGAATGACCTTGATAACACCATGTCATCTATTTTCAAGATATATCTTCATAATTTGTCCCAAAGCAGCGTGGCTATCATGACTGTCATTTTGAAAAGTATAATGTGACACAACATTTCCTAATTTTAGGACCTCTTGAATGATGCAGAAATGTGTAGGAGAAAGATGCAGGCAGCTTCTACGCTTATAGATGGCTTGAGTGGAGAGAAAATTAGATGGACCCAGCAAAGTAAAGAGTTCCGAGCCCAGATAAACAGGTACGGCGTAGGACAAATAAAGGATCGAAATTCATTGAAAAATACTACTGGGCACCTATCAGTAGGCAGCCAGTTGTATCACAGCCCAGTGGAATAACGTTTATTCCACAATTAATCTAAAAGCCCTAATTTCAACTTCAAGTGAGCTGAATTGATCAATATTTAATATCTAGAATAGATATGACTTTCTTCTTTCCCCTCTTCCTTTCTATTGGGGGTGCGGTGGAGGTGACTGGATACATAAGCAGATTAGACTTTGCACAATGGTCTCCCTTAGAGTCTTTTAGCTTCCCTTCTTAGTCAATACATCAGTGCCGCTGATCCCTATAGTTGTATAAGGAACAGTGCTGGTCCAGGACCTCCGGAATGAATTAAGTACTGTACTGAGTGCTAGTGGAATCCTCATCCAGTTAAATAGCCAGTTGTGCGGGTTTTGAAATATCCACCTACTTCCCAGTTTAATACTTAGATGTACAATAGACATCAAACTCTGTTTATGCCCCCCTTCAATCCTGCTGTAATTATTTAAAGGGTGTCTAATGGTGTTCTTACTGTATTTATTTTTCTAACAAGCCTGCACCATGTTTATTGTTTTTCAAAAAATGAAATTTGAAAAAAATACTAATGGAGATTCTGTATTTTTCTAGACTTGTGGGAGATGTCTTACTCTGCACAGGTTTTCTTTCCTATTGTGGCCCTTTCAACCAGATATTCAGGAATCTTTTGCTTAAAGATTTATGGGAGACCGAAATGAAAGTCAGGAAAATCCCTTTTACTGAAAATTTGAACCTCATTTCAATGTTGGTGGATCCTCCTACGGTAGGTCTTGCATCCTGTAAATATTTGTAGCTCTAAATTTATTCCTATTTACTGTTTATGAGGTAGAATCAAACCATTTGCATTTTTAGCTAGTCTGAACAATGCTTTTTCATTCATCATGTTCTAGAAAATTTGTGTGCTATGCTGTACTATAATGGCAGCAGGAACCAAGGTGGGAACAATTCTAGCAAGCAGCAACTTGAGGCGGGGCAAACCTTGGAGCAGCAACCATTTTTAATTCAGTTATTGTAAGAGTTCCATTGTGTTAAGTAATATCTGTTGATATTACTGAAATAATATAATTATGCTTTTATAGTAACTATTAGAAAAGTTATGAGACAACAAACACGTAAAGGGACACATACGACCCCTTTCACAGAGAGCCAACTAATTTTTTTTAAGTGGAGGAGTGATTTCTTTACACAAAATAAAGATTCAATTAGCTCCTGTTCCTTTTGTCTGTTACAAAAGGAAAGTGTTCAGTTTCCCATATAAGTGATACAAAGGGTTTTTTTTTTAATTCCATCGTGGACCTTGGAACAGTTCAAATATTGAAAAAAATTGGGTGGTTTTCATGTGACTGGATAGTTGTGTACACTACCTCATTGATAGATTTTTGTCTGAAATGGGAAAATGTGCATACGTAGAGACCATTCCATTGTTGCAGGTGTGATTATTTATTTATTTATTTGCCTGCTGCAATCATGGATGTGGCAGAGGCTGTCTTCGCGTAATAAAACATCTCTGGCCTTGCAACATATAATTTACTCAGTACATCGCCAGTTATGATATGCTATGAATTTAATCTTCCGAAAAATAAGTAAATGCAGGTGCACCAACAGCTTGAATAGATAAAAGAACACAAGCTGCTACTGTAGCATCTTAAAGGCAGGAGCTTTTGGCATAATAAGCTTTAGTATCACCACAGTTTTTAAGGCAACTTGGTGGTGGTGAGCTGGTGACCATCACTGCTGCTTCTTGTGGGAGCAAATTCCATAATTTAACAATGTGCTACATGAAGACATACTTTCCTTTGTCTGTCCTGAATCTCCAAATGGTTCGCTGGAATTTCATGCGTCCTAGTGTTATGGGTGAGGGGGGAAAACAGCTCCCTACCCATCTTTTCCACGTCATGCATAATTTCATAATGCTTCTATTGTGTGTCCCCCTTTATTCACTTCCCCACCTTAAGTAAAAAGCCTCAAATGTGCGTAGATAGTGTTCCAGAACTGCAGCAACTCGAACTCAATAGTCCTATTGTTATTTTTTTTGTCCCTTTAGATAGGGCTGTCATACGTCTGGTGGAATTTTGGCAACATTTTTGCAACAAATAAAGGCTCACTTTTTGAAATATGGCAACCCTACTTTAGATTTTGCCTCATTTAGTTTTATTTTAGGACAGGGGTCAGCAAACACTTTCAGCAGGGGGGCCCCGGGCCTTAGTTTGCCCACCCATGTTTTAGGATATGGTAGGTTCCCTTGAGTGAAACTTCTTCGCCTACAAAGGAGGGATATTAATACAAATAAAAAAGTTGTTTCAGAGATGGAAGCAATAGGGGGCAGTGTTCAAAACCTCCAGGAACCTGTAGCATTCAGCATTGCTTAACAGAATATTTTTGGACTCAGTATAGACTATTATCTTGATAATATGTTGGACCCAGGTGGCTCTGTGGTTAAACCACTGAGCCTAGGGCTTGCTGATCAGAAGGTCGGCGGTTCGAATCCCTGTGACGGGGTGAGCTCTCGTTGCTTGGTCCCAGCTCCTGCCAACCTAGCAGTTCGAAAGCATGTCAAAATGCAAGTAGATAAATAGGAACCGCTACAGCGGGAAGGTAAACGGTGTTTCCATGTGCTGCTCTGGTTCGCCAGAAGCGGCTTTGTCATGCTGGCCACATGACCTGGAAGCTATACGCCGGCTCCCTCGGCCAATAATGCGAGATGAGCGCGCAACCCCAGAGTCGGTCACGACTGGACCTAATGGTCAGGGGTCCCTTTACCTTTACCTTTATAGACTATTATCTTGATAATATGTTAAGATTAAAGCTGATAAACTTGGTTGTTTTAAATTGTTTTTAATGTTGTAAATCGCCCTGGGACCTTACGGTGTAGGGCGGGAGATAAACAAACCAACCTTATATACTTTGCTTATATGATGTGACCAATATGACTATAGCTGCATCGCACAGTAGAACCATTTTTTTTAATTAATAAATTATATCTACAATTCTGTACCCACTTACCTGGGAGGAAGTCTCACTTGAACTCAAGGGAACTTACTTTTGAGTACACATGCATAAGACTGCACTGTAAATAGAGCTCTGAAAGACCATTATTGGTTATGGAAGTGGTGACTTTTTTCTCGTTGCCCAGATTAGCGAATGGAACCTACAAGGCCTTCCGGGAGATGAGCTCTCAGTTCAAAATGGCATAATTGTCACTAAAGCGACAAGATATCCACTCTTGATAGACCCGCAGACGCAAGGGAAAACATGGATTAAACAGAAAGAAAAGGAAAATGACTTACAAGTAAGTGTTGCAAAGTTGTAAAGGAAAGGGTGTTGTTGTTTTTCCTCCCTGGAAATACCTTTATATTTTTCCTGGAAAGTTATTTTCAGTAAAGATGAGTACTGTAGTGTTTAAATCTTCACACAAATCCGGCATCCATGATAAACTCTTGAACAGAGTATACTGCCCTGCACCCTTTCAGTTTATCAACTGAGGCACCCACACATTATTTGGTGGCCATCAGTTTGCTTTGAACTTATGCTAGCATCACTTTCAGATATGTGTTTAGTGTCTTCTCACGCATATCATATTTAAGCAGTGCTTTTTCTGGGGGTACTCAAGGGAATGCAGTACCAGCCCCTACCCCCCCCAATGTTTAAAATGTGGTACTTACTGTAACAACTTCATGGTGAGTACCTGCACCTTTCCCCCCCTTTCCTTTTTTAAAAAAGTGCTGTATATAAGAAAGGCAATTGTATTCATACGCTTCCAGGGCACTTCCCCCCCCCATATATTTCTCAGTTCTTTCAGTGGTTTGAAGTGGTTTGAAGTGCAAGTCACTCAGCCAAAACCTCAGGAAAAGAAGCTGCTGCATTCAAATCCTACCTCAGTCACGGTTTTATAGGCTGAAATCTCTGCCTCAGTGGCCTTTCCACTGAAACTCAGAAAATACTTTGCACACCATGGGAGGCGCTTATGTGTATGTGGAATGAGGTCTGATAGTGCAATGGGACATCAAAGTCCCCTTGATCATGTCTACTCAGGTTTTACACTGAGTACAATGAGACTTATGCTCAGGTAAGTAGGAACAGGATTGCTGAGAAGTAAAGGTGTTCTAAGGGTTAATAACAAGAAGGTGCCTTGCCAAGTATCTTTCTTGTAAGAATAAACTGTTTCCATTTCTAAGGTGACAACTCTGAATCATAAATATTTCCGCACACACCTAGAGGATGCCCTCTCTCTGGGGAGACCACTTTTAATTGAGGATATAAGTGAAGAATTAGATCCTGCACTTGATAATATATTAGAAAAGAACTTCATTAAATCAGGAACCTCTTTCAAGGTTAGTTACCTTTATAAAAGAGCTATGACTGTGATAAATTTCATTTAAAAGTGGGATAAATGTTTAATCACGTCTGTTCTGAGCAAGCAAATGAAATAAATCCTGTGGCCAAATAGGGGGGAACCCTCTTTATCGTGTGACCAGTTTCTGCTCTAACTCAGAATCTTAGGGGTAGATTGGTCGGAGGTCTGCTTGACAAGTGTTTTTGTTGTGTTTTTGTCAGTCTTTGGGGGAAGAGTTGTTCCCTCCCTGCCTCTCAAGTGCTTAGCAGGTAGCACACCCCCAACCATAACACTTCATTAACACCGCATGAGATCAATGCTTAGTACAAAGTATAAATCTAATAAATAAATAAATAAATAACTAAAACACACATTCCCACTGCATCTTTGCACTTGTGAATGCCATCAAAATCAAGGGGGCCCAGTAAAACTGGGCAGTAAAAGGAGTAAAACTGGGCAGTGGTCCCTGAAAGACAGCAAATGGCCTTCTCTCTCTTAACAATATTTTTGGGCGCACATATTCTCAGCTAGGCCTGGAGTTTTTTTTTTTTTAAGGGTAGTCATGGAGTCCCTTCTCGTTCACCCTAATTAGTAGTTCAAACAGGAAGGGTCTTAGAAATGCTAGGCACCCCAAACAGAATCTTCTCAGTTATGGATCTTCTCAACTTTGTGCCCCCTCAGCTTGGCACCTTGTGTGGGGGAACCTCCCACACCACCCTAAATTCAGCACTGAGATGACTTGATTCGTTTTTCTAGAGTCTAGTGCAGACATCCCCAGACTTTGGCCCTCCAGATGTTTTGGACTACAATTCCCATCATCCCTGACCACTGGTCCTTTTAGCTAGGGATCATGGGAGTTGTAGGCCAAAACATCTGGAGGGCCGCAGTTTGGGGATGCCTGGTCTAGTGGTTTGATTTGGCCTGAACAAATCTTTGATGGTGCCTACCAGTTTTCTAATCACCATTGATAGGTACAAAATTGCAGCTGCAGGCAAGTTTCATCTTCATACCAGAAGCTCCTTCTTCATCTCTGCCTCCCACTTTATGGGAAGAGTTCAACCTGAAGATAATAAGAAGAAATTTAAAATGCACCATAAACAGTCATATCACCATTTCTAATACCATTGTTTTTCTTGATTTGTGCAATTGCTGCAGGACTCTGTGATGATAAATTAGGGGTGGGGACCCACATTATGAATTATTGAGAAACTGAGGAAAAGGACAGAAACCAGATTTTACAACCACATAGAATATTAATAATTATTTGTAGCACAGACACAGATTAAGCAAATTTAATTGTAAATGAACAATTGTGATGTTTAATATAAATTCAAGTGTGCACATCTTCCTGAATGATCTTTCTCAATAATATGTGCAGATTAGAATGCAATATCTGTTATTGTTATATTGAATTGTTTAGGTGAAAGTTGGAGATAAGGAAGTAGATATCATGAATACATTTAAACTTTATATCACTACAAAATTGCCTAATCCTGCCTTCACTCCTGAGATCAACGCCAAATCATCAGTAATAGATTTTACTGTTACAATGAAAGGGCTTGAAAATCAGTTATTGAAGAGAGTAATTCTTACAGAGAAACAGGTAAGATAACCAAGAATGAACTCATGTACTAACAAAACAATGAAACTATAATGCTTTACGGACGCTTGATCTTCTAATTCTGAAATGCTGGTCTAGAACCCGCTAGCAAGTCATGGTGATTTGAGGTGGTGGCTGGAGTGGATGGGGATGAATTTTGGAAAGAAGGAAACTTGGGAGAAGAAAAATCAACTGAACAAATTCCTTATCCTTAGTGTAAATAAAATGATACAGCAGTCTCTCTTAAATTATAAAAAAAAACATAACAAGCTAAATGTGCAAGTGCTAACAAATTATGATTGGGGCAATTGCATTATAACACAATGCTAAAAGTGTTTAGACAGTTTGTATTGATATTTAACAAAGGAACTGGAAGCAGAGAGAATTAAACTCATGGAAGATGTAACATACAATAAACGGAAGATGAAAGAACTTGAAGACAACCTGCTTTATAAATTAACTGCAACTAAAGGTAGTGTATCAACTTATATTCATTTCATATTTATTAAGGTTGGCATCACTCTGCTTCCATTAACGAAAGGGACATGTGTCTCTGGTTTACCACATTAAAAGGTCTAATTCTACCTGAAGTAAATGCAGTTGAAAGCTTGCACCTGGACTGCACTACTTCAGCCTGCAGATAGGGGTCATACTTGAATCCTTCATGCAATAAATAAATAACCCCTGTATATAAGATGTCACGCACTGGGGAGAAAGGGTTTCTTGGCATCTCCTTTCTATCTGCAGAGGTTTATTTATTTGTATAGAGGAGCATCCAATCATTTGAGCCACTCCAGACCCAGTCCAGTCCATTCCAGTCCAGAGAAATAGGTTTACTTCTGCAATGCTGTGTGCTCTTTGCGAGAACCACACATAACTCATTATTAGACATACCTCTCAGACATCCTTATGCATTCAAGTATGTCCTTCGTACCATATTAATGTGAAGTACTGATGTGCAAGGTGAAAAGATAAAACAACTACAGAGCAGAGGTTTCTGTTTGAAATGGACAGATCACACTTCTCTGATTGAGATGAGGCAGACTAGCAGTTGAGGTTCTTTGTGGCTAAAACAGAGGAGGCTATGGACCCTCCTTTCTCTATTGGGAAAGGACCACAGTGACAGAGCATCTGCTGAGCGTGTAGAAGGTCAGTCTCCAGAATTTTCAGGCAGGGATAGAAGAGTGTCTGAACCCCAGTCAGTGTGGACAATTCTGGGCTTGATGGACCAATCGTCTGACTCAGTATAAGGCAGCTTCCTATGTCCCTTCTCCATGGAGGATGACCCAGCAGATGAGAAACACTGCCATGTAGTGTTCAAAGGCAGGGAAATGGGCAAGATCTCCCCCGGTTTATTTTCCTGCTATGGGGCATATGACAGAGAAGAGGCAGCAACAGGGCATTGGGTGGGTGTTGTTGCCTGCAGGAGGGCAACCATTTAAATCACCCCTAATTGGCTCCAACCTAGCATCTATCCATAGTGGGGGCATACCTGCCAAGTTGCTGCCGGAGAAATAAGGGACCGGGCGGAAGTAGCAGGGCGGAAGTAGTGCTGCCGCCATTTTGGAACTGGGCGGAGCATGCTCAGAAGTGACTTTTGATGCTGCTTTGCCCAGTTCCAAAATGGCCGCCACGCCAGAAGTCGCACTGCGGCCATTTTGGAACTGGGCAGAGCAGCATCAAAAGTCGCTTCTGAGCATGCTCCACCCAGTTCCAAAATGGCCGCCGCGCCAGAATAAACCGGGAAAAAACAAAAAAAATCCGTTTTTTCTGCTAGGAACAGCTGGAAAAACGGGGATTTCCCGAGGAATACGGGAGACTTGGCAGCTATGAGTGGGGGTATCTTGGAGGCAGGGACAGTGAGCATTTTGAGGGAATTCAGGTGGTAGCTCACTGCAAGTAGCAGCAGCTGCTTCCCTGTGGTCCTCTCAGTGTCAGGATTTTTTTAAAGCAGCCCACCCATCATCAGCAATAATAGGCCCTGCTGGGGCTCCAGCATTTGCCCAAGAAAGCCTTGTGGTAATGCTGTTCATGCTAATTGTTTCTTACCAGTTTCCTCCACTGGAATAAAAAGAGACCCCGGACTTTGGGATGAAGTGTTCTTCCTTCATCATAATAAGTTGTTGGGCTTTTTACAGAAAGATACATAGCATGATGTAGGAGAAGAAACCAGAATAATGCCTGGGCGACTCTTATTTGGCTCATTTAGAATGCAAAGAACCACTTTGCTTTAACTGCTTGGCCTGGATTCTTTGTACTAATTAAATTATGTTTTTTTCTGCTAGAGGAACTGGTTGGTTTTATTTCCATATTGAGTTCTGAATTCTGTACAGGAAATTAAAAAGCACCGTTACCGAACATTTCCTCTGGTGCCCTTTAGGGTCTTTGGTGGATGACGAATCTTTAATTGGTGTTTTGAGGACAACTAAACAAACTGCTACAGAGGTATCTGAAAAGCTGGAAGTTGCAGGAGAAACTGAGAAAAAAATTAACACGGCACAAGAGGAATATCGTCCAGCTGCTACACGAGGAAGCATTCTTTATTTTCTTATCACAGAAATGAGCATGGTCAATACAATGTACCAAACCTCATTAGCTCAGTTCCTAAAACTATTTGATCAGTCCATGGCCAGGTAAGAATACAGTTTTATTTCTGCAGACGCCTGTATCTTTTCCCAATCCATCCCCTTTGCTTCAGGCTCATTTTCATCCAATCTAGTCAGGCAGAGTGCTGAATGACTTTGGGGTTGTTGCTCAGAGCAACATTTCATTTTGCTTAGCTGTACTGCTTTTTGCTGCTATTTAGATTATAAATGTTGCATGTCACCCCAATCTCCAAGCGCTGCAAGAATCCAGGGGTTCCAGGCGCTTACCCTAGGTTCATGTTTCCCTTCGAATGAGGTACAGTGTAGACTGAGGTGTTTTAAAGATGTATGGTGTGTTTTTTACACACACCCTCAACCTGAGCCCATGATGGAGGGGTTCACAGCATTAACACCCCCAAGAGGGCCTTACTTCTTCCATAGCTGCAGCCTTGGATTCAAACAGAAATCAAACATTGCTCTGACACTCTCTCCAGCTTTCTGCTTTGCTTCCAGCTCACATGACTCAAAACTCTTTGCTCTCAACTCTGCTGTGAGTTGGAGGAAGGGGCGCTACCCATTTGCCATCTCTCACAGAGCCTTTGTTCCCCCATCACCTCACCAGGAAGCTAGCTTGACTATTCCAAGAATTAGAAGAGTGCATTCAGCCTAACCCCTCCCCAAACGCATAACATACAGTGGTACCTCTACTTACGAATTTAATGCGTTCCAAACGCACATTCGTAAGTCGAAAAAAATTGTAAGTCGAATCCCACAGGAATGTATTGGGAGAAAAAAATTGTAAGTCGATGCAACCCTATCTAAAAAGTAGAAAAAAATCCTATCTAAACCGCATCCAAGATGGTGGATGGAGCTCCGTTCGTAAGTAGAAACATTCGTAAGTAGAGTTATTTGTAAGTAGAGATACCACTGTATTTTTGTATTTCTATTGTATTTCTATTCTATACAGATACCACTGTATTTTTGTATTTCTATTCTCTTAATGTGAGTTATTAGTAGATTGTTTAACCTTAGAATTATATCCAATGTAGTTGTCTTGTTCATGCAAGTGCTTTTGATTGCTCAGTGGATTTTCCTCTCCTCCCCCAGTGCTCTTGCCTATGTCTGTTCTAGGGATTCCTCTAACCCTTTGGGGCAATTGGGTATGTGTGCATGAGCAGAGGAGGCAGAGGGGATGTTACACTGAACAAGCAGAAGTTTTTGCACAAACACAAGCAGATACAGTTCATTGTATATATTTATTAATATGAGATGTTTGATCTATTAATATTTGTACCCCTCTTTTGTATATTAAACATTCTACCTTTTGTATATTACTTTTTCTTTTAGCGAATTTACTTGAAATGCTGCTATATTTTATTGTGTAAACTTTTGTGAAGTTGATGTGAGCCGCTTTGAGCTTGTTGATGTGAATCTGTTTGCTTACTTTCTTGCTTTGCTTTTATGCCTTAGATCTGATAAGTCCCCTATTCCACAGAAAAGGATCACAAATATTATTGAGTTTTTGACATATGAAACTTTCACATACTCTGTTAGAGGTTTATATGAAAACCATAAATTTCTCTTTACGCTGCTTCTGACATTAAAAATCGATCTTCAGAGGGGTCAAATCAAGCCAAAGGAGTTCCAAGCACTAATTAAAGGTAATTACTGGTTCTGATTTATTTCTACCTTGTTACAAAAGCTTGTAATGGAATACATGTTTGCATATTATACTGAAAGCAACCCTGTGTGGAACACAAAACATAGTGGGCAACTACCTAAAGCCATTGGAATGGGTAAACAGGAATTTAAGAATAAAAGAGCCCCCCAGGATCAGTCTAAAGACCCATCTGCTCCCATACTCTGTTCTCACAGTGGCCCCCCAGATGCCCATGCAAAGCCCCCCAGGCTCCCTTTCTTTGGGGAGCAGATGTGCTCACCTCCAGCTCAGCTGAGTGACGGTAGGGAGAGAGCAAAGGCACACAGTCGGAGCATTGTTTTGTCTGGAACTTTCCACCCAGCATCCTGGAGCTATCACTCACTCACTGCCTGAAGCAAGCACTTCATTCACTTCTGGTACTTTGCTTTGTGTTGCTGTAATATGCTTTGCTTGGGTGGAATAACAGCCTTCTTAAGAATGCTCATTAGCCATGCTGGTGACCTCACACACTTGTTGGTACCTTTCCTGCTCTGCATATCCATCATCTACGTAAGCCATCCTTATGCATATCCACACTGATTATTTAAAATTTTATAACATCAGTTTTGTTCAAATACATTCATGGTGACAGAGTAGGCTTTTAAAACTTATGAAGGATGCAAGACTGCCTAAAGACTGATGTGCAGGTTAATTCTACTGTAGTAAATGGGCATTAATTTTGTGTAATCGGAAACAGGAACACAGGCTAAAACATATGTGTCTCTTATCTCATGGTATACAAGTCCATTTGTGGTTGTAAACAATTGTTTTCTGCTCTGAATACAAGTTGTGGCAAGCCCATGGTTTTGTGAAATGTCTCCCTCCTCTTTTGCCTTTTGTGAGGACGAGAAAGCTTCTAATTTTAAACTGACTACAGTTCCTGGTAACTTCCAAACTTGGGGAATTGTGCTTTGTTTAGACTAGGGTTAGCCAACATGGTGCTTCCAGATGTTTTTGGACTACAGCACACACCAGCCACAGCTAGCATGGCTAGCGATGGAAAATGCAAGTTGCAATCCAACACATAGAGGGCATCATTTTGGTTGTCCCTGATTAAGACCATGGCTTTGAATGGGAGCTACGGTTTCTGATGACTAAAATGTGGTCAAGGCATGCTTTGATTGATCACAAAGAAGGCCTGTCTGCTATTGTTCTTATGGGGACTCTTAAGAAGGACTTCTGGCCAATTCATCACGTAATGCACCAACTGTTTTTGAAACATAAAAGCTTTATATGAATTCTAAATATTAAAGAAGGCAATGCTGCTGATGGAGTATTGTCTGTGACACTGTACGAATTGGTCTTGGCTCTTATTTTGTATTAGTCATGGAAAAACCTCTCTAAAAGGAAGTTATTCACATAAAGGAAAGTGTATGTGTCATACAAAAATGTAAAATTACCCATAATACATTACCATCATAGATGTCACAGATGCAAGGGGAATGAATTAAAATGCTAATCAGGTATAAGGCTATGAAATAAGGGCAATTAAAAGTTTGTAGCAAACAATGAGGCTATAATAACTGCAAAAAAACTGATTCTGTATTATTAATAAAGAGAATAATGGCATATTTTAGGCATTCATCCTACATGCTTTCAGATATAATACAAAAAGCATTGGTTTTAGAGAAATAATGTTGTTGTAATATTTTACTGGAAAGGCATTTTGAAACTGTTTCCAGGCAGGGTGATCCTATGATCCTGGTGGTCGCTATATCAAGGTTAACGCTGACATAATAGCATAGTCACAATCCTATGCTCAGTCAATAGCACAACAACAACACATCAGCAGGTGAAAAAAATATATATATACCTATATCACCAGATAATCCTATAGCATCTTTGTAAATGCTGCATTGCACACTGAGAACACCTTCATATTATTCATGCTTTGTTGTTGTTAAGTCGTTTAGTCATGTCCGACTCTTCGTGACCCCATGGACCATAGCACGCCAGGCACTCCTGTCTTCCACTGCCTCCCGCAGTTTGGTCAAACTCATGTTCGTAGCATTACTCATGCTTTATTCATGAGTATTATTCATGCTTAGAAGGTACGAAACAATGCATATTGATGTCTGAACAACCTCACAACATCACCCACACTACTGTCCTCACCCAGATGTCAAGTCCTATGAAGTTCTGTGGCTGTGCCATGATCCCAGTTGGTTAAACCCAGTGTTGGTTAAACATATTTATTCAGAAGTCAATTCCATGGGGCTCACTCACCCATAAATGTTCATATCAAATGGAGACAAATATTCAGGAGAGCTGCATGGTAGCAACCAGGGCCAGACCAATACATTTTGTTACCTGAGGTGAACCACAAAAGGGTGCCCCCTCCCCAGCCGGGAAGAAGGAGTGAGTGAAGGTCTACATCAGGAACAAGCAAGGAATAAAGATACACATTGGGATCTGCGGCCCCTGTGGATCCTTCCTCACCTTGCCTCATGGGTGGGCCAACCCTGGTAGTAACATACATTTCTCCAGAGAGCTTACACAACAGGTTTGTCTACAGAAACTCGTGCAAAACGTACCTGTGGACTGCGTCTGTTTGCTTCCTTCGTTATTTGGTGGGATAGAGACTGCCATTTGTCTGATAGTCTAAAACTCAAATTTAATAATATGAAGCATAACGTATGTACTCTGTAATAATGCTGCTGATGATGATTGTTTTTAATCAGGGGGTGCAGCGCTGGACCTAAAAGCTTGTCCTACCAAACCATTCCGGTGGATTCTTGATATGACATGGTTGAATCTGGTAGAACTGAGTAAACTACCGCAGTTTTCTGAAATTATGAACCAGGTGGGCTCACTCGTCTTTCTTTCTATTCCGTATATTGTTTCCCACAGTCATTGTATCCTTTTGCCTTAGAGAATTGAGATGTGGCCATTAATTCCAATATTGCCTAGTTTCGCACCTATCTTTTTCGCATGCTATCTTTTCCCCTCAAGGTCCCAGGTTCTGACATCTCTGGGTTGTGCTGGGAATGTCCACTGCCTAAAATCTTGGAGTGTCACTGCCAGTCAGTTGTAGGCAATATTGACTTAGATCAGACATGGCCAAACTTGGGCTTCCAGCTGCTTTGGGACTACAATTCCCATCATCCCTGACCACTGGTCCTGTTAGCTAGGGATGATGGGAGTTGTAGTCCCAAAACAGCTGGAGGCCCAAGTTTGGCCATGCCTGACTCAGATGGACCAATAGTCTGCCTTGGTGCAAGGCAGTTTCCGGTACACCTATATATGGGCATGTAAATAATCACAAATGCTGGCACATCCCACCCCTCAAAAACATGTTCTACCTAACATGAGCAGAGCTTTCTGGGATGGTCTGCTAAGCCTCTTGCTCCAAGCAGCAGTCAGAGCTGCTCAGTAAGCCCTCATCTCCTATGTCAGGGGGAAAGCATATCTCAGGGCTCATCTTCTGCACCCCACATTTCTTTTTCCTCCCCATCCCCTCCAACTCTGCAGCAGTGAAACGGGGATGGTGGGATTTGAAGCAAAGGTCCACCAAGCTCTGGGTGCAGTTGGAAAACAGGCTGGGGGCACTCAGCCACAGCAAAGAGCCTTTCCTTGAGGGTAAGGGACTGGATGGGCTTCATTGCTTTAGTTGCATTTTGGTAGATGCTCATCCTCTGCACCTTCTAAAATAGGCTAATGCTATATTAGGCTGCATCAACAGACATATTGTGCCCTTTATCTTTATAAATGACTTGAATGAAGGTACCAAAGGCATGTTCAAGAAATTTGCAGATGACATCAAACCAACACAAGTATAGTTTCATGATCAAGGGAAGTGATAGTTCTTCTCTATTCTGCCTTGGTCAGGCACACTTGGAGTGCAGTGTTCAGTTCTGGGTGCCACAGTTTAAGAAGGATATTGACAAGCTGGAACGTGTGCAGGGGAGGCCGACCAAGATGATCAAGGGTCTGGAAATCAAGCCGTATGAGGAACAGTTGAGGGAGTTGGGTACTGGTATATTTAGCATGGAAACGAAGACTGAGAGGAGATATGATAGCCATCTTCAAATATATGAAGGGCTGTCACATAGAAGATGCTGCAAGCTTGTTTTCTCCTGCTCTAGAGAGTAGGCACGAACCAATGGCTTCAAGTTGCAAGAAAGGAGAGTCTGGCTCAACATCAGGAAAGAGCTGTTAGATAGTGGAACAGACTTCTCAGAAAGTGGTAGACTCTCCTTCCTTGCGGCTTTTAAACTAGAGGTTGAATGGCCATCTGTCATGGATCCTGTAGCTGAGATTTCTCCATTGCAGGGGGCTGGACTAGATGACCTTGAAAGTCCCTTCCAGTTCTATGATTCTATGAAATATGACTTTGACTGAAGTGTAACTTTCTAAAATTGCCACAAGTGTACTCTAATGGGGAAACTATGTTTGTCTGTTGCATTTGGTACATTAGATCTGTCGTAATGAGAAGGGGTGGAAGAATTGGTTTGACAAGGAGGCTCCAGAGGAAGAAACGATTCCCGATGGATACAGTGACTCTCTAGATACTTTTCGTAAACTTCTGCTTATCAGGTGAGGATCATGCAATTTCAGCATTGCTTGTTTTGCTAGCGTTCTTCTAAGAGTGCTGTGTGTTAATCGCTATGCAGCATTTACCTTGGAAAAAAATGATACGTAAATGAAACTGACACTGAAATTGAGCCTCACCAAATATTTTCGTTCCTAGGTCGTGGTGTCCAGATCGCACACTTTCTCAAGCCAGGAAGTACATTGCGGATTCATTGAATGAAAAATATACAGAACCAGTCATTTTAAACTTAGAGAAAACTTGGGAGGAAAGTGATAAGCGAACCCCGCTCATCTGTTTTTTATCAATGGGATCTGATCCAACTATCCAGATTGATGCATTGGCCAGGAAACTTAAACTGGGTATAAATAGAATATTTTATTCTTCAAGATAAGAATTTGATTTTTTTAGGGGGGGGAAAACATTTTGGTAAATTTAGTTTTTGTAATAATTGACAGAATTTGCAGTGGGCCCTCTCATCTACAATCCTGAACAAACTTCAGCAACTTTATGATGAGGGTTGTATTCAATTGATCAAGCAGGAGGTGTCCATTAGTAAAAAGCCAATTGTTACAGAAGGCAGGGCTAGAAAGAGCTTCAGATTTCAAGGCACTTGAGGCTACTGTTAGAGGAGCTTTCACTAATTCTGTAATAAATGGCTCTTTCTTGATCTAGGACAGAGTGGGTAACGTGCCACCAAGTTCCATGTGGTACTCAGTCTTATTTCATGTGATGGGAGGAGCTCGGAAGAAGAGGTGGAGGGCAGGACGGGGGGGGGGGGGAGAGAGCAGTTGAAATGTGTAGAGAGATGGAAAGTGGGGCGGGGGAGAGAATATTGCCGTAAGCGGCCAGTTCAAGCCCCTTGGAAGAGTGATCTGTCCTTCCTCTAGTTAGTAGCTCACTGGGTAGGAAGAAAGGGGGAGCAAGGGAGATAAAGGGGTGGTAGAAAATGAGGAAAGGAGGCTATGATTTTATCCACGGTCAGCATTTAGCCCCTCAACAGATTACGCTTAAGGGAATGCAGCTCTTGACAGCCTTTCTGTTATTACAGCTTATGCACGTGGACATTTGCTTCCATCACAACTATCACCAGTGCTAAGTACCACAGAGGATAACTTCTTGAGAGGGTCAGACATTACCTCTGGCTTTATTCCTCAACTTAATTCTCATTGGCATCAAAAGACCTTCATGCATGCAGCAAAGTGATATACTAAATTAACTTAATTGATTCGTAGCAAATGGAAGGCAGCACAAACATGAATAAAATAAAGGGCCAACATTCAGTGAAGTCTTATAAAAATGCAATGCTGTATATCTGCTAAATAAATACAATATGCAGAGGATTCTTGAGTAAGTTAAAGCATAGAATTGAAAAAGCCAAATTAGCAAAAAAAAGAAGAAGAAAAAGTGCTTCCACGCTTGCCTACAACCAAGAGTACAAATTTATGTAATCTTATGATCATTTTACCATTTCACTTGTTGTAGAAAACAGAGCTATTTCTATGGGACAAGGACAAGAAGTCCATGCACGCAAACTAATTCAGACATCAATGTCACAGGTATGTATACAATCTTGACTTTTTTTTAAAGAAAAAAAAATCTCATCCCATCGCTTGAGTTTTTTAAAGATTCCACCCACCCCCTGACTCAGGTTTTGTACTTCCATTTAAAAATTGTATAAAGAGGTGTGGCATATAGCTATTAATGATAAATTAACATGATAAATTGCATTTAAAAGAGTGAGGCTGCAATCTGATACTCACTTATCTAGGCATAATTTTATCCATCTTAATGGGGCTGATTTCTAAGTAAGAACAGAAAAGGATTCCTGCTGGATCATACCAAAGGGCTGTCTAGATGCAACATTCTGTTGAGTGTCAAGGACCCGCAAACCCCCCCCCCCGCCTTTGATGAATAAAACACGTGGACACCAGTATTTGAGGTTAATGGGCTAATAAAGGCCACAACCCGGGCTTTGGACAGGAACCACGATGCCCAGATTCCTTTAACGGAATACCCTTAAGGGGGAGGGGCAGGTGATGGCCACAACCTCCCCTCCCATCAACCAAGCTTTTCCAATGCCTAATCGCCAAACCTTACAAAGTTGTGACAATTTGCTACAAGGTAGGCGAAAACCAAGTGGCTGGTGCCAATCTGCCAAGTGGGAAAGTTCCTGCCAGGCCCCTTCAACAGGTGACCAACCGAAGTCCATAGCAAGGTCAAGGTGTTGAATGCAAGAAGAAAGGGAGGGAAGGTGGGAGATCCGCAGAAGCAAGAAGCTGAAGGGGGAGCTCCCAGCTGCCGTGCAGCCGCTTAAATACAGCAAACCACGCGCCCCCCCCAACTAGCTGGATTGGCTGGCTGTGGGCATGATGCGGGCTGGGACTGCTCAATGACACGGGGGACTCGCAACGCCCCCCCCCCAAGCATGGGAGAGTTCAAGGCCAGCCTTCAACCCCGCCCTCCTGTGAAGGAGAGCGGCTTTCTCACAGAGACCAACCAGATGCCTATGGAAAGCCTACAATCAGCACTCCCTCACTCCTGTTTTGCAACAGCTGGTATTCAAGCACATGCTGCCTCTCTACTGGAGTAAAGAGCCAGCCATCAAGACCATTATCCATTAAATATTCACTGTGTGAAGAAGTACTTCCTTTTGTGCATCCTCAGACTTCCAGCATTCAGTGTAAGAGGATGATCCTTGGTTCTTGTACTATGAAAGAGGGAGGAAAATGTCTCTCCACCCACCTTCTCCATACGATGGATAACTTTGTACACTGAATAGCTCCCACCGTCTAGCTGGCCTTCTACCTTCATACCTGTTAGCAGTGCTTTTTTCTATTAAAAAATGTTTAGAAGTACTGTCATTTTCCTATTCATATTGAAATACTGCCCCTCAATGAGGCCAAACTTAGATGCAGAGTAGTCTGTCCTGACCCACTTTGCTTAGATACCAAACCCACTCTTTTCCTCACTGCTTTGTCATTCTGGCTGAGACATGGTCAGTGAAGAAATGCACTGTAAAAGATCGATAGGATTTTGGCTGTTCTGGTCTGTCACTATTAAATTCACTCAAGTGTGGTATTGAGGAATAGCTGTAATTCCTGTATTAAACTGGTTACCTTAAATTTCTAACAGACTTATTTGGAAGCCCCATTGATTTTAACAGAGCTTAACTGCAGTTATTATAGTATCTGAAGCATGGGTATTTTTAAAAAATAACTTTCGCTGTACTTTTCAATGAGACTTGCTTCCACAGCAATGTCTATAGGCCTGGAATGTTAGTATGACTTCAGATTAAAAAGAAGAGGTGGCATATTTGCTAAATCTGAGTCGAAACTTTTCTTTGCTGGTGTTGAGGGATGCCAGCAGAGCAGCTGTGAACATGTTCTGTCCTTCCTCACTGATGTGTGTGTGTGTGTGTGTGTGTGTGTGTGTGTGTGTATCTGTATATAAGATATCTTTATCGTTATCTTTATTGTCCCCTTGCGGGAACGAGATTACTCGGTTGCTACATCCACTGTATGTATGTATATATATGTATGTGTATATATATGTACACACACACACACACACACATGTACATACGCGGCTTTGTCATGCTGGCCATATGAACTGGAAGCTGTACGCCGGCTCTCTCGGCCAATAACGCGAGATGAGTGCTGCAACCCCAGAGTCGCTCACGACTGGACCTAATGGTCAGCGGTCCCTTTACCTTTACAGTGGTACCCCACAAGACGAATGCCTTGTGCAAAACTCGCAAGACGAAAGCGTTTTGCATTGCGCGAGGCGTCTCGCAAGACGAAGTTTCCTATGGCCGCGCTTCGCAAGATGAATAGGAACGCATTGATTAAATGGGTAGACTGGGTAAACCGGGTAAATGGTAAACCGCTCTTCGCAAGACGAAATTTTCACTATATGAAGTGACTCGTGGAACGAATTAATTTTGTCTTGCGAGGTACCACTGTGTGTGTGTGTGTAGGTTCAGCCAAGGGAGACGGAGCAAGAGAGACCGAGTCAATGTACAGCTAAGTGCAGGTGACCTTGAAGGCTAAAGTCAGTACAGTATTGGAGCCGTAACTCAACTCTGAAGAGGGCACTGATTGCAAGGCAAAAGGAAAATTTGCTTAACTAACAAGTGAGGTGAAATGAACTCTGAATAGAGAAACAGAATTATGAGGCGTTCTGTGGCCAAAAAGGGGCATATGAACATAATACTTGATAAGTGTTGATGTCCAATAATAATAATAATAATAATAATAATAATAATAATAATAATAATATATTATTTGTACCCTGCCCATCTGGCTGAGTCTCCCCAGCCACTCTGGGCGGCTCCCAATCGAGTGTTAAAACAATACAGCATTAAATATTAAAAACTTCCCTAAACAGGGCTGCCTTCAGATGTCTTTTAAAAATAGGATAGCTGCTTATTTCCTTGACATCTGATGGCATCTATGATGAGAGAAGTCCTGGACTCTCTCCTGGAGGAATAAATCATCATCATCGTTTATTTACAACCCACCATTTTCCCTGACAGAAACCCAATGGCCTTCAGTGGTGGGTTGGGACCCTGTTCCGTGGTGCAACATGATCTGAACCGGGTCACAATAGCATCAGCAGCACCATACAAATATATATTGTTTTTTAAAAGTAATAAATTGGTCCCCAAATGCATGTTTGTATCAAAGGTGTATTCTGGGCCTGAAAAAGTTGAACCCTACTAAAACCAAGAGCTCACCAGAACCCGTCAGTGATTGATAGAAGTTTTGGGAATCTTAGAGCTTGCTGAGCCTAAACAAAACCCTTATTCTAAAGGGGAAAGCAGGGGGTTTCTTTTAATATATGATGATTATTATTTTTATTACAACAAGGTATCTCCTGTTCACCAAAACCAGCAGAAATTGCCCTGCTATAATTTTTATAATTACCACAAGATGGCAGTACTACTTTACTTACTCATTGGAACCTACAGTATACTTGTTTAATTTTAATACAAATCCATATTTATTATTAAAACACAGAAACCCCAAACCCCAATATCAAGAAGATATAAACGAAAACAAGTAGCTAGTGAAACCTTCCATATCTGTGGAATACTCTTGTGTAGTTGTTGTTGTTGTTCGTAAATTGCAGTTGGCTTGATGTTTAGCAGATTATTTAATTAACTACTCTCTTTTTTTTGGTACAGGGTGGCTGGGTGTTACTTCAGAACTGCCATCTGGGTCTGGAGTTCATGGAAGAACTTTTAGAAACAATGATTAGTGCTGATATCCCTGATGATACCTTCCGAGTATGGATAACCACTGAACCACACGATAAGTTTCCAATTACTTTGCTACAGGTCAGCTCTAGTATATTCAAGGGGATTTAGATAAACTGTTAAGATAATTCATGTGGCAAAACTGAAAGTGCGAAGGAGAAATATTGCTTGCGTTGAAATTTAAACTGTGGTAAAAGTTAAAGACTTTTCAGTCATATGAGAGACTTTAGGTTATGGCTGACGCAAGAAGAGAATCTTTACCTATTCAAGAATTTCCTCTCTTGTAGACTCAACAGGGCTCTAAAACAGAGATTGTTCTGCCATCGGCTTGTTGTTTTTTCCAGACAGGAATGCTATTGTCCAATTGTCACTGTCTTTGGTGTTCTCGTTTGTTCTTAAAATGATTTTTATATGTATATCCTACCTAAAGGTAAAGCTAAAGGGACCCCTGACCATTAGGTCCAGCCACGGATGACTCTGGGGTTGTGGCGCTCATCTCACTTTACTGGCCGAGGGAGCTGGCGTACAGCTTCCGGGTCATGTGGCCAGCATGACTAAGCCACTTTTGGCAAACCAGAGCAGCACACGGAAACACCGTTTACCTTCCCGCCTATTTATCTACTTGCACTTTGACGTGCTTTCGAACTGCTAGATTGGCAAGAGCAGGGACTGAGCAACGGGAGCTCACCCCGTCGCGGGGATTCAAACCGCCAACCTTCCAATCAGCAACCCCTAGGCTCTGTGGTTTAACCCACAGCGCTACCCGTGTCCCCTATCCTACCTAGTGGGTGTCATTATTTGGGTTATATATAATGAATTTTACAAGGGGCTTCCAATCTTCTCCAATCCAAAATGTCAATCAAATCCTCACCTGCATAGTTTCCCTGATGCTGTTACTGGCAGCTGTTGCTCCCTGACTCGTTAATGAGACACCTCACTGCCCTCAGCATTGATCATTGGCTGCTGAAGGGTATTACATTTTTAGTATAAATTGTCCAGTAGCACCTTAGAGACCAACTAAGTTGCACACGAAAGCTTATACCAAGAACAAACTTAGTTGGTTTCTAAGGTGCTACTGGAAATTTATTATTTTTTAATGTATTTTAACCGCATCAGACCAACACGGCTACTTACCTGAATCTAGAAATTTTTTAGTAGCTTATAGCTCATTGTTATACTGGACTAATAACAAGGGATCTTAGGGGTTTTTTGGGGGGGAGTGTTTGTGAATTCATACCTAATGGAATCAGATAAACAATGGAATAAGGAAGAAGGTGTGGATACAGGAAGCATGTGTGTTTCATTCAGTGGGAAGCTGTTAAGTCAGCCACATGTCTGTCATTTTTAAGACTTTTGGCTTTTGTTTATGTCTGAACTTTAGCTTTGAAAATGGTATGATTTTTAGGCATGCTGCTTTTGGGGTCAAATGACATAAATCTTTTTTCCCCCTTTATATATATATCAGACTTCCATAAAATTCACAAATGAACCACCACAAGGTATGCGAGCAGGTTTGAAAAGAACATTTTCTGGTATAAATCAGGACTTGCTTGATGTCAGCAACATGCCCATGTGGAAACCTCTTCTTTACACCGTGGCTTTCCTACACTCCACTGTTCAGGTATTACAAACATACTTACTTTTCATTTATGCCCAACAGTATCTCTCCACTGGGATGCCTGAAAAACAACCAATTGCTGTATGTGAGCTCAATATAATGCAGAATAAAGGCCTGATACTGCACACTCATCCTTCTGCTTCAAATGTTTCATTTTTGGCCTCAAAGGGTAACAAAAAAATAAATAAATCTTTGGGTATTTGACACACCACAGCAATACCTGAAGAATAATCCTTTAACCCCAAAATTAAAGAATATAATAATACAGCTTTCCTGTATCTCCTGCATTTCCTGTATTTTTGAATGGACACTGCCAAATAAGATGACTAAAAGTGACCATGCTGTGTCTAAATGGGATCTGTAACGGTCACTGTATAACTTTCTGGGTTTTCAAGAGTAGATTGTATCACGAGATTCTTCCGTTGATTTCCTGGTGTATCTTGAGCTGCAGAAGGTGCATAATGCATATCGAGAAACATTTGTCCATTTTCTATCAATATTCTGTCGATTCTAATATATTTGATCAGAAAATGGTATTGACCTGAAATGTCAGCAATAGAAGTTGTTAAACGAAAAGCAATAATAACCGAAACAAGCATCATTAATAAATAGTGAAATCACACTCCTTGCTTTCTATTGTCTTATTTCAGGAGAGACGCAAATTTGGCCCTTTGGGCTGGAATATTCCGTATGAATTCAACTCAGCAGACTTCACAGCCAGTGTTCAGTTTATACAGAATCATTTGGATGAATGTGACATTAAAAAAGTGAGTATCCCTATACTGCAATGTTGTTTCTACTTTGTATATTCTGAGGGTGATTATGGTCAGTTTATCTTAACCTCAATAAAGAGACAAGCATTAGAGCCCCAGTTTTTTCAGTGACTCAGATTACCCACCCACCCCTTCACTCAGCCCCCAGTATCTCAAATGGGTGCTTGTGTGGCCCAGAGAGATCCTGCAAACCATTTGCAACATAGCTTCTCTTGAAAGTGTGAAGCCTTCCTTAGCAGAAGTTTAAAGTGAAGAGGAACGGCCTTGGTCATACAGCGGCAGATCCAGGATTGTGAAGCAGCAAACAAATGTGGATATGCTTTACTAATACTAGCAGTCATTACGTGATCTTCAATTAACAGTGCACTTATATTTTCTCTGCCTCAATTATGAACTGCACTCTAAGTTTAAAACGTTGGGCTTCATCCATCTTCCTGTGGGTGATGGATTCCTGTGGCTGATGAACTGAACTGCCTCAGTTGAGCCTTCTTTTAACCCCTTTCCCACCTGCAATGACATGTACCTTAGCATGTATTGTAACTTGGCAACTATTACTGAGAACCAGGAGGCATGTGTGTAGCTTCCATATAGAAATCCATTCCTCCCTCTCTTCCCAGAGTCTCACACTCAGTGTAGTTTGCAGGCCAAGACCCCGGGCAGAGGAGAGGGATAGCTAGATGACTATATGGGAAGCACACTTGGGCCTCCTGTTGGACGTAATGGTCCATGGCACATGCCATATACCTGCAGCAGCCAGGGAGACAGGGAAATGTCGATTGCTTTGTGTGCATAGCTGCATCCATAAAGGAATGGATCATACCCACAGTTATTATTGCTTATAAAAGAACAAATGGCTGCAGTCTGTACTTTTGGGTAGCAACTCGTTCACTGTGGGACACAATGCATTTGTAGTACATTCAGTTAATAGTTTACAGCCATGTTGACAAATAAGGCTTTTGAATGGAATATGAGAAATGTGGCAAATTGCCTCTTCCCTATAGATTTTCAGTTATGTGGGATGATCAAGAGCTAAAAACAGATTTTCACAATCCTAGGTCAAAATCACAAGATGGTCTTTATTTTTATTTGTTTTCTGGAGAACCTTAGTTATATTTGAGGTTTTCCATTTTTACCTTTGGGGCAAAAGTCAGAGTTCCGGGCGCCTGCACATGATCCTTAAGAATGTAGATTGGACAGTTTCAAGTGTGCTGCAATGATTTCCCATCCAGATTTGGGCCCCATAAAGTAACTGTGCCAAAGGTTTTGCTTGAAAAACCTCTAGAGCTGCTGGAATATGCCTGCCTCCCTTCGTATAGTAGAAGCGAGACAGTATCTTGGCGCTTTGGGATGCTTTTTCCCTAGCGTATTTGTGATGAGCCTCCCAAGACGCTGTTGACTGGAAAACTACTCCAAGGTATTTGAAGATTTTGAACTGTTCTATTGGCCGATTGTCCATCTCCCATCTGTGTGGTCTGTGTCTCCTAGCAAAGACCATGACTTTGGTTTTTTGGTGATTTACCACCAGTTGATCTCTCCTGCAGTAGGCTGCGAATTCTCTTAGTAGCCTTTTGAGGCCTACTTTAGCTCGTGATAGGAGAACTACATCGTACGCGTAAAGGAGTGCTGCAATTGATTTTTCGGCCAGTTTAGGGGCATGAAACTCCGGGGATGTTAGGTATTTGACCATATCATTTATATATAAATTGAATAAGGCCGGGGCCAAAATGCAGCCCTGCTTGACTCCTTTGGTGGATGGTACAGGGCCAATTAATTGACCATTAACTGTGGTTCTTACATACAGCTTGGAGTCTCTGTATAGGCTTTTTATCAAGAATAGTAATCTTTTGTCAATGCTGGAAGTGTTTAATTTGGCCCAAAGTTTGACTCGCGGAATCGAGTCAAAGACCGCCTTCAGGCCAATAAAGGCTGCGTATAGAATCCCACGTGTTTTCTTGACATATTTGTCGATGAGATGTGCTAATACAAAGCAATGGTCAATTGTTGTTCTGCCCTGTCTGAGACCGGCTTGCTCCTCTGCCAGAACTGCCTCGGTTTCCATCCAATCAATTAATTTAGTGTGGAGGTGTTTGGCGTACAATTTGCTGGGGATAGAAAGAAGGCTAATGGGTCTGTAGCTTGCTGGATCTGCCATAGGACCCTTTTTATAGATTGGGATGATTACCGCCCACCAGCTAATATTGATCTTCATGAGCTCTGCCGGGATGTGGTCTATGCCTGGGGCTTTGTTGTTTTTCAATTGGGCAATTAATTTCCCAACCTCCTCTACGGAAACAGGAGGCCAATATGGTAAGTTCTCGGGGTGAGCACTTGGGTCGTTGTGCTGGACTTCCTCATCGTAGAAAAGGGTTTGAAAATATTTCACCCACTCCTGGGGTTCTACAGTACATGTGGGACCGATCCGCTCCTGGCCCAGGAGGCCCGTGATGGTGCGCCAGAAGGAGGTTGCGTCTTTCTCATTTGAGGCCTTCACTAGACCACACCAGGCCGATCTCTCAGCTTTTTGTTTTTTCCCCTTTAGTAGCTGTTTACAGTTTCGTCTTAAATAGACGTAAGCCGTAAATAGCGAGGGTGCTCCGGTGTTTCTGTAATTCTGATAGGTTGATCTCAGACATTTCCTTGCTTGTCTACACTCCATATCAAACCATCTCTCTTGATCCTTTGCCCGCTTTGTAGCAGAGTTAAGTATATCAGTTGTTAGGAAGGTCTTTAGTCTTGCTAGTAACTCGTTGAATTAATCCAGGGCCTTTTCCCCAGTGTTAGCTGATACAATGGCTGAATAGATCGTCTTCATGTCTTCCGAATGGAGGAGATGAGTTAGCTCTATATTGAGCATGGGAGTGCATTTAATTCTTCTAGGGGCCGGTAATCCCAGATTAACGGAGGGGGTGTGGTAAAGGTTAGCCGTGGGTTTGTTAAACAATGGACCATCGAGCGCTAAAATTAGTGGGAGATGGTCGCTTTCGGTGTTATGTCCCACTTGAAACTTTGACACAAAATTATAGGCGAATCTTGAAATCAGTATATAGTCTATCACACTTCCTCCCGCCTTTGTAAAATGGGTATACTCCCCTGGACGATCTTCTTCCTTACTACCATTTAATATCATCAGCTCCTTTCTTTTTGCGACCTGGGCTAGACGTAGCCCCGAGAAATTGCATTTACTATCTTTGGAAAGTCGTGTAACACCTGCCTCAGTTGAACTTTCAGGGTCCTGAATCTGATTATATTGTCTGTAAAAATTGTTATCATCAGTTCCCATGGGGGCGTTAAAGTCCCCCCCCAATTATAATCGGAGTAGAAGGGTGGGAAGATTCTATGGACTCTAGGAAAGTCTCTAACTCTGCCCAGTTAGCTTTAACTATATAATTTTTTTCGCAAGGGGGCAGGTAGACATTGACCAGTACAAGTGCATCTCTCTTGAATTTAAGTATGACTGCCGTGGCTAGGGAATTGCAGTTTGGGAGGGCTTTTAAGGAATGTTCCAGCTCTGTGGAGATAAAGCTGGCTAAACCTCCACTAGGCCTGCCTCCCCTTACAGAAGGAGTAGCATATAGGGAGTGACAAGTGTAGCCATTAAACAGAATGGGGTCGCTATGCCAGGTCTCCTGCAGGAGGATGATATCGAATCGCTTCAAGAACACTGCAAGTTGTTGATTGTTTTTCTTAGTACGCCACCCTGCAATATTCCAGGACAACAGCTTTAATTCTCTGTCCCTCCATGATGTAAATTTGTGGAATCCACGGTGTCCAGTAACCCCTTTACATCTTAAAAAACACTCCCATTAAGTTTGTCAATAGGCATCTGCTTCATAGAGGGATGCTTATCCTTGGCTCTAGGAGACTTAAAGGGAGGGTTTGAACTTGGGGGAGTAGCTGTTTCATTTGGAGAGAGTTTTTGATAGCTGAGCCAGGTGCTCAGGGATGTCACAGTCTGGTTTAAATCTGCCTTACCATACACCAACGGGGGCTGCGGTTGGTATTCCGAATCTACACATTTAAAGGAGCCTCCCACTGTCCTCTTGCCCACTAGGCACTTGGGGGATATTGGCCATATGTGTGAGACTTCCATAGTCTCTACATGGGCCTCCTTTTTAACCAGTCTGCTTCTCAGAGTGTCCAGTCTATCCAAGATTTCCTTTTGGGCTGGCATCTGCAGTGACCAAAACCGATTTATTAAAGCATGTTCTTCTATGGAGAAAAAGAGTCCTCTCTGTCGTTCGAATGAAGTTGTGTCTCAGGAGGGGCTAAGTCTTCCTGCTGGTGCCCTAGGCTCCGGTTTTGTTGCATGTGCGCTCTGACATTTTGTTCCTCTGTTCCTGGTCTCCCTTCCCCCTTGGCCAATAGGGAGGATAGCGGAGCTCTATTTTCAAAGATTCGTAATAAATCTATTCCTTTCTTTAAAAATAGATTTATTGTTCTAAAGATGAAATTAACCAGTTTATGATCTGTGAAAGTGATCAGGGCACCTACCGAATGTCCATCTTGATATAGGTAATCTATACTAAGTCGGCTGCTTTAACTGCCCCAGGTAAAATGCTGTTTATAATAGTCAGCAGGTGCCTCACACAGTCTGTCCCTGTGCAAGGACCCAGTGGTTTTGGATAGTTCGCGAATACGATATTTTCCGGGCTTAGGACCAGGGTCCATTTTATCTTTATACAAGGGGCTTTGAATTCCAGCAAGTTCCCGTCTATGTTAGAAATTCCCGACTTACTTCTGTTTACAGTTACGACAGGGGCCCTAAGTGGATTCAAGGCGGGAGCATCCAGGTGTGGTTTGGTTGCTTTTGTCAGGCCGGGCGAGCACAAGGGAAGAACATTCTTAAGACGGATTCTAGCCGTTCCACCATGTGCACCAAATGCGGCCCTACGACTGGAGGCCTCCCCTCTGTTGAAACCCGAACCTGGCTAAGAACATTCAACTATTGGCTTCACTTAAATTTAAATCGATCCGGCCTATTGCCCACATAGAAGTTTGTGGTCCAAAGCAGTGCATCAAAAATTACTTACATGTGGCCTCCAAGCACAGCACTTACTTAAAATGGGTCTTCCCAGGGCAAAAACCCTTATTGACCAACGCCTGAAGGACATCGAACTGCAGAATAATCTGGCCTCTATTAAGAAATTTAGTTCCTGGTACGCTTTTATGCCCCCCTCCCACTTTGACTCTCGGGCAACATATCTATCTAACCTCATTATCCCCAAATTTAGACAGGCCTTTACGCTGGCCAGACTAAATATGTTACCCTCAGCTGTTCTCGAAGGTAGATACCAAAAAATTCTAATCGAGAACCGGCTCTGCCCCTGTGGATCCGGCTACGTAGAGACTGTGTCACACGTTCTCTTGTCTTGCTCCCTATATAAAGATCTGAGGGATGAGACCATCACGCCAATCCTATCTGCCATCCCGGGCCACTCATGTGAAGCCAAATTGTTTTCACTCCTAGCCGACCAGAACAGCTCGATAACAGAGAAGGTTGCCAGATTTATTGAGAGAGCAATGAGACTGAGAGCCGCTATTTGAATGATAGCAGTGTAGGCACCCGGATTCCCCGTCTAGGATTTTATCAGTATTATTATTATCATTTTATTTATGTTAAATTTTAAGGAATGAGATTATTAACTTATTTTTATTTATTACCCCCTGCTTATTTGGTTATTATTATCTTTCTCCTTGTCCTGACCATCCCCCTGAGGCCATATTCACAATCTTTCAATTTGGCTGGGCCCTACACTTAACTGGCCCGGAATAATCTACCAGAGAGAAGGTCACCGCCCATGGGACAGAGGGACATCGACGAATGATAACCCAGCTTTTACCTTGGGTTTTAATAGGTTTAATAGGTTTTATTGGTAACCATATATGTAACGTATTTTTGTTAGTGTTTGTCCTTTTGATGCTATGGCCTGTTGGCTACGCAAATAAAATTTGATTTGATTTGATCCTTGAGCACTTTGTGCAATCCAAGTACAGTGGAACCTCGGTTTATGAACACCTCGGTTTATGAATTTTCAGTTTATGAACGCCGCGGACCCATCTGGAACGGATTAATTCACTTTCCATTACTTTTAATGGGAAAGTTCGCTTCAGTTTATGAACGCTTCAGTTTATGAACAGACTTCCGGAACCAATTACACCCATGTTTCAGTTTATGAACGCTTCAGTTTAAGTACTTCGCGGACCCGTCTGGAAAGGATTAATCCACTTTCCATTACTTTCAATGGAAAAGTTCGCTTCAGTTTATGAACGGTTACTCCGCGGACCGTCTGGAACGGATTAATCCACTTTCCATTACTTTCAATGGGAAAGTTCGCTTCAGTTTATGAACGCTTCAGTTTATGAACAGACTTCCGGAACCAATTGTGTTCATAAACCAAAGGTACCACTGTATGTGAGTATGTACTAGAATTTCTAAAATGTGCTTGTTTTTGTCTCTAGGGAATATCCTGGAGCACAGTCCGATACATGATTGGAGAAGTACAGTATGGAGGCAGGGTCACTGATGATTATGATAAGCGTCTTCTTAACTGCTTTGCAAGGGTAAGGAAATGTGATGAAAAGTTCTTAACAATAAGCAAAAAAGGCTTCCAAATGAACAATGATTCACTTTCAATTGAACTAAACTATAGAATGTTGTTAAAAATGTACCGTACTGACATTGTAATAGGACCCTCATGGCATATAGTCAATCATCTGGAAAGAAAGGCCTTTCAAATTTATGATTTTGTATTTCTCATAAAATCAATGTATTAAAGCCATTGCTATGTTTTGTTTTTTTAAAGGAGTAGGCTTTCAGTTATTCATATAACAAGCTAATATTCTATGCATTTAATGAGTAGATTTTGGGATGTTGGTTGGTGATTGTGCTGTCATGACCTCAGAGTCCAGCAGTGAGCCAGGGCCAAAGGAGCCAGAGCAGATTCCTGGCTTTTTGGGTCTGATGCTGGTAACCGGAGGACAATTGAACCTGAGGGTGGCAGGCAGGCAGGACCTCATTGAAACTAGATGCCGCAGCATTAGAATCCATACAACTGGCGCAGGACCCTCTGGGCCTGAGGAACCATGTGTCTTTCATAGTACCTCACCAGTACAAGAGTGTATGGAGAGCACCAGGTCGGAGGCCATGCAATAAAGGAGAAGTGCCTGATTTGAGGCCAAAGGGGTGGCCCTTTAAGAGACCCTAGAAGATGGTGACAGAGGCTCAAAAGTCTCAGTTTGCCCTCAACCCTTGTAGGAGCAAATTGCTCACTTGGGACTCTCCATGGTACTGAAATGCCTGCTCACTGGTTCCTGGCGGTGGGTGGGGCTTGCGGGCTGGCGTGGGGCCCGGCATCATCCACACCAGTGATCTGCACGGCAACACTGTTTTTCCCCACTGCAGCAGCCAAGGGGGCGGAGCCTCAGGAGCAGATAGCGCCTGCTAAGGCTTCACTCTAGTCTGCTCCTGTGGCTTAAAAGGGGCAGGAGCTGATGCTGGCCATGCAGTCGGGCCTTGGAGTGTCCCCCACCCAGCCCTCACTCCAATTGCTTCCTTCGTTACAGACTAAGCTTTCTCCTTCCAGGTTCATGGGCGTTGCTATGGTCGGATGATGGTTGCTGTCTTTCAGAGCCGGGAAGGAATTTTCCCTGCTCTGCAGGTTTTGCCTTCCCCGTAGCAATTGTCACAACTTTGGCAGTTTTAGGCCTTGGGCGGAATCCTTTCGTCCAACAATCAACAAAGGGGTGACGTGGTGACTTACCCTTCTGCGGCGGCAATATCAGGCCCCCATTAAAGGGGTATTGAGGGGAGTTTCTGTCCACAAGCACACTGAAAACTCCCCTCTGCAACGTGGAAAGGGAGCCAGCTGTGTAAACACACACTTTGCAGTGTTCCCATATTCCTGACTGACCCTGCCATGCCTCAGACCTCAACACTGGGCTGAGAGGGATATACGCCCAATGCCGAAGCCAAGGTTTCCTACATCTGGAATTCAATAAAGTTGTAGCCAATTGTTAATCCCAAAATATCTTGTCTGTGTTTTGTTTTATTTAATTGAGGGCTGGCTCTCAGGGTGGGGGTGGGGGGACTGCGCCTGGGCACACAACAACCAACATTCTTCACTCTGTGAGCTTCTCTGGATCAGCACAGGAGGACTTTGCCAACATTTGATGGTTTCTGCTTTCTGTCCTTGTGTACCACATTCTCAACAATCCAGCTCTTAATTCTTAACAACCTTAAAATTTTAACCCCCCCCCCATTTTTGTATAGGTCTGGTTCAGTGAGAAGATGTTTGAGAATACCTTCTGTTTTTACACTGGTTATAAAATACCAGTGTGCAAAACTCTGGAACAGTATCATGATTATATTTCAACTCTTCCGTCAATGGACAGCCCAGAAGTATTTGGTCTTCATCCTAATGCAGACATTACGTAAGTGTTGTTTTTTTTATAGCAAATATGGAAATTCTTCAAGTTTTTCTTCAATCACTTTAAAAAATATATTCTAAGTAATGAAGTATACTGGAAATCTACAGTATTTACATATACCAGAATATTTAAGAGAGCCTTTCTGGACTTTTCCAAGATTAAGGGAACAATCCAGCATCATGCTGGTCTGTGGGAGGGAATTAAGGGCAAGTCCCATTTGCAAAAGTGGAAGTTGGTTGTACAAGTGCAACATCATAATTGGATATTACCCTAACTTAACACTTTTAAACATTCCTTTAACAATTTTCAAAATGTGATTATCCTATGAACAGAGAGCTTTCCCATTTGCTCTAACACTTCTAGCAACACTTTTATTCCCACTCAATTGTATTAAATAATTTGGTTGACATTAACACAAGATGAACTTAGATTAAACAGATTTCAAAAAATGATATTATTTCATTAGTTCTCATGAAGTTCTTTGAATTTAATGATGGAATTTCAATCTTACCTGATAACTGCATTTTGAATGTTATCTTTTATTTAGTCACTTTTCATCCTTAAATACCTGGCAGGTTGTTGTTATTTTCTGCTTCAAATACTGCACATCTGCTACAGGATATAATTAGTCATCATAATATTTTATTAGTTTTTTCTGTTATTCCTATGATTCAGTCGTAAATTATGCTTTAGGCAATATGCTCACACTTAGCATTTCTGTGATTGTTAAAATCTGGTCAAACATTTCAACGGCATTATTAACAAGTTTTGAACACTCAGTTATTAAATGTGATATTTACTTTTGGGTTTCAAAAGTTTTACTGTAGAGGACAGAGTCTATTCCTTAAATTACTTCAGAAAGGCAGAAGTGAAATCTCAGGGGGAAGTGCCCATATCTGAAGATTCATGTCTAAAGAGCTACGGCTTTGACATTTTGTATTATATTACAACACGTATTATCGTTTTGACATTTCATTATTATTCAGGTGTAAGCATGCCTCCTGTAATTATATCCATGTATTTCAAAAGTAATGTGAGAAGCAGCCCTGAGGTATAAAAGAGCTTGAATCATAGAATCAGAGTGGGAAGGGACCACAAGGATCATCTAGTCCAAACCCGCGCAATGCAGGAATCTTTAGCCCAATGTAGGGCTCGAACCCACAACTCAGGACTAAGAAGTATAAGTTGCCTGTGTAATAGCATGCCAAGCACTGCTCTCATGAGCTCCAGACATGTGGGGCTGCCACTATATCACTCGAAATGCTAATGAAACTATCAATGCAGCAGATGTATTTGTTTGTATATTGCTTTATAGGCTGGGATTATCACACACCATTGGCATCTCATTTAAACCACCCATCAAACAGTTTTGGGAGAAAATGCCCAAAGAAGCTGCAAAGTGGCATTTTAGGTTTTGAGTACTGTAGTTGGTGTGTTGCTGCTCTGGGAATGCACAGCAGCTTTCAGGGATGAATTTCCTGAAAGATCTCCGCAAGAGGCAGCTTGGCATTTTTTTCTTTCCCTTTCTGAAATGTACATGAAATTCACTGGTTCTTTTCCTCGTAAATAAAACTGAGTCTTTTTAGCATAGCATAGCATAGCATAGCATAGCATAGCATAGCATAGCGTATTGTGGACTGCCAGAGAACAGCTATTCCTAGTAGCAACCAGACATCACAACGATAGTAGTATGAGCCTTTGGAGTCACAATGCCTTCCCTTCCCTCTTCTTTTATGCTCAAATTGAGGAGGTTTAAGCAGGAGGAAATAACAGGTTCTCTTAACTGCAGGTATTGAGAGAAAATAAATCTGTTATCAAAATAGTTGCAAAAGTAAAATACTCTTAACAAAGAACTGCAAAGTGCAAATTTCACGGGCCCATTTCCTAGCAACAAAACTAATATTCTGCTGCATATTATTGAAAATTCCTCTCAGGTATCAAAGTAGCACAGCATCTGATGTCCTGAACACCATTACCAATATTCAGCCAAAGGAAAGTGGAGGTGGAGTAGGGGAAACCCGAGAAGCTATTGTGTATCGATTAGCTGAAGATATGCTTGAGAAGCTGCCTCCCGATTACATAGCACATGAGGTGACTGTTTTTAAATTCTACAAGAGAATTGCAGACATGGGAATACTAATTTTTTTGAGGCAGGGCTCTTGAGACTGATGCAGTGTCTGGGTGGTGTAGAAATCGGCATGTGTGGTTGTGAACAATACCAAACACACATGCGTGCAGTGGATGCACTAAACATCCTAGCAGCTGTTGACACTAAAGGAAAGGTAAGTTGCAAACAACAAGCATAAGGTCATGATGGAGAGGCAGAGCTCTGCAAAACCAGAACTAGATCAAAGGACTTAAAAGAGGAATTGGTAGCTTGTGAGTTGATATAAGTCATACCTAGGACAAGCTGCTAAGTGTGGAACTTATGAAAGTATAACCTTTACATGCTAGAAAATCCAGGAAAACATCTACCTTTTCTAGGCAGAAAGAAAAAAAGGTAGATGTTGGGCCAGTTTAGAAATAATGACCTTGTTGTGATAACCCTGGGTTTAGTAAGCTGTCCACATGCTCCTCCTCCTTCATTAGCTCTTCTCGTCCTAGTTTAAACAAACCATGGTTTTCCATTACACACCAGCTGGCAGACTGGTTTAATGTCGCCTTTTTAATCAGGTTATTAAATCTAGATCTGTTTTATGTTTCAGCAGACCCAGTGCCCAATGGTTAGAACACTTGATAACATCCCAAAATATACATGTAAGCTAAAAAGACCAAACCAAATAGTTGCCTACAGTTCATCAGACAAATCAATGTATACCTGATGAAGGATTTGGAGTTAAACATGGTGTTGTTCTCCAGGGGTAGAACCAGGCTGGGGTCCATCCTAATTAGCTGCCCGGGAATGTGGGCTTTTCCTTGGAGCCCTACTCTCAGAGGAGGACAGGGCTGGGCACCATTGACCCTTGCAATGTATTACGCCTATGAGTTGATTGGACCTGGTATAAACAACAGGACCTGGCCTTGTCCTCTTTTCATTGGTCAATAGAGAAGCATTTGTGAGTTCTTAACACTTCAAGGGCCAGCTGAAGTGATCACTCTGGAAGTTACATCTCGGAGATCCTGAATCAGACCACACACACACACACACACACACACGCCTATCTAGTTTAGGGGATAGCCACTCATAACCTCAGCTTTGAAGTTCTGAAACGTTTCCATTAGATTAGAACTTAAGATTTAAGTTAAAATAAATTGCTTCGAGTATTGCTTGTGACTTGAGTGTGAGTAGGTCCTATGATAGATTTCTGGATCTTGCAGCATCTTAGGCAGAACAGTAGTTCCAAGGGACTACTCTTCTAACAGGCAGCAGCTGCTGGCTGATTCCCAAAGATTTCAGTCAAAGCTGCTAATGAATTTTGTGCTTCAGCCATGATCCTGAAAGACCTCTTCTATTGAAAAGTAAGATATATAGAGCTGTGCTAATATTCTTACAGCTGTGCTGAGCTTTTACACACTAGAAGTAAAAGGGGAAGTTTCACGAACCTGTCCTGCTCTCAGTTGCTTTATTCCCCAGTTTGTAGTTTGGGTGCCATTTTTCTTTTTTTAAAAAGGGGCATCTTCCTAAGGTGAGTCTAGACATTAAGGGAACAGTATGACCAAACTGCAGGAGGCAGTGGAAGACAGGAGTGCCTGGCGTGCTCTGGTCCATGGGGTCACGAAGAGTCGGACACGACTAAACGACTAAACAACAACAACATGATGATAATGTCATGTCATCACATAGCCTGCCAAATTTGGCTGCATGATGATATCATGAAGCCAAATTAGAGTGAGGACAATGTTTTTACTCTGAACAAACCTTTTCTTCTATTTTGCACCCCCCCCCCCAATTCAATAACTAATAATAATAATAATAAATTTATTTATTATTTATACCCCGCCCATCTGGCCGGGTTCCCCCAGCCACTCTGGGCGGCTTCCAACAAAACAGAAATTCTAAAATACAGAAATCCATCAAACATTAAAATACAGAAATCCATCAAACATTAAAAGCTTCCCTAAACTTAAAAGCTTCCCTAAGACTGGGGTAAGGGGCTTGTTTGTAAAATGCACATACCTGTTTCAGCTTAGTCCTAAGTATTCTGTTATAGGGAATCCTGTAAGGTTACATAAAGGGAACATAAAGGTCCATGATGCTAGAAGAGGAATTTGGCTGGATGTGTATCTAATGGCTGTACCTTAAGGAAAAATTATTAGCTAATCAATTTCCAATGAGAATTGCTCCCTTGATTCTATATATCGCATCAAAGGTCATGTGTATCCCCAGATTACAGTAACTTCAAACAACTGTACATATTAGCAAATAATTTTCTCTTTTTATAGTCAAGATGCTGCAAACATTGGCCCATTTGTGCCACTTATTGAAAAACCCAATGGATTCTTCAAGGGCAATGCAAACAAAAAACAAAACAAAAAACAAGTTACAAGATTAATCCAGAAGAAATATGAAAGAGTAATGATGATATTAAAGTTGTAATTTCTCCTTCCTTAAAAAAAAATCCATAAAGCATTTGTTTCTTAAGTATAACACAACTTCACGGAGGCACAGTACTTATTTCTCAGAATTTAATGGGTATACTCATTGTCCACAATGAATAGCCTACAAATCTTACATAAAGCATGAGAATGCAATAATTGCATTCTTTCCACTAACTAGATAGTCATTCCCTTTATATATCAGTGCTTAGATGATCATAAAGTCTACTGATTTAGGGTACAATCCCTGAAGCACTGCTCCCTGGGCAGTCTCCATTGAAGTAAATGGTGACTATATAGAACTTTACTCATCATGGGGTAATGGTGGGGGGTGGGGGGTGGCGGAGGAGGTTTGGTCTCTCTTCTAAATGCTGGAGAGTTCAAAGCTAACGTGACAAAACATTGCTCTTTTTAAAAATGTTGGGGTAGCGCAATCGTAACTGGGACTGGCTGGAGGAAAGCGCCATGTGGCAGATCTGCTGCCGCATCACAAGCCAGTCAGGGCACAAGGTGTGCCAGGGGTCTGTGCATTTTGTATTTTTCCCACGGTGTCAGTCCCTAGGTGGATCTAAGGGACTTTGACCCAATGGACCCAAAGCTGCTGGTGCCTCAACCCACTTGGCTCTACACTACATGTATGTTGCTTCTGTGTGTGCGCTGCCTGAGTTGGTATTTTCCTGTGGTTACTTTACATCTTTATACTGGACCAGTCCTCTCCCTGTACACTTTGCCTCTGTCCCTTATTCACTATCTACTCTCTAGTTTTCTCACCCCCCCCCCCTCCTTAATTTTCATCTTCCAAGAACTCCTACTTCTGCAACTAATTATCTGGTAGCACCTGTGCCATTGGTTCCCAGGTTTGATGTCTTTTTCTTGCAGGTGAGCAAGTTGGCTTTGACTGGGCAATATTTTTGACAAAACTGTTTTTGTCATAGCATTTTATAAATTCTATTTGTATGGCTGTTTTTTAAAAACAGTTTTCAAAGTTCTGTAATCTGCTTCAGGGTGAAGCATTATTTTGTAAAAGATAACTTTTTGCTACACTGCAATTTCAAATTGGTTCTAAGTGACACTGACTTCAGAATTTTGTAACAAGCATGGGCGTGGATAGATAAGAGATCTGTGTAAGTGATTTGTGTAATGCACCTGCTTTTTTGTACTTCCAGTGTGCCATCCAAAGGGGAGACTTTGTGAGCTTAAGCCACGTTTGAGTCTTATGCATCTCTCTGCAATGTACACAGTGAGAGGTCACAGCTCAGTGGTAGAGCACATGCTCTGCACACAGAAGATCCCAGGGCCAATCCCTGGCATTTTGGTAAAAGAAACTGCAAGTAGCAGTCTAGGAAGACCTCTGTCTGAGCCCTATCAAAGCAGAAACCATCAGTGGGGCTTTGTCAGCTCGCACCACTTGTCGTGAATGCTGTACAACAGGCATAGGCAACCTTCGGCCCTCCAGATGTTTTGGACTACAATCCCCATCATCCCTGACCACTGGTCCTGTTAGCTAGGGATCATGGGAGTTGTAGGCCAAAACATCTGGAGGGCCAAGTTTGCCTATGCCTGCTGTACTGTATCAGAAGACTGGTCTCTCGTTCATATGAGAGCTGTGGGGAATTCAAAACCTGTGTTGGTCTCAGATGGGAGTGAGATGATTTGTGAAGAATAAGATGCCTTGGTACCTGTTATGTTGGCTGGTACCCCAACCCCAGCCCTGCAAATCATAAACGGAAATGGTGCAAAATATAATTATTTTCCTAGTGTTACTTTAAATGCTTTATTGACTGGATTACTTTCTCTTAACTTCCTATTTAGGTGAAAGCCCGCTTAGTAAAAATGGGACATCTTAATTCTATGAATATTTTTCTTCGTCAAGAAATTGATCGAATGCAAAAGGTTATCAAAATAGTTCGAACCAGTCTAAGTGACCTTAAGCTCGCCATAGAAGGAACTATTATTATGAGTGAGGTAACGTAGTCCATCATTATGTAAGACTACTAATTTTAAAACTAATGCATCTCATATCAGGGCCACTAATTTTTTGTTTTTAATTTCTTCAGAATTTAAGAGATGCACTTGATAACATGTATGATGCTCGGATTCCTAAACTTTGGAAACGTGTATCTTGGGATTCTTCCACACTTGGCTTCTGGTTTACTGAACTTCTAGAGAGAAACAATCAGTTTCGCATCTGGATTTTTGAAGGGAGGCCTCCTGTATTTTGGATGACTGGATTCTTTAATCCTCAGGGTAAGAATTAGAAGGGTAAAATTAACTGTATATTATCCTGCATTTAGCTACAGTTTAATTTACTCTGCTGTAGTGAGATTCTCATAGAGGGTGGGGGAAGGGATCAAATACATTCAGAGGCTCCCCCTCCCCCAATTCTACAAAGAAAATTTACATTTCTAATATGTATGTAATAATATGTATGTAAAGTATGATAACTGCTCACAGCTTCTCTCAAATTGATACAAAAGTAGCTGTGATATCCAAAAGACTGTGGTGTCCCATAGGACATAGATACAAGTTCTTCTAAAACTGCAACTTGTAAACATTTTCCCTGTATGACCTCCACTGTAGGATTTAATTTTCTGGAACCAAAATAGAATTTATTGTACATTCTAGCAAGTAATGTCGTCTCTCAGATGGATGAAAATCAACATGCATACATTCTTGTCAAGCATTTCTCCATTTTTGGCATACACCCTGTTAGCAAGACAGCATTTCATCATGGGCTTGCATGGTTGGTTGCATGCCAATTTATTTTCCCATACTGTCTTGGCAACCAGTTTCTATTTACCAAGGGACATTTAGGCTACTATTCTATAGCCACTCACCAGGAAGGAAGTTAATGGGACTTATCTTTTTAACAGACATTTATAGGATTGAAATGTTAGATATTTGCAGAAAAGTAAGGGGGAAAGAAGTAAGTAAAGTTGTAAGACTGGGGAGAAAAAACAGTAAAATAGAACAATTTGCCATTTTCTGTGCTTTAATGACTATCTTATACTGAGGTAGACTGATGAATGTCACTGTGTAATTTCTAAACAAAACTGATTAGCTTCAAAGAACAGGTAAAAACTTCAGAGAATACTGTATTTTTAGCTCCATAAGACACATTTGCTCCTCCTAAAAAGTAAGAGGAAATGCATCTTATGGAGCGAATGCATGGTCTCTGGAGCCGAATTGCCCAGGGGCAAAAGGCAGATTGTGCTTTTTTATTTTTATTTTAGAAAGAGCTATGCTAAAGGCTAACAAGAGGGAAAGAGGATGTTGAAAGGAACCTGCTCAGCTGCTGATTGCAAGAGATCGGGGAGGGAGATAAGGGACGCTAGCTCCCTTCCCTTCCCGCCCCGCCCCCTTGCCCAGGCCTCCATTGTTGAATGTTCTGCAGATGGAGGCTGTTTGTTTCCCCAGCGACATGTGACTGGCTGATTAGATTATCTGTCTGGAAACTGTAGAAATGGCTCCCTTTCCTTTCCTAAAGAAGCTGCAGAACTGTGAGTTGAACCCCATAAAAACAGGATTTCCCCCCCTTTGCAAGGTAAGCTCAACAACTTTGAGCTGATCCTCAAAAATGGAGCTTTCCCCCTTTGCAAAAAAGCAGCACAACTGTGAGCTGACCCCCCCTCCCAAAACGGGGCTTTTCCCATTTGCAAAAAAAGCTGCACAACTTTGGGCTGATCCTCAAAAAAATGGAGCTTTCCCCCTTTGCAAAAGAAGCTTCACAACTGTGAGCTGTTCCCCGCAAAAAACAGGGCTTTTCCCATTTGCAAAGAAGCTGCACAACTTTGAGCTGATCCTCAAAAAAATGGAGCTTTCCCCCCTTTGCAAAAGAAGCTGCACAACTGTGAGCTGATCCCCAAAAAACCAGGGCTTTCCCCCTTTCCTCCTCTAAAAATTAGGTGCATCTTTTGGTCAGGTGCATCTTATGGAACGAAGGTACAGTATTTGTTTGGCAACAATTGATTTAAATTTTGAGAGCATTTTGGTTCTTTAGATATAAAATACAGCAGTGCTTCTTTGCCTCTAAAGCCCATAATACTTTCAGTCACAGTGAGGCCAATACATGGCTTCTTTTGATTACAGTTTCTGGTTTTTCAAATCCTTAATATTTGCTGTAGCCACTAGATGTTGTTACTATTAATTCACTAATAAATAACAATAGTTGTAGCCTATAGTTCCACTGTTCTTGCTTTTCTCATTTCTTCTTATTTATTCCATATATTTTGTTGGTAATTTGCTGCTGAGAGTTTTAGTGTGCTTTTTTATACCATGAATGCTTTAACCTTAAAGCACTGCAGCCTGAAGACAGAAAACAGAAAATGTTGTATTTAACTTGCCTTGTTTTTTCATCCACTTTGAAGGTTTCCTAACAGCTATGAGGCAGGAAGTGACTCGAGCACATAAAGGATGGGCTTTGGATACAGTAACTATCCATAATGAAGTGCTGAAACAAGCTAGAGAAGAAATTACAACAGCCCCTCCTGTATGTGTGACATATTTATATTTTGGCATTAATTTCAGAACTTACTCATAGGAGTTGCATCCAATGAAATAATTCAGCTTGCTCAAGGACTTCCACTTGTGTAATGGAACTTCTCTCCCTCTCCTCCCCCCATGCTCAACAGGGTTTGACGAAACCCAGAAGCACTGTGCAAGTGGAAGTCCTTGCACAAGCAGGATTGTTACTTTCTCTCTCTTTTTACTGGCTTGATAAGAGCCTAGAAGCAGCCTTTTCCATAGCAAGCATGGAAACCTAGACTTCTAGCCTAGGTTTTTAAAATACCATCTGCTAAATAGACAGACATAAGAACAGAGTAATTTATCCTCCCTCCACCAACCAGCCTGCTGCATTTCTGCAATGGTTATGGAGAAATAGACTTTCCTTCTTCCTTGACTAGTACTGAAACCAAATGGGGTGGTGCGCGGGGTGTGTGTGTGTATTAGAGTATTATGTACCCACTTGCATGGAATTTCATGAACTCACAGTGGAATTCCTGGTCACCTATTATTAAATACATGACTGTGTTATATGGTAATGAAGTGGTAAAACTATTCATTGTGATCCTTACATTTTACTACACCATTGCTTGTGCCTGTAAAAAAAGCAAGGGTAGCCATCATGTTTTGGACTACAACTCCCAGACCATCAGTTACATTGCCTGAAACTGATGGAAGTTTTATTCCAAAGCATCTGGAGGGCATCGTGTTGGCCAACCTGATATAACTATTTGATATTGATCATATTATAGAATCCTGATAAACCTGATAGGCTAAAAGGTGAAGAAACATTGCCCTAAAAGCATTTTTTTCTAGGTTTATTAATCCATAATTAATACACACACATACACACACATATCCATATACATATACATATATATATATCGGTGTGTGTGTGTGTGTGTGTAATTATCACACTCAAGTGTTTTGTTTATTTCTAAAAAATATATATCTTGTCTTCTCCCTACCATGGAATCCAAGGCAGCATACAGGTGGTTCGGGCACTAGCCAGACCCAGAGCCATTTGGCATCAACAAGGTGGTGGCCTCATGTTGCTTTCAGACCATGAAGGCACAGTAGCTATTTTTAATCTGCTATTTGGGGTTGGAAAAGATTCCCTACCCCACCCTAGATAAGACTTGCCGAAGACCATAGAGGGTTTAAAAAGAAAAAAGCAAAAAGCGACGAGCTGTTTGCCCTTCCACATAGCAGTCCAGGACTCCTGCTGTAAGACCTACCTGCTGTTGTGCCTTAAAACAGTTATTTTGTCTTTTTGGTGAGCTCAATATCTTAACATTTTTCATTCCCATATGGTGCAATTTCAGGAACTTTGTGGATCAATTTTTTATTACAATTTCAAACTTTGCTAATTATGCCACATCTTATATTGAATAGGTTAAGTCAAACAGTCATGTTGTAATTTTAAAAGCAGACACTTTTCTATGCATAATAAACATCAAATTCTTTTCACACAGGAAGGGGTATATATTTATGGATTGTACTTGGATGGAGCTGGATGGGATAGACGTAATAATAAACTCACTGAATCAACTGCGAAGATTCTTTTCACTGTGCTTCCTGTTGTGCATATATTTGCGATTAATACAACTGGCCCAAGAGACCCTAAACTCTATGTTTGCCCCATCTACAAGAAGCCAAGGAGAACCGATTTGACCTATATTACTGCAATCTACCTAAGGACAACTGTCTCTCCAGATCACTGGATACTGAGAGGAGTAGCCCTCCTGTGTGACGTCAAATAAAGCTTGATCCTTCGATTTTGACAAACACACTAAAATAAGATGTATCAATCATTTAAACTTTATTATTAAAGGGGTACACAAATTGACTTTTTCATTATTAACTATTCTCTTCCCCCATAAAGTCCCATTTGCTTTATAATTTCCAGCAATTCTACCTTGTACAGTTATGCTTTAGTATTATGACTTTTGTCAACTATATTAAATTTTTCTCTTGCCAAACTGAAAAATCTAGTTTTGTGTTTTAATTTCCCCAGCTTTCCACTTACTTTTTTATTGTTAGTGGAACATATTAGCCTAGTTAACTAAAAAATTATGCTGTATTTAGATTTAGTAGCCCACACATTGGGAAGATCAGTGGAACCAAACTGGCACAAATCCAAGTACCCTATTTTGACTTTTTTGTGAATCAGACTGCCTATCAGAAACTGTTGAATGGATATAAATCTTTACCATAATACAAATTGTTAATCGGTTTTTTTTCCTCTGAAAAAGACAAACCACTTACACCAACATGCTTCTTTTTAAGCAAATTTTTGCTGCATTAAAGACAATGGAATTAAGTAAAATGAAGTTAAAGAAACGGTGGCTTAAGTGAGCTATTCATCACAGTCAACATAAACAGGATAATGGTTGATATTGCAATATATTTGATTGGGGAGATTTCCTTCTCAGGAACTGCCCCCATCCCCTCTGCCACTACTTTCGGATGTGTTTACTGGAGATCAAAAGCTAACAGTACTGTACTTGGCCCAGCAATAGTATTGTGCATACCTTTGATAGTCAACAAGAAACATTTCCTTCTAACCCAGGAAGAACTTGTCAGATACCAGAATGCTTACCAATTATAAATGCTTGTGGGTAAATGCTATTCATTTGTCATTTGGATCCTTTGAGAGTCAGCGTGGTGTAGTGGTTAAAAGCGGTAGACTCATAATCTGGTGAACCAGGTTCGCGTCCCCGCTCCTCCACATGCAGCTGCTGGGTGACCTTGGGCTAGTCACACTTCTCTGAAGTCTCTCAGCCCCACTCACCTCGCAGAGTGTTTGTTGTGGGGGAGGAAGGGAAAGGAGAATGTTAGTCGCTTTGAGACTTCTTCGGGTAGTGATAAAGCGGGATATCAAATCCAAACTACTCCTCCTCCTCCTCCTCCTCCTCCTCCTCCTCCTCCTCCTCTTCTTCTTCTTCTTCTTCTTCTTCTTCTTCTTCTTCTTCTTCTTCTTCTTCTTTGCTTTGAAGTTGGTTTGGTGATACAAATTGTGTGTGTGTGTGTGTGTGTGTGTGTGTGTGTGTGTGTGTGTGTTTCCAATAAATATAGAACCAAACCCAGAGTAATCTAATGCCAATAGTCACATATTTATTTGGGGGGTGGGGGGAAAGAGTTCTTATTCATTCTGAGATCAATTATTTCTCTCTTCTGGTTAGTAAAAAAGAAAAAAAGGATTTTGTTCACGGCACTGTGAGGACACAGAGTTTAAGTACTGTAATAATCATTAAGTGACTGGGTAAGATGAGGCATTTATTATTAATCCTAATGCAAAGTTTGTTCAGAATTCACCTCTCAGAGTCTTAGGGCAGAAGAAATCATTCACTAAGCCGCCAGGGTTTGCGAGTCAAGTGGCTGATTGTCATTGCACTCAAACACCTGTTCACTTCAGTCAAAGAAACAAGCAGTAAGTAGGATGCTTACTCCACAGGAAGCCAATTGCAGCTAGTAAGTCTTTCAATTTACTTGAGGTTCACCTTTAATATATAAAAGCAGTCTGACAGGCAGAGGTAATATCCAACCCCCCTCTGGAATCTAACCAAACTATATCAGATGTGGTTATGCAATGTTGTGGAAACAGCCAACCAGGGAACCTGTCACTGCTCTGAGGTTTGTGCTCCTCATGCAAAGGAACTGCTCTTTAATGCTGAACACTAGAAAAGATACAGGGAATCTTCACAGGATGGGTGCCTGGTAGCGGAGATAGAAAAGCCCCCTTCTCTGACATCCTGAAGGACTGCTGCAAGTCGATTTAGACAGTACTGAATTAGATGGATGTTAGGAACATATTAGGTAAAGGTAAAGGGACCCCTGACCATTAGGTCTAGTCATGACCAACTCTGGGGTTGCAGTGATCATTTCACGTTATTGGCCGAGAGAGCCGGTGTACAGCTTCCAGGTCATGTGGCCAGCATGACTAAGCTGCTTCTGGCAAACCAGAACAGCACACAGAAACGCTGTTTACCTTCCCCGCTTGGAGCGGTACCTATTTATCTGCTTGCACTTTGACGTGCTTTCGAACTGCTAGGTTGGCAGGAGCTGGGACCGAGCAACGGGAGCTCATCCCGTCGTGGGGATTCAAACCACCAACCTTCTGATCGGCAAGCCCTAGGCTCTGTGGTTTAACCCACAGAGCCACCCATCCACTTGTTTCTAAGTCTTCCCTTTTTTCAGATATCCTGCTGCTCCAAAATGGCCTTATACTATGACAGTTCTGGAGCTGGCCTGGTAATTTCCCACCCATTGGAATCAATAGGAGGGAGGGTGGGGTCGACCAGAGGAAAAAAATCCAAAAGCACAGACTCTTCTTACCTTCCAGCCAGGCTGCCATGAACATTTGGGGCTTTGGTTCTGGCACTGGATAGGTAATTGCCTTATACAGAGACCATTGGTCCATCCAGCTCAGTCTTGTCCACACTGACTGGCAGTGGCTCTCCAGGGTTTCAGGCAGAGTTCTTCCCCAGCCCTATCTTGAGACCCAAGGGATTTAACCAGGGACCTTCTGGTGCAAGGCAGATGGGGTGCTCTACCAATGGAGTTCAGTCCTTCCCCAAGGAATTCCCTCCCTCCTGTTAGAATTGCTCAGTAAGTTGTAGGAGAAGCTTGTGAATATGAACTGACTTGCTATGGGCTTTAGGAAATGAGAACAGTATATATTTCTTACTGAGATAAGTTCTGAGATATTATCATGCAAACAGGATTCTCCCGCGTGCGAAGCATTATAAACGGCACCATCTACAACCTTAGGGGACTCCCCAATGCTTACTGAAGTACACACTTTAAAAAATAAGGGAGGGAGGGGGAAAGAACCACAAAAACCACTGAGGACTGAGCAAGATTGTTGCATGGGAGATGTGTGCTTGGAATGCAGTATCCTGGAACAGGGCATGGCTGGCTGGAACCCTGAACATTTTGTTGCAGGCTCTACTTGTTTTTGTAGAGCACTGAATTATAACTGCTGCCAGGCAAACATCACCTGGCTATAAAGGAAAAATGTTCTGACTTCATTTCCGATATACAAATTTCAGATCTCTAAATGGTCCCCCCCCCCCCCCGCAGCTTGAAGTAACATGCTCTGTGGCTCATAAGTCTTGACTTCTAAGCCAGGTGCAATAGCATTTAGTGAGCTCAGGGGGCTCCTCTGTTTCTGTTTCCAATTGTCTCTGTAAGAAATGAACTTAAACACATCTATCTGCTACTGCTACAAATGTCAGTTTTTAAGTGTCCTAAGAGGTTCCCCCCCCCACTTATCAACAGCAAATCAAGTACCCCTCAGAGCCCCAAAGAATTGTAATTTATCAAGACCCTTGGTTGTCCTTTCTGATGTTGTTCTGGGCAACACCTCCCCAAAACTCAATTTAAAGCTGCTCTTAAAAGTGGAGTACAGATTTCCCTATAGTAAAAAGTCATCTGGAATAATCCCCTTGGAGGTTTTCACAGGGTTCTGCAGGTCACAGATGCAGGAGATATTTATGGCATTTACTACTTGAGTAAAGCAAGGTAAATGTGCAACTTCTTTGTATTTGATAGGTCAGATAGAAAGTGTCGAGTCACTTTCTGGAAAGCTTTTGCCGCAATACCTGAGTCCAACCCTTTTAAACTCTGCTTTAACCGGAAACATGAACTGCAAAAACCATGGGCTGACACAAATGTTGCAATTTTTAAAAATGAGGAAAATGATGTATGTATACCATATTGCACCTAGAATTTCTCTAAGTGGTTCACAAATTATAATGTGGTGCACAATGCTTAATTTAAAACTATGCACAATAATTCCAAAATCAATAAAAACCAACAGACAAAAGCAATGGCAATGCCGAAGCTCCAAAATTATAAGGTAAAATAAAATGGAAAAGGAACTGCAAAATAAATAGGGCTTTACTTCAACCATGTAAATAAGCCTACAAATGTTTTTATGAGCCTGTGGTTCCATGCTGGATGCAGAGAAGAGGAGAGAAATGCAGGATCCTGGCCTCTATGAAGGCTAGTGGAAAACATTGTCTTCTAGCAAACATGCTGGTAGGGGAGGGACAGAAATGAGGGAGCCGCAGCTAGCACAGAAGCCAAGTGTACTGGTGAAGTAGGGATAGAGAGATCCAGCCCCTCCTCCATGTAGCAATCCTTAGTTTCAATTCCTGGGATCTCCAGTCTCTGTGTGTGCATCAATAATACTGGGCTAGATGGTGCTATAAGACAGTTCCTTATTTTAAATGAACAATTTGGGGCCTTATTTTATGGAGGCCCATAGCTCAGTGGTAGAGCATCTGTCGTGCATACAGAAGGTCCCATATTCAATCCCTTGCATTTCTAGCTAAGGCTGGGGGAGGCCCTGGCCTGAAAACAGCCACTGCCAGTCAATGTAGACTACACTGAACTAGATAGCTGCCTATCGCTACTAAGTGAGTTGTTAAATATAAGGCTGCTTTACTCCCTTATGCATTAACCAGCACCATGGTTGTACACCCCTTAGATACCTCTCTCCCTCTTTTCAGCATGTACTAACTTTGGTGTACAGATCCTGGCTTACATCAAACCAAAGCTCCCCATAACATCCATAATGTTGTTTAACAAACTAGATTAGCCAGGATTGGTTCTCTCTCTGATCTGATCCTGGCTTCTCATCCTGTCTTCCTAACTGACATTGATACAGAGTTTCCCAGGTTGGGCAACATGGGGAAGTATGGCTTCATGGGGAAGCTAGTACACTTATTAGGGGATGAAAGAGAAAATCAGAGGAGAGTTCATCTGTGGTTCCATAAACCATGGTTTATGAAGCTCTGGATAAATATCTTAACATAGTAAATGGTTGTCCCGATTATAAGATTCATCTGAATATGATGACAAAGTTAGTATCAGAATTAAATATGGCACTGTTTATCAAGCAAAGTTATCTCAGACTTGAGATTATTTAACCTGTATGTTAGTTGCTTTGTTTCAGACACATCTTTTCCAGAAACTGCTTTGCCAGTTGTTTCTCAGTGAAAGGAAGTAACTTCTCCCTTGTCAGTTCATAGAGCAATGGCTTCTTCTTGCCATAAATCACTGGAATCCTGAATTAACCCAATAACCTGCTCAAGGAGGAAAATATTGCTGCTATCTCAACATATTGGATAATACTTCTTAAACTAAATTAGGACTGGAACACCTCTCTTTTTTCTAATTTCAGCAAGCAGCATCTAGTCAAAGTCCCATTGACTTAAACAGTAGACAATTAAACACATGCTTTTAAGAGTCAATGGGAGTTAAAAATCAATGGAAGGTTAAAATGTTTAACTTCTGCTGGATTGTGCTCAGTTAGCACTTGGGCACTCTTTAGTTAACTTTCTACATGAAAGGCAATATATTTAAGAAAAAAACACACTGACTGGATGTCTGCAGTTAAGTTGTTCTTATCCTTACACTGCCTCTGATGTGGGAAGCGGAATTAAGCTTTTCAGCAATGACACATTGGTCAATTGATGAAGTTAAGAGCTACTGAAAACATACTCCCACCACAGCTGAAATGCCTTTCATCAATGCCTCCCACAATTTGGTAAATTGCTCAATGTTCCCCTTGCCTCTACGGAGAAATGCCCTGTGTTATTCTGGTCATTAAGAATAACTGACTTGAGCCTGTTTTCTGCTATTAGATAATGGCTATTTGATAGCTATAATTAAAGTGTAGCATTTCTATTTGATCTTTCTAAATGTGCTTTTGATTAACTTAAACCACATTGCCCCAGAGAATAGCCAGAGGATTGCATGATTCTACTACTCTGTTAAAGCTAAGCAGCACTCAAACCTGTGTGGAAGTCCCACTTGCTCCACACTTCCTGAAGGACAAGTGGAATATGTATAATAAATAATAATAATATGTATACTTCTGTACCATAAACACTTTTCAGATACCGAGGCCCATGGGGGAAAAACCAGCAGTTCACATTACATTAGATTCATTTCAGATAAAGATAGCAGCAGCCACACTGTGGATGAAACCAGACATTTTGCAGTCGGATCCATGATCGGATCTCCCAGCAATTTTATTTGTAGTTTTGGTGCCATGAAATGGGCGTTAACTCCTCCCTTCCCTTGCAATTTCCCCAATCTAAAGCACCTCCTGAAGTGCTAAAAATGCATTCAGCCAGGACGGTCAATATTTTAACCATTTGCCACTAAAAATGTTGCACATTGTTCTACAGCACACCTTATGTGGTGCCTTTTCCTGATATGTGCTCTGCTTCTGAAGTTTTCACCATTGTCAGTACTTCCTTATATAAGTCCTGACTATACCGACATGTTTAGGAGTCAAGCATCTTGCAATACTCTTCACTCTTGCCATGCACTTTATTCTCTATCAGAGCCTGTATGGCCTTGTATTATTTAATAATGCCTGTTGATGTACAGCGTCTGCCTACCTCTCTCTAGAATGGGGAATGTGTCATTTCTGACCTTTGACGACCTCTGTACCTTGCCAACTCATGGAGATGTTTTAAGGTCCCAATGAGTAACAGCCAGATAGGCAGACTGTTAAGCTGCAGAGCAGTTCTAGCAGTAAGCCTCATTGAACTCAATGGGGCTTATCTACTATATAATATCCCACTTCTTCTCAAAAGCAGCATAGTTGGTTCCTCCCTACAAGCTGTGAGAGATGTTAGGCTGCAAGAATGTGATCAGCCGAAGACCACTCAGTGAAGTTTGCAGGCAAGTTGGGATTTGGAACCAGGCTCCTTGGCCACGTTGGCTGGGGCTGATGGAAGTTGGGAGTCCAATATCAGGAGGACCACAAGTTAGCAAACCTGATCTAAGATGTACTTCTAGATGACATGCCCTTCCATCCCCAACTGAGCAGGCAGCACACATTTAAAATAGCCCAGGGAGTGCAGGAGGGAAAGTTTGGGACAGAGAAAATGTTCCCCACTTCTCTGCTCTCAACTGCTAGCACTTAGTGCCATAACAGCTACCAGAACACCAACTCCTTTGCTTCCTATTCAAGCTCCAGTAATGGTACTGAGGGACCTAGGGAAACTACAGGTGGGAAGTATCCTTGGAGCTCTCAGTCACCAAGGTTCCAGTGAACCCTGAACATGGTTATTCTAAAGTTGATATATTCATTGTTGAACAAACATGTCAATTTTATCATCACTTGTTTCAACTGAAATGACATTTACAAGGCTGCAGTAAAGAACCATTATGTTTCCATGCTCATTGTTTTAGATTTCTCCTTTGAATACTCCCATCAGAACAGATGTAAGGGTCAAACTAATTTCATTGCAATATTTGGGATAGGCTGCGTTATCATCATTGTTTGTCAGCTTGTCCCATCCCTTTCAGAGACACATCTCAACAAACAAAACAATATAATATAATTGTCTGTTTTCTCTCGATGCAAAAAAGTCAGGTTTTGTTGATATTTAATGGTGAATGCATTCTGCAAACAATCACTTGATATTTTACTTTTGCAGACTTAGGAGACGGTTCTTAAAAAGTGTCGAGAAGCCTCTGTCTCCACTAAGAGCTGTTTCACACATTATGTACTGTATAATGGTGACATTTGTCGCTGTGGTTAGGGCAAGGAGCTAATCCTGCTTCCCTGGGGCAGTTATCTGTAGAAAACACACATTTGCCACAGAGATATATGGCACATATATATTTATATAAAAGCATTTCTAAACCACTTTTTATTTCATTTCACTTTTAATTTGTATATCACCATTCTATATTATTATACACAAGGCAGTTTACAACAACAAAATATACACCTTATAATGATCTCATCCAATACAAAAGTAATAATAAAAACAACTTTAAAATAGACAACTAATGTCCAATAAAATTCAATAACCCATTAGAATATAATAACACACAATAAAATTAACTCTAAATATCATCAAATAGCAATTAAGCAGGACTTCACTCTTAACGATTACAATAATTACTAACTAAAATCAATAAAAATAGCAGCAAGTCACAGTGCTTAAATAACATAAAACTTTAGAAAATGTAAAAGATTGACTACTTAACACTTTAACTATACTATAGTAGTATAGTTACATTTCTGTATGATAAAAAAGAGAGGTACAAACATAAAAAATAATACTATAATATGCATGTGTATAATAAAAAAATGCACGTGTAAGCATTTTACATTTAAAAATATTTAATATGTTGTGTTTGCCGTTTTTCACTGAAAGATAGTTTGATGACTGAAGTCCATTTAATAGCAGACACTGCAGTGATTTATATGGTGAAAAGCTCCATGAGTTCAAACTAAGCATCCTGATGAGGCAAGTCTAGTGGATCCAATTTTTAAAGAAGTAAAAATGGACATTCCATAGCTATAAATCTTGTGTGGCAGTTCAACCATTGAGATTTGCTGAGGTTTTTGTGATTTTACCTTTGGGTGATGCATGAGAGTTGCTTAGGCCCTTTTCTGTTGCAACATCTCATTTATGAACAACTGTGCAACAATGCAGTCATCCACTCAACATTTTACCTCAACCTTTGGGACCTGTGAACAGGATGAGGAGCCTTCACAGGCCTCTCTAGAGCACAGAATCAGTCTTTCACTGCTAATCTACATTGAGGAGCTGTGAGGCAGACATCCAGGGCTCTACTCAGCAGAAAGGTCTCCTGCTGTAGCACATTTTGAAGTGAAGTAATACACATTAGCACCTAAAAGTAGGAGTGTGCATAAGACCATTAAGTCCAGCATCTAAAATTATCTAACTTGCGTTTCAGTCCCCACCATTTCTATATCCAGGAGAGCAGACATGGGGTGGGTAGACTTCAGACTTTTGGGCTCTACTTTGTTTTCTCTTTTAGCTTTAAAGCAGAAACCCTTTTATAGTGGTACCTCGGGTTACAGACACTTCAGGTTACAGATGCTTCAGACTCCGCTAACCCAGAAATAGTACCTTGGGTTAAGAACTTTGCTTGGATGAGAACAGAAATTGCGCGGCGGCGGCAGCAGCAGTGGGAGGCCCCTTTAGCTAAAGTGGTACCTCAGGCTAAAAACAGTTTCAGGTTAAGAACGGACCTCCGGAAAGAATTAAGTTCTTAACCCGAGGTACCACTGTATATATATTTTTCAAAACCATTCCTGCTGTACCTAACTCTGCCCCTGAGTTTTGAACAATACAAACATATAAGATCCACGATCTTTTCCTCACAGCAGCCAATCATAACTATGGAAAGCCTACCAAAAAAAGCCTTGCGTGAGTGCTCTCTTCACTTGTGATTCCCAGCCGCTGGTATTCTGCTTCTCAGCAAAGAGAGAACTTTCTCCACATCATATTTATTCACCTTTACCATATTCCCCTTAGAGGGACCCAGGTGGCGCTGTGGGTTAAACCACAGAGTCTAGGGCTTGCTGATCAGAAGGTTGGCGGTTCAAATCCCTGCAACGGGGTGAGCTCCCGTTGCTCGGTCCCAGCTTCTGCCCACCTAGCAGTTCGAAGGCACATCAAAGTAAAGGTAAAGGTAAAGGTAAAGGGACCCCTGACCATTAGGTCCAGTCGTGACCGACTCTGGGGTTGCGTGCTCATCTCACATTATTGGCCGAGGGAGCTGGCGTATAGCTTCCAGGTCATGTGGCCAGCATGACAAAGCCGCTTCTGGCGAACCAGAGCGGCACACGGAAACGCCGTTTACCTTCCCGCTGTAGCGGTTCCTATTTATCTACTTGCATTTTGACGTGCTTTCGAACTGCTAGGTTGGCAGGAGCTGGGACCAAGCAACGGGAGCTCACCCCGTCACAAGTGCAAGTAGATAAATAGGGACCGCTCAGGTGGGAAGGTAAAAACGGCATTTCCGTGCGATGCTCTGGTTTGCCAGAAGCAGCTTTGTCATGCTGGCCACATGACCCGGAAGCTGTTTGCGGACAAACGCTGGCTCCCTCGGCCTATAGCGCGAGATGAGCGCCGCAACCCCAGAGTCGGACATGACTGGACCTGATGGTCAGGGGCCCCTTTACCCTTTACCTTACCATGTTCCCCTTAGTTACTCCCTTCTTTTTCTTCTTCTCAACTAAGAAGACCCAAATATTGCAACTTTTCCTCATATGGAAGGCAACTTTTGTTTGTGTGAAGGGACTGGCGACTGAAGAATAAAGGCGGCTCTTGAGACGTTTGCTCCAGATCACTTACAGTGACAATCCTCTGTAGGTCTACTCAGAAGAAGCAGGTAGTGGTTGACAGTGTGACCCAAGCAGCACCGTCAGATTAGCCGGAGAAATGGATCCTGCTTCCCAGCAAGGCTGCCCTCTCTTACCCTTTCCAATCGCGCTCGAAAGTACAACCTCAAAAAAGGGCTCGTGGGTCTCAAGGTCGCACTTCCTCCCGGCACTCCGCGCTCTCGAGAACCAACGAGCAGGTGGAAAGCTCTTCCCAAGACGAAAAGCCAGCGGCGGGGAAACACCTACCGAGCGCTTGTGTTCGGTGCCCAAGGAGTAGCCATGGCACGAGGATCAACCCCGCGGGAAAGACGGCTAGCGCGAAGTAACAAGCAAGGAGCAGCGTCTGCGATCACGTGGCGGCGAGGGGTTTGCCCAGGGAAGCCGCGCGGGGGGCGCCTCACGGCTGCGCCGCATTTCCTCGGCGTCCGAACTCCGGCTGGGGGCGCGTCCTGCGTCTGGAAGCGATTGGCTGCCGAGGCGCGCGCGGGGGCTGAGCTCCTCGCCGAGGCGGCCCCCTCGCCCAGCTTACAAATGCCGGCAAGCCCGCGCGCCAAACTTCACTCCAACTCCGCCGCTGGGCGCTCTCGCGCTCTCCTAGTTGCGCGCCTGAGGTGGCCTCTGCGGCTGCTGTGGCCGAGGCGTCTGCCGGGCTTGCGCTTCTTGGGGCAACTCCCGCGGCAGAGACATGCCCCCGTCGTCGGCGCCGGCTGCTCCCTGGAAAAGCTTCACTCTGGCTTTGCTCTTAGCCACCGGCGGAGCGACTCCCTCGAGGCGGGTGAGTCGCGACGGGGAAGAGGCTGCGGGGCGCGGAGCGAAGGCGCGGGGCTGAGCGCTGTAACCGAGGGCGCTTGGCCAGGTTGCAGCTTGGCTACTACTACTTGACGGGTTTTGCTTTTCTTTGCTCGGCTTTCCCTCCACGGTCTTGCCCCGCGCGAGTGCGAGAGGAAGAGGAGCAGCAGCAGGGCACCATTTGCCCCGAGACACAGCGCTAGGGCTGCCGGAGTCGATCCCTCTCGCTCCCACCCCCAGCTAGCAAAACCAGGGAGCGTCGTCTTTGGAGCCACTTTCTCCCGCCCCTTGGACAACTCACTTGTCTTCAGGCAGTTCGGTCTGCGAGGGCAGAGGATCTCGACGTAGTTGGATTTCTTCGCAGTTACCATTCTCCCTTCCGCCGCTTTCCTCCCTTCCGTAGGCCAAGGGCAGCCGGCTATGCTGCATATATTTATGAGCAATAGTGCGGCAGGTGGGTGGGTGGGGGAGTTCCGTTATAAAGGTGGCGGGGTTGCAGCCACCGTCAAAAGTTTATACGATCTACTCAGTTGTTGTTTTTTAAATCATTGCTTATCAAATGACTGTTTGCAACCGGTATTGCAAAGCAGCATTCAGAAACTGAGTGTTCCACTGGTCTAAGACACGCTCGTCTCAAAATCTTGACAATATAATAGAGACATGTCTGGCATGTCTTAGAGAGTACCCGCGGAGCTGATTTCTCTGTGCTGAAGCTGGGTGCCGGGCGCTCCTAAAGCAAAGCCACTTGATACCAGCTAAAGCATTCTGCTATAGTTCACTCTGGAGCTGTTTCCTACAGCCATACAAGCACTACGGTATTCTGCCTCTTGGTATCTGCTGTTTTGTGTGGCATTACTTTTAGAAGACTGTTGGGGATGGGATGCTCAGGTTAGCTGGCCATAAATGGGGCTGTGTCAGGGACCTGGTTGGCATTAAGTGAACTTGCAAAGCATTGGGATATACCAATGTATATTGTTTGTAAACAGGGACTGTGTTGTTTGCTAGTGGAGAATAAAATATAGGGCTTTCAGAAAGGTGTTGAACAGCCTTATTTGCGCATCGTTACCTTATCTGTACCAGTCTCAGTGCTGGGTTTCAGCATTCTCAGAACTGGGATAGTGTGATGCTGAATATATCTTAAGTACATGCAAAGTCTGTATAAAATGCTTATGAATTTGTGGGTGCTTTTTTTTTCTTTAAAAGGGTAAAATTTCTTACCTTTGTGACTTTAAATATTTTCATGGACTTGAAAATAAATACCTAAAAATGCTAAGCTTTGTGTAGCTGATGAATGTTTTTGCTCATGAGAAAGATGTAATGGTTTGCAATGGGATTCTCCCCCAAGGAAGTGTGCATACAGGCCAAGAATCTTTTGTGGACTGAGCAACTTCACATAAATTTAAACTTCTTAAAAGCATCATGGTTGACCTTCATTTACCTTGAAGTGGTTTTGATTCAACTACAGACATTCTGGACATTTTGACACCTGCGTATGAGCATCATGTGCCTTTTTGCCAGTAGAATTTGGCGCATATTGTAAGTGTTGATCAAAAGGAAATGGTAAATTATGAGGTCAGACTTTTTTTTAAAAAAAAAGCATGCATCCCATAGAAAATTCTAGAAAAGAGAACAATACAGTATGGTTTTGTAATAATGGAATAAACCTCCTTATTTGTCTTAGTTATAGTTGTTAGCAAATTATTGCCAGTCCTCTTGGTTGACACAGCATCCAGAAAGAGCTTTCAAACTAGGTGTCCTGGAAAAGATCCTGAGGGATTTTTTTTTTAAAGTATGGGCAGTAAAAGTATCATGAAGTTCAGTTAGTTGGTCTGAAGATAATGTCCCCCGTAAATAGAATGTTAAGTTTTTGCTGTAGTCTGAGGTTATTCAAAGCATTAACAGGCAGTGCATGGAGCCAAGACTGGATTGCTAGTTGAAATACATGACTTTAAAGAATGGAAGAGAGTACTGTATCAGCAAAATGTATAATTTTGCTTTATTTGTTTTGCCATTAATGCAGAAAGAGTACTTGGTATAGGATAAATATTCTTTTGTGATTCAGTACCTTCAGTACTGAAATAGAGGCAGTGAGAGATTTTACTTTCTTGGGTTCCATGATCACTGCAGATGGTGACAACAGTCACGAAATTGAAAGACGCCTGCTTCTTGGAAGAAAAGCAGTGACAAACCTAAACAGCATCTTAAAAGGCAGAGGCATCACCTTGCCAACAAAGGTCTGTATAGTTAAAGATATGGTTTTCCCAGTAGTGGTGTATGGAAGTGAAAGCTGGACTATAAAGAAGGCTGATTGCCAAAGAATTGATGCTTTTGAATTATGGTGCTGGAGGAGACTCCTGAGAGTCCCATGGACTGCAAGAAGATCAAACCTATCCATTCTGAAGGAAATCAGCCCTGAGTGCTCACTGGAAGGACAGATCGTGAAGTTGAGGCTCCAATACTTTGGCCACCTCATGAGATGAGAAGACTCCCTGGAAAAGACCCTGATGTTGGGAAGATTGAGGGCACTAGGAGAAGGGGACGACAGAGGATGAGATGGTTGAACAGTGTTCTCAAAGCTACCAACATGAGTTTGACCAAACTGTGGGAGGCAGTGGAAGACAGGAGTGCCTGGCGTGCTCTGGTCCATGGGGTCATGAAGAATCGGACACGACTAAACGACTAAACAACAACAACAACCTTCAGTATTTAGCCTTAAAAATGGGGTATTTCAAAGTTTTGTAGCAATACGATTTATATATTTACTATATTTACATTCTGTCTTTCCTCCAAGGAACTCACAACAGCATAGTTGGCTACCCTCCTCTTCAGTTTCTCTTCAGGATAACCATGGAGGTAGATAGCGTTGGCTGACACTGAGTAACCCATGATCATCTTGTTGTGTGCTTCGTGGCTGAATGGGGTTTGAACTTTGGTCTCCTTGGTCCTAGTCTAACCACTGTACCATGTGGACATGTTGAAGAGAGTTCTGGTCCCTCCCCTGCAAAACAACAAAGGTTTATTAAAATCAAATAAAAGGTATAATTTAATAAATGGTCAGTCATTGTCCTGCTTTCAGGAATATCTTCTAACTTAGTAAGTTCCAGTGTCACCCTTGCTTGTCAGGAGGTGTCTGGCGCTTGAGGTCAAGCACAATAATTGCCTGTGAAATGGGTTTGCTTTATGAAGAGGAAAGTGAGACTCAGAGCTCAATGATGAGGATTAGAGGGGATATGGCAGGAATGGTGTCATTGGGGTAGTGGAAGAAGAATGACACACTGTTGCATACTTCAATGGATCCTTCATTAGTATTCCATAGGTCCGAGACTGAACGAAACAGAATTACAAAATGAGAAGATAAAGGATGGAGGAGCAGGAGGAGGCTGCCGCCACAGTAGTGCAGGAGACAGAATGAGGCCATTTCAACAGTAAGGCTTGAGCAGAATGAGAAGATGCAGAACGAAATGCAAAAACTCATATCTTTGTCCCATTTGCTTAAGAGAGCAATCTTAAGATGCAAGCTTCTGTGACAAGGCCTCATGGAGGATGAGGGAGGATAGGCTTAGGCAGTCTAGGCAGATACTGTTTTTGCTGTAGGCAACCCAAGGAGCTGCTGAACAGACAGACTTGAAACAGGCACTTTCTTCTTTAGAATTACATGAGCTCTTGATGCAGTTTTATAACCAAGCCTCTCTGCATTTCTTCTCTTGACCAGGTGGCTTTGCCCTGAGTTAGACTTGTGCAGTCCCTTCTGGTTTCTGTTAATGTGCCCTCATTCTGTCACCTGCAGTACATTACTATACTGCAAAAATGAGGGATCAGTCCCAATGGGGCTGCAAACTTTTTTTAAAAACAAAAGTTTTACTAAATAATAGTAACCTCTTAATGTTGTAATAAAAAGTTGCCAATATGTTAGAGATAATAACATGATTCTTCAAAAAGGAGCTGCACATTAAATAAGGGAATATTATTGCAAAAAGATCCTTCTAAATATTTGCCACAACTCACTATTTCCATTTTTTAAATATGCCCAACATAGGGTTTAAAAAGCAAACAATATGATAACTTGTACTCCACTAACACAACCCTGACAAAATCGAGCAATTTAAAGTTGAATTTAGTAAGACTTATAAAAAGATAACTTTGGGCTGGATGGTACCCTGTGCATAGCTGTCAAGTTCTCCCTTTTTTAAAGGGAAATTCCATTATGCTGAATAGGCTTCCTCGCGAGAAAAGGGAAAACTTGACAGCTATGACCCTGTGAGAATGAAGAGCGAGCTTGTTTGAAAACTCCTTAATACACACAAGACTGAATAAAGGTCATGTAGCAACTAACCACAGAAAATACATATCTCAAAAGATGCTAGTTACAGGTAGGTAGCCGTGTTGGTCTGATGCAGTAAAAAAAAAAAATTAAAAAAATCCTTTCAGTATCACCTTAGAGACCAACTAAGTTTGTCATAGGATAAGTTTGTCATAAGATGTTGTTGATCAGCTAGCTGCCCACATCATAGTTTTCTTGTTCTCTAAGCCATATGTTTAAGTTCAATTTTATACATGGTTATTCAGGTAGGTGTGCATTGGTTTATAGCTTTATTGGCAAAATTATTGGCAAATTTCAAGAAACTCATCCATCTATGCTGCTGGCTTTTCCATTTCTGTTTAAAGTTCCTTAAATGTTTCTAACAAAATAATATACGTCAAACATCTGTTAGTTTAGTGCTGTACTTTATTCGCATTCATGTACTGCTCAACTTGAAATGTGTTCACTTAACTGCATTTCTTGTGCTCTGTTGTCTCTGGGGAGTTCCTCATAGACATTTCTGCTGTTCCAATAATTAACCCATTCAATCAGTGGTATGCAAGGTATCTTGAATAAACTGGGAGGAAATGAAGAGAAGCTCTTTTACCTGCTCTAGACTTCTTGATGTGGACAGCTTGTGTATTATCTGTATTTTATGTGTTGAGGTGTCTTGACAATGCACTTAACTCTTTTTCATTCCTGATTGGATTGTGCCATTGAAGAATTAAAATAAATGTAAATTATGTCAGTTTAAAGATCCATTCTGTTCAAGATCCATTCAGTTGTGAAGTCCTCACAACAGCTACACAAAAATTGATATTGAACGTTGTATTCCTGGAATGTAGTGTATCTCTGTCTGTAGTCCCTTCTCTACCTGTAGTCCATTGTATACTGTGAATATTTTTATAAGCATTTTTAGTAATCAAACTGTTAGCGTCGTGCATTTTTGGACAGTTTATTCATGCTGTCTTCTGAACGAACGTTAAAGTAGAGTGGTCGTTTCAAAGTGGAGAAATCAGTATAGAAGGGTGGAAAGTTCATATATTTGCTGCATTCTATAGATTAGGACAACTCTTTATTGATTGACATAAAAAAATAAAAAATAAAGATTAGGGAAACTTTAAATTGCTGAGAGGAGAAAACATGTATCTTTCATCAGTAAGGAAGGATCTTAGCTTTGAGTCAGCCAGTGAGCTCTCTCTCGTGCACACTTTCTCATGTGTTTTAACATAATAGCTTGCTTCTTCCCATTGTCTGATAGAAGTCATTCAAAAAACTTTAGCTTGAATTTTTCATAACTTACCTTACATCTGCTCTAAAGAGTAAAACTCTGCAGGAAGTTTCACATATTGTTAGTGCCACTTTAAACCATTATGTTTTCTTACATTAAGTAATTGTGTCCACTGCTATTTGAGTTAAGTGGCATGTAAGCATTTATAGAATCACAAAATTGTAGAGCTGGAAGGAACCCTGAGGGTCATCTAGTCTGACCCCATGCAATGCAGGGATCTCAACTAAAGCATCCATGATAGATGGCCATCCAACCTCCACTTAAAAATCTCCAAGGAAGGAGAGCCTGCCACCTGCCCAGGGAGTCTGTTCCACTGTTGAACAGCTCTTACTATCAGAAAGACCTTTATAATGTTTAGCCTGAATCTCCTTTCTTGTAACTGGCAGCCATTGGTTTGTCTCCTACCCTCAAAGTATTTAAATGCAAATCTCCTTTTGAACACCAGTAGTGGAAATTTATCTGCAAATAAGGAAAATTATGAAAGTACTCAACCACCATAACTGAAGGAATATGCTGTCAAATACCTGAAATTCTTGATATATTGCAGGGGGATAAATTAGTAGTATGCCATAAATCTCAATTTCTCTGAGAGAAGACTAGGTACAATGTAATAAAGGTGTTGTGCCATTTTTGACATTTAGGATTTGACAAGCAAAAGACATAGCACCTTCATGTTCAAGAGCAACCAAGCGAGTAAAGCAGTGAAGACTTAATTTTCCCTTAGAGATATTGGCAGTCTTATTCTCTACTTAAAATTTAAGGAAACATTTGCCCAAGCTGAAATTTGCACAACATTCTCATTAGACCACTACTCAATGGTGTGCGTATTTCCATTTAACAGTTTCATGTTTTCCTTGTCTGCTCTCCCTTTTATCATCTTTGGACTATAAACTGTGTCCCTGTTTCTCACTTTAACTGGTTTGCTCAGTCATTTGCTGACCATTTGCTGACTGTATTCCCCTTTTGGACAAAATCAATGCCATCTTCATTGTAGGTCAAACTGCTGTTATCTCTGCGATCCTTATTTTTCCTGGAGTCCCATTTCAGATGAAAGAATGACATCTTTGCTTTAAAAAAGTATACATGAGCTTCAAATGGCGTATTCCCCACAAACTGGGGGAATAACACAGGGCTTATACTTTAACACAGGGCTCTTTTCAGACCACTTTCAGACAATAAAATGCAATCGCATATAAAGGAGAGGTAGCAAGTAAGAGCTGTGACTCTCTCCAGCCTGTGTTTCTTATTCATCAGGTAAGGCAGGCAGGTGTAATTTAAGGGTCTAAAAGTGACGCTGTGAACTTTTGAGTGGGGAAATTGCATAAATGCACTGTGCACTTCTGCTCAAAAGGTTACAGTTCTTTTCCTTGATTTTGGTTGCTGAGACGCCTTAGTCTACACACATTTGCTCAAAGTACCGGTAAGCGCATTTGGTAGCTGTCATTTTACCTCTTTGCTTGTTGCCAGATTTGGAGTGCCCACAACCTCTGTTCAATTTATTAAGGCCTTGACTGAAAGATATAGGATGCTGGTGTACCTGCAGCTTCCTTGTTCTTTCTAAGCAGGAAAGTTTGTAAACAGATTATAATATAGTAGTAATAATACTCAAGTTCAAGGAAACTGAACATGCAAAAATTCTGCTTGTAATTTCCCAGTGCTTAGGGAAAGGAAACCAAGACATAAATGCGCCTTCTGCCAAAGCAATGAATGTTTGCTAACAAATAATGGAGAGGTGCATTTGTTTCAGAGGCATTTTTAAATGGCTCTGTACAATTGCTGCCTCCCATCGGAGACATACGTTTCTTCAGTTCTTGCCAGTGAATGGCAAATAGTTAATTCCTGTTGACAAGAGTGAGAGTTATGCATGGTTGCTTTCCCTGTATTCTGAAATGCATGCTAATATGTACTGTAAAGGTAAAGGTAAAGGGACCCCTGACCATTAGGTCCAGTCGTGACCGACTCTGGGGTTGCGCGCTCATCTCGCATTATTGGCCGAGGGAGCCGGCGTATAGTTTCCAGGTCATGTGGCCAGCATGACAAAGTCACTTCTGGCGAACCAGAGCAGCACACGGAAACACCGTTTACCTTCCCGCTGTAGCGGTTCCTATTTATCTACTTGCATTTTGATGTGCTTTCGAACTGCTAGGTTGGCAGGAGCTGGGACCGAGCAACGGGAGCTCACCCCGCCACAGGGATTCGAACCGCTGACCTTCTGATCAGCAAGCCCCAGGCTCAGTGGTTTAACCCACAGAGCCACCTGGGTCCAATATATACTGTACTTCATCCTGATTCAAGTTGGTGAAAGCTGTAATAAATTGATCAGTTTTGAAGCATGGCCATTTCCTGTTCCTCCTGTCACAAGGCTGCATCTTTTGCACTGTGAAGAGAAGCAGCTTCTGGAAGGGGACAACTCTTGAGTAGGAAAAAAAGGGGGGCCACAGGAGGAAGGATAACTGAGGGAAAGCCCTCAGTTGAGCTCAGAGTCCCAGTCCAAGACTGCTTTGGGTTCAAAAAAGAAAATACTGCAGGCTATAAAAGTGTTGCTCTCTCTCTCTCTCTGGTTGCTTCTAAAGATCTTTGTTTTAATTTGCTTTTTGTTGAAGCAAGTTAGATTTTTAAACAGCTGTTGCTCTGTTTTAAATTTCAATATGATTTCATTGGTCTGCTCAGGAATGCAGGCATCCCCAAACTTCGGCCCTCCAGATGTTTTGGACTACAGTTCCCATCTTCTGCAACTACTGGTCCTGTTAGCTAGGGATCATGGAAGTTGTAGGCCAAAACATCTGGGGGGGCGCAGTTTGGGGATGCCTGGTTAACAGTCATAGCTGCCAAGTTTTCCCTTTTCTCGCGAGGAAGCCTATTCGGCATAAGGGAAAATCCCTGTAAAAAAGGGATAACTTGGCAGCTATGTTAACAGTATGTCTTTCCTTGGTTGTTTATTCCCACCTGGACCTGTCAGATGACCTGACATCTCAAGAGTTTTATTTGTATAAAACTAGAAATAATTGTTGGTGGTAAGCAGGATATTTTCTGGATATTGGCAAAAACATATATATTTGAATGCCGGCCTTTTCCCTTTGTTTAGTAATCTTATAGTTCCCCTTCTCCTCTGAAGTATGTTTTTTTTTTAAAAAAAAAAAAAGCATAAGTACGGGCAGCATTTTGTTTCATCTGTTCTTACAGATACAGTAATAGTTTTGCCAGTCGAAATCCCTATGTGTTAGAAAGCTATTTTAGCTAGTTAGCCTAACAGACAGTTTATACGGACAATCTGATCTATTTAGTGATGGGTGCAGCACCATGTAGATATATACTGTTGTTAATTTAGCTGAATCCCTGCAGCATTCTGCATAATATCTGGGCAGATGTTCAAGGGAAATTAGTACCGCTTTAGTAAGGTATTGACCTCTCTCAAACATAAACTTGTGAGTGGAGCCCTTATCAGCCCTTATGAGCACTTGCACCCAGGAACAGGTGCAAGCAGTACCAGCTGTTTCCTGTATGTCTTGGGACGTGTTCCTCGAAAAACATACGGTGCTGCTGCACCTGTATTGTTGAAGCACTGGGAAGCAGTCATTTAAAAGAATTAAACTATATGTGTGTGTGTGTGTGTGTGTGTGTGTGTGTGTTATGTATATGTTGTTGTTGTTTAGTCGTTTAGTTGTGTCCGACTCTTCGTGACCCCATGGACCATAGCATGCCAGGCACTCCTGTCTTTATAAGATCTATTAAAACCTAATGATCATTACCATAAAAACATCACAGCACCAGCTATTTCATTAGAAACAATCGGTTACCAAAAGCCTGTTGGAATAAGAACAGGCTTATTGTTGTCCTTCCAGCAGAAGGACAACAAGAAGGGAGCCTTTCTAATACACTCTTGGAAGGGAGTTCCAAAGTCTGGGAGCAGCCACTGAGAAGGCCCTCTCCCGTGTCCCTACCAAGCATCCCTGTGAAGGTGGTGGGACCGAGAGAAGAGCCTCCCCTGAAGATTTCAGAGCCTGGGCAGATTTGTTTGAGGGAATGTGGTCTTTCAGATAAGCTGGACCTAAGCTGTATAGGAAAGTACTACTTAGAACTAGTTATCCTAGTAGTGTGCAGAAAAGTATAGATGGAAGAGATGGTAATTCCGGCATGAAATGTTCTTTTAAAATGTTCAGTGGAAACAAAGACTTACCGGTATACAATATATAATGAAACGAGTGCTGTTTGCAGCCAGAATGATTGCACCAAAATGAGGGCATCACAATTGCACTGTTTTTTTTTGAGGATTGAATTCTTATTCACATGTTTAACACAAGAGCTGTAGTAACGGGCAATGAGGAAACAACCAGCAATATCACTTGGTATTCATCTGTGACGGCTCAAATGCAAGATGTAATAGTTGTGAAGAGCATTTGCTTATTATGTGGCTTAGTCATGCTGGCCACATGACCCGGAAGCTGTCTGTGGACAAACGCTGGCTCCTTCGGCCTACAGAACGAGATGAGCGTGCAACCCCAGAGTGGTCCGTGACTGCACCTAACGGTCAGGGGTACCTTTACCTTTAAGGTGTACAATACCATTTGGTTTCATACTTTAGGTATTGCTACCGTTACTGTGGGCTGTGGATTAATAAACAGCCCATTAGTTGCATCAGATTCCAGGCTGTGAATGCATTTCCTGCAAGCACAAGAAAGTGTATAAATTATGTTAGGTGATTCAACCTAGACGGATTGATAGTAGCACGATTTAAAGCACAACACAAGTTAAGGTTGTGCAATGTCATGGACCAAAATGCTAAACCAGCATTGCCAAATACGTTAGCACTAGAAAGCTTAAATTCCTCAAACAATTGAGATCTAGCTTAATACCTTTCAGAAAGTAAGGTTTCTGCTTTGAAAAGGAAACATCTTATTTCACTCTTACACAGTGAAAGCCAACAACAAAGATATTTGGGAGTTTGCAGAGAGCAAAAGTATAGAATGGTAGAATGATTGACTGCAAGACGGATCAGACACCGGGATGGTCATGTTTGCACAAATAGCAGCACAATGTCCCCTCTAAATGGCTCCCTGTGGTGGCTTCCTTCTTCATTGGCGACTACAGTATCTGCTCTGTATGGAGAAGCTTTCTGTATCTCCGCTACTGTGTACCCACTGAAATATGATTTACGGATGTTGTTCGTTTCGCAAGCCCTCTCCATTCACGAACGTAAAACATATTGTGTCTAAACTTCATTTTTTCTTAAGTTGCTCTAATGATTTGCTTTTAAAATCTGTCTGGTGAAGCATATAGGACAGCCTTCTGCATTGCTAACTTCTGTATGTGCCCTTTTCAAATCTCTCCTCACTCTGAGTTGTGTGAAAATTCAGAGGTTGAAGCTACAGCATTTTGTCTCCTTTTAGATGTGGAAGAAATTTAGCTCAGATTGCATTTGAACATGAACCTGCCTGATTTAAACTTTTCAAAACAGTATGCAAGCCAAAGTGCAGCTGTTCTTCAATACAGTATTTGCATTCTTCAAATTGTGCAATTTGGTTCTCAAGCCGCCCAAAAATGTGTTTTAGGTGAACATGTGTTGTAAAAATGCATTTATTCAGGAGAATAACAAAAAGATGCATAGCATTAAGCTTGCACAAATGTCTACATCATTTAAGATTGTAAACAAGAATGTGTATGAAGAGAAATGCAAACTAAGGGCTTACATTAGGACTTACAAACTAAGGATTTACATGAGGACTTAAAATAAGAAAATGATGACTGATACAGAAAAGTGAACAGAACATAAAACTGGAAAAATGAGAAATGGAGAGAAGCATATTGGACAGATTTGCATCCCAAGATGAGAATGAGCACTGGACACTTGGTAGTGATTGTTTATTTCTGTTTATAAATACACACACAAAGTGCAGATAACACAACTGCTTATTCTGCCTCAGATTCTCAGAGAAGACAACTGTCCACCAAGATGGTTTCACCAGTGTCCTACTTAGTTAGTCTTATTCATCCTTCAAAAACTCACAGCTGTGTGTCTGTCCAACCTGCAAAAGTCTAATGGCTGTATCTTCCCAACTTCAGCCCGTATGGGGAACTTGTAGCCCTTCAGAAGTTGTATTCACATTGGCCTTAGCCAGCATGGCAAAAGGTCAGGGATGTTGGAGGCTGGAATCTGTTCCTGGTTTAGCCACCAAGGTGATTCTTTCATGGGGTCTTGGCAAGGCATGCTCCTATCTGGTGTCCTCCCTTCCGGTCCTGAATCTCTGCATCTGAACTGTTCAATCTCTAACTGAGTGAGTGAGCACTGGCTCTTAGTCATGCCCCCTGTGATGGGTGCTCACTCTTACCACTGGTAGTTGGAAGGGGGCTATTGCCAGTCTTTCTACAAAATCACTTGCTAGCCTGCCAATGGCATGGATCGTTTGTACCCTGGCAAGTAAGAAAATAAGAATGCTTACTGGTGGCAGGAGAGTGAGGGGAATATAACTCATTGTGAAACTTCCTGCCTATGTATGGTTTGGCATATGAAATGGGGTTAGGCGCACCATAGAATTGGCTATCGAGCAGAAGCTGCAGAAGGGGTCAGGTGGGAGATTGCATCACAGCAGCTAAATTAGGTTGGAATAAATTTCTTCTGTGGTTGGAGAGGCTACTAACTTTTTTTGTAGCCTTCTGCTAAAAACCGATTTCTCACAGACTGCGCTCTGGCACAAAGAAAGCCATATGTTCTGAAGAGTTGGATATACAGAACGAAGACCCTACCTATTGCAGCAGTGTTGGAAATCTACAGGTAGTGGTATTTTAATTGTGAAGAGTTGTGGGATTGGAACTGTGAAAAATTAGGAGTGAATTTTAGGAACCAGGGTCTGTGATCTCTAGCTATTGTATGGAATGCTATAGAGAGAGGTGTGAGCTCAGTGTTCAATTTCTAAATATATGTACTTGGAGTCAGACTTGCAGAGGAGCAATGCCCGCTTGTCTCACTCTGTATGGGCAGGCAGAGCAGACTTTACTTGCTTAGTGGAAAGTGAAAGGCACTGCACGTGTGCTTTGGGGCAACTGTTTGCTACCAAGCCTGGGCACAATTTCTTGATTGGTGGCTTTTGTAGTCACTGCAGCTCTTAAGAGGTCACTGGGTCCTTGCATTTTCATTGCTTGGCCTGGTGAGCCTGTGCAACATGTAAGATGCCAAATGTAGATGAGAATGGCATCTGATGTTAGCATAGAGAGCCTACATGCTCTTGCTACATATTGTTGATGGTGTCCTTGCTTTTATTGCTCTTAGTGCAACAGCCCATTAATCAACCGTTGTTCAGATTTCCACTTTAATGCTGCTGATTGAATTTCATTGCTGTCTGTTCATCTTCTATGCCTATGTTTTCCCCCTTGTTACTGCTTCTAGGTCTTGATTTCTTTCAGAAAGTAGTATAGCCCCATGAACTCTTCCACTTTGTTGTCGCTCCCTTTCCACTCTTATTTCTCGCAAACTTTGTTGTAGTGTATGGCAGAAACCCTCCCACTCTTGCTCTTTCCCTCCCCTTTTCTATAACAGATAACAAATTGAACAGTTAGCAGCACAGAACTTAAATTAAATTGGGCAATGTAATGGTTTTCTAAAGAGAGGTGTGCAGGGACTTTAGAGTTTTAATTCCCTACTGCCTAATTAGGAGTGCTAGGGCTGCCCCAGACTACTGCATCCCTTATAAAGTCCCCATGTTTTCATTGTTCTCACTCCCTTATGTGTTACTTTATTGTACTTTTATAAAAAACAACAGTGTTCAACCTTGAGCTGAAGGGGGTGTGAATGGCTACAGAGTGTTTCTGCTACTGGGAAGCTAATTTAACAGGTCACAACTGTTCTCAGAACTGAACTGAGATGTCTGATGACGGAATTTATTTTCACTTCTAAATGCACTTGGGGATCTGTGACAGGAACTTAGGCTGTCTTATTGAAGCAGAAGGTATTTATGCTGATCTTCTGCCCCAGATGCCAACAAGCCTGGATTTGTGTTCGTATGTGTATTATTATTATTATTAGGTTGTTCAGTGGTGGCTGGTGCCAGTTGGGGACTGGTAGGGCATTAGGAGGGGAGGCCAACTGTAGGTAGAGTTGGAGCCAATGACAGACAGAGCCAACTAATTCTAGTTTTGTCCCCAGCCTCCTTCCTGTTTTGCTCAAGTGGGGTAAATAATTGGTATATGATTCAATTTAAATGAAGTAGATGCTCCTATATATACACCTGAATTAAAATTCCCTTGAGTTGATAGTGCTGCCTAAATACAGACCTCTTTCATTATGAGGCTTGAATAAAACTGGACTGTAGGTGCTGTGGATGATAGCAAGGTTAGCATCATTCAGCCAAAGTGCAGCAGCACTTTGATAGATTTGATAGATTTGTGGCTTGTTATATATACCGTTTTCCTAACAGAGAAACATGCCAATTGTAGAAATACTGTTTTAAAATACATCCATCTCATAAAAGAAAATGTGTGTAATGCACTATGTGGTGTGACATGCAGAATATTCCTGTAAGGAAGAGATATCTGTCAACAATATTAACCATGATATTGTTATAAATAGAGCAATGAAGACATGGGCTTGCTTCGGCTCCAAAATTAAAAGCTTCCTACTTTGTTAAGCAGTTTTTATTTTCTGTTGAAAGAATATATTATATATATATATATATATATATATATATATATATATATATATGGAGATTTGACTTTTATGTTCCTCAGAACGCTTGTCTAAAGTGGACTCTTGTTCCACAATTTCACTTTCCCTTCAAAATTTTCATTTCATTGTGTAGTGGTGCAATTCATTTAGTTGTACAGTTTTGTTTAGGTTGCTACCCTTTGCCGACTTACCTGGGAGTTTATCCCATTGAACCTGGGGCTTACTACAGAGTAGATAAGTACGGGACTTCCATGCAGTCTCTGCCCTAGAGGGTGAAGTACTCCAGCTATAGCTATTTCTTATCTAGCCTTCCACATTGATAAATTCTTAGTTTTCAGATCTCAGATTGAGTCTTGCCTTTGTTTTAAAAGTACTGAAAAGTACTGTACATGCTGAACTTGACTTATAGAAGTATTCTTCACCATTTTCCCACCTGGGGTGCACCTTTTAAACCACTTGGGAACCATTTCCTTTTCCTTTTCCTTTACATTTTTATGGGGGTAATGCTGGTTCTACAACCCACCATAGATCAGGCTGTGACCTGGTAGCAGGTCCCAATGCACCAGCTGAAGACCACTAAACTCTTTTCTGGCAAACCTTCCCCTTTTGATGGATTGTTGTGATCGTATTGTTACTTGGGAGCCTTTCAGAAACCTTTTAAACTGAATCCATGGGACTGAATTTGGTACTGGTTTTATGTTTATGTTTTTACATACTGAAGAATGGATCAAGCCATTAAGAAGTAAGAAATGGAGGGGGAAATCATCCAGCATGTGTCTCTTAATCCCAGAAAGGTCTGGTGTAGGTCTGAATACATATTAATGACTTCTGTATGTAGGAGGGGTGCCAACTTGAATAAAATATTGTGGGGGTCCAGGTAGGTCCTTCCCCACATAATCAGATGACACAGTGCGTGCACACACACCATTTGCATTGGAATGCCCATTGACTTTGTGGGGGCCTGGCCCCCTCAAATACTTTATTGTGGGGGCCGAAGCCCCCACGGCCCCTAAGAGTTGGTTCCTATGGTATGTAGGGTCTGCATACTTTTGTTTGTATTAAATGCTCTCTGCTTCCCAAACCAGAAGAAATTCCAGGTTCTGGGTTTAGTTTCCTTTGGAGGAGAGAGAAGATAGGAGAATTAGTCAGATCATAGTGGAAGGGAACAGGCACCACTAAGCAAATGCAACATCTCCAGGGAGCAACTTGCATATTCTAACCCCAAAAGCTTTATCACCAGTTCCAGCCTGGAGCTCTCCTGTCTTCAATCATTCTCTCTCCCCACCCTGGCCATTCCAATAGCAAAAAATGAAGCGTTTTGGGCTCAGTTAGACAGGTGTCACTTCCTCTATGCTTTGATGGGTATCTCTCCACAAATGCTCAGTGATTTTTAGCTATCAGTAGACCCTTGCTTGCCATTTGCTCCCACTGATGAAACATCAACCACCATCCTGGTCGATTAACCAGCAAATGAATGGCGGTCTAGCAGCCACAGTGATCTTTCAGATGCTGTGAAAGTGTATGTACGTACTCTCTGGCTCCTGTTGAGCTCTGAAAAGCAGATTAGAAAGCTGCCAGGATGTGAAAAACAAAGGAATCAGATGAGTCACTCTCTGTTCAGTGACCCCTGCATTACCTGAACAAAGCTGGAAATGATATTACAGCGACTGCTGTTTCTTCTTCTTCACGTGTTAAAGATTCTTAATGATATTACTTCTACTTACTGCCACCCTCCCCAAGTGAAATTGGTGAAAGTGTGGATTATCATGTGTGTGTGTGTTAAAAATTGGTGGTTAATTTAAATGCCCCCTTAATAGGAATTTATGAATAGGTGGTAGGTGAGATTCAAAGCAATGAACAAAGGAAGCGGGGAATAGGGTAAGAATGTGTTGCCATGTGTTTTATGTAACTGCGTGGTGCTTGGATACAAAGGTGATAAGTGTTTTTAAAAATATCTGCAATTTCTAGAGCTAGAAATGTGACTCTAAGCTAAAGCTGAGTCAGAGCAATAATATTAATAATACTAATAGATTTATTTATATCCCCCCTTTTTTCTGATGGGACTCAAGACAGGTTACATTTATTATTATTATAAAAATTTGTATACTTCTAAGGGACGCGGCTGGTGCAAGGGACGCAGGTGGCTCTGTGGGTTAAACCACAGAGCCAAAGGCTTGCCAATCAGAAGGGTCGGCAGGTGAGCTCCCATTGCTCGGTCCCAGCTCCTGCCCACCTAGCAGTTCGAAAACACATCAAAGTGCAAGTAGATAAATAGGTACCACTACAGCAGGAAGGTAAACGGTGTTTCCGTGCGCTGCTCTAGTTCGCCAGAAGCAGTTTTGTCATGTTGGCCACATGACCTGGAAGCTGTACGCTGGCTCCCTTGGTCAATAACGTGAGATGAGTGCCGCAACCCCAGAGTCGGTCACAACTGGACCTAATGGTCAGGGGTCCCTTTACCTTTACCTTTATATACCAGTAGATCCCAGGGCGGTTCACAACATAAAATTAGAATATAAAAAAACACAAAATACATAATAAAAATAAGAACAAAAGCAAACCAATAACTCCCTTCCCACAACACATTAAAATAATGGTAGATACCTAGGATATTTATCAGCCCAAGACATATTTGAAGAGGAGCATTTTCTCCTGGCACCAAAATGGATATAATGAAGGCATCAGCCAAACCTCAAAGGGAAGAGCATTCCACAAGCAGGGAGCCACTGCAGAAAACTCCTGTTCTTGTGTTGCCACCCTCCAGACCTCTTGTGGAGGCACACAAAGAAGGGCCTCAGTGGATGCTCTCAGAGTCTGGATAGGTTCGTATGGAGAGAGGTGGTCCTTGAGGTATTGCAGTCCTGAGCCTTTTAAGGCTTTATAGATTAAAAACTAGCACCTTGTATTGGGCCCTGAAACTAATTGGCAGCCAGCACAGTCTGTCCAGGATCTCTGTAATATCAAATTGTCTTGTCCCGGGGAGCAACCTGGCCACCAGATTCTGCAGTAGCACAAAAACTGCTAAAACCATAGAAAAACTAATCATTAAAACACATTTTAACACTGACAGAATTAAAACTATATGGATATATAAAATCTGCTTTAAAACAAGTCATTACAATAAAACAGCAGCCAATTCCCATAAGTCTGTTGGAACTAAAAAGCTGTTACTTGCTGGCAGAAGGACAGCAAGGAGGAAGCCAATCTAATTTCTCTTGGAAGGGGGTTCCAAAGTCTGGGAGCAGCCACTGAGAAGGCCCTCTCCCGTGTCCCTACCAAGCATCCCTGTGAAGGTGGTGGGACCGAGAGAAGAGCCTCCCCTGAAGATTTCAGAGCCTGGTTAGATTTGTTTGAGGGAATGTGGTCTTTCAGATAACCTGGACCTAAGCTGGACCTAACCTAGCAACGAGCGGAAAAGTATAGAAGGAAGAGATGGTAATTCTGGCATGAAATGTTCTTCTTAGGTCTTCAGTGGGAACAAAGACTTATACAATATATAATGAAACGAGTGCTCTTTTGCAGCCAGAATGGCTGCACCAAAATGTGGACATCACAATTTCATTGCTTTTTACAGTCATCAAAAAATCATTCTAAGATCACAGTTAACAGGGATTATTATTATTTAATGAACACTGCAGGGTTTTATTAGTGGCAAAAATGAAAGTGAATGAATGGTCATGTCATATTAGGATATGGGCAAAACTCCACATCCTGCAAATCTTGGCTCTTTAAAAATCTTTCGGGTTCTCATGGCTGTAAAGATGAGAGGACATTGTTGAAAGAAACATCACATGTGGGTGATGGGGTTAAATAATATCTCATTCCAATTGTTACAATTTCCACGGCCTCTCTCTCCCCTTTAAATGACATCTACCCCAAATATATTGGCAAATGAATAGACATTTTACATCGTTAATGTGACCATCGTGGAACTGAATCTCCTTGGCACTAGATTGGGTTGCCTTCTAGCATAATTCTTCTTTAGCACACAATCTGCACAGCTTTAATGTGTAATCATGAATCGTTGTCATTAACACCGAGCTAGGGGATATGGTGGGAGAAAAATTTGACTAGCTAATAAGTTGTACTAATTTTCTTAAAAGGCGTCCTGTTGATCAAGTGATTGAGAGTAGAACTTGTCCCTTCCAAGGTACAATACATGTTCAAGGACAGAAGCTTCTGAGAACATATAGTGTCATTGCCTTCTTGCTACTAAAATGTTTTAATAAACAGTTTCAGGTGTATTCCATCCAGGGTTTCCTTCTGTGCATCAGAAGCTTGTCTCTGTTTTGTATATCTGGAAGAATTTGCTCCCTGTTCTCTTTGCCTTCCCTTTCCCGTTCGTTTGCTTGTGTGAACTGCTTGCCTCTTAATTGTTTCCCCCACCCCCACCCCACTCGCTGCTCAGCATTCTGAGAAGAAATAGGCCCGTTTTCTTTTTAATGTGTCCCACCGACTTACCTAGTGGTTGACTGCTGTTTATGCTATAATGATTATTTACTATATAATTGTCCCATAAAATAACAGGATGGTGATCGCTCAAATATAATTAAATGCATAGCAGCAATAAAAAGTGTTTAATTTTAGAAACCTGCCGTAAAACTCTAGATACATAAATATTTCTTGTCAAAATAGCTTTCGCATAGGCCACTAAATCTGAAGAGGTGTTATCTGCATTGTACTGACTTTCATATGAACCTAGGAAGATGGTCAGATACGCATATGGATAGATGTGTGCGGCTTATGTTGCTGCTAATTCACTTGAATATTTTGACAATGGGATAGTCTACTAAAGCTTAGAGTGTCATTTTCAGAAGATTTGTTGTTCTTTCAAACTTAGAACAGTAAAAAGGTTAATCTTGCCTGCTACAATGTGCAGCTTTTAAAACTACGGGAGAGACAGGCTCCCTTGCTCTTACAAGTTTGTGGCCCCCGCATCCCTGGACCTGCTCCGCATCCCTCTCAAGTTCTTTGTCCTGGTTGGAATGTGTCCTTGAAGTGTGATGATGAGGATGCCTCTTGCTTGCCTGGATGGAGAGTGAGTTTATGGGTGGGTGGAAACCTCTTACCTTGGTATGGTTGGAACGTAGCTTACTGTACAAAGATAAATGTCTCATCCATTGTCCTACCCACTTTTGTCTCTGATCCCAGCTGCCACTGGCATGGGACGTGCTTGCAGAAGGGTACCCACAAGGGAACAACACCCTTGGGCTGAAAAAAGGCTCCTCTCCTCTCCCGGAAACTCTGCATGATGTAATATCTTTGTAAAAAGAGCAATGGGTCACGTGTTGAATACATTTGTGTTAGATTTCCATTCTGTCTTCCCTTATAAAGTTGATTTTTAAACACTGAGTTGTATTATTAAATGATTTGTCACTTCGAATTGGATGCTGCTTTGTTGCCTTGTTGCCAGTCACAAGGATTTCTGCTATGAACAAATGCATTGGAATAAATGGTTAATTCTGTAATCTATAGCACCGTTTATAATATCTCCAGATACTTAATGTTTTAATATTTGGATTAATAACCGTCTGTGACAAACAAAAGATGAGCCATGGGTTAAAAAAATTACTTGGGGTGTTACATTGTTAGGGAGGCTATGATCTAATTTCTCGGGGAAAGTTTTCTTCCAGGAAAGTTGGGCGTTTTATTTGTGATTCTGTGTGTATGGTTCTTTCTAGGTATTCTGCAGAGGTGAATGGATTCCTATTTGCTTAAGACTAGAACTGGGTAGGGAGATGCAAAGCTGCTAGGGTAGGGTTAATGAAGTCCCCCCCCCCCGCAAGGTTGTGTTAGCTGTTGAATGGGTCCTTCAATTTTCAGAATATTATTGTTACTATATTTTCCTTCCTCCCAATTGTACTCTGAAAATAGCTGGGAAATGAAATTCTCTGTAAGTTAAAACTCCAAATGGCTCAGCTGATATTTAAATTTAAGATTTTAAATCTTCCTCCATCCCCTTCCACCATTCCATTCACACTGCCTTTATTCCAGATTAGGGTAAAGATTAGTTTGAAGACTGGTAGTGTAAGGATGAAAAGAAATGCAATGGTGAGATGATAGTGACAGAGGAATGCATGGAATATAGAAGCCCAGTCTGGCCCCAGGAAGAGCAATGAACAATGCTGGACTTCTATGCACTGTGTTAATAAACACAATGCACTGCCTTGAACATTTCACAGCTTTTTTTTTTACTTCAGAACGCCTAGCCCTTATTCCAGGAAGCTCCCTAGATTCCTATATAGTATATGAAGACTTTCTTTCTTGGCTATTATACTTCACTCCATGTAGCTACTGCTTTGTAGACACTCAAATGTGTGTGTGTCCCAGTATGCGGCAGCTAGACTGGTGACAAGGAGCGGCCACCGGTACCACATAACACCGGTCCTGAGACACTGATCTACACTTCGTATCTGAAGAAGTGTGCATGCACACGAAAGCTCATATGAAAATAAAAACTTAGTTGGTCTTTAAGGTGCTACTGAAGGAATTTTTTTATTTTACTGATCTACACTGATCCTGAGAGATCTACACTGGCTCCCAGTACGTTTCCGAGCACAATTAAAAGTGTTGGTGTTGACCTTTAAAGCCCTAAATGGCCTCGGTCCTGTATACCTGAAGGAGCGTCTCCACCCCCACCGTTCAGCCCGGACACTGAGATCCAGCACCGAGGGCCTTCTGGCGGTTCCCTCATTGCGAGAAGTGAGGTTACAGGGAACCAGACAGAGGGCCTTCTCAGTAGCAGCACCCACCTTTTGGAATGCCCTTCCATCAGATGTCAAGGAAATAAGCATCTATCTTAATTTTAAAAGACATCTGAAGGCAGCCCTGTTTAGGGAAGCTTTTAATATTTAATGCTGTATTGTTTTAATATTCAATTGGGAGCTGCCCAGAGTGGCTGGGGAGACTCAGCCAGATGGGCGGGGTATAAATAATAAATTATTATTATTATTTATTTATTATAGCAGCGATCTACAACACTGCAGACTGAAAATGTGTTAAAATTCTAGTGGGTACACTTTCACTTTTAAAATGCAGCTGAGGGAAAAGCTATTAGTGATGGTTGTGGATTGGTACTCCTCCACCCAGTCTTCATCCACCTCCCCCAGAAACTGCTAAACTGGATTTTTAACCTTGCATAGTTACTTGATAATTACATGCTTTCCATGCTGACAAGTTGGCCTGTATTTGAGTTCCTTAGTTTTGACTTTTCAAAGAAGGTAAGTTGACTCCTCAGGCCACGTGTATCATTGACAAATGGCGTGCCATTTTAGGTAATGGAGCTGGTTGCTGTGAAATGATCCAGGGTTCGGTTTTAATTGAAACTCTTGAATTAAAAATCAATGCAAGACTTGTCCACAAGCATCAATGTTCATATTTAGTTGAAAAGCTGGGTTGAAGTAGAAGCAATGTTTTGGTGAGGCTCCAGAATTACGCTTCTGATTTTCCCCAGGTTACTCCAGCATTTGTAACTGCCTTCTTTTCTCTTCAGACACATTTTCATATTAAGGAAAACATAAAAGTCTCTTGTTGTATAGAATCTAAACACAAATATACACCACCTATTGAGATCAACCATGCAGAGTTCCACAATCCCAGAGTTGCATGAAATCCAATAAGAATAACCTGTCAGTGCAAAAGGAAAAATAGATTGGAATGGAGGGGAAAAAAGAAGTAAACCCAGGTATCAAATACTTAATATTTTTTTTTTAACCAATGGCTTGGATGGAAACAAACTGCTTGCAGTTCAAAACTTATGCCTTGGTGCCTCCTGAGACATATCCTGTTGACCGAGCCTTTGTGGAAGTGACATTAATGCAGCCAGAAGGGTGGGATCTAGTGGCTTCTTGACACTCGCACTGCAGTAAGTAGGCAGGCGGCTAACAGGATCCTGTTGATAACTACCACCCCCAGAATCATAGAATCATAGAGTTGGAAGAGACCACAAGGGCCATCCAGTCCAACCCCCTGCCAAGCAGGAAACACCATCAAAGCATTCTTGACATATGCCTGTCATGCCTCTGCTCAAAGACCTCCAAAGAAGGAGACTCCACCACACTCCTTGGCAGCAAATTCCACTGTCAAACAGATCTTATTGTCAGGAAGTTCTTCCTAATGTTTAGGTGGAATCTTCTTTCTTGTAGCTTGAATCCATTGCTCCGTGTCCGCTTCTCTGGAGCAGCAGAAAACAACCTTTCACCCTCCTCTATATGACATCCTTTTATATATTTGAACATGGCTATCATATCGCCCCTTAACCTTCTCTTCTCCAGGCTAAACATACCCAGCACCCTAAGCCGTTCCTCATAAGGCATTGTTTCCATGCCTTTGACCATTTTGGTTGCCCTCCTCTGGACACGTTCCAGCTTGTCAATATCCTTCTTGAACTGTGGTGCCCAGAACTGGACACAGTATTCTAGGTGAGGTCTGACCAGAGCGGAATACAGTGGTACTATTACTTCCCTTGATCTAGATGCTATACTCCTATTGATGCAGTCCAGAAAAGATTGTCTGGTTCCAGTTTCGCACAGGGTTGTTGGAGCTCCTGATCTCTGCAAGGGGAGAGCAGGAGCCCAGCCCAGCTGATGAGAGCAGCAGTGTTTGGAGACAACAGTTCCTTGCCATCTGTTGCTTTTAAAAGTTGGCAACAATATAGCAATGACAAATGGCTTTTGACCAAAAAAACTCTCCAAGCAGGGATATGGCTCTTTCCAGGTGTGACACAGGGGGCAATTGCCCCCCAGTGCACCACCTATAAAGGCCCTGTTTATGTGGGATTATTCATTTGTCAAAAGAAAACCTATGGCAATGCTGGCTTCTTGCAAGGGTGTTGAGGCCCAGATGACCATGAGATAAACCAGGGGTACATGGGGAAATAGTGAAGCAAAATATTTTATTTAATACAAAGTTTGTTTATTGAAAAATACTAGGCAGTTAATGTGGTACCATGATTTGACAAGACCAGCATGCAAGAGTCTGACTAACCAAAACTTCTTAAATGGACAAGTACATCCAAATATATATATTTTTATTAGTGAGGTGCTTCTGTGGAGAGAAACGGCAGCCTCTAAGATTGGTGGTAAGGGTAGCTGTCTTCCCTCTGGCAGGCAAGTTAATGAAATGTAGCACTAGTTTCTAGCATCAGGATGGATCTGTGTTTATAGTGGTCGGTTGCCCTCTGTGTAGATAAGTGAAATATCAGCTGTGCTCTTCTACAATCAGAGGGGAAGTCAAAGTTTACACATCTGCTATATTGGGGATGAACTCTTGTGTTATCTTTTTATACTAATGCATCAAAGCACCCTTACTAGTATGAGCAGTTTTATCCCTTGAAGCACCCTTCTTGAAATCTATTGCCAGGCTATTTCCAAGTGTTTGCAACACCACTACACTTAAACACAATTATGGGAGGGATGGCTAACAGGAGCTGATCAATACAGTGGATAACGAGCAGTGAACCTTGGGCACTGTGACAATGAGCTTCTAAGGGAGTTACCCTGGGCCATAGTTAATTAAAAGCAAAATAAGCAGCTTCCTTCGGCTGGAACTGCAGCTTTTGAGACATAATCGTATTCCTCACTCACAATCACTTATCATTAGGAGATGCAAGAGCCATGAAATTATATACTAGAGATTATGTTTAATAGCTTTGTGATTATTCTTTTACTGCCTTGTGTCCTCTGTTTAACTTAGACTTTTAACAATTTAATATTGGTGTGGCTGAAATGAGTAAACAGTGAAAGCAGGATAATCTAATGTCATTTGACAAGGGGCTATAGAGTTGAGAATTGTTTTCCTTGCTCTGAGAATCTTTCCATTTAAGTCAGAAAGTCTCTTTGGAGTGTGTCTCTGTTTGTTACCAGGTTCACTTCTGTTACTGGGTTCATAGCAATAGAAATAAGTTGTTTACTTGATATAAGGCAACTTTCTCACACTCTTCTTAATGGGAGATCCTACGTAGAACATCTCTTTGTAGCAGGTGGGGACATGTGAAAATTCGTGATGATGCATGGGGAAAATGAATGATGGAGGGAACAGGGATATTACATCCATTGGCTTGCCTCCCCCTTCACACACCTATTGTAGGCGTTTTGAGGACTTGAAACCTGAAGGGTTGGTAAGTTGATGGTGAGGACAAAAAGGGCATTACTCTCCTCTCTTTGATACTCTAGCTATAATGAGCCCAAATGCTCACATTCACACAGATCATTATACAAAGCGTATTAGAGGAGGAGGAGGAGGAGGAGGAGGAGGAGGAGTTTGGACTTGATACCCCACCTTTAAGGAGTCTCAAAGAGGCTAACAATCTCCTTTCCCTTCCTCCTCCTCCTCCTCCACAACAAACAAACAAACAAAACAAACTAACTGTGAGGTGAGTGAGGCTGAGAGACTTCAGAGAAGTGTGACTAGCCCAAGGTCACCCAGGAGCTGCATGTGGAGGAGTGGGGAAGCGAACCTGGTTCACCAGATTACAAGTCCACCACTCTTAACTACTACACCATGCTGGCTCCTATTATAGAATTTTAAGAGTTAGAGGGGACTTCTGACGTCATTTGGTCCAACCCCTTTCTCAGTGCAGGGTGCAAGGACAGTAGTCCCAACAACAGCCCATCCAGCATCTGCTTAAAAATGCATATCTCCTATGGCAGACTGCTTTTACTGCTGCACAGCTTTTCTTAGGGAGTTTTTCCTAATGCTTAGCAAGAATCTTCTTCCTTTCCATTTCCACCCATAGGCTTTGTTTTTGTTCTGGAGTAGTAGAGAACAAGTCTGGTTCTTCTTCTGTGTGACAACTCTCCAGGTATTTCAAGACTGCTATTATGTCTCCTTTAATTCTCTCTAGGAAAAACATGCCAAGCAATTTCTATGGTTCTCCATAAGTCTTGGTCGTTCAGTGGGTGAGGAGGAAAAAATAGTAATTAAAAGAGGCTTACAGGAATTACTTGTGTGGTGAGATTTTCCTTTGGGGCTTTATTTTATTGGAATGTGAACTTTTAAATAAAAGAGCAACAATCAATTCCTCCCATCCTTTTTCTTGAAAATTTTGGCTCAGACCCCTAGTGCCCATTCCCCATGGGCTGTAGTGGTTGACAGGGTGGTGTTGCTCACCAGGCTTCCCAGCACTGTTAATGTCAGTGACCAAAAAGGAGAGGCACAGGGAGCTCAGCACTGATTGGCTACTCTGCCTGTGCCACTGTTCTGCCCACAGTTGCCATACTCTCCAACATTTCTCCATATGACTGGGTTGCCCCAGCCACTCTGGGCAGCTTCCACTTTATAAATACTGTAATAATAATAATAATAAATTAACCGTTTAAAAACTTCCCTATACAGGGCTGCCTTCAGATGTCTTCTAAAGTAACTTGTAACTTGTATAGTTACTTATCTCCTTGGCTCAGGGGCCACATAACTCCATACCCTCCAACATTTCTCTGGTGAAAATAGGAACGTTCTAAGGAAAAGCAGTAAATTCTGGGATCAAATCAGAAACTGGGATGGCTTCTGTAAATCCAGGACTGTTCCTGGGAAATAGGGACACTTGGAGGGTCTGTGCTGCCTATAGGCAACTAACTCTATAACCAAGCCCTAAGTGTGTAAAAGAGTCATGTATAACTGATAACTCATTTCCCCATTTCTCCCTAACTCCACGTTCCTCTTCTTCCTTTGTTTTCTCTGTGCCATTATTTTTACATTGTAAGCTCTGCAAGGCAGGGGATTCTCCTTTGTCCTCCTCTTTCATGCACATTCATGGTGCTATAAAAATAAAAGAAGTATTGAACTTCCAAATTGGCACCTGTCCAGTTTTTAAACATGTTTCTCACTTGCCAAAGCCAAGAAGGGATAGCCTATTGGGGGATGCCCAGAGCAAAATATGCAATGTATTCCCTCCTTCTCAAAGATCCTTTCCACGTGTGAAACATAAAGGTCCACTTTCTCCTTCAACAGGGCTGCAAATCTTCTGTGCTCTCTGGCATTGTACTGAAACAATGACATTCTCTGAACTGCACTAAGCTATTGTTGCTGCTGGCTAAAAAGGATCAAAGAAGGTGTGTGGGCAGGAAATCTGCAGTGGGTGGCATTGCGACCTCTTATCAGTTTGCTTTTATGGATTCCTTTAAACTCCTGGGTGAAGTTTAGCTCTCTGGGTACCTGCTGCATGGTTAGCATAACCAGAAATACATCTACAAATACATTTTTTAAAATATGCTGCTAAAACATCTGTACTGAACAAGAGCAACTGAAAGGTCACCTTCTTGAAATAAAATATTTGTTTGGAATAATCTGCCAGGAATTTTAGATTTTGCAGAGGTTATCCATTTATAGTGCCAGCCTTATGAATCCCCAGGCTGCAAGTTTACCAGCTACAATTGACTGACACACTTTAACAAAGTATAACCTATATTTGTTGTGGGTTCAGTTCAAGCTTTGTACAACAATAATTGTAGAAAGGGATAAACTTTTATTTCATTCCCTGTTATTATCAATAACCCTATACTACTGCTAATGCATACATATAGTCCAAGGTAAGCACAAGGAAATGTAAACATCTCTTGTTACAAAATCTGGATCTTGAGATTTCCGTAGTTCACAATACAGCATTTCCCCATCTCCTCTTGGATACCAAGGGGGGGGGTTGTGTTTCTAATTAGTTGCAGGTCCCTTCTGGAGTCTGTCCAGAAGAGCCAATCCCTTAGTTGACACTTAACCTCTAATATTAGAGTTTTAAGATTCAACATTTTTTCCTCCTAATCCTTGTGAATGAAGGCTGGTATAAGTTACCCCCAAAACCCCCATTCTTCTGGAGTTGCTAAGAATGGTTACTGAAAATAGTATCAATTTATCGCTAGATAACAAATTTAGTACAAGCAACCTGTAGCCCATTTGTTCATTATTGTTTCAGTTCTTTTAGCTGTTGCACGTAAAATATATGTGTGTGTTTTGTTGTGCAAGCTGGGTCTTCCTTTTATGTACCCTGCTCTGGGGTTGTTAGAACGAAGAGTGGGCAATAAATAGTTGAAATAAATGTCAACGTTTCAGTGTTCATCTTGGAAACCAGAAATTCCGAACAGAACTGTGCTTCTTGGTTTAATTAGAATTATCCATATGTAGCAGTTAGCAATGCATATTTAAATGTGAACTTGGCTTACCAGCTGGCTAGCTCCTTTGCATATGCATGCCAAATTATTTAAATTTCTCACTATTTGAATGAGATCATTAAAGTTACACTTCTGCTAGACATTGTTCTTCTGCTCAAAATCTAGCTTATTTGTCAAAAGGCAATAATTTGAACTATATATGGAGAGGTATAGAAAGCTTAGAAATTCTGTACCGGTAGTCCCTGTCCAGAGTGACTGTGTATGATATGTGTGGCTGCCTTCTCCAGTTACAGAGGAGAGAAGTGGATAATTCTTTAGTGACGAAACTGGAATATGAATCCCTCTTCCTTCTACTCCCTGGGAGGTTTGAGCTACTCCTGCCACAGAGGAGTTGTTGTTTAGTCATTTAGTCGTGTCCAACTCTTCGTGACCCCATGGATAGCCACAGAGTAATGGACAGCAAGTTGGGGGTGGCATTCTTCAGGTGTCTTGCATCTCCTCTGATCCTATGCACTAATTTTTTTCTTAATAACAGGAAAAGATCTAGCAACTATTCACAGTACAGAATTTGATTTTCCCTCATTGAGAAGGTCCCATGTTCAATCCCCAACAGCTCCAGGTAAGGCTGGGGATGTCCTCTGTCTGAAATCCTGTAGAATTGCTGCTGGTCTGTGCAGACTGTACTAAACTAGATGGGCTGATGGTACTGACTGGGTATAAATTCAGATACACCTGTGGCTTGCTAGCAATATTGTTGCATATCTTGGAAAAGGTAGCCAAATTCCAGGAACACGTTAGTTTTTTCTCTGTTTGTACAATCCTTATCTGTTTAGGAATATGGGCTTGCACCGAATGCATATGCAGTCAGTCTGAGAGAAGGGGCACTTAAGCGGGCATATTCAGAACTCTGTTTGGGCGAGAAACACATACGATCTGATTTAGTACTGCTGTTGTCTTGGGCACAGTGACACTTGCTATAGCTGCCTCAGTGACTGAGATGACCAACATAGGACAATGCTGGAGTTATGTTGTGTCAATCGCTCAGGATTTATCCTCTGATCACAACCTATAGATCAGGCATCCCCAAACTGTGGCCCTCCAGATGTTTTGGCCTACCTACTCCCATGATCCCTAGCTAACAAGACCAGTGGTCAGGGAAGGTGGGATTGTAGTCCAAAACATATGGAGGGCCGAAGTTTGGGAATGCCTGCTATAGATGTTAGCTATCAATAGGCTCATGCTATATTGGTTAAAATTCTCCTCTTGCTCCAGAGTGCCTGACATAGTGACTAATACAGCCTGGGTAAATGTCAAGCTCAGGTTCTCGTAAACCCTCATAACAGAACTGAGGGATGAAATACAGCTGTGCATCAACAGATTAACTAATCACACTAATACTGGAAGAATCTGGAGGTGGGGAGGGGAAACGAGATGCAAGCAAAATAATGCCCCCAAGTGTGTCATAGCTCTAGGCTGAGTCATGGGAACAAAAATAATTGTAAGGTACATCCACCCAAATTTAGCTGCTACGTTTGGTGTTCTATATATGATGCAGCTTGCTAAATCTAGGTGGAAAAGATTTCCCTAGTTAATGTCCATAGTGAATAGTTTCCTAATTTCCTGTTTTCCTAGTTTAATCTTTTATTTCCAATTATCCCCCATTCCCCACAATCTGGTCCCATCTCTAACTGGTGGAACTGCAGCTATGCTTTTTTTGTAAGTATTTTGCAAGCCACGAGTCTAGCCGCCACAATATCTCCCAACTCTTCTGAAATAAAGGTTGAGAAAACACTTTTCTTTGAAATCTTATAGAGTGCCAGCAACTACAATGTGAAACAAATGTGTCTCATTATCCATTATCTTCTTATCCATTATCTCGTTATCTTCTTCCCTTGAATTTTGGACTTGTGCGGCTACCAATTGAACTACAACAGCTAGAGAAATTTGAGATCTTCCAATCCTTGTTTAATGGCAACTAAGGACTCATTCCATGATGCTAAATGTGTTTCTGTACATGGTTGTGAACGAATCGTTTTATAGGTCTGTTCTGGTTACAGTGAAGGTTTGTAGCACGACTTGATGCTCTTCTGATTCCTTGGTCACCTCATGAGAGCAAGAGCCCTTCCCTGATTTGTTTCAGTTAATACCAGCTTGATTTAAATTACACCCCAATGGAGAGAAACCTTAATACTCAGATTTCAATATTGGTTCCATGACTGCTTTCAGTTGAATAATGGGTTGGTTAGAGCGGGCATCCCCAAACTGTGGCCCTCCAGATGTTTTGGCCTACAATTCCCATGATCCCTAGCTAATAGGACCAGTGGTCGGGGAAGATGGGAATTGTAGTCCAAAACATCTGAAGGGCCGAAGTTTGGGGATGCCTGGGTTAGAGGGACAAGAACCGTCACACTCCCTGCAACTGTCTCATTCTCAAAAGGTCTGCTGTGGCCAGTCAATATTTTTTGTGGCCTGAATCTTGACAGCAAATTGAGCAAGAAAGGCAAGAAAGATGCAGGGTGAGTCCAGTTCAGCAACAGAGCACCCTTCTTCTTCCCACCTTAAAGACTGCAACTTGATTGCCGTAAGGTCCTGACAGGTTGTAGCAAAGCTATAAAAAAAGAAGTGGAAACCCAACTTAACATCTTCTGTGTATATTCCCCTCCCCCGGTAGCTGAATGATGATGTCATAATCCAGTCATCCAATAAGTAGATACTTTCCCCCAGGATTACAGTTTTCATCTAACTTTGAAACACTTTCAGAAATAAAAACTACGCAATTTAATGATTAGAATAACAGCTGACAGTACAATACAGTATTTTGAATTCTGAAATTTAGGAGAAATCCTCACTGGCAACTTGAAGAAGTTCTTTATTCTATCATTGCCAGCTGACCTCTGTTTGCCTTAAAGTAGTTGCCCTGCTGTTCCTGTCTTTTTTAATGTGTTTTGCAGGGTGTGACTAAGGGATCTCTGCATTCTTACCACAAGATGGAGCTCAAGGAACTAGGTTTTTCAGATAAGGACACTTAATGGATTTTCCATTGACTGTTTTTATACATTCAGTGGTCCAAACTGTGGAAGTATTCTAATGAAGGATTCTTTCAGAATGCCTAAGGCCACTGAAGTTGGTTGCAAAAGGTCACTAAGCTTTTTAGGGAACATGGATGTCTGACTTGCTCAGTAGCACATAGTGTTTCCACTGAGATTACTTTATTTTAGAAAGCAACAAAAACATTTGTGGGCCTTGCTTTGACTATGGTTTGGTGTGCGCGCGCAGTATTAAAACATAGTTTAAAAAGAACCTACGTTCTTTTTCTCCAAACAAACCATGAATGGTAAGCCAAGAACAAACCTTAGTTTCTACTCATGATTTGTTTGGAGAGAAACAAACCATTAGCCCAGGTTTGCAATTAAGAATAAACCAGATTCTGGCTTCCTCCTGGCTTGTTTTCATTCTAAGTGTGTTAGGAGCAGGGGAGAAGCAACTCTCTGGAAAAGAAACAAACCCTTCTGCATCTTTCTTGGGGAATGGGTAGGAGATTCATAGAATCATGCAACTTACTTTGACCTCCCTACATACAATGTATCAATAAATTTTAAAATCCATTCTTTGATACTGGTTTTTTTTTTTAGTTTTGAAATGAGCCAAGTGTGCTTTGTGTGGCTGTCACCCAGGCTGACATCTAAAGTCAAATGATTATTACAGTCAAGAAATGTGCATTTTGTGCTTGCTTCAGATCTTTGTTGAGTGAGGTAATTTATCCAGAGATTAATTGAACTTAATTATGTTGTCAAAATGAGTTAGTTGTGTGTGCTGTGCACAATTTGAACGAATTTGTACTTGTCTCATCTATTTGATGGCATTGCACTGTGATGGCATCCCACTGCTACTCAACACAGCGTCTTTTATTCTTGCTTGCATAGTTTCATTTTGCTGTATTTGCTCATCTTCACGAAATACACATTCAAAACATCTTCTGTTATTCAGTATCGCAGTGGAGCATTGTGACTGGGTCTCATTTCTGCTTACATGAGCAGATGCTATATATTTTAGGCTGGTTAGAATTCCCCACCCACCCCTTATTTACTTTTCCTTCAGTCAGGACACATTCTGAGCCCTCATCAAACCTTTTTGGAAATCCACAAATTGAGTCAGGAAATTTAAAAGCACCATAAACTGGTTTGAGTAAAAGGATTGAATAAACACAAGACACAACTTCTAACCTAACATTTGTTTAGGCTCTCAACAGCTGCTGAACCTTTAGCACTTCAAGACTTCCAGAAAACCTTGCTGAATAAGGTCCACCAAGGAACCCTCCTATGTGGGAATGTTACACACTGAGATGCCCTCTGGGAATGACAGGAAACGGAGTGTTAAAATCTGTTAGATGTTTGCAAACTATGCAATGCTCTGTGGAAAGGATGGGGAACCTCTGGCCCTCCAGATGTTGTTGCACTCCAACTAGCCACAACGACCATGGCTAACAAACAGAGATTATGAGAGCTGTTGTTGGCATCTATCTGTCTTGGGAGACAATGGAGAAGTGCACTGTGCGTGTGTGTGTGTGTGAGAGAGAGAGAGAGAGAGAGAGAGAGAGAAGTCAAGCTGTTGGAAGTTTGCTATGTCTGCTGTGGCTGCAGAGACCAATACGGAAGAGACATGTTTTGTTGCAGCTGGGGCAGATGAAGATATCCAGTAGTGCTTTAAAAGCGCAATTTACATTGAAATAAGTTAACAATATCTAACCTCAGGTAGGTAGCCATGTTGACCTGACATACAGTACTTGAAATATACCCAGAACAAAAGTAGTTGGTCTCTAAGGTGGTACTGGACAATTTTAATTTTTTTATTTTATTTTGACTACGTCAGACAAACACAGCTATTAATATCTAACCTGTTTAACGAATGCCAGCAAATTAGGTAAATTGTTTGCATTTTATTAGAAATCTCCAGGGCCTTCCATAGTTTCACTGGCAGTAAGCTTCTGTCAGTAAGGACCCACTTAAGAGGGGCAAAGATGGATGCTAATCAGATTTGCTGATAATGTGGGATTTATTTATAAATCATTGGAATACAATGAAAATGTATCCCTCTTTCTCTGTCCCTCTCCTCCATTAATATATTTTTATATACACTTCCTGTATGAAGAAGTGTCTATTATATGTTTTGTCTTTTATATATTTCAATATAAATGTTTAAAACATTGGGTTTTAACATCTGTATAGTGTCTGAAAGCATTCTATGAAGTACATATGTGGTCAAGCCAATAAATTATGGTCCCTTTGGGTTTCATTTGTCTGTCTTACCAGAACAGGATGTTTTTATTAAAATCAAATCCCACAAATTAGACATTCTTGCAAGAGAACATGTCTGATTATTTTCTTATTACAGTTTGCTAATAACTTTTCCAAGGCCTGCCTTGTCATAGTACATAAAAACTGCTACAAATAGGGTATCTAATTCTGATTAGTGGGTGGACAGACTTGCCATATGATGTATTCTTGAAAGAAAAAAAAATGTAAAAAAAAGTTAAAACTGTATTTTAGAAATTAAAGAGATAATAAGCTTTCATTTTATTTCTTAAAGGCAGCACTGCATTTTGAAAAAGAAAAACTAGCAAAGCTTATCACTTTGTGCAATGAGTCTCAATTAATGAGATGCCAACAAGACCAACTAGAGGGCAAAAAATGGGGAGGAGAACTGGCTACTTACTATGAGTTACTCATTTAGCATGTGTTGAATCCTGCAGTGCAGATAGTTGCTCAGAATTACATTCTGCCATTTACTTTCGAAATGAATACTTCCGCTTTAGCTCGTATAATAGTTAATGGAAATCTGGTAGACTTTTAAACATTAGAAGGGGGTTGCATGCCATTGTTTCCACGGGTGGTGTTCATAGTGGTACTGCATGTTTGAGTAACATCAAAGTGCTCTGAGTGTGGTTCCTTCTTATAAAAAAATACTTTAAAGTGTCTGGGAGAATGATTTGGATTTAAAAATAAAAATTCAAATCTCACAATTCAAGTAGTCCATGTTGTTGTTTAGTAGTTTAGTCGTGTCCGACTCTTTGTGACCCCATGGACCAGAGCACACCAGGCACTCCTGTCTTCCACTGCCTCCCGCAGTTTGGTCAAACTCATGTTGATGGGTTCAAGAACACTGTCATACTATCTCGTCCTCTGTTGTCCCCTTCTCCTTGTGCCCTCAATCTTTCCCAGCATCAGGGTCTTTTCCAAGGATTCTTCTCTTCTCATGAGGTGGCCAAAGTATTGGAGCCTCAGTTTCACGATCTGTACTTCCCGTGAGCACTCAGGGCTGATTTCCTTAAGAATGGATAGGTTTGATCTTCTTGCAGTCCATGGGACTCTCAAGAGTTGCCTCCAATTCAAAAGCATCAATTCTTTAGCGATCAGCCTTCTTTATGGTCCAGCTCTCACTTCCATACATCACTACTGGGAAAACCAGAGCTTTAACTATACAGACCTTAGTCGGCAAGGTGATGTCTCTGCTTTTTAAGATGCTGTCTAGGTTTGTCATTGCTTTTCTCCCAAGAAGCAGGCGTCTTTTAATTTCGTGACTGCTGTCACCATCTGCAGTGATCAAGGAGCCCAAGAAAGTAAAATCTCTCACTGCCTCCATTTCTTCCCCTTCTATTTGCCAGGAGGTGATGGGACCAGCAGCCATGATCTTAGCTTTTTTGATGTTGAGCTTCAGACCATATTTTGCGCTCTCCTCTTTCACCCTCATTAAAAGGTTCTTTAATTCCTCCTCACTTTCTGCCATCAAGGTTGTGTCATCAGCATATCTGAGGTTGTTGATATTTCTTCTGGCAATCTTATTTCCGGTTTGGGATTCGTCCAGTCCAGACTTTCTCATGATGAATTCTGCATATAAGTTAAATAAGCAGGGAGACAATTTAGAGCCTTGTCGTACCCCTTTCCCAATTTTGAACCAATTAGTTGTTCCATATCCAGTTCTAACTGTAGCTTCTTGTCCCACATAGAGATTTCTCAGGAGACAGATGAGGTGATCAGGCACTCCCATTTCTTTAAGAACTTGCCATAAGTAGTCCATAGTAGGTATTAAAAACCTTCTACCCTGGGTAGAAGACTACTTCCACCAATCCGTTTGAATTAAAAATAAATAAATAAATCCCTACACTAAAATGATTTCATGCAGTTGCCTCCATGTCAGGGCGCTTCAATGAGTAGCAGGGCTATTTTTTATTCCTAGACAAGCTAAGCCTGCACACAAATTTTGTATATAAATTTACACTTAATGAATTTTAATTCCTGAGTTGGATCTGTGGGTGAAATACAGGTGCCAGCAGGAGCTATTCTGCCAAGGATTAGATTTAGACCAGGGAGCTTTGCATCGACAAGATAAAGGCTGTAATTACCATTAAAAACTGCACAAATAAAGGCAGTTAATAAACATGTGTGTTGTGTGCAGGCAAGTTGGTTGCATTCCCTTTTATGATTCCCAGAGAGCATATTTGTGATTGAACATAATGGTTTATAATGCCATTGGCTTGTTTGTCACAGAAGGGCAGCACCCCCCCCCCTATTTTCCCCATTAGGTGTCTCAAATAGCTGCTGCTTTTCTCCTGACTTCCCCCTCCGCTTCTGACTTGCGTTGGAAAATATAACACCACACAGCAAAAAAAGTATGTTCAAATTATTTGGCTTTAATGGTTCTTAATTCCTTAAGTCCTAGCTTGAGTGCATCATTGCATTCTTCCATTTTATTAGCATACTCCACTATGTAGAATATGATGGGTCTTGCTTTTGAGTAAATGTGCATAGGATTGGGCTGCATGCCTAAAATTCCAACTATGCATGTTCCTATTTATCACATTCACATCCCCCTTTTCAATATACTCTCAAAAGAAATCATAATAAATTGTTGGTTGTGAATGCAGAACATGGTATCCAAAAAAGATAAAAGAATTAGGCTTGGAGTGGAGTTGAGGAGGCAGTTTTCAAGTTAGCCACATAGCAAGGTGTTCAGTGCTTGAAAGATCAGAACCAGTATGGCTTGGAAATGGATCAGTATCCCTTGGAAATGCTTTTGACAGTGGTGGTAGAACCTAGCAATCATAACTAGTAGCCATTTACAGTATAACCTTTTGCTCCATGAACTTGTCTAATCCTTGTTTAAAGTCATACAAGTTGGTGGCCATCACAATCTTTTGCAACTAGCTTCTCTTAGTAGCTTGAAAAATAATTTACTAGAATGCTAAGAGGTTGGCAGCAAGGAAAGGGTTGTAGAAGGGTACTAATAAATTACGTTCTACCATGCAAACAAGGGATGGAGCAATCTGTCCCTCCATTGCCAGCCTGATCACCCCCTGCTCATGTATTGCTACCAGACAAAGAGTTAAGTACAAGGTTGATATAAGTTTTGATAGTAAGAACAGCAGTAATGGAAGAGGATGGGGGCAGCGAGAGATGAATGCATATGTTACGCACTTTGGCATGAAGTTTAGAGAATTATGCTTGAGCCTTCATGGAGGTCTTTGAGATTTTGGGACCTGGTGTATGTTTATATATTAATACAAATACAGTGGTACCTCTGGTTAAGAACTTAATTAGTTCTGGAGGTTCGTTCTTAACCTGAAACTGTTCTTAACCTGAGGTACCACTTTAGCTAATGGGGCCTCCCACTGCCGCCGCGCCGCCAGAGCACGATTTATGTTCTCATCCTGAAGCAAAGTTCTTAACCCGAGGTACTATTTCTGGGTTAGTGGAGTCTGTAACCTGAAGCATCTGTAACCCGAGGTACCACTGTATTTGGAACCAAATGTAAATGTGTGCAATTTTATATAAAGAATGTGGGATTTTTATTCCACCAAATACCCTCCCCACTCTTTCCTGCCAAAAGGAAAATATGGATATGCAGACAGAGTATTCCCCAAACTTTCAAATCAAACTGCTAAAATAAAACTACAAGGGCTGTTAATCCTTCTGCTTGCGGGTATAGACTTGTATCAACAACTGTGGTCAAGAGACATTTCAGCAGCTTTGTGGTAGATTTTGCAAAATTAGGTTCCTGCTGATGGTTTTATGACTTCTTTTTAAGTATCCAGCCTAGACTACTGAAGATGGTTTGGATGGGCCATTAGTTATTTAAAGGATGGTAAATTTTTAAGTTCATAATTTAGTTTTATATAAGTTTGTTTTAGATGGTACATGAGAAGGCAGCAAAATGTACCAAAACGTGTTCATACCTACCAAACTTATTTAAACATTTATATTTTCTTTACCTTGCTCTTCAGATAGAAAGGCTTACATATCAATAATTTAAAATTTAAAAAGACAACCCTTGCCTTCAAGCTCACAGTTTAAAAGTCATTACACAAAAGGAAGGAGGTAGGAGCAAGACCCCAAAAACCTCTAGTCCATGGAATGTGTCTTAATGTTAGGAATGTCTAACTGGAAAAGTTTGTTCTGTCACCCTGTGTTTCCTTTGCTACTACCAGGGTTACTAGAGACTGTTAAATAGAGATTAGGCACAAATCTAGCTAGTCACACCTTCAATAGTATCGGTCCCTCTTCAGCCTTCTTCTCCCTTTCCTTCCTCATTGCCAATGCAAATGAGAATTTTATTGGTTTCTTCAAGGTTCGTCCTCCTCCTCTAACCAGCATTACAAACTCCAGCTGTTTTCTACTCATTCTTCATCAATACTTCATCAAACCCTGACCAAGCCTTCACCTATGTCTTGAAGGTGCAAGATCCCTCAGTTAGCAGAACCATATGCTGCAAAGTTTTGCTAAGATGTACCAACTCAGATTACAAGTAAGGAATAGCATGTTTGAATACTCTCTCATATAAAAAGCCTTCTGCATACAGAACACTTGCAACTTAGGGACACAATTGCTTTTTAAAATTCAGTTGTAGTGGAGCAATGGAGACAAGTTTTTCCTACTGTCTGGGGATAGGCAATTTGTGGTAATATCACAAATTTTATGGTCTTTTTTTTTTTTAGTATACTTAAAATCATTCGCTTTTTAGGGACTACCCCACATTTTCATCAAAATTTGCTTTGCACAGATAACTACCATAGAGTGAGCAACATTTTCAAAAGTAGGGGGTCCGTGGCTTGGCTTTTGAAAAATAGGGGGTCCTCAGTAATTAACTAATTGGGAACCATTGCTCTCATGGATGAACACAGTGGCTTCCTTCTGTTTATATTCATGCTGCTTCTTTCATGGAGTCATGATGACCCAATAAGTTCCTAAGCATTGAGGCATAAGCTGCTTCTCCTGCACAGTGTCTCAGCCAGAGGCCCCTCCACCTTCACTAATTTGGCGCAGAGGGGTGTTGGAGTATCTGACTGTGTAGGCAGGAGCCTGGCAATGGGGATGGGGTTGTCTCCAACATCTGGGGCTAGTGATAACCAGTGATCTTGGATGAGGGCCTGGTGCCATTGTCAGGGGGGGGGGCAGGTTGGTATTGGCATTGTTGTGGGTTCACAACAAGGATATCTTGTTGGAGTGTGATTTTGAAAGGACAGCTCATTTATCACAGAAGATTGAAGGCCTTATGTGATGAAAACAATGTATAATTCTCATAAATCCTGCCAGATGTCGACAAGGACTAATGTGTCAAGCAACAAAGCATTGAGGGTTGTTATGAGGGAGGCCAGTATGGGCATTGGCTTAAAGTGGTTGCCGGTGTCATCTTGATTCTAAAAGCAGGAAAAGCGGAGGTTGTAGTTTACTGTATAGCAAAAATGCAAAATATTTCAGTGAATACCTGTCGCCTGGTTGGTCTCTTTGCATGCTAGTTCCCAATGCTTGGGAGCTGTTGCTAGTTTGGGGAGTTTGATCCCATGATGTAAAGTTGTTTACTATGTTTTGATGCACAGGAAACCCATCACTAAATAATTGGATTTGGTTAACAACATATCTGAGATGCTATTTTCTTTCCTTCCAGAGACCCCAGATCTCCTTTCCTTCACTGAAGCAGAAATGGGAAGAATATCGGCTCCAGTGTTTGGAGTATCTCCATGAAACACCCCCTCTTGTGGCAGGTAAGGCTGCTCAGCACAAATGGCCCTCACAAAGACAGCATCCTGACTTCATACTGCTACAGTTCTCATAGGCCATAATGTGTTTTCCATCATCTCCCCTTCCTATTAGTTTTGGCAACCTGGTCTACAGTGTCCTGAAGGGCCATTGTTCATCTTTGGTTCCAAGTTCGTGACGATGGAAGGAAATGAATTTTGCTAAGTTATAGAGTGAGAACCTCACCCAGGTAGAAAAGAAGGATTGTAGCTCAGTGGTAGAGCTTGCTTTTTGTACAAAAGGTTCCATGTTCCATCCCTGGTATCTTTGGCTGGTACTGGAACAGATGTCTTTCTGAAACCTTGGAGACTCACTGTTGGTCTCAAGTGAACAGTACTGAGTTACATGGATCAATAGTCTAATTAAAATTAGGGGATGTTGTGTGGGATGCCGGAGGGAGTCAGAAATAAAAACAATAGTGGGCATCATTTGTATGCCTCCCATCCCTTATTTGACAGACTAATTGTGGAGAGGCTCCACTTAGGCCTGTGCTTGTAACTTTTGCTGCTGCGTGCTCCAGTGCAGTGTGTGCCATAATTATTATGGGGGTGCTGGTCCATGTATTGGGGGGGATTCCCCTACCTCACCTTACAATGTTCAGTAAGCTGTCCCCTTCTCTTTTTGCTATCTGCATTCAGAAGGGAAATGATTGTGTTTTAAGACAACATTATATATATATATATATATATATATATATATATATATATATATAAACATCATGGCATTGTATTAATTAAAGGCATTTACTCCTTTCCCAATTTTGAGCCAATCAGTTATTCCATATCTAGTTCTAACTGTAGTTTCTTGTCCCACATAAAGATTTCTCAGGAGACAGATGAGGTGATCAGGCACTCCCATTTCTTTAAGAACTTGCCATAGTTTGCTGTGGTCGACACAGTCAGATGCTTTTGTGTAGTCAATGAAGCAGAAGTAGATGTTTTTCTGGAACTCTCTATCTTTCTCCATAATCCAGCACATGTTTGCAATTTGGTCTCTGGTTCCTCTGCCCCTTCGAAATCCAGCTTGCACTTCTGGGAGTTCTCGGTCCACATACTGCTTAAGCTTGCCTTGTAGAATTTTAAGCATAACCTTGCTAGTGTGTGAAATGAGCACAATTGTACGGTAGTTGGAGCAATCAATCACAACACCTTTATTGGCATATATAAAACAATAGAATCATACAAACCATCTATATATAGAATATTCTAGAACACACAATGAATAGGAGGAAATGGTGGAGGATAGGGAATCCTCAGCAGTCACTATTGGTTAGGCCAGATGTACTGGATTAGAAGAAGAAGAAGAAGAAGAAGAAGAAGAGTTTGGATTTGATATCCCGCTTTATCACTACCCGAAGGAGTCTCAAAGCGGCTAACAATCTCCTTTCCCCTCCTCCCCCACAACAGACACCCTGTGAGGTGGGTGGGGCTGAGAGACTTCAGAGAAGTGTGACTAGCCCAAGGTCACCCAGCAGCTGCATGTGGAGAACCCGGTTCCCCAGATTACGAGTCTGTCGCTCTTAACCACTACACCACACTGGCACTGATTTCAAAAGTCCTGGTCCCAACCCACTGGAATGGATAAGACTCGATCTCTCCCCCCCCCCAATATATATTAAAGCATTAGATTTTTCCATTGCTTCTTAGAATTGCCCTGTAACATTAGAGAATGACACTTGCTAGTAGCAATAATAGTAAGAAGGTATTAATCTCTCTTTGCTCTGCCAGGCAGCCAACACTACACTCCTAGGCTGATGGTTTAATAAATCTGAAACTGAGCCTTTAGCGTGTTGAATAAGCTATAATGCTGATTGGTGGGCTTTTGTGTGAGTATTTCAGCAATGTGTCAGTGTGGAATTAAGAACATGACAGCAGATCATTTGTATTGAGAAAAATACATAAGGTATGTTGAGTTACTGAACTAGTAAATGCAATGCCAGATATGTGTGTTGAAAACCAGACAAAGCAGGATATCTGGTACCAGGATAGTACCCTCAATGGCAGCCACTCCTCTTCCATAGGCTACAGTGATGATGATGATAATAATAATAATAATAATAATAATAATAATAATAATAATAATAATGTATTATTTATACCCCACCCATCTGGCTGGGTTTCCCCAGCCACTTTGGGCGGCTTCCAACAGAAATATTAAAATACAGTAATTTCTTAAAGATTAAAAGCTTCCCTAAACAGGGCTGCCTTCAGATGTCCTCTAAAAGTCTGGTAGTTGGTTTTCTTTTTGACATCTGATGGGAGGGCGTTCCATAGGGCGGGTGCCACTACCGAGAAGGCCCTCTGCCTGGTTCCCTGTAACTTGGCTTCTCGCAGCGAGGGAACCGCCAGAAGGCCCTCAGCACTGGACTTCAGTATCTGGGCAGAGCAATGGAGGTGGAGACGCTCCTTCAGGTATACTGGACTGAGACCATTTAGGGCTTTAAAGGCCAGCACCAACACTTTGAATTGTGCTCGGAAACGTACTGGGAGCCAATGCAGGTCTTTCAAGACGGGTGTTATGTGGTCTCAGCGGCTGCTCCCAGTCACCAGTCTAGCTGCCACATTCTGGATTAGTTGTAGTTTCCGGGTCACCTTCAAAGGTAGCCCCACGTAGAGCGCATTGCAGTAGTCCAAGCGAGAGATAACTAGAGCATGCACCACTCTGGCGAGACAGTCCGCGGGCAGGTAGGGTTTCAGCCTGCGTACCAGATGGAGCTGATAAACAGCTGCCCTGGATACAGAATTAACCTGCGCCTCCATGGACAGCTGTGAGTCCAAAATGACTCCCAGGCTGTGCACCTGGTCCTTCAGGGGCACAGTTACCCCATTCAGGACCAGGGAGTCCCCCATACCTGCCCACCTCCTGTCTCCCACAAACAGTACTTCTGTCTTGTCAGGATTCAACCTCAATCTGTTAGCCGCCATCCAACCTCCAACCGCCTCCAGACACTCACACAGGACCTTCACCGCCTTCACTGGTTCTGATTTGAAAGATAATCTTATCAATTCTAGACCAAGTTGCTGGTCAGCTGAGACAGCTGGAGATCCACTGAGGCTATCATACTTAGCCATTTAGCAAGTAGAATTGGAACTGATGGTGAAGCACAATCACCTTATTCCAGGGATTCAGTGAGGAAACCGACAAGGACCCAAGATACGAGCTGAGGACACATGACACAGCTGCCTTGCTGAAGCTAAGTAGATTTGGGTCTGGTCAGTCTCTGGATGGGAGACCACCTAGGAACCCCATGAGTTTCAAGAAAGAAGATAAAGGGGATAGAGGAATATTGAATTAATAAACAGAATGGCAAGAACTTCACTAACAAATGCTGTGAATTGTTTGTGCAGTCTGTACTGAGTCATGCTATTAACTTACAGTCGTAGCTGTCTAGCAGCTTGAAGTAAATTGTAAAGATAGAATGGTTATTTTCCCTACCTCCTTCCCCTCCAATGTTTGTGTCTATGTGTTGTGGGGTGTTATTAGGGAACGGGCTGTCATTATTACAACACTCAGTTTTGGATTGGGTTTCTCTTCAGTCTTAGTTGCTGAACAGGGCTGTAGAAGCATTGTGGCTGATGATTGGTGTAAGACACAAATAATGGGTTTAGATCTTTTTTTGGGGGGGAGGGTACCTATCTAATATTAAATCCTCCTGGACTCTTGCAATGCCACCTCATAAAAGCTGCTTCTTCATTTTCTTCCGATTTCTCTCCAAATATTCTCTATCTGTAGAAGGCAAGTTCTGCAACAGGACATTTGATGAATATGCATGTTGGCCTGATGGTCTGCCTGGCACCTATGTGAACACGAGCTGCCCTTGGTATCTTCCATCAGCTAGCCCAGGTAAGTACGTTTTCTTATCTTTGAAGAACATCCAGTATACACATTTTCTCTCCCACCAGCCTGCTAATTTCATTTATATGTTCGTTGCGTGAATATTCTGCCACTCCTTTAAGGAACTCGAGGTGGAAGACAGGATTCTCACTTCCCATCTTATCCTCAAAAACAGGTAGGTTAGACTAAGAGAGAGCCCAAGGTCACCCACTGAGACTGATGGTCAAGGGGAGACTTGAATATTGTGCTTCTTGGTTGTGGTTCGACACTCCTAGCTACTAACGTGCTAAATTTGCTAAAGGCAAGCTCAAGTTCATCTGGAACTCTGCATGTGACCAGCAGCTATGTGTGTAGTCTGACTTCTCTCTGAACAATGAGTGCAAGCATCACTGTGGTATAACCGTAAAAGCATGCACATGCAGTGTGAACCCAATTTGATCATGGAAATATAAGTGGCAAGCAATAGGGCCTTGCAAGCCAGAAACATGAACATGACCTAATTAGTCACACCCACACTCACACACCCCAACTCCTTTTTGTAGTTACCACTTAAGTGCTGGGTCATGTAGGGTGGGAAATACAGTGGGACTTGGTGTTACTTGAACAAAGAGGTAATTGACGTATGGACTGGTTCAGGACTGGTTTAATTCCAAAGATCCCTTCAGTATGAATGCAGGGACAGGGGACGGGATGCTATGCTGAATATGGGTGGGAAAGGTATTTCTTTCTTGGAGTCCTTTTTTCTGACACACCTCTCTCTCTCTCTCTCTTGCATGAGTATTCATATTGTATTATGTTTGGTTGCTAGCGACTGTTATCTTAGGGTCATCTGAAAATTGAATTTACAAGCTCTTTATCGGTTTCTCAATCATTAATAAACATATACATTATTTACAGCTACTTAAAATTTGCTTGTATTAATGTGCAAAATTGTTGACTTCCCAATTAATTGATATAAGAGCCCATCAAACATTCTATAACCCCTTTCAATAATTCTTTCCCCCCTTTATCTAATAACCTACATGCAAGATTAAATGCCTTCCCTTCAACAAACCTATTTATTTTCCAACTTAGGACTCGGTGGCAGTCATTTGGCTGCTAACAGCACTAAAAATCATCACTGCAGGAGAGAGCCAAGATTTACCATAATCCTGTACCTCAATAAATTACCAGAATGTGCTGCATCTTTCATGTACTTTTGCAAATAAGCAAAAGCTGAATTATCCTGGGGTAGAATACAATTTTCACTTAAAACACATTAACATTTGGATCTCTTCAGAGATTTTCATTACAGGATTGCAAACCTCTTTGGAAACAAATTAAGCTTTATAATCCTCTCATTCCTGTTGCTATAGTAGATCCCAATTTTTCTTTGTTGTCCCAGTAGACTTGATGATGGGCTGGGCAGTTCTTGGTCTCATCCATTATAAATGGATGTGTAGGGGTGTGTGTGTGTGTGTGTGTGTGTGTGTGTGTGTGTGTGTGGTTAATCTCATCATACTTTTACTTTAAAGTGGATTACTGCAATGCAGTCTATGTGGGGCTGCCCTTGGGTTTATAAACTCCAGCTGGTGCAGAATGCTGATCAGGGGCATCTTGCTGATAACACGTAAGACTATTGATGAAACAGCTGCACCGGCTGCCCATCCACTACCAAGTCAGGTTCAAGGTCCCTGTATTAATTTACAAAGCCCTGAACAACATAGGTAGAGGGTATCTCAGGAACTGCTTGAACCCTTATATTCCAGCCCACTCACTGAGATAATCTGCAGGGGCATTGTTGATCATTCCCCAAGTTGGCGAGGCTCATTTGATAACTCATTTGAGACTCATTTGATAAGAAACCAAGTCTTTTGTGTCATTGGCTCTGTATTAGGAAAGGGGTAGTACATCTGGTTGTCTTTGTCCATGGAGTTTTCTTGGTCCGTATAGTTAAAGCTATGGTTTTCCCAGTAGTGATGTATGGAAGTGAGAGCTGGACCATAAAGAAGGCTGATCGCCAAAGAATTGGAGCCCAACTAAGACTGTCAATTTGGCCAAAGAAGCTGTGGTCAAAATTAGTCAGGTGTCTCACAGTTCTTTAAGGGGCGAAAGTCATGAACTATTTCATGTTGTATTCATCAGCTTTCATTGTCCATGCAGATGAAGAGGTTTCTAGCTCTCTCAGATTAGAGTTTAGTTACATCTATCACTAGTGGTAATCATGCAACACTATCACTTGCTTTTCAAAAGAACAGAAATCTGTGTAGTTGTTACTGGCAGTTAATTTAGTGGGCCTAGACACCTGGCAGCAGGAGCGAAGCCTGTCTTGCATGGTGAGTGCTTGGCTTCATAGAGTTCTACGATGTGGGGATTTATCTTATTTGCACTGCCCATATTCATATTTGTTGTGAAGGAGAACATTCGCGCTGTTTCTCCTGAATCACAGATTTTGTTCACCCTCAATGTACTTCACACTCCGAGATAGAAACTACAGGGCACCCCTGCCCCCCTCCCGCGCCCCAAAATGAACTTTGCTGGCAGATGACACATCAAGCTTGGCAGAAGCTCTAGGAAGAGGACAGTGAGGTGAAAGTTTATTTTCCCATATTATAGCCAAGTGAGAGTATCATTTGCTTTTTCATCTCTTCAGGGACTTGGTTTTCGCAGGCTTTTGTTCTCCCTACAACCCCCTTTTGTCCTTAAATAGCTGCCTTGCTCTCCCTCTCTTTTTTAAAAAAAATGAAGATCTTTATGAAGCCTATAAACAGCTTTTAATTTCTTAGCGATAACGTCCAACCTTATCAATATCCAGGATATTTTCATTTCTGCTCTTCCTTGAGTGAATAGGAAGAATACTCAGGGGCGCACTTTTTCAGGCCTTTTTAGGTACTGCACTTCTGTGAGGATTCTTTTCTTTATTTAGTATAGGGGCGATTTTTCCTGAGCTAAATTTTAAAAAAACTTGCCCAGTGGTAAATCATGCAGTGGTAAATTTACCTTCCCTTTTTCAACCATGTTGAGGCAATTTCTGGCATTCAGTAGAATCACTGCAACTGCAAAGGAGCGTAAGAATATTGTGTCCTCAGGAAAATAGAGCTTTCTGTTTTAGAGAGGGTATCTATCTCTTGTTACTGTCACTGGAAATGTAATCTCATTTTTGTTACCATTTTATAATTTAAGCCCTGCTGCCAACAACACTGTGCAGACCAAGAAAGCTTGGAGTTGCTAAGGCAATCCATTTTACATTTTATGACTCCTTCAGGGTCCTAATATTTATTGTCTAATGGCCCTAAATCCTCTTAAATAGAAAATCTTCCAGGGACGCAAGTTCCAAACAAGAGTTATAGGTGCAGTAACCACATTTGTTTTTCTTATGCCCTCTGGAGTACACAGGGTTTTGCTGCAGACTGGTGCAGCATAGTTATGCCTCAGGAGCACCGATATGATGTGTCCATATGGCTTGGTCATAAGAGCCAGGGGCAAGAATGTGTTGCTTCAAACTATAGCCTTACTTCTGAACAAAATGCATGGCAGGTCAAGGCTTTACTAGATGTACAGGAGGTAAGTAGTGCAATTGTTTCAACTGCGTGTATATTGAAGCATTCCTGCAGTACAAAGATAATTTTGATTCTAACCCACTTAATTATTTTTCCCCCTGAACTGTGTCCACAGGACTTATTGTTGTGGGTTGAGGGAAGGAGACATGGTGATATACTGGTTGCACTCTTATCTAGTTCCAAAGAAAGCATTGGGGGATGGGGTTGCTTTTGAACATTTGAAGCTGCCAGGTGAGATCATACAGGGATTTGGAGTGCGGTGTCATCAATTAGTTCTACCTGAGAAAGCAGGTAGTTAGCTTGGGAGTGCCCTTTGATCCAGACCCAGGTGGCTTGTGTGACTTGGAGTCACTCTTCCCATCTTCAACTGCTTCACCAGCTATAACAGTTCCTGGTTGAGGATAGCCTGGCCACAGTGGTCCATGATCTGGGACCACCCCCCAACTGGGTTACTATAATGTATTGTGCATGGACCTGTGCTTGAAGACAACTCAGAAGCTTCAGTTAGTGCAGAACACAGCAGCCACATCTAGTGTGGCTGGATAAGATGTTTTTTACTTTGATCCCAAGGGGCCTGTGCTGCCTGCCTGTTTGCTTCCAGGCCCAATTGAAGATGCTGGTTTCAACCTTTTAGTGCCCTAAACAATTTAAGACCCAAACACCTGAAGGGATGTCTCCCATATACATACCTGCCCATGTCTTAAGATCTGCTGCTTGAAGTACAGTACCTTTTTTCATGTTATGTGTCAACAAGGGAGAGAGCTTTCTCTGTTATGGTGCCCCAACTGGAACAGCCTCCCCATAAATTTACAATGGATAACATCTCTGTTAGCTTTTTGGTGCCAAGTAAAAAAACAAAAGCAAAACATTTTTAAAATCCATCCTGTTGTGCATGACTGCTTTTTAAAGTTGATTTGATAGTTTTACAGCTGTATGACAGTTTTGGTCTTGTTTTGTACATTGGCCTGATACCTATTTGATGAACAGTGGTTTTAATAAATTAAATAAAACAGTCATTGGGTTCCCTGATCCCACTTACTGCCTAAGCCTTTATTATATGGCACAGGATAGATGAATACTGAACTACATCCCCTTTTCTTTTTATGTAAGTCCCAATATTAAGTTTGTTTATTTATATATATGTATATACCATCCTTTCGCAAAACACCAGGGCAGTGTACAACTACAGAAAAACGTTTAAAAGCAATACAAGCTAGACATTCCTGCATGTTGTGCCCCGAGTGTGGAGATGGAGTTGGGAGCTAAACTCCATGTAATTACATTTAAGGTGCTTGACATCACTACCACCATATGCTTGTAGACTCGGGTAGACAGAGACCGAGAAGGCTTATTTTGCTTCCAGTGGTCTGCCATGCATAGCTGGCATGCTGCGCTTAGTTTGGTGAACCAGATTATTCTGTGTTATGTTAAATAAAGTAAAGGTTTGGTTTGAAGCATGGAGCTTGGGCACCAGACACTCTTGAGCTGAATTATCAGCATAGATAAGTGTCTCAGCATGTTTCTCGTATTTTAAATGGAACTAATATAAGTCTGCCTGAGAAGGTAAATGTTGCAAACAAGATAAAGAACATAAAATATGTAAATACTTTATAAATTATTAATAATTTCATCTCTACAAAATAGTCTTAAGTTGCAAAGTGCTAAGCTTGTGAAATGGAGTCATTTGCCTCTCATCAAGCACACAGGCTGTTATAATTTTGCACAATGACTCATATTTGCATTGTTACCCTTTCACATTCCTGCATTTTATTGACGATGATCCTCCAGGGAGCCTTTCTGTTATAGGCCAAATGGTCCCCAAGAGGCACGGGTCCCTACTACTTATTTTGAAAGTGCTGCAGATAAAATTTTTATCCCCCAAACATGTTCCAAATGTTGACTTTTAGAATTTCTATTCATCACCTTAAATTTTATTTGAGCGAGAGCAAAATTCTTAACGCCGTCATGTTTACGAGGGAACCCACCTTTTATAGCTTTTCCTTGAAGATAATGACAGCAGATTCTGGCTTACTTCCAGAGTCATTTTACACTTCTGGGGCTAATTTACTTTGCTTCCTGACAATTGGAGTAACCTGAAGTGAGTTAGGGAAGAGCAAGAACAAGTGCTCCATCAGCATAATTGCTTTTGTAAGAAAACAACAACAACAACCTGGCTTTGCATATGTGAAAGCAGCTTGATTATCATCATCCCTGGAGTCAAATTAAGCAAGGGGAAAGTCCCTATTGAATGAATACAAATGCAGAGCCTTCTTTGAACTTGTGTTCTCCCACAATGTGCTGGGTGGGTGAGAGTAGCTAGATCATGTTGAATGATTGTGTAAAAGTGTCATTATTGTTTCACTGTACCTTTAAGAGTCAGGAAAGATCTAGTGACTGGAGTTCTGCAGCTGTGGAGCAGATCGACAGGTGTTGCTGTGAAGCTGATGATGCAGGGTATATCAGGGGTGTTGTGTGTTGCCTCTGTGCTGGGCGATTTCCCAGTGTGCTCTTGGTGGGTGGTTTGGTTGTGTGGGTGTTTTGTGTAAGCCTAATTTAATTTTTGTTATTTTTACTTTCTCCATTAAACCAAGCATTTGTTTAAGCCTTGGTATGACTCTGTGTGTAAGTCCCTCAGCCAGCTCCTGCTGATGCAACTCAATTGCTTCTAATCCTAACAGATCAGGGGTAGGCAACCTAAGACCCGTGGGCCAGGTGTGGCCCAGTTGCCTTCTCAATCCGGCCCATGGACGGTCCGGGAATCAGCGTGTTTTTACATGAGTAGAATGTGTCCTTTTATTTAAAATGCTGAACCCTGCACTAGGCTGTGAACTGCCCTGACACCGGTAGATGAAGGGTGGTATACAAATTTAATCATCATCATCATCATCATCATCATTTGGATTTAGAGACAGGAGGGAACCCACTTTCTGTGCATTTTTATTTTTTAAAATGGGAAATTTTTTAAAATGGGAAATAAGTAGAAACAGTAACTGGATAGTAATCTCCAGAGATAAAAAATATCACTTGAATGCTTTGGAACAGGTGGTTAAGAAGATGGAGTTGCCAGATATGTTGAAGCCTCCCTGAGAAATCCTGCTTTAGAAGGAGATCCTAGGGAAGATACTGTTAAGGGATTTCAGTTGGGCTGGGTGTCATCTTGGGATCCTCTTCAACCCTGTGATTCTAGAGGTGAAAGACTGGGATATGGAGAAGGGGAGGACTGCTAATATGGTCAGACTAGTTCCTTGGTCAAGTCTTCATTTTGGAATATAAGCTTGGATAGGCATCCCCAAACTCAGCCCTCCTGATGTTTTGGGACTACAACTCCCATCATCCCTAACTAACAGGACCAGTGGTCAGGGATGGTGGGAATTGTAGTCCTAAAACATCTGGAGGGCCGAGTTTGAGGATGGCTGAGCTAGGACAATATGTTCCCATTGGAACTAAAGAGCTGGAAGCATAAGTAAGGCCATATATTTCTTCCTTCCTCACCTGGTTGGATGTGATATCATTGAAGGATGCATGTCTCTGTGTGTATGGCAGTATAAAAGAACAGTAGACAACTGGTGTTGCTGACTTGTGGTCTGTGAAGATCCAAATGCTAAAGTGCTGGGGTTCCCCTAGAAATCTGATGGGAATCAATACAGTACCTTTTGGAGCTAATGCTGTTAATCCCCATCTTATAATTAAGCCTGTATGCATAGCACCTTATAGCACTAAAATGTAATATACTTGCAATGACGTAATTTAAAGGAAGCCAATCCAAGGTACAGACTGAAACCTCTGAAATGTCTTCCTGCTTGAATATGGGGCATGTATAATGGTACCTAAGTTCCACAGAAGTATAAAGGTAAAGGGACCCCTGACCATTAGGTCCAGTCGTGACCAACTTTGGGGTTGCAGCGCTCATCTCGCTTTATTGGCCGAGGGAGCTTCCGGGTCATGTGGCCAGCATGACTAAGCCGCTTCTGGCGAACCAGAGCAGCACACGGAAATGCTGTTTACCTTCCCGCTGTATCGGTACTTATTTATCTACTTGCACTTTGACGTGCTTTCGAACTGTTAGGTGGCAGGAGCTGGGACTGAGCAACGGGAGCTCACCCCGTCGCAGGGATTCGAACCGCCGACCTTCTGATCAGCTGATCACCTAAGCTCTGTGGTTTAACCCACAGTGCCACCTGCGTCCCTTCTGCTTCCCTATACAGAAGTATAGCCACACAAAATAAGGGTTTATTTCCATAATGAAAAAAATACTGTATCCATGAAATATTGCAGAGATACCATGCTGTATCCATGAAATATTGCAGAGATGCCATGGCATAGGTCTGGTGTGACAACAGGAGGAGTCAGATTCACTTGAATAAAAGTTTGATACTGAGTTCCATGTTGAATATTATCATTGTGTATTATACCTAACTCAGAAATGACTGTACAGCTTCAATACTTTCCCCATGCCTATAGAAGAAATTTCAGATGAACACTGCTGTGCTTAATATTTACCTATAGAAGCTGGCTTCTTTCACATTGGTACAGGTGTGTTCTAAAGTGCTTCATATTATTTTCAAGATCATTTTTAGAGGACTTTGTCATAAAATATTCTGCCATCGTTGTGCAAAGGGAACTAAGGGTGGAAATAAAAGGTAGTTGTAGACTATTTTTGTTGTTTTCCATGGGGAGACAGACTACAAGTATTTATGAATAGAAACTTGCTTTGCCCATGAAACAAAGGTTGCTGAAACCCAATGTCCTGCCTGTGTGATTGATAAATTTAGGTTGTGCTGGTTGAGTGGAATTGTTTAAAGAACAAAGTCTTGTGCTAGGGTATATTTTTGTCATCAAAGGGCAAACCACTCTGTCAAGGAGCAGCAAGTCAATCTACCACAGCAAATAATTTGGCTATTACTCATAAACAGCAGATTCACCACTGCCTTCTGGAAAAAAAACTGTTACCTTTTCCAGAACATTTCCCCTGTCGAGAATTAAGAAGAGTTATTAAATTTGGGACAACTTACGATGCTCAACACGTGTGCAGAGCACTGAGGGAAAACTCTACTCTCTGCCTCCTCTCTCTCAACTTGTCTTTCCCTGTCTGGGTAAAATGTGATAGGCTAGGACATGATGTAATTTGTTTCAAAGATAAATTATGTGGCAATTTATTCCAAAGGACAATTGGGTGACTAATCTTCCACCATTCCTGACACACAGCTGTAGTAAAATGCAGATCAGGTTGGTTGTTTTAAAGGGGGAAACGTTTAATTTGTTTTTTTATTTCCAGCATAAGTGAGCTAGCTAATGAAATATTTGTGAGCCTCCTGGCATGTGATAACATATTTCCTATATCTAAAAGTGTTTTGCCAGATGTAGTATTTGATTTGATTTACAAGCGCATCCAAGAACAAGATAAATGATGACATTAACTCCAGTTCTAACTATTGGCCTCCCCTCTCAGACTTTTATCAGCAAACAGGGACTGTTTGGATTCTGGGCACCAATCCATATCTTTAAACATTTAATACTAATAAGGTGTAATTGACATGGAATTCAGGCATACAGGCTCTATTAAGGCTATTGCTTCTAAGAAACTAACTTTTTGTGTGAAAGCATCTTACATAGAATGTGAAATAAATCAAAGCCCTGGCCTAATTGTGCAGCTTTACAGCATCATTTTTAGAATATTGGTCTCTTTTGTGTAAGCTTTAAATGCTTATTGATTTCTTCCAGTTCAAGGCAACTTCCATGGAAAAATAAGATCCCACATGAAGAAGCAAGGTGATGGCAGTTGGACATTAACATAAAGCTCTTTTGATCAAAGCAGAGTAATAGCTGGTGCAGCACATTGTCTCACCTATAAAAGCACTTTCATAAAGACAAGTACCATATACACTGTGTCACTTTGTGCAACTCTATGGCCTGTGTGCGACGTTTTTTTGTTTTCATTGCACCTTATGAAACACATCCTTGCCATTGCAACCTAATACAGCATTCAGATATGCCTTTTGAATCCCTGTGTTCTAAATAACTCCCGTCTTGTTAAATCCTGGTCACTCTTGACATGCCAAAACCAACTCAGCATGAGTTTGGCGGTCTGGCTGGAGGTTTCTGTCCCCTCCCCACAAAACACAGAAGACTCTGGTGACTGGTGAAAATCAGGACGTTCCTTTTAAAGCAAAAAACAATGGTTTTTAGGTGTTTTGCACAAGGTAAAATGTATTTAAATACAAGCTAAAGAAATGCGTATTTAAAATTAAAGACGTAGTCATAGCATAGAAAATAGTATCAAATGAATTATTATTGGCTGGAACCAGAGTTAGCAGTGTTCCACACAGCCTGGGGTGGTGATTCCACCCCCCAAAGGGTTGGGGGGCCACAGGAAGTTGCACAGGGGAATTGGGGAATATTACTTCTTCCTCTCATGAGGAGTCATTGCTGGATCTTAGTGCCTTCCATGAATGGAAGGAGACCTTCCATTTGTGGTTCAGTCAATCTAGATAAACATTTAGATTTACTGATTCAGATTTCTGAAGCTCCTATGGAATGCCTGGACTTGTATGAATGCAAAACTTGCATATTCCTGGCCAAAGGGAGATTTCAACTGGGATTAACCATTTTTATGAATAGCGGTATATAAATATTTTTATAAATAAAAATAAAATCTGGTAATGCCACTTTTAAAAAGTAAACTCTTAAGTTTTCTTAAGTAAATTATCTGAGATTATTTCTGTGTCTACTATGGCAGCAACAAACTATAGTATCTTTTGGTTACCTCTTGGCTTCTGAGAGTGCCTTGTTCATTGTCCATAGAGAACAGGAGGCACCAGATCATTTAGATTGTAAGATATTTACTGACATGAATGCCAACCAAATGCTAATTTCTATCGAGTGGGATGTAAATTATTCTAAGAGAAAAGCCACGTGGTTCAGCAAATAGGTTCACTCTCAAGTTACAGAGTTCAGATCCATGGAGTTGTCACTTGCCGATTTTCTGAGAAACTTACAATAAAGTGAACTTGCTTCACTTTTGTAGTAGAAAAGCAATCAGTGTCAAAATTCATTAAACTTGAAGCCTCTGTTAGTCAGAGGCTGGGTTCAGATGTAAAGCAAATCCATGCTTTGTGCAAACCATTGTTAAGAACGGTATCATTGTTTGATCATCTACATGTATAACAGACAACCAGTGCTTGCTTGTCTGCTTTTTTTTCCCATCTGTTCAGGACCCAGCTTAATAAGGCCACTTGAATCTCCAAGAAGGGAGTAGAGATGAGGCACATCAGACACAAGGCTTGTTCTTATCTCAGCTTGATAAGCCAAGATATATGTTTGTGCAAACTGAGCCATTAAAAGAAACCATTGTTTACCTAAACAAGCCATGTACATGATTTCTGTACATAATCAGATATGTAACACGAGAATCCTAAAATGTGTTAGAAGCAGCTTGAACTGCTTCTATGTCAGTACTATGGTTAAATATACATTACTGAAAGCTGTCAGGAAGAAAGACCAAGCTAGGGCTTTTTGCTGGTTGACACTAATAATGGGTTGGATTTTGCTTTTGTTTTATGTCATCTTCCATCATTATGTGCTTTCTGGTCTTGTATAGGGCATGTTTACCGCTTCTGCACACTGGAGGGCACGTGGCTGCTGGAGGAAAATTCCACCATTCCATGGAGGAACATATCTGAGTGTATGGCTACTGATGAAGTAAGTGCCTAAGATATTGCTGGAATAATCACTAGCCTGTATGCCACATCCTCTGTTCCCAGAGACTGTTACAGCAGTAGTAGTGGTAGTGATGTTTTTTACATTGCCATGTTATGATTACTCAGCAGAAGTGGGAAGAATACAAATACAGTCATACCTCGGTTTAAGTATGCCTCGGTTTGAGTATTTTCAGTTTAAGTACTCCACGGACCTGTCTGGAACAGATTAATCCACTTTCCATTACTTTCAATGGGAAAGTTCACTTCAGGTTAAGTACGCTTCAGGTTAAGTACGGACTTCCGGAACCAATTGTGTTTGTAAACTGAGGTACCACTGTAGAGAACAGGGCAGGAGAGAAATTCTGCAAGTTTGGAGTGAGGTTAATTAAAATGCAGGAAATCCCCAAGCTTGCTTCCCCATCTATTTTCCTCATTCTTTTGAATGCCTGTGACATAGCTGAAGATGATGATTGGAGAAGCTGAATTGCTGTAATACAAACCACATGCAGGGGCATTTTTTGTCTCCATTGGCTGTTTAAAAGATTATTTCACAGTTGTGTAGGAAGCTGCCAACAAGACAGATGCTTAACGACAGTGCTTGGTCGTTTGGCACCTGTCTCATTTCCATAAAATAGAGTGCTTTTGGGGGTAATGATTTAGAAACCCTGAATACTGTGTTGTGTCCTGAAATGTAAATACTGATTTTTATTTTCCATTTTTGACAACCCCACCAACTTATTCTCACACTGTTTAGAGCCACAGATAAAAATAGAACTCAGAACAACCTTTAGATTTGGGTAGGGTGAAGGTCATCATGTGACTTGTGTCCTTGAGCATGAAATCCGACTGGAAAGATTGAAGCTCAGAGGAATGGTCACAGACTAACAATTGGTCCAGGCAGAGCTCATTAAAATAAATGGTAGTTCTGCCAGTGACTTATGAATTTCACCTATAGTTCTGCTGCTCCTGTCTAAAGTTTGTGCCCTTTGCAGTTTCAAACTAACTCCATGCATTGGTTATTAATTTAAAGTTGGCTGACACATGTAGTTACTGCTCTCCCTTCTCTCTTCTTTCCTTTTCCAAATCAGTCTTCCCTTTAAAAACAGCAACACCCCTCCACATAATCCAAATCACTCACAAGACGTTTGGGTGGCATGTCTCATATACCGCCAGCTCACGTGGTCCTGGAGAACTTCCCCTTTCCTGTGTGTTTGTACAGGGGACAAAACACCACTCCAGTATCAAGATACAAAATATAAGGGCCAAATTAGGCTCAAGAATAGACTTCCATATTTGGGTTTGAGTTTCATTTTATTATTTTCATTTAATGAGTTTTTAAACTTTCAGGATAAGTTATGCTCCCAGGGCACATTGTCCTGAACAAAAAAGAACACATGGTTTTGGGACCCCTGATATATTGGACTTGATGTTTGTGATCTGTACTACTTACCTATGTTTTTGTATAGGATCGTTGGCTTTGCAGTTCTGTTTATCCACTCAACTATGCCTTGCGTTGACCATCTGCTCATCTTAGAGGCTTTTGAGGAAGCTGGGTTCGGCCAATAACTATAGCCTTCCATTGAGTTCTTATGTTATCTTCTTTTAGGACTCACCAGAAGGCCACATGCTATTCCTTTCTGCCATCTATACCACTGGATATGCTCTTTCCTTCTCGGCCCTTGTCATAGCAACTGGCATCCTCCTGGGGTTCAGGTAACCTTAATATGCCTACAAAGAGTCATGAACTCCAAATTGTAAATAGCATTTGACTAGTACTTGTGTGCACTAATGATGCCTTCCGCAAAATTTCAAAAACCTCAAACCCTTAAATGCAATAAAATGGGAAGTTAAAGGCAGCATAAAGGTGAGCTTCACAGAAATGGTGGAAGAGTTTAAAGAGTTTGTTGTAAACTATTACATTCATATAGTGGCGGAACTGCAGTGCGGGAATAGAGTGCCCAAGTTCACTGTGTTATAACCAATAGTGATAATGTTTTGCCTTCATCAATCAGAACCATACTGGGCTATCACTTGTTCTTGGTGTGCTGCACATTGGAAGCAGCTGATATTTGTGCTTAATAGAGAGACATAAACTCTGGAAGAGGTATTAGTTTGATGCTATAGTAACAGATGTAAACTCTGAAATTACTATTAACTTAGATATGGCTGAACTATCATGTAGGAACATTTTGCTTTGTATCATAGAGCATTTTTTTATTTCGATGGAGGGACAAAACTGCCTTGCTCTACTGCACATTTCCTTTCAGATGGGGTTTGTTATTAGGTGGCAGAAAGGCAAGGGAGAAGAAATGTTTGAGATTCTTGAATAAAGGATTGCTGTTGCATTGATACTGGGTTCTAGCTACTGAGTTGAACTTTTTTCTTTTTGACAGGTTGTGATTTCTGTTCTCCTAGAGCATGACTGAGATTCATAATGAATGTTCATTGTTACTTATTGTGAGCCTAGATGGGAAATCATGCTCCCACAACAGTCCATATAGTTCTTAAGTGGCATATCAGTATAGAGGCTTGTCTTGCTTTTCAAACAATAGGTAGTAAATATCAGAACTTCTCTTGATGGAAGCTGATGCTTCTGCCACAGCCCCCCCGCAGAAATTCCCAGAGCACAGAAAGCTAAGGCATGCCTCACTAAATGCATTTCTTTATCTAAAGAGATTTGAAGCTCACTATAAAAAACTCTGTTCTTTAAATCCCTCTCCTGTGGCCACTTTAGTAAAAATTCAAAATAGTTCCCCACTTCTACACATCTTTTTTTTTGAGCTTTTCGGGGTGAAGGCATTATAAGTTTTCCTTTGCTTTCAACATAAGAAGAAATCCCTACAGCTCTTCCTGAATTATATGCCAAGTGACTCATTTGCCCACTTCAGTTTTGAGCAGAGTCCCATTGTTGCCCTGTTTGACAATTGTTACAGCCTACACGTTTGAGTAACTTAAACATCATGATTATTTTTTCAGGCACCTGCACTGCACCAGGAACTACATTCACTTGAACCTTTTCACCTCATTTATCCTCCGTGCTATATCCATCTTCATTAAAGACTCCGTGATAACATGGATGTATAGGACAGCCCCTCGTGAACAGCAGTGGGAGAGTTTATTCTCTTATCAGGTAGGGGGATGAGGCCAAAACACCTTGAGTATCAGTGATCCTGTGACTCAATATGTTTGTATTTAACTTTCCATCTTCATTTGAAGGAAAAGGTGCCCTGGGATGTCTTGTTAGATTTGCACGCTTCTAGAAGTTTGCTCTCAGTGCTAGTCTTCCAACTGTCACAATTTCAGTTGTGAATGATTTTTCTGATACAGTGGAAGTCTCCCTTGGTGCTCTTGTTGTATAAAACTTTTCCTCTGTGCTCCATTTTATTTGTCATTTTCCTTCCCTGAGATGAGAAGGAAGCAACCAATTCTTTTCTGACACGTGTGTATTGAACTATGTCTCTTTAGCTACTATTCCAATATCCCAACAAACATCTAGAAATATTCCCTCAAAAAACCAAAGACTACGGTGGGAAATAATAATAATAATAGTAATAATAATAATAATAATAAATAATAATAATAATAATAATTTATTTATACCCCGCCCATCTGGCTGGGTTTCCCCAGCCACTCTGGGCGGCTACCAACAGAAAAATAAAACACAGTGATCTATTAAACATTAAAAGATACCAGAGTTTTCCCAAAGCTGAAGGTCGGGGATTCCTGAACAGTTCTGCCCTGTCCCATTATTATAGTTGGTAAACAAATCCACTTTGGTTTGATATTTGAAGTGTGTCACCCCAAAAAGTAGGAATTCATTCGTCTCTGTTCCCTGATTTTGTGAGGACTGACCACCCTTGCTTTTGCACTGATTGGTGGCTATGAGAAATGACTTGGATCCTGAGAGACACACAGAGTAGGAAGGTTGCCAAAGGGAACTTGCCTGCTTCCTGCACTCCCTAAAAAGCCTCTCTGAAGAGTTGGAGAGACTCTCTTGGATAGTGTGGGATGGGGCATGCAATGAGAAAAGAGGGAAACTGCCAAAAATTGAGCAGAGGTCCCTTATACAGGTGGGCTTCCACTTGAACAAGGTACCTCTGTCTAATTTTAGATGACTTCCTCACCATCCCATCCCACCATGTTTAACAGGGCCCTCCGGCCCTCTGAATAAGCTTTTCATAGACAGATACATAGGTATATGTACACACATACTTAGGGGATGCAGTGGAAAAGCTGTTCTCCTGTTGAATTTGTTCTCTTTTCTTCAAAATACAATTGACACTCTCAGAAGGTTTTATTATTATTATTATAAGATTTTCTTGATTTACAAAGATATACTAGTATGCAATGTCTCTCGTAACATTTTTACAAATCAGTTTCATTTGTTGAGACATTGTATGTCATTTCTAGCCAAGTACTGGCTGGGGGAACCTGGTATCCGTCATGTAACATGCACTCCTGCTTTTGCTTACTTGTCTTTCGTAATGCATCCTGTATTCACTAATTTCTCTGTTCTTCTGTTACAGGAGTCACTTAGCTGTCGCTTGGTCTTTGTGATGATGCAGTATTGTGTGATTGCCAACTACTATTGGCTGTTGGTGGAGGGAATGTACTTGTATACGCTGCTAGCACTATCCGTTTTTTCTGAGCAGAGAATCTTTCGGCTCTACCTTTTTGTTGGCTGGGGTAAGTGAGTCTCTCCTCTCTCCCCACCCGCCACCATTTTTAATGAAAAGGTGCATTTCTCTGCTTGAGTGCTCTAGGGTAAATGGAATTGGAGCAGCTGCAAGGGGGAGCCTGGTCTTTTGCAGTAAAAGAAGTACTAACCATTTGATCTACTTTCTTTTCTCTTTTTGCTCCTAAACTCAGATGCATCTTTAAGACAACAACATAGTCATCATTTTTATACTTGTGTTAGGATCTTCTGCTGGGCTTGCTACCCTACCTCCCATCAGTGGTGAGGATGGTCTTCTTTTAAGAAGAATGCAAAGGGGCAGGGATGAAACTGCTCTCAAGTGGGCCACAACGATAGCCTTTCTAGTAGAGTACATGGCATGCCTTTACTTTCAAAGAGAAAATAATGTGATTCTTTGTGGAAGAGAGTGCTCAGCTGAGCATTTCACAATACTCATTTCCTAGGGAGTGTATGAAGACCAGCAAACCAAATCTCTATTAACCACACAGTGATTTTGCCAACCAATTGTAGTTCATGTAGCTTTTGCCATGAAAAGGCTATCCGCCTGGTAGTTATATACATTGCAAAATTGGGACTGGCCAGGTAAGAAGTGTATCACATATATCAGGCACATTCTTAATATCTGCTTGTCAAACTGTTATGAGGTCTCTGTGATAAATTATCCATTAGCCTTTGGAATTCTTGAAATGTGATTATTATAATAGTGACGCCTAGTGCAGAGCTCAGTCGCAAATGCAAAACTTTGGTAATGATCTTGCTGCTTTATTTTAACGTTCCTAGCATTTGTGGTTGTGCCAGCAATGTTTGCTAAGAGGTCTGGAAACAGAAGGCAGTGCTTAAAGAACAGGACTTTCTGTGCTTCTTTCATATCTTGTCCCCTCCACCCACCCACCCCCCGGTACTATCCTGAACTTGATCAATAATTTCATAAAGCATCTGATTGCTTGCTACTAGATTGAATTAGGAAAAATAAGGACAGTGTCTGCTAATTTTCCTTATTTGTATCATTCTAGCTTATACTGTGTTGATTCTAGTTTATACTGTCACGCCGATGGATACTTAAATGCATGGATACTTAAATGTTTTCAATGTATTTTGGCTGAATCATATGTATGAAATAATCAATACACATTGAAGATTATGTTGAGCTATAAACCACATAGGGTTGTCATGTGTCCTCTTTTTCCAGGACACATACACTTTTTCAGGGGTAAAATTTGAAACAAATTGCATTTATTTGCTTTGAATGGCCGTCATAGTGTCCTCTTTTTTGCTCTTCAAAATATGGCAACCCTATTACAGTGGAGGAAATATTTATATTTACTATTGTCCTTTTTTAGAATGCTTTGAGAGGCTGGAGACTTAGAAGGTTTGGTTGCATTTTAGACTTTGCAGTTATAAGTGCTTTTATTACAGAGCACCCTTTTCTTTGTGTTCTCATTTGGTTTGGTTTTGAAAGTATAAATAGCGGGATGTTGTTAAAGTTCTTTGGTTTATCCAACTGTGTGTTTCATGAAGTTTAGATAATTTGCAGCACAAATTATTTTGTATACAAAACAAAAAACACAAATCAGTTTACCAGCATGCAAGACAACATACATAAGTAGAGCCTCCTGAAACTTGATATTCCAGAATATAATGAGTAATGCCCACTTTTCAATAAATGTATTTCATAGAATTGTAGAGTTGGAAGGGACCCTGAGGGTCATCTAGTCCAATCCTTTGCAAGGCAGGAATCTCAGCTAGAACATACATGCAGATGGCCATCCAACCTCTGCTTAAAAACCTCAAAGGAAGGAGAGTCTAACACCTCTTGTGGGAGTCTGGTCCACCATCAAACAGCTCTTACTGTCAGAAAGTTCTTCCTGATGTTTAGTTGGAATCTCCTTTATTGTAACCAGAATCCATTGGTTCGGGTCCTAGCATCCAGAACAGGAGAAAACCAGCTTGCTCCATCTTCCATGTGGCAGCCCTTTATATATTTGAGGATGATTGCCACATCTCCTCTGTCTCCTCTGTACCAGGCTAAACATAGCCAGTTACCTCAACTGTTCCTCACAAAGCTTGGTTTCCAGACCCTTGATCATCTGGGTTGTCCTCACACGTTCCAGTTTGTCAATATCCTTCTTAAACTGTGGCACCCAGAACTGGACACAGGACTCAGGTAGTGGTCTGACTAAGGCAGAATAGAGTGGTAATATTACTTTCCTTGATCATGAAACTATACCTGTGTTAGTTTGGTGTCATCTGCAAATTTTTTGAACCTTCTGTATCTTCATTCAAGTCATTTATAAAGATATTGAACAACAGGCCCAGGTCAGAACCCTGTGGCACCCCACTTGTCACTTTTTTCCAGGGTGACGAGGAACCATTAGTGAGCACTCTTTGGGTCTGTTGAACTAACCAGCCACAAATCCACCTAACAGTTACCTTGTTCAGTCTCCATCCAGCATACATCCTTTTATAGTCAGGTCGTTTCATCATAATTGCAACAGTTCATCTATGAATAACCAATATGAGATTAAAGGAGCTGTTTTGGTTCTTGCCCTACCACCCAATTACATTCTCTGCATAACCTGGCAGCAGTGAGTAGATTAGCCACTATCTCTGAATCAGTCTTATCAACCAGATTTTTAAAAGTAATAAAACAATGCTACCTTTTGGTCATGTGGTATCATGTAGATTGTCATTTCAGTAATTGAGAATAGTTAGCAAAGTTGTCTAAACATTTTGTATTATTGAGATGTCTAGAATATATGGGGGATGGGGAACCAGCATGCATTGAGTTGCAGCAGCAACAACAGCAGCTTAATACAGCTTAACCTACATGGTGTCAAATACCACTGAAATTGTATTTCACAGATATGTTGCATTTTTAATGTCTAAATTGCTTTGGCAAGTTTTTGCCCTTCTGCTGGTTCACCTTGTGGCCTGAACATTCTGGAAAATGAGTTTATTGGCAAAATTCGAAATTCATACAAATGATCAGTTGTGAATTATTCACCTAGCTCTACCAAATGCACAGTGATATATTGATGATGAAAATATTGTGCTCTGTTGAAGCCAATAAATAAATATAAATAATAAAGAGCTCAGAAATGTCTAAAGCAATTTTGTCGGGGGTGTTCTAATAGCACTTTACAACCTACAAATTGTACAATTATTTAAAATCCTACAAAGCAGAAAGCTGACAAAATGTTGTACCCTTTATAAAAAAAATGTCTGACTTTAGACATTTATCTAAATAAATGGAAATGGGGGGAATTAATAGTCTGTCCAAACCTAGACAGACCTAAAAATCCATTATGAGGAATACAGTAAAGCTCTGTCTGTCTTACTGCCTGAAATATTTCTGATTACAGGCTCAACTTAGCAGTACTTGAAGACAATGGTTGCAATGTTGGAAGGATTCCAATATGCTCTCTGAGCAAATGCAGTCTAGTTCTCCTCTGTGAGCCGAGAACAGCATATTAAAATGGAGGTCTGTGTATAGGTTTAAAAGAGAGAATGGGAAATTATCCTTGTCTTCATGGAACGTTAAATCATGCCCAGTTACATATTTTTCTGTTCAACAGTAGAGTTCTTGAGGATTTTTCTTATTATGATAGTGCTATAAAAAATGCTTTCTTTCTCTAAACCTTTATTAGATATATTACAGATATAGACCATCTTAAAACATCTATATACAAAAATTTCTCTTTCTTTCCCTGAATCTAATAGCTGAACTTGATTGGCTATACAGTCATACAGTTTAAGTATGCTTTGGTTTGAATACTTTCAGTTTAAGTACTCCGCGAACCCGTCTGGAATGGATTAATACACTTTCCATTACTTTCAATGGAAAAGTTTGCTTCTGGTTAAGTACGCTTCCGGTTAAGTACGCACTTCCGGAACCAATTACACTCATACCTCGGGTTAAGTACGCTTCAGGTTGAGTCCTCCGCGGACCTGTCTGGAACAGATTAATCCACTTTCCATTACTTTCAATGGGAAAGTTCGCTTCGGTTTGAGTACTTTCAGTTTAAGTACAGACTTCCAGAACCAATTGTGTACTTAAACCGAGGTACCACTGTATATATATATAAAACATCTTTCTTATCTCTACTTATTTTGTAGATGTGGAAGTTTGCTGAGGTGGGATTAAGGAATTATGACTTTAGTTCAAGGAAACAGTAGATTTTGTTCCTCTTCTTTAGTTCTAGCACTGACTCCCAGATCAAATTTACACTCACGTCAACACCATACATTTAAATCACTCTTATATCACTTTTAAACTCATAGCATCCCCCAAAGAATTCCCAGCACCCTTATGGACTACAGTCCTAGGATTGTTTAGGGAAAGCTATGGTTGTTAAAGTGGTATAAGACAGCTTTGAAGGCATTCCCTGAATGTACCATGAGGCTTTTTCACAAATTGCTGATTTAGTAATACTGACTTGTGTTCCATAACATGGATACATGCATTTAATCCATAAAGAGACCTCAGGAAGAAAAGACTCTGGCTCTCTTGTCTTGCAGCACATTTATGCACTGTGTGTTTAGATACTAAGGTGTGTTTAGCTGCATCACACATTGCATTGTACAAGCAGGTATAGATAAAAACTATAATGAGTACTTAATGTTCTGTTGCGTGAAAAGTGACTCTTGGCTAATTTTTAATATAGAAAATAAGATTTTCTATATTATTTTTTACATCTTCATATCTTCCCTCAGTTTTTAGTGAGCGACTAGATAAAGAACATGCTTGGGCAGTTATAACCAGCTGAAGAGCTAGATGTTTACTTTTTTAAAATGGGTATTCTTGTCAATGAGTTTTGTATGTGGGAAAATGAAAAGTGACAGTGGTTTTTGCTACTATGGCAACTACCCCAGTGGGGAAGACCTTGCACAATATCCAGCAGGTTGATCTTAGAAGTACAGCTCCTTTACAGCGTTGATGGATTTCTTCTGGTTTGGCTTTCATGACTACTGGTGCTAATCAGAACCACCTGAGTAACTTATTATGTCCTAGGTTTCCCTTTCTGTTATCTCCCCTAGCTTGTTAACTAATGCAAATTACTTTCTGAATGAATCGCTTAAACAAGCTGCAATCCATACGTCACTTAGAAAGGTTTTATTGCTCATTGCCTAATCATTATGGCTTGTAATCATAACTTTGTGCTTATGTTGTGCACTTTTGTTCACTCTCCAGATAATGCAAAGCACTATGTGCCATCCTATTAAATTTTAGGGATAAGAGTGGTAGGAAATTGTGTCGTCTTAACCTTCAATTATATCTCAGATTCTTAAATAGAGGCGACTTTCAGGTTTTGTGGAGGATAAGGGAAAGGGAAAGGGACCCCTGACCATTAGGTCCAGTCGTGGATGACTCTGGGGTTGTGGCGCTCATCTTGCAGTATTAGCCAAGGGAGCCGGCGTACAGCTTCCAGGTCATGTGGCCAGCATGACTAAGCCGCTTCTATCGAACCAGAGCAGCACACGGAAACACCGTTTACCTTCCCGCCGGAGCGGTACCTATTTATCTACTTGTACTTCGTGCTTTCAAAGTGCGAGTTTGGCAGGCGCTGGGACCGAACAACGGGAGCTCACCCCGTTGCGGGGATTTGAACCGCCAACCTTCTAATCGGCAGGCCCTAGGCTCTGTGGTTTAACCCACAGCGCCACCCGCATCCCTTATGCGAAGGATAGTAGCATGGAATTTAATGAAAATTTTTTCTTATGCCTCTTAGAGACACTTCCTCCGTGTTCATGATTTCCTCACTATTTATGCATCAAAGCTCCCTTTATTATGCAAGTGCTCCATGCACTCTTTACTTTCTATTATTTCTATTATTGCCCTATTCTGTAGTTTGAATAGAATGCTTATGCATTGGCAGTCATTGACTTATTCCTGACTGTGTCATGCAGGTAACTTCTAGAATTATTGCATGACCAAATGACAAATAAGCTAGACAATTGCTGGATAAAGTTACATGGGCAATCTATTATGGTGCAACTGTTGTTGTTCTTTATTAAATTTATATACAGCTCTATACCTATAGAGCTTAGGGCGGTATACAACTCAAACTCTTACACATCTATACTCAGGCATTCCATTCAGTAAGGCTTGGTAGGCAATGTATTGAACATAAATCATGGTTTCGAAATATTTAGCATTTTAGCTAATGCTAGGTAAAGTTCTGGAGTTCTATATCTAATCAAAATTAATTTTTATTAGTTCAAATAGCACTGTATAATTTTGCTTATGGTGAATTTGGATTTTTTGGCATCTTGAGGTTAGGATTCTAGCTTTGGACTTATTGAGGAAAATTGGTGAAATAGCATATTTCTGAATAATGGCTTTGTTTAGGGCTACCTAACTGAGACATCTTCATTAATATTTTCCTACAGTACACACATGCTCTGTCCTTCTGTAGCTATGGAAGTAAATGTAACAGAGCACTATTCCCAGTGTTCTCCTGCAAAGTACTAGTGGTGAGTATTCCACAGCCATAAAGTCTAAAGAAATGAGATGAAAAGAGGAGTCCTAAGCCCAAAACAGAGACTTCAGTTTAATTTTGATTCAAAACACATTTGAAATAGTTTCCCACAAGGGAAGAAAAGGCATACTCAGTGACGGTCCTCTTTCTGGTGTCTGTGAAAACCTGGACTGCTAAACAGCAAACTGTTTTTAAAGATACTTCAGCTAAATGTTAAACAGCTGGTGGGTGGGCATTAGCTTTTATGTGCATATTTACTGGGTTATGTTGCATAAATGCCAGTTTGGATTTGAGCTTCTTTTTTTTTTTGCTTTCAGCATAAATTAAAAGTCTGTGGGTTTAAAGAAAAATATACTTCAAAAATCTTGACATCACTTCTGGATTGTAAAAATACATGTTTCCATTCTTAAAGCTAGAGGGCTAATGAGTTTTCTAGCTAACAAAGGTGTGTAATGAATTAAGCAGAATGGAAATTGTAGGGAAACTCTGTTTGCTGCATCTCCCTTTGCTGGTTTATTTTCTTATTCCATTCTTCCTTAAGACAGTGTTCACTTTTAAAAATGGACAAAAATGATTGCACAATACAAAAGGCAATGGTATCATATAAATTGCAGCTACTAGGAAGCTGTCTTTGGCCACTGACAATTTTCAATAAAAGATTCTGGAGACCTCTCAGCTGACCTGCACCAGGATAGCCATCATTTTAAGGCCCATCTGTAGGCAAAGAAAGGCTATGGCTACCTGCATACAGAATATTCTTGGGTTCCATGATCACTGCAGATGGTGGCAGCAGTCACGAAATTAAAAGACGCCTGCTTCTTAGGAGAAAAGCAATGACAAACCTAGACAGCATATTAAAAAGCAGAGACATCACCTTGACGACAAAGGTCCGTATAGTTAAAGCTATGGTTTTCCCAGTAGTGATGTATGGAAGTGAGAGCTGGACCATAAAGAAGGCTGATCGCCGAAGAATTGATGCTTTTGAATTATGGTGCTGGAGGAGACTCTTGAGAGTCCCATGGACTGCAAGAAGATCAAACCTATCCATTCTGAAGGAAATCAGCCCTGAGTGCTCACTGGAAGGACAGATCCTGAAGCTGAGGCTCCAATACTTAAACTCCAATACACAAGGAGAAGGGGACAAAAGAGGACAAGATGGTTGGACAGTGTTCTCAAAGCTACCAACATGAGTTTGACCAAACTGCGGGAGGCAGTGGAAGACAGGAGTGCCTGGCGTGCTCTGCTCCATGGGGTCACGAAGAGTCAGACACGACTAAACGACTAAACAACAACAACATACAGAATAAATCCTGACTTGGAGAATCAGATGACGCTTTACTGTAGAACAATATAGAACAGTTCATCTACAAAGAGTTCTTAAAGAATCACTCTTTCACCAGACAACAGAGCAGTAGATGAAACTTGGTGTTAATAAGTGCAAATTAATACACATTAAAGCAAATATGTTCAATGCCACACATACACTGAAGTGTTCTGAATGCCTAAAACTACAGTACTGAGAAAATGACACCATGGCTATTGTAGAAACCTCACTGAAACCATTAGTACAGTGTGTGTCTCACTGTAATGAAATAGGTGAACATAATGTTTGGAATTAATAGCAAGGTTGAAAAATACTACATGATTATGGAAATTTCACATATATGTGCTTCTAAGGTAGGGGTAGGGATCCAGGTGGTGTTGTGGGTTAAACCACAGAGCCTAGGGCTTGCTGATCAGAAGGTCAAAGGTTCGAATCCCTGCGATGGGGTGAGCTCCTGTTGCTTGGTCCCAGCTCCTGCCAACCTAGCACTTCGAAAGCACATCAAAGTGCAAGTAGATAAATAGGTACCGCTCCGGCAGGAAGGTAAACGGCATTTCCGTGCGCTTCTTTGGTTTGCCAGAAGCGGCTTAGTCATCCTGGCCACATGACTTGGAAACTGTATGCCGGCTCCCTCGGCCAATAACGCGAGATGAGCGCCGCAACCCCAAAGTTGGTCACGACTGGACCTAATGGTCAGGGGTCCCTTTACCTTTACCTTAAGATAGGGGTATACAGGCAGAGTTTTTTATCCATTAAAGGGGGCTGCAGTTCTCCCCCTTCAATTTTAACACTGTGTTAAACACTCCCTTTGGTCTCTCTGTGATCCATTTTGTGTTTCTAAGTGTACAGTACTTGTAATAGTGCAGACAGTTTTTCCAGCCTGTGACAGCCAGCAGCTGCCCTTTTATTCTCTGAGGGTACTTATCCATTGTTAAATTGTGATATTGTCTAAATTTATCACCTTTCAACAAATCAATATAGATTATTGGAACGACTCTTTTTTGACCTGTCAACATTTCCAATTAAATTGTCCCTTTAAGATATTTCATAAACATAACTCCTGACAATGCAGCTGTATTTGGACCTAATTGTTTTAATTTCCACTTTTTTCATACCCTCGGGAAGCTTTCAGTCACAATACTATTTTGCAACCTTAATGCTAAATTTATTGCATTGGTCCATATACTGGTACTCTCAGAGTATATGTTTTGAAATAAACCTCTCAATTTCTCCACTATATATGATCTCTTCCAGAATCCCATTCAAAAAACTGTATTTGGCAGGCAAAATAATATAAGGGAATATTACAGTATCAGGGAAACATAAACCTCCTGCTTTAGAGAATCTAATAAGAATAGTTTTGGGGTTTTTTGGTTGCTTTTCATGCCATATGAAATCCAAAACCTTTTTACTGTTTCCTAGCTTTAACTTGTAGGTAAATTATAGAATAGAAACATCAACTGTAGCACAATTTTGCCCATCCACTTCATTGTATTCATGTCATTAATTACAATTTTCATAATATATCAGAGATCTCTTTGTAACTGTGAATCTGATCCCAGTTGTTTTAACTAACAGGATTATAAAAATCAAAATTAACACCACATCAGGCAGTTAGTTATAAGATATATGTAATTTAAGTGAACTAGTTTAGATATAATGCTAAACTATTGTTTGGTGTTACAAGAGCAAATGTTGGTGAGCTTTGGACTATGTGGGGAAAAGGTTTAAAGAATTTAGAGTACCTTCTGTAGCATTTTTTACATCCAGCTAAAGAGGCAGAAAGGAACATGCCATTCAAAAAGGGGAAATGAAATGAAAGGGTGAGAAAATTAAGGTTCCTTCCCCTCTTTGAGGTAAATTTATTCTTTGTTGTCCCTTACTAGTGACAAGGAGCTATTATAACATGTTGGCAACCACAATAGAATCTGACTAGGAAGGAGCCAGGAGGGCCTTCTATCATAGGAGAGGAATTATGGGAGATGGGCTCTTTCTTTTAGTCTATTATCACTCTATTATTCTTATAAGAAACTTGTCAAATAGAATATTAACAACTTTATTAGGACATATTACACTGCTCTTCACTAGTTACCAGTTCTGTAGAAACAAGTTTTCTTATATGTGTTGCTGCTTTTTGAATTATCCTTTTTTACAAGGGCTACTAGAGGATAGTCCCAGCTATTTTTCCATCTGATGTCAGATGTTAGCAAGTAAACTGTGTTTTGGAAAGGATTTGAGTCTACTTTGTTTCCTACTAAAGAATCATTCTTTCTTCAGTTGTTGCTCCAGTTTTCATTGCCTTCGGCTTTCTCCTATATCAGGCATGTCCAACTGGTAGATCGTGATCTATTGGTAGATCATGGGGTGTTCCTGGTAGATCCTGGTTGATCTCTGGCCCCTCAGCGATCTCCTTACAAAAAAGCAAAAAACAACAGCCAACTTTGGCTTCCTAAAGAAAGCTCCACAACTTTGGGTAGATCACTGCCAGTTTTGTTTATACTGTGAATAGATTGCAGACTATTGGGAGTTGGACATCCCTGTCCTATATGAATAGGGGCAGAAGTTAGCAATATGTATTCTGCAGATTAACTAAAACACTGCCAGGCTGCATTCACAGGGTGGTTTATTTCATTTCTCCAACATTTGCCTCAGTGTTGATTTCCATGTCATATTTGAGCTTTCACAAGATGTAAAAGCAACTTCTAGAAAAATAGTGGAATATAGCAGAAGTTTTCTGCGTTACTTGCAAACTTTCCCTGGAAACAAATAACATGGAAATGAGCACTAAAATTGTGCTGCATTCCACTATATTTCTGGAAATGACTTGTATGTCATGTGAAAGCTCAGATAGCATGCAGAAATTAACAGTTAGGGGAATGTTGGGGAAATGGAATAAACCGCTGTCTGAATGCAGCCTCAGTGTGAGCTGAAGAGAAACTAGGAAATATAGATCTGTACTTAACTTAATATAATGTTTGCCCTGTTACATGACATATCTCTAAGCCTGAAGCACCACCATTCTGAAGCTGTATATCCCGCAAGTGTTGCTCTCTGCCCCTACAAAATACTTGACAGAGTTCAGTTCCATAAATGTAGCAAACAATAAACCAGTTTTGACAGAGTATTGTTAACCATTTTACGACGATAGGTTTGCTTATGAAAGCACGGAAAGTATTTGTTCCCTAGCAACCATCTGAAACTCAGTGTAGAAACAGAGCATTCAAATTTCAGGAAAATATTAAGGACCAAAAGGGCTTGAAATTGAGATTTCATTAATTAGTCTGTTGCAAAGCTTGGAATATAGTAGATGTTTGTGTGGACCAAAGTTGCATACTTAGCTCCACTTACCTGGGAGTAACACTCACTTGAACTCAGTAGGACTTTAATCATATTGTGTTATAACAAGGAATTCTGCAGCTGCAGGCTATGGTACCTTGTCAGAGATATGTGATAAAGTTTATCTAATTAAAACAGAAAAACTGAGCAATTTTTCAGTGAGCAAGCAGGTGTTCATTTCCTAAAGTAGTGATCCTGTTTTTGGCATTCTTCTGAGAATGGCTTCTGAAAGGCTTTCTTTTGGAAATTTGATACAGAAAACGGACTATTTCAGTTCTTTTATATCTCTTTTCACTAAGTCTACTTCTTGTCCTTCTGTAATATAATTAGTTCTATAAACAGAACTAATTTAAAGCTGTAACTGCAGCTGTGCAAATTAGCATCTGCTTTAACAGCAGAATTCATTACAAATTATCCTTTGGAGTGCTGTGTTTCAGGCTGGCACAAGGATGGTAGCAGCTACTCTCAGACTCTAAATAGGTATTGCTGTAGAACTGTCTCGTGCACACCATCCCATTTAAGATGTAAAAACTACCTTCTCCTGTTGAATGTAGGTGGCAGTAGCAGGAGATGCCGACATCTGCTTAATGGCCGATTAAGTAGTGGTATTTTCAATATGCATTAACTTCCAAAGGTCAGTCAGAGGGCTCAATCTAGGCTGAAGCAGGCAGTAACTGAAGACTAAGACAAGACAATCTCACTGCAAAATCTATTTTCAGTGAAGCCTTAGGGAGTTTTACAATCAAATTACATGAGCGGTAACAACTTTTTTGACTTTGCTATAAATCACAAGTGCCAATACAAATTGCACTGAGAACATATTGCATATAATTAGTTTTAGAAGGATTAAACAGCCCGAGGTAGTCGATTTTGGATTGTTAAGCAGGAGTTTGGGAAAACAAGACATACCTGTTCTCCTGTTGGGAGCCTGCACCACATTTTAATGCTGTGAAAAACTTAGTCCTGAAGAAGATTCTAGTTGCATTGGGAATATGTAGCTGCCATCTCTTTGAGGGGATAGTATTTCACTTACCCCCATTGCTAAGCTATGAAAAGTTCCAGGAATAATTTTACAGGTTTAAGTTTTCTTTGCATAAGAGAGCAGTAGAAGCATATGATATCTTTTGCATAATTGTAAGTGAAATAAACCCTTCTGAGGAGCACACACGCTTGGGTTTTTAGCTAGCTGGGTGAAGCAAGCTTGTTGTTCTTCTTCTTGTTGCTCCTGATGCAGGTGGGGAGGGGGGGTGAGATAAAAAGGATGGAATAGGGCAGCACATCTTTTTATACTCTTCTTCCCCTTCATATTTTTCCGTGTGGTACTACTGCCAGCCAGAGTAGATAATACTGGACTTATGTTATATGCTGTTTATTTATAATACCTCTTACCTGCAGTTCATTTTCAAGGCACTGCCAGAGCAGGTTACATGAAAATCAATACTAAATACATATTAAAACAGGATGCCCAAACAACGTACATAAATCAGTGGGATAAGCAATTCAGCAGACTTCTGTAAAGGCCTCGGTGAATAAGAGTGTCTTCAGCTGGCACTGAAAACTCAATAGATTTGGTGCCAGCGGTACCTGAGAGGAGAAGGGATTCAATTGTCGGGACATTGATCCCCCAAAGGCCTCATCTCACAAGAAGGATAGCTGGATGAATAGTCTATAGCAGTGTTTTTCAACCTTGGGTCCCCAGCTGTTGTTGGACTACAGCTCCCATCATCCCTGACCACTGTCCTTCTAGCTAGGGATGATGGGAGTTATAGTCCAACAACAGCTGGGGATCCAAGGTTGAGAAACACTGGTCTATAGCTTAGCACGAGGCAACTGCATGTAGGTCTCAGGCTTAGAGCTGCCGTTCTTGAACCTGAGCATTTTATAGCTATATGGACAGAGGAGTGTGGAATTCAAAACACTCATTTTTCCCTGCTAATCTTTCATTGGGAATGGAAAACTATGATTTGGGTAGGTACAATTGTACTTCTTGCTTTTAACTTGCAGGTGGATATACTTGGATTTACCTAGGGTATATAGGTACTGAGTATATAGAAATCACTGTTTTGTTTTTCAGTGCTTCGCTTCAAAACTGGTACGCACCTGAGTTCTGGCTATGGCAAACATGGCAGTTTGGTTGCAAATAGCCACCCAGTCAGTAAGCATATCCCTGTATCTGACTTGCAGTGAGCAACTTGTCCACCTTGACTCATCCTTTCCACCTTTATATACCCCAAGGGATTTATTGCCCAGTACTGGGACACAGTTGGCGCTGTGGGTTAAACCACAGAGCCTAGGGCTTGCTGATCAGAAGGTTGGCGGTTCAAATCCCTGCGGCCGAGTGAGCTCCCGTTGCTCTGTCCCTGCTCCTGCCCACCTAGCAGTTCGAAAACATGTCAAAGTGCAAGTAAATAAATAGGTACCGCTCCAAGAGGGAAAGGTAAAAGGCGTTTCCGTGTGCTGCTCTGGTTCACCAGAAGTGGCTTAGTCATGCTGGCCACATGACCTGGAAGCTGTACGCCGGCTCCCTCGGCCAATAATACGAGATGAGCGCCGCAACCCCAGAGTCGGTCACGACTGGACCTAATGGTCAGGGGTCCCTTTACCTTTACTGGCAGTTATAGCATGCATGCATACACCTGACCAGATTTATAACTTCTAATTAGATGGTAACTTTGTGTACAGTATATCAGTGCAAAGCATAGGCTGTCAGCTGATAGGTATACAAATTGCTTTCAAATCTCAGGGTTGTGTTTTAAACTACTGACAAGAACAGAATCATTCAGATTTAGCAGCAGCAACTGTTTTTCTCTGGTTTGTACGTATTAAAATACATCGCTCCTTTTAAAAATCAGGTAACCCAATAAAATATGAATGTCTTTCTGAGGCATCCAGGCCCTCTGCAAGTCACAGGGGCTACTGCTCCCCTCAGCTATTTGTTTGCTCTAAAGAAATAAAGCCTGTTCTCTTCGAGCATTCATATCTCATCTAACCAATGTTATGGTTTGAGGCTTTTATTAATACAACTTAACTTCTTCGCTTTGCAAGAAATTAAATATTCGAAGTAATTAAAAAGGTTTCATTAGATTGAAGGAAACACCTGGGTTTGGAAATGATCTGTGGTGGGACACCCAATGAGTGTCTTCAATATTGCAGCTGGACTGAGAAGGTTCTTGCTCATCTGTCTTGGTAAACAGATGTTGGGTGTCTGTCGAACAACTTCAAGGATGGCATTTCACTGGTCTCACTGGCCCTCATCTTGTTTTCTAATCTACTACTATTCTTGTTTTAATTTATTTTCTAAAAAACTGACTCCAGAAGTGAAGATAGCTTCTAGCAATCTGTGCCATTTATCTGGGCTTCAGGCTATTGAATGAAACTGCCACGATGTATTAATATTAGCTTTGGCATTCCATAGGTGTACTGAATGAATTCCAGATTAAATTCAGTACTTCCACCTTATGGATTTTGTACTGTAATGTGAAAACTTCTTCAGGATAGGGTGTTTGTGTTTAATTCATTTAAGTATAATGGGCTCAACTTACTGTCTGCAACTTCTTCTTGACTAAAGTTGTTCTGCGTTATATAAAAAACTTTGTGTCACCTTCCTGTTTCCTTTTTCTTGTTTCTCATTTTCTGTGCATATCTTGTTCCCTCTTTTTTTCCAGGTGTGCCAGTGCTGTTTGTTATCCCCTGGGGAATTGTCAAGTACCTTTATGAAGATGTGGGGTTGGTTCAGTTCTGATTCATAGCCGATCGCTTTTGAGGGTTGTGTTTGCTGTGGGGAGGGGAGAGGTGCCCATTTTCCTTTGGCTTGATTGCTTTGGCAGTGGCTGTTCCATTGACTGACATCTTATCCATTTGCTCATGTTGCAGCCTGGTTAGAGCAGATCATGTTTTATGCTAGAAAAGCAACTCATTGAGGGAAAAAAAAGAGAAGAGTTCTGATGACATTTGGCAAAGATAAATAAATCAGTGCAAGCTTTTGCTGGCCAACCATTTTCTGCATCATTAAATACGTGTGTCTTTGGAAATCTATTCTATTCTATATCCTGGCTCCTTCCTCTCACTGCCCCAATAACTCACGACACTGGTCAGAATGTCTCAAAACCTCTATTTCCAGTAGTGGTCTTTATGGACAAGTATAATCTGTTAACCAATCTTGATTCTGAAGTTAATCTCCATGATGGGGAAAGTGTGTGTCCTATAATGGTGTGGCTGTTGAGGGAAAAGGTTGTGTTTCTACTCAAGGTTACAGAGCTGGGAATCTTATATTTCCGATGGATCATTTTCAAGCACCAGAAGGAAAACACTTTTGTCACAAGATGTGGTGATGCCTACTTGCTTAGATTGCAGCGTGCCTCTGAATACCAGCTGTCCTGCCTATACAGTTTTCCCATAAGCAGCTGTTTGGCCACTGTTGGAAATGGGAAACTGGGCTAGATAGTTGTCTTTGTCTGATCTAGCAGGACTCTACTTGCTATCTTACTTTCAATATATTCTGCTTCCAGAGGCTGGCAAAAAATTCCAACTGTGTGTGTTATGTCTCTAAACAACATTCCTCTGATGAAAATATGTTATTCTCCATATGTGTCTGATTTCCTATTTGCTTTTACTTGAGTTATTCAGACCTGTTTATAAATACACACCCCTATTTTCTGTGTGGGTGGCCTCTTGTTACATCAAACCATATTACACAAAAGAAATGAAAAGACATTACCATGTACTTGTTCTTTTACCTTTTACTGAGGGAAAATAAAATAGCTTCAAAAATAATAATTTAGCATTCAGTTCCTCGTCAGGTTATGTACAGTATGCCTTAATAAACCTCTTCATCAAACACATGGAACTGGACAACAGGGATTTGTTCCTGCCACAGTGGCTATCACACGGTTTGTGACAGTGAGGTATTCTCATTCAGCACCAGCAGCCCACTAATCATGCTAGAACAACAAACGCAGCAGGCATTACTACTTGTAAGCCTCTTACAAGTAAGAGCCAGTGTGGTGTAGTGGTTAAGAGCTCCTCCACATGCAGCTGCTGGGTGACCTTGGGCTAGTCACACTTCTTTGAAGTCTCTCAGCCCCACTCACCTCACAGAGTGTTTGTTGTGGGGGAGGAAGGGAAAGGAGAATGTTAGCCGCTTTGAGACTCCATCGGGTAGTGATAAAGCGGGATATCAAATCCAAACTCTTCTTCTTCTTTCAAATGTCACAGCCGCACTCTGTGAATGTTAAGAGTGGTAGGCTGTGCCAACCAACGTAAAAGTGGTTGTGGTCATTTGCACATCCGCAACATGCCTACCTAGAAGTGATGTGAGCGGGGGCAGAGCTTGCCACCATGATGCCCACTTCCCAACACATTCCTCTAGAGTGCCAAGAAAAAGCCTGAACATATGAAAATAACATTTTAAACAAACGTACCACTTCCTCTCTTCTGTAATTGGTGGTGATGTTCCAATGTTTTGGGCTCCCAGTTCTGTTTTAGGAGAATTTACTCTGTGTGTGTGTGTGAATTAGCTACTGAGTGCTCCCCTTTTGTGCTATATGTCCTTCCATCATTATTTCCTCTTCCTCCTCAGTTCCCTTTCTTTCCCTCTTGTGCTCAGGGATCATAAGTGTGGGGGAAAGTAATGGTTATTTATGCTATGCATCTTAATATGCATATGTCATTCCCCAGTTGTCACATACATATAGACCTCATGTACACCTGACAGGCTGCTGAGCTGCTTACAACCCTTTCATCTAATCTGCCTAGTCATAGGGCAGGGACATTGTCCTCCAGGGTAGTTTGTTAAATGGAGCCATGTATTAATGCTCATGACTTGGGTACAAAATGTTGTACTGGCACAATGCGCAGCCCCAGTCATGGAATGGTTGGTAGTGTGCTGATCCAGGCTACTTCCTCCCATAATTCCCTGCCACAATAACCTTTTCATGGCTGCCTGCCATTTATTCACAGTCCATTTACATACCACATTTTCTGCAGAGCTATGCTTAAAAACAACAACAGTCTAAACACAATAATACATAACTTAAATGAATTATAACAGCAGTTCTTTAAAGACATATCAAAGAAAATAAAGTGAGCATAAACCAAAGGGACGTGGGTGGCGCTGTGGTCTAAACCACTGAGCCTACGGCTTCCGATCGGAAGGTCGGTGGTTCGAATCCCCGCGATGTGGTGAGCTCCTGTTACTCGGTCCCAGCTCCTGCCAACCTAGCAGTTCGAAAGCACTTCAAAGTGCAAGTAGATAAATAGGTACTGCTCTGGCGGGAAGGTAAACAGCGTTTCCGTGTGCTGCTCTGGTTTTGCCAGAAGTGGCTTAGTCATGCTGGCCACATGACCCGGAAAAACTGCCTGCGGACAAACGTCGGCTCCCTTGGCCAGTAAAGCAAGATGAGCGCTGCAACCCCAGAGTTGTTCGCGACTGGACTTAACTGTCAGGGGTCCTTTACCTTTTTAAAACCTTACCAACAGGACAATTAATACCTCAGTGTAGCCCCTAAAACTAATGGCAGTAATAACTAGCAACTCCTCCAAGACTTATTCCTAGACCCAAAGGCATGACAAGTGGAAGCAGCCATGTATGCCCTATGCTGGTTATTATTTTTTCTTTAGCTACAAGAGCACAAGTTCATGCTCTGGATCCTAGTTACGTATAGCCAGTTCACAGTTTGGCACATGCACTTCGCACATTAACCTGTAAAGAGCTGGTGTATGAGCTCTTTATGAGCATAGTGGGCAATGCACATGCTAAGGACTAGTCCTGAGTTTCCAGCATGCAGTCCTAAGTTATATCTCCATGGTGTTTGGCGCTGCAAGCTCCAGTGCATGCAAGAGTGTGAAATGACTCTTAAGAATCAGCTCCAGTGTTGCATTGACCCCCCCCCTTAAAATAATATGCTGTCATTGTGGAGTGTACGTATAATGAATTGTTGTTGTTGTTGTTTAGTCGTTTAGTCTTGTCCGACTCTTTAGGCATTGAAAATTATATTGACTATTAAAATTGTTTTGATTACATAATTCATTTTTGTAACGAACCTGTTAACGTTGTATCTGTTTTGAACCCACTCTGAACACATTAATTTCAGAAAAATGAATGTATAAATAGACTGGGTGTTTGTGTGACAGTCACGCTACCAGCTGCGCTGGGTGCCATGCCATCTGAGGGAGAGTGTGTTCAACTATCTACCCTTCTTCTCAGCCTGCTCTCCCACTTTTAAAGCACAACAGACAAGAAGTTAATTCCTTTGAGAGAGTTCTTACGGATGTGAATTGTACACCTGGCTCATAAGTCATGTAACACTTTTGTGTGTGTCCAATTGCCCATCAAAAATATCCCTAGCATTTTCTGAAGTTCTTGTCTAAAGCCATATCAAACTAAGTAAGACCTTGACTAGGGCCATTTTTGTTCTGAGGATCAGTATACAGAAAACCAGACATCTCCCAATCCCTGCTTCTAAGCATGCTGCAAACTCAGTAGGGTTTTTTTTTTTTTTGGCAATGTAAAAATGTGTCAGGAATGTTCATGTTGAATTGCTTGCCTTTTGTATTACTCAAAGCTGGCTTATGATTTCTATTAAACAAAACCCACGGTCTGATGCATTCAGCAGGCCCTAATGGGCAATTTGGGTAAACTAAAACTTGTATAAATATTTCTAAAATGGTATAATAACTAACCTTGTTCCTTTTCTTCTCTATAAAGCGCAAGGTTTCTGTGCCTTAGGCTCAGCAGTTACCCTTTGTCTCTGTGATGCTACAGTAGCTGTGCAGCAGATTGTAAATTGCATTTGTGACTGGAATAACTCCTTGCTTAGGAGGGATATTAAGAAATAAATAATGTCCAGACCACAGTGGTTCAAAGCAACTGACAGTTCTAAGTGTGTACGGTACTGAAAATCAATAATTTTAAACAGTAAAGACAGAGAACCCCATCCTAAGTGGGCAGCTCTTTTACATAAATGGCACAGGTTAGCTTTTTAATAAAAAGGAAAGGGTGGGGTTTTTATTTGGTTGCAATTCAGTGGGTGAGTCTTATTTACCAATCAAGGACAAATGTAAATACAGTTGGAAAGGAATCCTCTCCTTTCCCAGTTCTCCTCACTTATTACTTTGGCAGGTGACCAGGGTTTTTGTTTGTGTGTTTGTTTTTTGCCTCCTTGTGGTAATATTTGGCTGCTCACTTGCCTCAGTTGTTAGTCAGTCTTGCAAAACTTATTCCTGTTGTAAGGCACCCTTCGGATGCTACTTAGGTACTATGGTGGTGTGTTAAGAATGATCACATCGATCCATTATGATGATCCTGTCTTGGGATATAATAGCCTGAATTTTAAAAACAAAAAGTGGTTGGGGCCACATGTAAGATACCCAATTCAGAATGTGCGTACTGTCTTAGCTTTCTGCAGTACTGGTGTAACATCATATACCACCAAATTCTGGGGTAGCAATTTCATTCTTAAGCGCTTGTTTACTCATGCATGGAGTTTTAAAATCTATTCAAAATGCTCACTGCTTGTGCTGAACAGTGAGCAGTCCTCAGAATGATGGCAGAGTCCAGTGTGGAATTTACCTTGACCACATCAATTGCAGACTTAGCTGCTCTTGTTCACTCTCTTATTTTCACTTTGATCTGCTGTGGATTTGCAGCACTTGAGGATTAGAAAAGATGAATGAGTGTACTGTATTTGATCCCAAATATTTCCCATTACACACACACTCTTAAGGTATATCCATGGCATGTACAAAAATGCAATTTGATTTTCAATAAAAAATTCCCTGTACATAGAAAACATAACTAGGCTAAGAATCCCGTTCCTTGATGTTTTCCACGAAGAGGCAATTTTCTGAATGGAATAAGATTTAGTTGTTACCCACAGAGAAGTGGTACAGCCCAGACAAAAGCTTACCACCTCAATGAGAATCTGGCCTCTCTGACCAATATATAAAGAAGACATCTGAAGGCAGCCCTGTACAGGGCGGTTTTTAATGTTATGAGGTTTTCTGTGTTTCAGTATTTTGTTGGAAGCTGCCCAGAGTGGCTGGGGCAACCCAGTCAGATGGGCAGCTGCTAACAACAGCAGCAGCAATAACAACAGCAGCAGCAGCAGCAGCAACAACAGAGTTGGCATCCTTGAACATATAAATCTTTCCCAGTGTGAATGTGATCTAGTGAAATTCTAGATACTACTCTGAGAAGTGTTAAATGTGGTCTGCTGTCTTTGACTCCTCAACTTAGATTTAGATCTTACTGAAGCATTTATAATGGATGCTGATGATTGCATTAAGCTTTGGGATTTAATAACATAGGCTTGGGAAAGTACAAAGGAGCTAGGCAGTGTGTGCAGATAAGTTACTTTGCATTTTCCTACCACTTTTTGCTTTTCTGGCATTTTAATTTTACTGTAATGATGTTTTGATTGCACATTGGTATACATTTAAAAGCTGTTATGCTGTGGTGTGCTGTAAGAAGCCAATTAATGCACAAGGAAGTCTAGCAGAATTTAATGCGCAGCACCATTACTCAACCTATATCATTATACCAGAAAACATTTAAATTTGTTCTAGCGCTATTCAGAGGAAAGCAAACCTTTTCCCCAGCACACTTATTATCCAGCAATAATTCTTAAGTCGGACCAAATAATATGCCATAAAGCCGCTCCTTGGTCACATGTATCACTGAAGTGACTTTTCTGCGACCAGGTCCTGCCTCAGAGGACCTGTATACTGGTAATAATATCATAAACACACTTTTCCTATGCTTTAGTAGCCATGTTCACACATTATAGAAACCCATAAACCATGGCTTGCTGTGAACTAGTACCACACTAATGCACTAATGAGTGGTGGGCAGCAACCTTGGTTTACCATGTTGTCTAAAGTAGCAGTTTTGGTTCATTTCCCCCAAACAAACCCTGAATGGTAAGCCAAGAAAAAAGCTTGGGTTTAACATCATATTTTGTTGCTCTCAGCTCAGCCTAGGAAAGAGCAAAAGGAGAGCGGTTCTGCAGCAGGCAGGCACTAGCCCTCAGCTTGTTCATGGCAATCCATGGTTTATAGATGCAAATGTGGGCAGTGGCTAAAACGTAATTGAAAGTTATCTAGGAAAAAACTGATATTTAAAAATATCAGTCCACTGGAAAATGGAAAAAACCACCTGAAACTGAGGGGACCATTCTGGAACTAAAACAACCACTCCATCTTTCTCCATGCTTTGAAAGTGTTTATTTTTTAGCTCATGTGTTTGGATGCATGTCAGCAGGCTTTCTATATGCTGCAGAGTGGGTAACATAAATGATGCACCAATGGAGCTATAGTATCCCACCCCCACGTCATAGCCTGTGCATTTGTTGTAGCGTGGTGCGTATATGTTTGTTTGCAATACCCATGGTGAGGTTGATAATTCACGATGCATAATCCATACCTCTCAAAACTGGTTTAACCTTTTATCAGACATTCCATATCAGCTGGATCGCAACTTATGAGGGAAAAGGAAATCATTGCATTCAGGGACACCATTGCAGTAAAGGGCAAATCTACTAGGGTAGCCTGACCTCACTGCCAGGAATTTTGCAGGGGGGTGGGGAGGGATGCACACTGTACAATACATACTGCTACATACAAGACAAGTCTGTGGGCATGCATACAGATACATCACAAGAATGCATATATTGCTAGTCTTGAGTACTGTTGAATGCCTTAGTTCAGGCATCCCCAAACTTTGGCCCTCCAGATGTTTTTGGACTACAATTCCCATGTTCCCCGACCACTGCTCCTGTTAGCTAGGGATCATGGGAATTGTAGGCCAAAACATCTGGAGGGCTGCAGTTTGGGGATGCCTGCCTTAGTTACAAATTGATCAATTTATCAAGCGTTCTTCTCAAACAGGAGGAGGCACTCTGCATGTTACTGGGAAAACATGCTTGGCTTTTCTTAACTGCAGAGAATTTTCTAAACAAAAATAGACTATTTTTGAGGAGGAAGCCTACACCAATAAACAACTGTGGATGCCATAGGCTTGTTTTCTTTCTGTCATCTTCATAAAATAATTCAGATGGGACGGAGAAGGTAATCACTGAAAGTCCAAACAAGCTAGGTGTTTCAATTGACAACTGAGAGCAGGAAAATTGTGGCAAACCTAAAATTCTGACCAAAACGACACACTGGGAGAAAGAAGAGTTGGTACAAGGATTTTATAATGGGGGTTAAACATTGCTAGCTTCAAGCTCAGACTTTCTAGTATGTGGGAGGAGATTGTCTAACAAAATTCACAGTGACTTGTATTCTGACTTCTAATAAAATAATTCTCCATAATCATTTACTGATAATTCATGACAAATTGTAGTGGAGAAATTTGTCATACGAAAGCAGAAAGAGAGCCTTAAGAGCACCCAGTTTAGCAGTGAAGGTTGCAGATTAGCCTAAAGCTTTCTCTTCGGCAAGCAAGCAGTTACATCCATCCGTGCACTGTACCGTGCTGGTTTGCTAGCACTTGCTGTTGTTTTCCATCTACGCTGCTGAGACGTGTGATGATGAGGAAATTATTGCATGTATGTACTAAAGTTTCCCTCTGCCTGTCTTGTTCTACTTCTCTAGCTGCTGGAACAAGAATCTCAACATGAACTACTGGCTGATCATCAGGCTGCCCATCCTTGTTGCTATAGGGGTGAGTGATCAGGAATATTTGCAGAAAATTTAGTGTGTTTCAGAGACAAAAGAAAGAGATGGAAATATTATTGTACTGGTGTGCACCTCCACTAACAAATGTATTTTGCACTGAAGTAGAGAATCTGGTGGCGGGACGCAGGTGGCGCTGTGGGTTAAACCACAGAGCCTAGGGCTTGCTGGTCAGAAGGTCGGCAGTTCGAATCCCTGCGACAGGGTGAGCTCCCGTTGCTTGGTCCCAGTTCCTGCCACCCTAGCAGTTCGAAAGCACGTCAAAGTGCAAGTAGATAAATAGGTACCGCTCCAAGCGGGAAGGTAAATGGCATTTCCATGCGCTGCTCTGGTTCGCCAGAAGCGGCTTTGTCATGCTGGCCACATGACCTGGAAGCTGTACGCCGGCTCCCTCGGCCAATAATGCGAGATGAGCGCCGCAACCCCAGAGTTGGTCATGACTGGTCAGGGGTCCCTTTACCTTAGAGAATGTGGTAGGTAATGCCCTTGGTTTTTAACTATCATGTTTGTAGAGGATGAGTTTGTGGGGACACTTTACATATTCTTGACCTTGATGTCCATCACATAAACAAGTAACTTGTAGCTTAAAATGGCACCTTCTTCACGGTTTCCATACTGGTCTGCAAGCAGACCAGACATATAGTAATTTGCACTCCCCAGAAGAAGTATGCTTCACACTCTGAAGTAGCATTGACAACAAATACATAATTACAAATACATATACAGTCTAAAACAGTGGTTCCCAACCCCTTTTTTTGGCCATGCGCCACCTAAGCATCTCTAAAATCCTGATCCCTCTCCCCGTGACATATAATTTTTATTATTCAAAAAGTGAACTCCTATTCACATGGAGGAAGCCTAAAAGGCCATTAATTGTTAATAACTCATTCTTGAATTGCCCCCCCCTTAAAAATCAAATTGCCCCCTGTGTTGGGAACCATGGGTCTAAAAGAAACCTTTCAATGTACATTGCCAAGTATAAATTAACTTGTTCATTACATCTGTATACCACCCTTTTGCAGAACTCTCAGGGCGGTTTACATGCACATTAATTAAAACAGTGAAAGGCAATCCTAAACAGAGGATCATTAAAAGCAACAATAAATTAATCAACATCATTTCTACATCTTGACTCTAGAATAATTACTGTCAAGATATATGGATTACCCTGATGATTTCCTTGAAAAAAATTGGTTCCATCAACAACATACCTGAAAAACAGTGCACTCCCCACAAGACACCAACAAAACTGTAATTTGTACGGTGAGCTACAAATACATTTACAAATTAATCTGATATAAATTTTATACATCTGGGGAGAGAGACTGAACAGATGAAACCATTATTTGTAAGTTCTACTTTGTTTACAAGATGAACTCCAGTTGGGGGTCACTAGCTACTCCAGGGCTCAGATCATGTGGGCACAGCCTTCTTTCTTGAACTTAGCTAGTGAACAAATAGCCATTTTATGTATTACTCTTCAAGTTTGAGTAGCATACGCCAGATACTTGGCTCCTGCAGATTGTACGTTAGGAGACTTCTTGCAGAGGACCATGTTTTCAAGTATAGAAAGATGGATGGAACCTGGCAAAGGAAATCAGCAGGGCAGTCTGTATATCTCGACAATAATCATTCTAGTTTCCAAAAAGCTTTGCCCCATGAATTTACACTTGTTATTTGCATTTAAAAATAATTGTCTGTTAGTTGTTTATGCATTTCCAGAGTGTGAGGCACTCTGAAAAGGGCTGAACTACCTGGCAGATGATACTTCTGTAGTGTCTCAAAATTAATAGAAGTTTACTTAAAAAGATGCACTGTGTAACCCTTTACTTTTTGTTTTATCCAGATAAATTTCCTGATCTTTATCAGAGTTATTTGCATTATCATTTCTAAGCTGCAAGCCAACCTGTTGCGCAAAACTGACATAAAATGCAGGTGAGTCATCTTGGCAACAAACCTATTCAGTGCTTATCTGAGGAGAAAGTGCTTGCAGGAATGGATTAAATGACATCATTTCAGATTGAAGCAGAAACTATCACAGTTTGGTTGCATATGGGGAGCTTCCATTTGTTCTTAAATAAGAGGGAAGTCTTCAGCTTTTTTTCAGGTCCATACCAAAAACAAAGGATTCTACAAGTGTTTGGGGAGTAATGATGCAGAGAAAAACTGGCAATATGAGCCAGTACCCATAACAAAGGGTGGGAAACCCCTGGCCCACTTGCCTCTCCTCAGGCCCCACCCTGTTCCTTGGCCCTCTTTCCCCTACTGCCAAAATATAATCTCATCAGCTGCATCAATTTTAGGGATGCAAGTCGTCTCTCTCCACAATCCCCAGCTGATCAAGAAATTATGGCAGGGAAGAACTAGAAGCTGCGAAAGCTGAAAGTATGTGTCAGTATGAATGTGGTGTGTTTAAGAACCTGAGCAAGGCATTATCTGTGTGTGCATGCTTTGGCCCTGACCACTTTCCTCTCAAGGAAATACAGACATTGGGGCAGAGGGGCAGGTTCCCAACCCTGCTTAACAGGAAACATTGAGTCAGATGCTTGAACAGGTAGCAAACAGATTCCATTTCTTTTGCACATCCCTTAGCAGCACACAGGGTCATGGTAACACAGTTACAAATCCTTTCCTAGCACATGTCCTTCAGTGACATCTGTGTCCTGCTGTAATCAACTTGTCCTTGACTTCCCACATCATATTTGTTTGAACATTGTGTTTATGCAGAGCCTGCTTTCCGACATCAGAATCAAGAATTCTAGTTTCTCCTGCTTCCTTTTCATTCAGTTCTTTCATTCAGTTCTTTGTAATCTCTTGGAAGTGTAAAGTAAAATATATGGACACTAAGGTTTTACTAGCCATTTCCTTGGGTTTTGGACCATGTGTCCAGTAAATATATATTCTTACTGCATCACAGTAGTTTTCTTCATTTTCTCAAAGTTAGTTATCAACTAATGTGTTGGTGGTGCTTTGAAGATGTCACATATTATAGAATACTAATAAAAATCCTTCAGTAGGACTTTTGTCTAATGATTGCCAAGAACTTGATAGCCTCTGTAAGAATATTTTTTAGTAGCTAGAGTGCATTTGATCTCCAAAAGCCATGCAGCACATGGTGGCAGAGGGGGGGGGCAATTCTGGAGCCTAGTACAGGTTTTGTATTGCTCCCTATGCTTCGTCATGTATTGTTTTTATGCTACTACCTCTACATTTTTTATATTCTGTTATTGTACCAATAATTAATAGGAACAGTCTAACCCAGGTGAGCAAGGACTCACCATTTACAAATGGGGGAAACTGACATTCAAGAATGCCCAAGTTTGTGAACAACAAATATATAATGGTACTTGAGAGAGGAACATAGGGGGTTTGAAAGAAGGTGATAAATGGTACACATGAAACTGAAAGGGACACTGGGAAAATAAAAGTATACAAACATATGAATTAGTAAATATAAGCTGCATCTACCATATTTTATTGTTTGAGCATTAGAATATTAAAAGTGTGATTTGCTTAAGATAACCCAAACAAGTAAATGTTTCAGCTGGGTCCAGTTCATAAGAGTCTTCCAAAGACTTCGTTTTCTGTTCTGATACTGCCTTTTTGCTACAGTTTGCTTTGCTTCCTATTCTCTAGATTGGCCAAATCTACGCTGACTCTGATTCCACTGTTGGGGACCCACGAGATTGTATTTGCTTACATTACTGATGAGCATGCCCAAGGAACATTGCGCTTTGTGAAGCTCCTTTTTGAACTCTCCTCCTCTTCCTTTCAGGTAGTACCCAGCAATTGTGTGTTCAGAACAATATTTATCATCAGTGTTTCAAGCAAAACAGACCAGTTTTGAAAATCAAATGATGCACACTTATAAAAATCAATTGAGCACCCTGCATTTAGAACCCTTCTCAATGCAGAAGCATCAATTACGTAATGTTGTTGTTGTTGTTTAGTCGTTCAGTCGTGTCCGACTCTTCGTGACCCCATGGGCCATAGCACGCCAGGCACTCCTGTCTTGCACTGCCTCCCGCAATTTGGTCAAACTCATGTTTGTAGCTTCGAGAACACTGTCCAACCATCTTGTCCTCTGTCGTCCCCTTCTCCTAGTGCCCTCAATCTTTCCCAACATCAGGGTCTTTTCCAAGGATTCTTCTCTTCTCATGAGGTGGCCAAAGTATTGGAGCCTGAGCTTCATGATCTGTCCTTCCAGGGAGCACTCAGGGCTGATTTCCTTAAGAATGGATAGGTTTGATCTTCTTGCAGTCCATGGGACTCTCAAGAGTCTCCTCCAGCACCATAATTCAAAAGCATCAATTCTTCGGCGATCAGCCTTCTTTATGGTCCAGCTCTCACTTCCATACATCACTGCTGGGAAAACCATAGCTTTAACTATACGGACCTTTGTCGGCAAGGTGATGTCTCTGCTTTTTAAGATGCTGTCTAGGTTTGTCATTGCTTTTCTCCCAAGAAGCAGGCGTCTTTTAATTTCGTGACTGCTGTCACCATCTGCAGTGATCAAGGAGCCCAAGAAAGTAAAATCTCTCACTGCCTCCATTTCTTCCCCTTCTATTTGCCAGGAGGTGATGGGACCAGTGGCCATGATCTTGGTTTTTTTGATGTTGAGCTTCAGACCATATTTTGCGCTCTCTTCTTTCACCCTCATTAAAAGGTTCTTTAATTCCTCCTCGCTTTCTGCCATCAAGGTTGTGTCATCTGCATATCTGAGGTTGTTGATATTTCTTCCGGCAATCTTAATTCCGGCTTGGGATTCATCTAGTCCAGCCTTTCGCATGATGAATTCTGCATATAAGTTAAATAAGCAGGGAGACAATATACAACCTTGTCGTACTCCTTTCCCAATTTTGAACCACTCAGTTGTTCCATATCCAGTTCTAACTGTAGCTTCTTGTCCCACATAGAGATTTCTCAGGAGACAGATGAGGTGATCAGGCACTCCCATTTCTTTAAGAACTTGCCATAGTTTGCTGTGGTCGACACAGTCAAAGGCTTTTGCATAGTCAATGAAGCAGAAGTAGACGTTTTTCTGGAACTCTCTAGCTTTCTCCATAATCCAGCGCATGTTTGCTATTTGGTCTCTGGTTCCTCTGCCCTTTCGAAATCCAGCTTGCACTTCTGGGAGTTCTCGGTCCACATACTGCCTAAGCCTGCCTTGTAGAATTTTAAGCATAACCTTGCTAGCGTGTGAAATGAGCGCAATTGTGCGGTAGTTGGAGCATTCTTTGGCACTGCCCTTCTTTGGAATTGGGATGTAGACTGATCTTCTCCAATCCTCTGGCCATTGCTGAGTTTTCCAAACTTGCTGGCATATTGGGTGTAGCACCTTAACAGCATCATCTTTTAAAATTTTAAATAGTTCAGCTGGAATATCATCACTTCCACTGGCCTTGTTATTAGCAGTGCTTTCTAAGGCCCATTTGACTTCACTCTCCAAGATGTCTGGCTCAAGGTCAGCAACCACACTACCTGGGGTGTACGAGACCTCCATATCTTTCTGGTATAATTCCTCTGTGTATTCTTGCCACCTCTTCTTGATGTCTTCTGCTTCTGTTAGGTCCTTACCACTTTTGTCCTTGATTATGGTAATCTTTGTACGAAATGTTCCTTTCATATCTCCAATTTTCTTGAACAGATCTCTGGTTTTCCCCATTCTATTGTTTTCCTCTATTTCTTTGCATTGCTCATTTAAGAAGACCCTCTTGTCTCTCCTTGCTGTTTTTTGGAAATCTGCATTCAGTTTCCTGTATCTTTCCCTATCTCCCTTGCATTTTGCTTGCCTCCTCTCCTCCGCTATTTGTAAGGCCTCGTTGGACAGCCATTTTGCTTTCTTGCATTTCCTTTTCCTTGGGATGGTTTTCGTTGCTGCCTCCTGTATAATGTTACGAGCCTCCATCCATAGTTCTTCAGGCACTCTGTCCACCAAATCTAAATCCTTAAACCTGTTCCTCACTTCCACTGTGTATTCATAAGGGATTTGATTCAGATTGTATCTTACTGGCCCAGTGGTTTTTCCTACTTTCTTCAGTTTAAGCTGGAATTTTGCTATAAGAAGCTGATGATCTGAGTTACAGTCAGCTCCAGGTCTTGTTTTTGCTGACTGTATAGAGCTTCTCCATCTTTGGCTGCAGAGAATATAATCAATCTGATTTCGATGCTGCCCATTTGGTGATATCCATGTGTAGAGTCGTCTCTTGTGTTGTTGGAAGAGAGTGTTTGTGATGACCAGCTTGTTCTCTTGACAGAACTCTATTAGCCTTTGCCCTGCTTCATTTTGAACTCCCAGGCCAAACTTGCCAGTTGTTCCTTTTATCTCTTGATTCCCTACTTTAGCATTCCAATCCCCTGTAATGAGAAGAACATCCTTCTTTGGTGTCATTTCTAGAAGGTGTTGTAGGTCTTCATAGAATTGGTCAATTTCACTTTCTTCAGCACCGGTAGTTGGTGCATAAACTTGGATTACTGTGATGTTAAAAGGTCTGCCTTGGATTCGTATCGAGATCATTCTGTCATTTTTGAGATTGCATCCCATTACAGCTTTTGCCACTCTTTTGTTGACTATGAGGGCCACTCCATTTCTACTACGGGATTCTTGCCCACAGTAGTAGATATGATAGTCATCCGAACTGAATTCGCCCATTCCCTTCCATTTTAGTTCACTGATGCCCAGGATGTCGATATTTATTCTTGTCATCTCATTTTTGACCACATCCAGCTTACCTCCATTCATGGTTCTTACATTCCAGGTTCCTATGCAATATTTTTCTTTACAGCATCGGACTTTCCTTTCGCTTCCAGGCATATCCGCAACTGAGCGTCCTTTCGGCTTTGGCCCAGCCGCTTCATCAGCTCTGAATCTACTTGTACTTGTCCTCCGCTCTTCCTCAGTAGCATGTTGGACGCCTTCCGACCTGAGGGGCTCATCTTCCAGCGTCATAACTTTTATATGCCTGTTGTCTTTGTCCATGGAGTTTTCTTGGCAGGGTTACTGGAGTGGCTTGCCAGTTCCTTCTCCAGGTGGATCACGTTTAGTCAAAACTCTCCACTATGACCTGTCCATCTTGGGTGGCCCTGCATGGCATAGCTCATAGCTTCTCTGAGTTATTCAAGCCCCTTCGCCACGACAAGGCATTGATCCATGAAGGGGCAATTACGTAATACTTAGCAGAATAATTGGGAAAGAGATCTAGGACATCAGATCCAAACCGCCATCTGGAATTGGATATGGCCAAATATTTTCCAACGAATAATCAACACACATTTAAATGAAAGCTTTTATAAGTTCATTTTTCAATGGCACTCATTGCCTGTAAGGCTTAATTGTATTTACACTGCAGCATGCTGAAGTTGTAAAGAAACAAATACAAACATGGGCTATATTTTTTTGGTCTTCCTTAAAATTAAAACTTTGAATTGAAATAATAATGGGGTTATTTTTATGAAATTCATCAATTGTAAAAAAAAAAAAAGGTAAAGGACCCCTGACAGTTAAGTCCAGTCGCAGACGACTCTGGGGTTGCAGCGCTCATCTCGCTTTACAGACTAAGGGAGCCGGCGTTTGTCCGCCGAGTTTTTCCAGGTCATGTGGCCAGCATGACTAAGCTGCTTCTGGCACAATGGAACATCGAAACCAGAGCAGCACACGGAAACACCATTTACCTTCCCGCCAGAGCGGTACCTATTTATCTACTTGCACTTTTTGGCGTGCTTTATTATTTGTCTAATGTGAAGAGTTAGTTAGATGGCTGCCCTGGGCTGCTTCTCAGCCAGCACAGTGCTATTGGGACAACAGGCAATTGAAGAGGGTGATAACCCAACCTAGTGTTTTGAACTACAACTGTTTGCTCGCTGGGGCTACTGGGAGCCTGATCCAGTAGGCTATTATTTTATTTTTATCACATTTCCATCAGAGCATTAGAAAGGTTTCTGCATCCTCCCACAACAGTTGCTAAACAAGGAAGTCGGGGGACATGTGTCTCACAGAAGCACCAAGCACTGACACTGATTTTTGCAGTATGGTAAATGAACTATCAGCTCTGAGCCTGCTAATCTATTTGAACTAGCAGTGATCAGCATGAAGATGTCCATCTGCATAAGAGATGTCACTGGTGCTATCACTCACAAATCTGGACTTCAGTTGCGAAAGTCCTGATTGCCCATCTTTTGTTGTATCTGCTTTTTTATGCTGAAATAGTCACTGTTCTGTTGCATCTGTTTATGTATTTATTATTACATGTATATCCTTCTCTTCCTCTGTGGAGCACAAGGTTCTGCCCTTCCCAAGTTATCATCACAACAACCTAAGGTCATCTAGTGAGGATCATGGCTGAGCAGGGATTTGAACCCAGGTCTCCCAGGTCGGAGTCCAACACTAACCAATACAACACACTGACTCCTCCATCACTTTTATGTAGAAAAAGGCACGCTGTTAAACTGCAAATAAATTGAATTTAAGTGCCACATTATAGGAGCTGCTTCTCCAAGTCCTGAGTCAGCAGGGTATTACTCAGATTACAGGGATGAAGTCTTTTGCATTCTTTTCTCAAGATGTACTTGTAGCAGGATTAGATATAGTTTCCTCTCCTAGCTAGTTTGGCTAATGAAGTTTAATGCAAGAATGAGTATGAATTATCTAACTTTTATTTGTTGTTGTACTGATTCCCCCCCCCCAGGGTCTTCTGGTTGCAATTCTCTACTGTTTTAACAACAGTGAGGTAAGAGGCATGTATTTTGCAATATTACTTTCCATACAAAGAAAGAGAAAACAACAACAACAATGTTTTCAAGTAAATTAGTTGATAGTAAACTAAAGCATTCAAATAGCGGTTCTCTACTAATATATCAAAGTAGCAGTATGGAGAATTAGAAAGTCATTGTATTAATTTCTGAGTAAATAAAGAGGTAAGTTATAATAAAGCCCTGATATGTTGAGAGTTCTTAAAGAAATGGGAGTGCCTGATCACCTCATCTGTCTCCTGAGAAATCTCTATGTGGGACAAGAAGCTACAGTTAGAACTGGATATGGAACAACTGAGTGGTTCAAAATTGGGAAAGGAGTACGACAAGGCTGTATATTGTCTCCCTGCTTATTTAACTTATATGCAGAATTCATCATGCGAAAGGCTGGACTAGATGAATCCCAAGCCGGAATTAAGATTGCCGGAAGAAATATCAACAACCTCAGATATGCAGATGACACAACCTTGATGGCAGAAAGCGAGGAGGAATTAAAGAACCTTTTAATGAGGGTGAAAGAGGAGAGCGCAAAATATGGTCTGAAGCTCAACATCAAAAAAACCAAGATCATGGCCACTGGTCCCATCACCTCCTGGCAAATAGAAGGGGAAGAAATGGAGGCAGTGAGAGATTTTACTTTCTTGGGCTCCTTGATCACTGCAGATGGTGACAGCAGTCACGAAATTAAAAGACGCCTGCTTCTTGGGAGAAAAGCAATGACAAACCTAGACAGCATCTTAAAAAGCAGAGACATCACCTTGCCGACAAAGGTCCGTATAGTTAAAGCTATGGTTTTCCCAGTAGTGATGTATGGAAGTGAGAGCTGGACCATAAAGAAGGCTGATCGCCGAAGAATTGATGCTTTTGAATTATGGTGCTGGAGGAGACTCTTGAGAGTCCCATGGACTGCAAGAAGATCAAACCTATCCATTCTTAAGGAAATCAGCCCTGAGTGCTCCCTGGAAGGACAGATCATGAAGCTCAGGCTCCATTTGGCCACCTCATGAGAAGAGAAGAATCCTTGGAAAAGACCCTGATGTTGGGAAAGATTGAGGGCACTAGGAGAAGGGGACGACAGAGGACAAGATGGTTGGACAGTGTTCTCGAAGCTACGAACATGAGTTTGACCAAATTGCGGGAGGCAGTGCAAGACAGGAGTGCCTGGCGTGCTATGGTCCATGGGGTCACGAAGAGTCGGACACGACTAAACGACTAAACAACAACATGTTGAGAGTTGAAGACCTCTTGGTACAAGAATAGTTGTTTGATGACATCCCTTTGCTTGTTAACTTGAATTGTGTATCAGAATTGGAGGGATTTTTGTTGTACAACCTTAATATCTTGTTGCCAAGTTGGATTTTGTTGACCCTGCCAGAATAAAATTTAAAAGGATTATGTTACTTGAATGAAAACAAGGACTCTGAAAAGCTTAAAAACTTGAATAGTTTGGTCACCATTTTATAAGCCTCTTTCCCCTTCTCTGTATGTGCAGATCTGTCTCCCCCCTCATTATGTTCCCCATTTTCTCCTCACCCTTGAATTCTCCCCAATTCTCCCTTCACCCCTTTGCTTTCTCTCACACATTTCTTCCCACAACCCTATGCCCTGTGTGTTGCTGGGTGCTTTCTTTTTCTTTGTTCCCTTCCCACCCACCCTCACCAGTGGGGAAAAAAGAGGGAGGGTTTCCCCCCCTAGTGTTTTCGTGTTTGGTTCCCCTTAAATAGCTTCCCTCCCTTTTTTAGAGATAACACGGTAATTTAAAAATTAGCTGAACTATAAAATAACAGTTGTAACAATATGTTAAAGATAAGTAAACATTTATCAGTTTTAGACCCCTAAGTTGTAGCAGTTGCCAGGACATTACCCCAATTTGCATCTACATAGTTCCACCCTTATTTTAGACATCATGATATACAGTGGTACCTCGGTTTATGAACACAGTTGTTCATAAACTGAAGCGAACTTTCCCATTGAAAGTAATGGAAAGTGGATTAATCTGTTCCAGACGGTCAGCGGAGTACTTAAACTGAAACCAACTTTCCCATTGAAAGTAATGGAAAGTGAATTAATCTGTTCCAGACGGTCTGTGGAGTACTCAACCTGAAGCGTACTTAACCCGAAGCATGAGTGTAATTGGTTCTGGAAGTCTGTTCATAAACTGAAGCGTTCATAAACTGAAGCGAACTTTCCCATTGAAAGTAATGGAAAGTGAATTAATCCGTTCCAGATGGGTCCGCGGCATTCGTAAACCGAAAATTCTTAAACCGAGGTGTTCATAAACTGAGGTTCCACTGTATTGGCATATCACGATGTTTAGCCGGTATCACAATGTTGAAAACCAGACATCGCCCAGCCCTAGTAGGCAATAATCTGGCTTGCTTTCTCTGTTGTGTGTGAAATTTTGATCAGAACAAAGAGATATCTTTAAGGCAGTGGTGTAGAACTTGCATGTCTTCACATTGGGCGCCAGATCCCTGTGCCTGAACTTTTACAGTATGGGGGACTTGGAAACTTCATTTCAGGCACTCAGGGACTGGCCACCTGTCAGAATTGGCCCACCAGGGATGCGGAGATTAAGACCTGGCTTTAATATGTGCCACAGGATTCTTTGCTGTTGCTTTCTGCAACAGGCTAATATGACTAGCCTTTGGAAAAGATCATAAACAGTAATGGATTTTTTTTTCCTTAACAGTAATATCTACAGTACAAAAACTACCTCTTGTACTGTGATGAATTATCGGTAGCTGGCTTACGCTTGCACAATTATCTATTTACAAGAGGGACATAGTATTTCCTTATTAAGTATCCTCTATTTTTGTGCAAAAAGCTAATTCTAGCTGATGTGATAAGTGGCTTTTGCTGCTGCTTCTAATTTTGCTGCTACCGTGATGGATCAAATCCCAGTGTACACATTGTGCAGCTCTGAATAAAAAATTAACTATTTAAATCTGCAGTTCCCACCTGTGCACCCATTTTACTCTTGTAATTGGACCCCACACATTTTGCTTAACAGGTGATTAGTGCAGATCCATGTTTGAAGATGGAACCTAGTTACTGCCCTTTCTGTGCAGAGATTACACGCTGAGATACAGCTCAGTTGATAGAGCATGAGACTCTTCATCTCGGGGTCATTGGTTTGAGCACCACACTGGGCAAAGGATTCCTGCATTGCAGGCAGTTGAATTAGATGACCCTCATAGTCCCTTCCATAATTCTATTGCATTGCATTTGGATCTATAGTTCTAGTTTAAGATAAGTACTGCAAGGCCTAGTGGTGAGCTGTCCTTAATCAGTATGTTTTCGGAGCTTTCAGTTCACAGGTGCTTCAGAAAGTGGCTTATGGGGCAGCCAAGGAAGCTCCTGGAGGCTGGGGCAGAAACCAGAGTAGTACACCAGAGTAGTTAGTACACAATTACATCATCAACACCCTTGTCCAAGCTTACAGGCTTCTCTTATTTGTGGCCATGACAACCAAATTACACACATTGGTGGGGGAGGGGGTGCTACAGAACTGGATCTCTAATAAGAGCTTTAAAAATTAATAATTTGCTTTATACAAATGCTATTTTCCCCTTACCAATAGCCTAAGAACAGATATCTCTAATAGATTTGACCGTGTTGTACCAAATTTGTTGCCTGCTTATGTCCTAAGTTTCTTTCACGTCACTAGACTTGGTCTTGCAGTGACAATTTGATATAAATCCTACTTTCCCCCATTAAAATGATAGGAAATGAGAAAACGAGATGGGGTGAGCCTACTTTTGCAGCTTTTCCAGTTTGTATCCACACCCCACCAGAGTAATTTATAATACAGTGTGCCTCGACTTATAAATTTAATCCGTTCCAAAGGCACCTTCGTTAGTTGAAAAATTCGTAAGTCAAAAAATGCAATTGGAAATGCGATTTCCCGTAGGAATGCATTGAAAACAGAAAAAAATCGTAAGTCGAAGCAACCCTATCGAAAAATTCGTAAGTCAAAAAATCCCTATCTAAAATCGCTGCAGTTTTTTCCCAGTTGTCGAGACATTCGTAAGCGCGCGACCATTACCCCCATTCGTAGGTCGAAAAATTTGGTTGTTGAGTCGTTCGTAAGTCGAGGTACCACTGTACTCTAATACTCTCCTTTCACTTACTCATCTATCAGTATTCTTAACACTCCAGTCCTCCTCTTTAGTTTTTTGTTGCTTTGGATCTTAATGTCAGCAGGACTGCATTCGCCAAGTGATCCCCACCCCAGTCCAGTCCTATGCATGTTTACCCAGCAGTAAGTCCCTCTCACTCCAAGTAATAGCACAATCCTAGCCATGTCTACTCAGAAGTATGTCAGTGTAGGATTGCAGCCTGTGCCTGCCTAGAATTTCAGTCTTATTCAAGATTTTAAAACCCTTGAATTAACATTCTCCAAATTGCGGTCTTTAGTTCTATCTATATGTGGAAATACACTTGTTGACAGTCACAGTATCTTGGATTCTTAAAATGGCATTGAAGCAGGAAATTCAGACTGGTTAGAACGATTGTGCCCTCTTAACTTTAGATCAATGGATTGCTGCACGGAGTTCAGTTAAGGCATACTGTTCCCAACTGTTGCATAGACATACATCTATTTACAAAGGAGAATGCTGCTATTATTTTGGTTATGAAACTACCTCTGAAGGACTGATTAAGTAATTACAGAAATTATTTGAAACAATAACAAGGGTGGCTTTAGAACCTTGCCAATATTTAATTATATGGGATATTTCATCTTTTCTTGGTGCTACAATAGAAGTGGCTCAAAACTGGAATCATTGCCCTTTCTCTCTCTCATGCCTTTTTGTTTCCTTATGCAAGGTTCGGACAGAATTTCAGAAAAGTTGGGAGCGCTGGCGACTAGAGCACTTTTATGTCCGCAGAGACAGCAACATGAAGCCACTCAAGTACCCAGCCAACAGTATAAGCAGTGGAGGTACCCTGGGGAGCACAGTCTATGCTGCCACTTTCCAGGCTACATTCAGCTAATATTTCTGTGGAGGCAAGTGCAGAGGAGTCTGACCAACTGACATGAACTGTAGGAGGTACAATCGAATCCCCTTGAATATCCAGCCAGCCCGATTGCATGAGGCCTTTGGAAGACTTGAACCTCCCTCATTCATGGCTGCAGGCAACTGGACAAGCTTTCAAAACAAAGCAGCCGCCTAATATAATCAATACATTTGAGGGGAGGAGATGCTCTTAAAAGTAAGTTTAAAGCATTTCTTCTCAATATCAGAGGCCTCCGGGTGCCCAAAGCCTATAAACACTGTGTTGATGCTGTCACAAAGCGTAAAGGCAATCATTTATTAGCGTGGGTAGACAGGTTGACAGCTTTACTGATTAAATTACAAGGATGCAGCTGATCAGTACAAACAAGAAAAAACTCCCATTGCGGAAAAAGGGGAGATTAACCTTTTGCATGGTTACAAAGAAACAGTCATCATAATCTGTAGATGTATTTCAAGCCTTTCCAAGTGGTAGCTTTCTTAAACACCCAATATGCAGTCCTTTGACTTGGGTGTTCCAGGCATTTCCACAAATGGGACTTTTGCGTCCCCCTCTAATCACACTGCTAGAATAGTATATTCACTGCAGTTTTGAATGTCACATGGTGATGTGGACACGTAATGGCCAGTGCCAGTGACGTTATTTGTAATTACCAATTATTCATCTCTTCACTTCCATGGCACAATAAGACATAAAACAGTTTACTTATTGTTGCGTGAAGTGATCTCTGTTTTATGGTAATGTGTACAATTAAAAATGGGAAAGATTATTTAACCAATAACCATTTTACACCCTTATGCTTTCACATACCTCTTTTTTAAAAAATAGTGCATGTTGTGCATTTCTTCTCTGCGACATTGGATTCTATCCCTCGCATTTGTAAAAACAAAACAAAACAGCAGCATAGTAAACCTGATAAACAGGCAATTTCTATGTGGCAGAGCAATCCTCTCCTGACCCCAGCAGGACTATTCTACTCATCCATTGCTTGGGGACAGAATATAGTACTGATGACTGGATCCACCTACTATTTCATCATTTGAAAAGGCTTGAATTGTAGAATTGTTCTTGTGCCATTCAGATAAATTTTTGCTGGTATGTCCATGATTGAAGTATATGAATACAGTACTGGATATTTGATGTTGCCTTTGGTTGCATGCTCTCAAACATGTTAAAGAGCAATTTCTCTCTCGGAGAAACTTAAATCTATGTGCAGGTGATGGTTCTTTTCCAGGTGATGACTGCACACCCTTTCTGCTGTCATTAGTGTGTTTTTAAAAATGCCCAGTACTCTCATAGCCCTTTATTGCTTCAGAAGGCTGCACAAATACTATTATGAACCAAAGTAATTAGTGGCTTTCTGGAATTGAGTATTTGACAGGGAACAACGTATTATTCTCTGCCCCCTGTAGGTATAGAAGCAGATAAACAGAAACGTGGAGAAAATAATACCCTTTATAACATCTATGGAGACACAAATGTAGAATTTAGTATTTTAAAACTTTAATCACTTGTTCACAGGAGTCCTGAACTTTAGCATAGGTTTTTCTATGCCTTGCTCTTTTTCTTTCCTTTTCAAGTGTCTTATAGCTACAGGGCTCTTATATGCTAGATGTTGAAAACAAAAACAAGCTGATTCAGGAGCTACATTTTCAGCACTTTGGCCAGCTCACTCTTCTATGCTAAAGCCAGCCTCATTTCTTGCTTGTCAATAAGCCTTTAGAATCTTAATAATTATGTAGACGGCTCAGCAGGAATGAATTAAAAATATATAAATCCAATTGCCTTTTCAGTCAATCCAATTCAAGTTGCCAGTCATTCCTAGAATGTTTGATTGCATACAGAGATCATCATATATTAAAATAAAAAAAATTCCTTCAGTAGCACCTTAAAGACCAACTAAGTTTTTATTTTGGTATGAGCTTTCGTGTGCATGCACACTTCTTCAGATACAGTGAAATGGAAGTTTCCAGGCACTTATGTAGAGAAGGGGTGGGGAGGGGTGGGGATGGGGAGGGGGGATCACTCAGAAGGGTGGTGGAAATGGGTGATTGACTGACTGATAGCTGTTGATGACCGCAAACGACTGCAAATGGTTTTGCATGAAAAAGCAAGGGTGGAGATGGCTGAAGATCGCTTATCATGTATAATGAGATAAGAACCCGATATCTCTGTTCAAACCAGGTCCCTCCATGGTTTTGAGCTTGGTGATAAGTTGCAATTCAGCAACTTCTCTTTCCAGTCTATTTCTGAAATTCTTTTGTAGTAAGACAGCTACTTTGAGATCTTGTATAGAATGTCCTGGGAGATTGAAGTGTTCTCCTACTGGTTTTTCTGTCTTCTGGTTCCTGATGTCAGATTTATGTCCATTTATCCTTTGGCGTAGGGTTTGGCCTGTTTGTCCAATATAGAGAGCTGAAGGGCACTGTTGGCATTTGATGGCATACACAATGTTAGAGGATGAGCAATTAAATAGTCCTGAGATGGTATGTTGGATGTTGTTGGGGCCAGTAATGGTGTTGTCTGGGTGTATGTGGCAGCAAAGTTGGCATCTGGGTTTATTGCAGGCTCTGGTACCAGTGTCCATGTTAAGTCTGGTGGTTGTATTATTGTGGGTGAGGAGTTGTTTAAGATTGGGTGGCTGTCTGTAGGCAATGAAAGGTCTTCCTCCCAGAGCTTGAGAAAGGGAGCGGTCATTGTCCAGGAGAGGCTGTAGATCTCTGATGATGCGTTGTACTGTTTTAGCTTGGGAGCTGTATGTGATGACTAGTGGTGTTCTGTTATTTTCTTTTTTGGGTCTGTCTTGCAGCAGGTTCTCTCTAGGTATCTGTCTGGCTCTGTTGATCTGTTGTTTAACTTCATCAGGTGGATATTTTAGTTCTAAAAAGGTTTGCTGTAGATCTCTTAGGTGAGATTCTCTGTCTGTAGAGTTGGAACAGATGCGGTTGTAACGTAAGGCCTGGCTGTATACGATGGATTGTTTGGTATGTTTGGGATGGTAGCTAGAAGCATGTAGATATGTTTGTCGGTCAGTTGGTTTTCTGTATAAGGTGGTGTCTATACGTCCATCCTGTATTTTTATAGTAGTGTCCAAAAAATGTATTTCTTGCATAGATTGGTTCATTGTTAGGTTGATGGTGGGGTGAAAGTCATTGAATGTCTGGTGGAAGGTTTCCAGGGTCTGTTGTCCATGTGTCCAGATAATAAAAATATCGTCAATGTATCGCAGGTACAGGAGAGGTTTGAGTGGGTAGGAGTTAAGGAAACGTTGTTCTAAATCTGCCATGAAGATGTTGGCATACTGTGGGGCCATGCGGGTGCCCATGGCTGTGCCGCTGATCTGCCTCCAGATCAGCGGCACAGCCATGGGCACCCGCATGGCCCCACAGTATGCCAACATCTTCATGGCAGATTTAGAACAACGTTTCCTTAACTCCTACCCACTCAAACCTCTCCTGTACCTGCGATACATTGACGATATTTTTATTATCTGGACACATGGACAACAGACCCTGGAAACCTTCCACCAGACATTCAATGACTTTCACCCCACCATCAACCTAACAATGAACCAATCTATGCAAGAAATACATTTTTTGGACACTACTATAAAAATACAGGATGGACGTATAGACACCACCTTATACAGAAAACCAACTGACCGACAAACATATCTACATGCTTCTAGCTACCATCCCAAACATACCAAACAATCCATCGTATACAGCCAGGCCTTACGTTACAACCGCATCTGTTCCAACTCTACAGACAGAGAATCTCACCTAAGAGATCTACAGCAAACCTTTTTAGAACTAAAATATCCACCTGATGAAGTTAAACAACAGATCAACAGAGCCAGACAGATACCTAGAGAGAACCTGCTGCAAGACAGACCCAAAAAAGAAAATAACAGAACACCACTAGTCATCACATACAGCTCCCAAGCTAAAACAGTACAACGCATCATCAGAGATCTACAGCCTCTCCTGGACAATGACCGCTCCCTTTCTCAAGCTCTGGGAGGAAGACCTTTCATTGCCTACAGACAGCCACCCAATCTTAAACAACTCCTCACCCACAATAATACAACCACCAGACTTAACATGGACACTGGTACCAGAGCCTGCAATAAACCCAGATGCCAACTTTGCTGCCACATACACCCAGACAACACCATTACTGGCCCCAACAACATCCAACATACCATCTCAGGACTATTTAATTGCTCATCCTCTAACATTGTGTATGCCATCAAATGCCAACAGTGCCCTTCAGCTCTCTATATTGGACAAACAGGCCAAACCCTACGCCAAAGGATAAATGGACATAAATCTGACATCAGGAACCAGAAGACAGAAAAACCAGTAGGAGAACACTTCAATCTCCCAGGACATTCTATACAAGATCTCAAAGTAGCTGTCTTACTACAAAAGAATTTCAGAAATAGACTGGAAAGAGAAGTTGCTGAATTGCAACTTATCACCAAGCTCAAAACCATGGAGGGACCTGGTTTGAACAGAGATATCGGGTTCTTATCTCATTATACATGATAAGCGATCTTCAGCCATCTCCACCCTTGCTTTTTCATGCAAAACCATTTGCAGTCGTTTGCGGTCATCAACAGCTATCAGTCAGTCAATCACCCATTTCCACCACCCTTCTGAGTGATCCCCCCTCCCCATCCCCACCCCTCCCCACCCCTTCTCTACATAAGTGCCTGGAAACTTCCATTTCACTGTATCTGAAGAAGTGTGCATGCACACGAAAGCTCATACCAAAATAAAAACTTAGTTGGTCTTTAAGGTGCTACTGAAGGAATTTTTTTTATTTTACTTCGATCCAGACCAACACGGCTACCTACCTGTAACCATCATATATTAATTACCTTATTGGGAGTAATGGTGTGTGCTGCAGCGCCGAGTTGAAGTACATTTGAAACTTGTCATCTCCTCTAAAAACATATTGCATGGTGCTACTGTGGCCATTCTGGACTGGACCTTGGATTTACCAGAATCTGAAAGGTTCTGCTGTGGGCCCAGGAGACTGTCCCTGTGTTGTGTAGAGCATGCAAAGAAATATCTATGGCTGTGTACTGTGATGCCATCATTGGGCCTTGCAAGCTGCATCCGTATATACTGTGTGCACCTAATAGTAGAGAAACCTTCACCAATGTGGTAATCCAGGGCAGTCCATGTCGTACCCTCCAGATGTTGTGGACTGCACCTTCTGGCAGCCTCAGCCAGCATACAAATGTAGCCCAACAACTTCTAAGAGCAGCACATTGGCTGCCCCTGCTCTAAGCCATGCTGGGCATGCTGCCTATGCTGGATTGATGCTTTTATACTGAGTTACACTAGCATATTAGGATTCTCCCGCTTGGATTACTACAATGCGCTCTATGTGGGGCTACCTTTGAAGGTGACCCGGAAACTACAACTAATCCAGAATGCGGCAGCTAGACTGGTGACTGGGAGCAGCCGCCGAGACCACATAACACCAGTCTTGAAAGACCTACATTGGCTCCCAGTACGTTTCCGAGCACAATTCAAAGTGTTGGTGCTGACCTTTAAAGCCCTAAACGGCCTCGGTCCAGTATACTTGAAGGAGCGTCTCCACCCCCATCGTTCTGCCCGGACACTGAGGTCCAGCGCCGAGGGCCTTCTGGCGGTTCCCTCACTGAGAGAAGCAAAGCTACAGGGAACCAGGCAGAGGGCCTTCTCGGTAGTGGCACCCGCCCTGTGGAACACCCTCCCATCAGAGGTCCGAGAGATAAAGCTACCTGACATTTAGAAAATACATAAAGGCAGCTTTGTTTAGGGAAGTTTTTAATCTGTTTTGATGTATTTTAATGTTGTTGGAAGCCGCCCAGAGTGGCAGGGGAAGCCCAGTCAGATGGGTGGGGTATTAATAATAATAATAATAATAATAATAATAATAATAATAATAATGTCCATGCCAGATGTGCACTACTACAACGTATTAAGTTTCTTGAGAACCTGAGGCTACCAAAATCCACTGGACTCGAAGTAGGTTTGCTAGCATAATTCAGTGACCTAGAATGCCTAGTGAGCTGGAACGCCAAGCCCTTTTAAGGAGTGGAACCGGCTGGCTTTGACAGAAATCCTACACATCAGACACAGCAACTGTAGCTGCTACAAATTTAAAATTTTCTGTAGAGCCGGTCTTATAGACTGTCTCCACTGGCCTCCTTCAAGCCACTTTCCTGGTTTTAAAAGCTGACAACTGCAAACTTTCCCCCGTTATACTTTTCACAATTCACTCCAACACAATCCCCATTGGTGGGAAATAGTTGTGCTACAGATGTCTATTTACAGGCAAGCACGGTTGAGATCAGTTAATGCTTATTGTGCAGTTATTACTGGAGATTGTTTTGAAAATGGGACTTGAGAAGATTAGCAGTGTCTAAGCCAGCCCTGTGGAGTTCTCGGGGCCAACTAGAGACCTGGGAGGTTGCATCTCACCCCACTGGCTGAGGTCCCCACCCCTGATTTACACAAAGGAAGGGGGAGCATGTGGGAGACAAACTCAGCCTTATATGAGAGGACAGCAGACACATGAGTAACATGCTCCATGTTTAATTTGCCCCTTAGTCAACATTGGAATTCCTGTAGCATAATAGATCTTGTCATATGGGAAACAATGTCACATGCTTCACCGAACAGCAAGAAAAAAGGCAGTAGGCAAGGTTATTGAATGATGTGTCCCAAGAGACATTTTCTAAATTTTAGTAAATTTTGTCTTGGTGTGTAAATTGAACCTTCTTATTTCTCTTTCATTTTCACCAAAATTTTAGGCTAGGTAGCAGCTTAAATTCATGGATTTTAAGAACTTTCACTAACTTGTTCTTAACATTACTTTGTTTCCCTTGATTTTTAAGCTCTCCTCTTTTGAAGACATTTAAAAACAACACAAAACCATTTCAATTAAATATGGGCCCCTACCTTATTTTGGTCTTGCCCCAGACCCATCTTGGAATGTTATGGAAACCATACTGGCAGCTTGGTTCAATAGGGCTTTTAAGGAGCAGAATTACAGGAGCATACTGACCATGGAAAATTGGTGGAGCCCACCCAAATCTCAAAGAGCCCTTTTGCAAATGGCAATATGCTTTTGTTTACGCTAACCAAGGAAACAATTGCTGCCAAAACCAGAACAACCCATACACAATCCTCTCTTACTATTGATTATGTAGTGTTGGTGTTGTTAAATTTGTTTGTTCTATTGTATTGCTATTCCTCTTTCAGCCAGCTATTTTTCATTTCTGGAATGTGTTCCTAGTAAAGTGATGAAAGGTGCAGTCTATGCAACTTCTTTAAAAGCTTGTTTAGTCTTGGGAGAAGATAGCAGATGCAGAAAAGAGCATTCAAGACCTCTCTTCAGCAAGGTCTGTGGGCTGGTGGAAGCAGCCTTGGGAAACCAGAAACGCCATCTCGTTACCAGCAGCCTGTTTATGATGTTCCCAATAAAACTAGCACTGATGAATAGAGGAAATGTGCATGAGCCTCAATGTTCTAGCTGCCTTGCTTTGGAATTCATAGTAAGCTTTAAGACTGCTCTTCATATGGCGCTCAAAAACGGTTTGAGCAGTCCAAGACGCACCAGCAACCTGCTCACTCACTGTGATTCTACTTAAGTTTCGTTCCACAGTTATGCACACAAGTCTCGTTAAATTAATACAACTTGTGAGGCACCTAAGGGGAGGGACATATTGCAAATGTACCAAAATGGTGAAAATAAAGTGAATGGATGTCTATTTCTATCCTTACTGTTTTGATTCTTTTTTTAAAAAAAAAACCCAATTGCATGTATTTATTTTTAAATGTTATAAAAATGGGTAACAAATTATGAATTATGTTCCTTTGTGCGCGTGCGAATTAATCCTTGTCTTGCAAAAGCAATGTAATTTACCACATAAAGGTTTGCTGCAATTGATGTTAACTGTAACAAAATAAAAAAAATTCCTTCCAGTAGCACCTTAGAGTTTGTCATTGGTATGAGCTTTCGTGTGCATGCACACTTCTTCAGATACACTGAAACGGAAGCCACCAGACCCTTATATATAGTGAGAAGGTGGGGAGGGGTATTACTCAGAAGGGTGGTAGGAATGGGTGATTGTCTGATAGGTGTGATAAACCTGTTGACGACTGTTAACAACCTGTAACTGGATGTTAACTGTGTAATTTTCTCCTCATGGTTTCCAAGATCTGTCAGACATAAATTTATTTGTATCTCAGTTTACTTTAGCAGAATCAATGAAGTTATTTTTTCCTTCATGCATTTTAAAAATATCAGGCCTTGAAACCACACATACCAATGAATGAATTGAATAAATCTTCAAAACGTAAGCAACTGAAAAAAGTAAAATTTGCATACCTGGTATCTCTTGTATCCCTAATACAAATAATGCTGATCTTTATGGAATCAAATCAGGTGCCTGACATTGTAAACACACACACACACACACACACACACACACACACACACACACACACACACACGAATAGTGAAATGTAATAAATTCAATAAGAGTGTTGAAAATAGGCTTTAATAGTCTCTACTGACTCAGATGGCGCCACTATCCTATGGCCCCCAAGTATGGGAGTGGGGAATCTGTCTGCAGAACTGCACACAAGTAAACTGGCCTAGGGAATTTCTCTACATCCACATCCAATGTCCAGGGTCCCGGGGAATTACAGTAGCAGAGCTACCCTTCCGAGGGACAGGAGTTAACACTCCAACCATGCTGATGGATTCCATTTTAACAGTATGATATGTGTTTAGACATTGTCTGCTAAAAGGTACTAAATTCATTTAAAACATTGTACCTCAACTGGTAGACTGGTCAACTTGCTTGTTTTCAAAAAGTAAAATATGTGGCTTTCTGAAAGCAACACCTGATACAACACACCAGTAAAATCTGTTTGCCTTTTCCAAGCCTTTGTAACACATTCTCATATTTTGTTAGTTTAATCACAAAGGTGATTGACCTATTACTATTAACCTATTAGGAGGTGATTTGAAGCACAATCCTACAAATGTTCATTATCACTTGCTTCCAGGCAAGTGCCTTAAATGAAACCACTGGGAATGCGGAAGTTTGAGCTGAGATGTCATCTGTATGCTGATGGTACATAGCTCTACCACTTCTGCAAATGATCTCTGCTGTTTTTCCCCTGCCAATTTAGTGCAGCTGTTTTGTTCATATGTGCGTGGTGTTAGAAGAGGAGTTTGGATTTGATATCCCGCTTTATCACTACCCGAAGGAGTCTCAAAGTGGCTAACTTTTAACTTTGCCTTCCTCCCCCACAACAAACACTCTGTGAGCTGAGTGGGGCTGAGAGACTTCAAAGAAGTGTGACTAGCCCAAGGTCACCCAGCAGCTGCATGTGGAGGAGCGGAAACGCGAACCCGGTTCCCCAGATTACGAGTCTACCACTCTTAACCACTACACCACACTGGTGTAGTACAGTTTAACTTTTTGTGTAAGCTGACTTTTGTTAAAAGTGGGGTGTAGATCCAAATTTTCAGTTCAATGAACATTAATCAAACACACATACAGTAGAAATACAAACCTAATGGTCACATTATCCTTTCCACAAATGTGGCTCTTCTGCTTTTGACACTGGAGTGGATCAAATTTTAAAAAGAAGTTATACGCAGACTTGGAGGTTATTGCTCAATGAAAGGTAAGGTCGCCCCTGCCCCTCCAACTGGTTCTGTTGAGGCCTCCAAATTCGACTTAGGTGAGGAGAGAAACCCCAAGGAAAGGAATAGGTGTATATATTAATGTTTGGCATTGGTCTAAATATATATGCACATTTGTACATGCATTCATCCTGGATCTTTTAATATAAAGCTGGCCAAGATATTTTGCTTTAATTTGAAAAGGATGTCTATGAAAATAACAGCTTCAGTGGTGAGAACCATGTAGCCTAGAACAGGAGCCTTTTTGGGGGAGGGGAGGCTGAATATGTATGTTTAATATCCTGTCTTTAGTTGTTTATTGTATAAGAAACAGTAACTGCAGCTCAACTCTTTAATTACAATATTGTAAACATTTCTAAAGATGAAAAATATCACAGGAAACAGTTCCTATTTTGCTCAAGCGGAGGGGAGAGACCTAGTGATACCGATATAGGCACTAGTTACCTCTGGGCTAAGGGCCGATACTGTAATTCTCTCTCAAACTGTTCTGCTGTAAGTGTTCCATCAATGGCTTCACATCCTGGGTTAAAGACAGAATAGGCACTTCTTTCTCCACTCTGTCTTTCTCCAGGGCCGCGGGTTCCTACGTAGATCCAGTAAAACATAGATAGGACAAAATAAGGCAAACCAAACTCTAGTTCCACAAACAGTCCCAGTAAGACAAGCCAGATGAGAAACTTGATAAAGTTGACATTCAGAAGAAAGCAACTGGTCCACCATGGTGCAGGGCATGTAACGGCTTCAGTTTGGGGTCTTTCTGGCCTTTGACTGGATTCCTGCAAAATAAAATAAAAAAGCCACCTGGGTTATTTACGCAATGGACAAATAATTAAGGCCAGAACAGCAATTCTTTCTAAGATCAACTTCGTGATGGAATATTGATTTCCAAAAAAGACCAGTTTTTTCACACATGCTTCAGAAGATTGGGGAATCTGAAGTATGTAAGAAGCAAGAGGAGTCAGGCTGTGCTGGGCAAAGTCCATGTCACCACGTTGCAGGAAATATATGCTTGGCAGAATTGCAGAATGCAGTTACCTGAAGATGTTCTGTGCTCTGCAGCATTCGAAAATACCTTTCCAACAACAAGTCCAACGAGTGCTGCTTGTTTTGTATTCCACTCAAATACAGAAGCAGTGCTACCATCACTTACATTTCTGCCTTTGAATCTTGGATCCGACAGATTTGCAGCAGCATGAACTGGGTGGCAAAAAAAAAATATGCTCTGCACTTTCGCCCACTCCCCGTCCTTTGAGGCCTAGTCAAGAGAACAAACAGATCCACCAACTACCTATCCCAACAAGCAGAAGAATCCACAATGGCAGGAACTGAATCCTCCTTTTGTTTCAATGGCAGTGCCTTCCTAGAAGCAGAAAAGCATCTTGCTCTTGCATTTGCAAGTTGTACTTCCAATGTACAGCTCAGGAATTGTTTGTCACAATGTGCAGAGATTGCAATGATCTGTACACAGTCTTACAGAAAGGTCTTCCTGATACAGTTTTAGTAATCATTACTGAATCATAGAATTAGAAGAGACCATGACCAACATCTAGTCCAACCCCCTGAAATGCAGGAATTTTTTTGTCCAATATGGGGCTCTAACCCATGACCCTGAGATTAAGAATCTCATGCTCTACCAATTGAAGTATCCTAGCTCCATCTTCAAACATTTTGTTCATCTTTCTAAAAGAAAATATTTCATAATCCTTTGGGGTTATTTATTTGGAGGTGGGGGGCCGGCTTTGGAGAAAAATGTTTTCCCTCAGTTTTTTTCTAACCCTTCTAACCCTTTCTAACCTATAGTGACGACCAGTGTTTTTAGGGGGTGTTTTAACCCCTCCCAAAAAAATAACAATACCGTAATAATCCAGAGACATGGATCACTAGCTAACAGTACTGAGGTAGACTGAAATTTCAGCAGAATATCTCCAAAGAGGAAGACTGGGCAACACCATAATACGGTACATGGGATTCAGCATTTATGAAGTATAAAACAGCAAATAATGAATAATGGTATGTCTATAGACTCATGCTCAATTATTCTGAAAAAAGAACTTGGGACCAGAGCAGAAAGCTCATTAAACTATATTCTCAGTAAGTTGTAGCTAAAATATCCATTCAGCCCATGCCCCATAGCCCTACTATTAGAACAGTGGTTCTCAAACTTTTCTCTGGGCCACACTTTCAGAATAAAAATTTGTGCCACGCCAATTTTTTTTTTTTTGATAAAAATAAATTGAAAAACAAAAAGAAACAACTAGCAGCGCTTGTTTTATAACATGGAACACAACTACTTTATGATCGTGGGACATCCAGAAAGTATAAATCAATGCAGCTACATAAGAACATAACTCACTCCCAAAATATAATTATAAATGTGCCTCTTACAACATATGTACCTTAAGTATGTATACAAATTCAATGAGAGGTATGAGATTGCTTTTGCTGGGTAATCTCGTTGATATTAAGTCTAATTTGAGACAAACTCTCATCTCCTTATCTAACACAAGGAAGCCCTTCTCTTTTCTGACCTTTCATATTTGTCAGAGTTGAAAATCCCTGTCCACCACAATATGTCATGGAGAACTGTAGAGGAATAGCCTGTGTTCTTGCTCTCATTTTGAAAAGATATTCTACAAATAAATAAAAAATGTATTTTAATACCAATCTATACTACACTGAAACATTTAAACTTTTCTTTGTCTTTGAATCTTCCTGCCATACATGCCACCCTCTCCTGCCACACTGGCGTGGCACGCCACAGCCTTTTGAGAACCACCGTGTTAGAAATGTGTATATCAATGGCGCTCACTAATCTTAGCAGATGAGAGGGTTTGGGTGCTTTGTTTGTTTGCATGCTGTCTCAAACCCCTATTTCTAACGCTTACTCTTCAGCCTTACTCCTGTTTCCTTTTCTTAACAAAGTTTACCAATTTAACTCTCTATATAACAAAACATGTAGTTTCCCCCAACTACTCTACTGTCAATCCCTTGGAACACCTCACCAGATGGTAAAATGAACTTCAAGGCAGTTGTTGCCATGGGAACAAAACTTGTCCTCCATCCCTAATAAAAGATGGACTGACCATTGACTGTTTAGTCGTGTCCGACTCTTCGTGACCCCATGGACCAGAGCACGCCAGAGATTTTGATCATTATGCACTGTAAAACAGAAAGCACCACCACCAGGCACATTCGGGTTCAAATCCTTGCTTGGCTGTGCATCTTGCCTTGACTCATTCATTGCTCCAGGGAGGACAAAGCTACAGAAGAAACTTGGCTTATCCTATTCCTACCTCACCCGGATGGTGTGGAGAGGAAGATGAGAGAGCCCTGAGGGTCTTGATTAGAAAACTGTAGTGATTAAAATGTATGAGATAATAGTAGAGCCCAGGGAGAGAGAGAAGGCTCACTGAGAACAAATAAATGAGTTTAGGAAGAGCAGAGCCAAGTGCTAAAGCTCTTCCTGGAGTGCTCCAGGCAGGGGCTTTATTTGTGAATGCTCCAACACGGCGGGGTGGAGGAAGGAGATAACCTTAGAACAGCAGAGCTGGAAGGGACCCTTGGGTCATCTAGTCCAACCCCCTGCGATGCAGGAATGAACGAACCTGTTGTACACGCAGGGAATCAGTAGGTCAGAAAGGCGGCCAGGCTAACAACTTTCGCCTGACGTTCGGTGCTGGAGCACTGAACACACAACACTCGTGCAGCGTGCAGCGGTACCGCGCGGCATAAGCATCGCCTGAGTTGCAATACCGCGAGCGGCAGCTCTGACCGGAGAGCAGCTGCCACGGCAGAACCTGCGAGGAGAGGGGCGGCGCGACCCTACGCGCGTCTACCGGAGGCCGAGCGGGTGAAAACGCGGCCTTCCCCTCCCCGCAACGCGCCTCGGGAGGCGGAGCCGCCTCGCGCCGAAGCTAACCAACCTCACTCAGCAGCGGGGGCCGGGCTTGGGCCTGCTCCTTCACCGCCTCCGCCTCCGCCGCCTTTCCTGGCTGCTTTGCCGAGGGAGCGGTGTGGCGGGTGCCGCGGCGGGCAGCCCGGAACTCGGCCAGCCTCTGCTCCATGCACGCAGCAGCAGCGCCCGCCTCCGCCCGGTGCCACGTCCAGCACAAGCGCCCAAGAGCGCGGCGCTTGCCGGCGTTGCACGCTTGGCACGGCTGGCCGGGATCTGCCCCAGCTGGGAGAGCCGCCCCCGGGGCGGAACCGGAGGAGGGGCAGGGAGGACCCCACCGAGCGGGGGGGGGGCAGTCAGAAGGGCGAAGTGGAAGGAGGAGGAGCTGTTTGGACCCAACCAAGTTTTATTTAGGTTTTTGTTTTTGTTTTGTATCATTCATGGCCTCAACTTTCAGCTACGGTTAGAAATGCTAGCCAGGCGGAAACGCTTTCCCCTCCAAGCCACTGCCTGTTCCTCCTCGTTCTTCCAGCGGGTCTGGGAGCTTGCACGAGAACGAGCCCCTTAAAGCTGCTGGATGGATGGTGACCGCTTCGTTTCCCGCCTGGCAGGAGTCCAATGCAGAGACAAATAAAAGAGAGCGGTGGTGGGGAAAGAAGGGCATTTGTAGCACAGCATTTCTACACCTCGACATAAAGAACTAGGATCTTTCTCAATTCTGCACTCCCCACCCCATCTTCCCTTGTAGAATTTCAGGTGCAAGATTGTGTTTGCTTGATTGGGGGGGGGGGACTGGAACATGGTTGCTAGTAGCCCCCTCCTGAAGTAGAAACATGAGAGTCTGTTCTGTCCCATCTAGTAGGCCCTATCCTGTTCTCACAGTGGCCAAATAGCTATGGAAAGCCTGCAAGCGGGACCTGAGTGCATTAGCAATCTCCCCACTTGTGATGTCTAGCAGCTGAAATTCCCAGGCATACTAGGTACCTCCAGCAACTGAGGCAGAGGTCTGGCCAGTAGCCTTTGATAGGCTTATCCTCTATAAAAGCCATCTTAAAGCCAGCCAGGTTTATGACAATCATTATGACAATCAATACTTTAGCTTTTCTTAAAGCAAACACAAGAAAGGGCAGTAGGGCCTTTGTGTACAGATGAGTTTGTGTGTAATATTAACACCACAGACTGGGTATATTTCTGGATTTTGTACTCAATGCAAAAAGTATTAGAAAGTGGGTTATGCAAGGACAAAAGGAAGGTGAGAAAGTGTTCTCTCTTCTTTTAAAAATGATTCACCTTTCTGAATGGCCCTAATTATCTGGTTTGTAAAATTACATTTCCAAGTAATTTTACAAGCAGCAAGATCATTACCTTTGCTATCCCCATTATCATCTTTATCTGGCCAATTGGAATCCCCATCTGCTTTTATGTTAATAAATTATGTGACTAGGTGTTGCCCTATTGCAGAATTTAATGTGCTGAGCTAACCGACTTTAATATAATGCTAAGTTTGCCAGAGGTTATTTCACTGGAACTTCCTTCATTTACCATATAGGCTGTCTGAAGATGTTTGCTCACTTGAATGTATTTGCAATAGTTTTTCAGAGTTTTAATTTCTTTCACCAACATTTAATGGCAATATATCAAGAGACCATACTGTGTTTGAGAACAGAGGAATAGCTAGCCCAGGGGTCAGCATTCTTTTTCAGCAGGGGGCCGGTCCACTGTCCCCTTAGAACTTGTGGTGGGCCGGACTATAGTTTGGAAAAAAAATATGAACAAATTCCTATGCCCCCACAAATAACCCAGAAATGTTTTTTAAATAAAAGGACACATTCTACTCATGTAAAAGCATGCTGATTCCCGGACCATCCGCGGGCCGGATTTAGAAGGCGATTGGGCCAGATCCTTAGTTTGCCTGCCCATGAGCTAGCCTGTTGTTTTATTATCCTTTCCCCTGTATTTGTGGTTCAGAATCCTAGGAACTTCACCCTTTGTTAATGGTGCTGGGAATTGTAGCTCTGTGGGGGTAATCTAGAGCTCCCAAGATACTTTGATGTTTGAATTATTTAAATGTATGGTTTGTTAACAGCCAAAGCCTTTTATGTAAATGGAGGGGAAGTTGATCTTTATGAAATAGAGTTGGGAATTCATCAAGCTGTTCTATTGAAGCTGTTCACAAGTGATGGAGTTGGGAGCCCCCTTTGGAATGTGGAAAATACCTAGAAGGAACATGCATAACAGAGAAGTTCCAGTGATGGACAGCATCCTGAGACAGGTGCGTCTTTCTGTCAGGGCCTGGGCCATCAAGAAAATAATTTTTGATGGGCCGCCATATCAGTTTTATAATTAAGAGACTGGAGGTCAGATATCAGATCAGGAAAGCAAGACCCAATGCTAGATGCAGAAGACGTTGCCATGGGCAGGATTGAGGTCAACTACCAGAAACGTCCATCATTGTTCCTAGATGTGATAAAGTGCTCAGTCTGCCAAATTAGCTTTAAAGGAAGGACTTCTTGGAGCTTAGGGCCCTTCCATTGGTTTGGGAGGTCAGTTGATCATCCTCGAGCCGTTGGCTCAAGAGATAGATCTTAGACCAGCACTGGAGCTTTCCCAGTAGAACCTAACTGGGCCTGCTTGTTGAAGGCACAGAGAGCGCATGAGATAAGGCACCAAATTCTACCTATTGGGGGTCTTGGTTTGAGATCCCATTCTGGGCTAGACCCCTGAACAGCACAAGCAGAAGCCAAGACACAGATGGGTTGAATGAAGAGATTTAATGAGCCAAATTGGATTTATGAAAATATCTCCTCTGTGACCTGCTCCATCTCTGCATCCCCTGCTGTGAAATGGAGTAAATCTAGAAGGGGACTCTGAGCACAAAATGTTTGAGAAATACTACCTTGGAGAGAATGTGACAATTTCTTTCTTTCTTGTGAATGCAGAGTTGCTTAGTGATGAACCTGTTCACATCTTGAATAGCAACCGAGTACATAGAAGCCTAGCAGCCTTTGTGGCATATTCAGAGTTTAGTTCCTCCGAAATGTATTTGTCAAGAGCTTAGAAGTACTCCCCAACCATCAGGCAAGGTTAAGGTTTTCCTCCTGCTCTGTATACCACTGTATAGACCAGGGATGGGGAACGTGTGTTACTCCAGATGTTGCCAGATTGTAACTTTGACCATCCCTAACCATTGGTCATGTTGGCTGGATTGAAGGAAGTTGGAGTCCAACTCTGGCTTCTTAACACTGTTTCTGTAATCAACAGCTTGGTTACCATAAACACCGTTCTTCATTTGCCAGGTGGAATGGAAGCACCAGATATTTCATACATTCACAACCCTTTGCAAAATTCCCTGCTTTTAAGCTGACCAAGCAATAAGAGATTCAGTCAAATCCCTAGGTTTACATTTGAACCAAATCATCTGCTGGTCGATCACTATGACTGTACTGGTGCATTTATTCACTTCTGTGCACAGCTTCATCCAGAGGTTTAGTCTAATCAAAGTCCAATCATTTAGGGTACTTCTGCTCTACAGCTCTGCTGGCCACACATTTTATCTGCCCTGGCCAATTTTGTGCATGTCAAACTGTTCCGAAATAATATTAATGATGAACAAATCTCATTTGTTTTCTTGAGCACAGACGGATTCATCTAATTTATTGAGAAACTGCCTCCTATGTGAAATGTATATGTGTGCACTCTGACTTACTAAATGCTCTAATAAAAAGAGAGGGCCAGCTGATTATTAAATTAATGATCGGCTTTCATTATTGCAGTGGAGTCAAGGGAGCAAAGTCTGTATTAGCAGATGTTGGCAAAGGCTGTTTTGACAAAGGATTGTGCCTGTGTGTGGACAGCTCTTTACTGAGGTTTTGCAGATTTGGAACTCTGTGAATCCAGTGAAGATATGCATGAAACTATTACGTCCTTTTAATGAGTGTGCATTTTATGTATACTTACTTGGGAATTAAAATTGCCGGAAGAAATATCAACAACCTCAGATATGCTGATGACACAACCTTGATGGCAGAAAGTGAGGAGGAATTAAAGAACCTTTTAATGAGGGTGAAAGAGGAAAGTGCAAAATATGGTCTGAAGCTCGACAGCAAAAAAAACTAAGATCATGGCCACTGGTCCCATCACCTCCTAGCAAATAGAAGGGGAAGAAATGGAGGCAGTGAGAGATTTTACTTTCTTGGGTTCCATGATCACTGCAGATGGTGGCAGCAGTCACGAAATTAAAAGACGCCTGCTTCTTGCGAGAAAAGCAATGACAAACTTAGACAGCATCTTAAAAAGCAGAGACATCACCTTGCCAACAAAGGTCCGTATAGTTAAAGCTATTGTTTTCCCAGTAGTGATGTATGGAAGTGAGGCTGGACCATAAAGAAGGCTAATCGCCGAAGAATTGATGTTTTTGAATTATGGTGCTGGAGGAGACTCTTGAGAGTCCCATGGACTGCAAGAAGATCAAACCTATCCATTCTTAAGGAAATCAGGACAGATCCTGAAGCTGAGGCTCCAATATTTTGGCCACCTCAAGAGAAGAGAAGACTCCCTGGAAAAGACCCTGATGCTGGGGAAGATGGAGGAACTAGGAGAAGGGGACGACAGAGGATGAGATGGTTGGACAGTGTTCTCGAAGCTACCAACATGAGTCTGACCAAACTACGGGAGGCAGTGGAAGACAGGAGTGCCTGGCGTGCTCTGGTCCATGGGGTCATGAAGAGTCGGACATGACTAAACGACTGAACAACAACAACTTGGGACTACGGCCCTTTGAACACAGTGATACTTATAGGAAAGCACAATTGCTGGCTGCACAAATCCCACAAAATACCCCAAACTATGAACTGAATTTATTTCATGAAAATAACTTTTACAATTACCTTGTAGGTGGCATTGTCTTCACAAGTTTCATGCATAGGTCCAGTAATACTTTTTTGATGTTCATTTCAGTGGAGCTTATAGTGTCCTTTTGTCTTGCTTTTCAAAATATTTCTTTATGTTGTAGCAGCGTCTGCTCACATCTAACATTTTGTTTGGATTGGAGTCACTGATTGGGGATAATGCATGGGATAGGATGCTTCACCGACTACTGTGCACTGAAATGTTACACTTTCCACCAAAGGACAAGTCAGAAATATCAGTGGTTCAATGAAGCTGATTTAGCATGAAAAGATTCAGATGGAGTTTTTTTTTTTTACAATGAAAGTGTTGAGAAATATGTTCTTTTTCATACAGCTGTCAGCTGTAAATGTTGTATAATCTGCTAAATCTGGGAAGCAAAAGAACATGATTAAACCATAGAGTTATTTCATTAGTGATGACATTCTACAAACACATTGGAATTTTTGTTCCACTTTGATGCAGTTAAAATAGCAAAACCCTGCAAAGCATTATAAATATTGGTGCTCAGAATATTGTTTTCATTCCTTTTGGATGGAACTGTAATAGTGTGAAATAATGCCCATATATCAATTTTTGACTTGAAGTCATCAGTTCCTTATTCTCATATGAATCTTTGGGCAAGAAAACCTGCAGAATGGTATTTGCTTATTGCTTGCTACTTATCTATCATCTGCCTCTAGCAGGGTGGTGATGGTTCAAATGCCTCCACTAACAGTTTGTACTGATGCAGAGATCTGTGGGGCTATTAAGACAACCATTATAGCAATTCATTTCCCCCCAAAGGCAGCCACATACTTTGTTTTCAGAGCTGCTTACACAGGGGAATTTTGCTGAGTTGAGAATACAGTCACACCTCTGGATACGAATGCTGCGGGTTGCGTACAACATAGTTTACGAATGCACCAAACCCAGAAGTAACGGAACAGGTTACTTCCAGGTTTGGCGGTTCGCACATGCGCAGAAGCGTCAAATGACGTCATGCGTATGCGCAGAAGTGCCGAATCACAACCCACGCATGCGCAGAAGCGCTGACGCAGGTTGCATACTGCTCATGTTGCGAACGGGGCTCCGGAACGGATCCCGTTCGCAACCAGAGGTACCACTGTAGTTAAATGAGAGGCCCACAGAGTGAGGTGTCTGTACCTGTTTAATCACCTGCCACCAGAGGCTGATTTAGGAAAGCAGAACCAGTTTTGTCACAGTGGGCATGAAGTGCAGCAGATGCCACAACTATTATTTAGCTAGAGAGGCAGGGGGCAGGACCAAAATTTGGTGTTGCATGGGAAATTTGCCGCTGGTGGCCACTCACAGAACTGTCTGCAGGGGTGAGAATATTCAGCTTAGTTACCCTCTCTCCTGTCACCCAACTAGGAAACAGAAACGCATCTACTGGACAGATGCTCTAACACTTAGTGGTCACTCTGCGAAATTACAAGAATGCACAGGCCAGCTTTTGCATCTTCTTGCAGAATGAACCACTATAGTGAGGCAGTGACTCACAGGTTCCTGAGTAAAGCCTGGTATAAAAAGGCTCTTTTAACAGTGACGCACCATTGGCCCAGTGCTGGTTTTTCACATCCCTTCCCTGCACGTCACAGCATTATGGCATAATGGACTTGCAAGGCTCTGCAAGGGATTGAGGTGCCTTCTGACCTCGCAATAGGAACACAGGAAGCTGCTTTCTACAAGGAAGCCCACAATTCCATCCCACACAGTGTTGTTGATACTGACTGACAGCATCTCTCTGCAATTTCAAGCAGGAAATCTTTCCCAGCCCTTCCTAGAGATGGCAGGGATTGAACCAGGGAGCATATGACCTGTCACTGAGCTATGGTCCTGCCCCCACCGCCTGTTGCTTCAAGAATAGCTTTCCTGTGCATTTCTGCTTTGTGGGAGTAAGCAGTTGTGAGAGAGGGAACGTTTCTGGCGCACAAGGCAAAAATTCAAGATCCAGGGTTTGCCTTTGTTTCCAGTTGTGGTCACTAGGAGATAGGTACATCTGTCAATCTTGGTTTCTCTCACTTTCTTCAATCTTTTCCAGTCTTACGGTCAGTTTTCCACATCAATTTGCAATTATATATATATATAACTATTTGCAAGTATAAATAACATGAAACTATTGAGATTATTAATATTGCGCATTTGGAAGCAAATCAGATGTACAGTATAAAAAACTGATTCTTCTTCAAATAAAAATTGCCCACCCCAAAAATATGGTTCAGAAGCTTTACTTCAGAACTTAACTCCAAAACAAACTTAAAACAATCAAGTTGCATTCAGATAGATGCATAATATCATGTCCTGGTCCCAGCATTGATAAAATATCTTAGAATTATTAATACCATCCAGAGCTGAAATCAGAGCTCTGCCTCTCTTGCTAAATGGCCTCCATTAGCCTGAGGCTGGAGAGAGAATCACATCCTTTCTCTTCAGTGGCTTCAGAACAAAGAACTCACACACCCAAGATGGATGCCTATAGATTAGCATAGGCATAGACCTGCAATACAATCCTTTTCATATGGTTTAAGTTAAACACCTTGTGACAGAGCTAGCTAGCAGAGATACAGTCTCACTTAATTGTTAAGTGGCTCTCTACAGCTTTTGTTTAGCTCAATGGAAATTTCCAAGCCATGCTACACAGACATATTACAGTTATTTTCCATTTCAATGTACAATTAAACAATTATACTTAACAGAACCGCCATTAGCGTTTTAGTGTGAATTATTCCCAATTTACATTCTAGGGCAACTTTGCCTAATATACCGTACACATTGTGTAAAAGCACATTTTATGTAATACTCATATTTTCAATAATATATGCATTTCATATGCACAATGCATGGCTGGAAAAGTGTGAAATGTGAAAGGTGGCTGTGTTTTGGTTCACTTTTTGTTTCAGAAAGTGTGAATTGCCTTTAAATGAAGACTGAATCAAATCTCTTTCCTGTACCTAATGGTAGCTGAAGCACGTTTATAGGACCGGACTACTAACGATTTTCATTGCCTTTCTCTTTCTTTCTTTCTTTCTTTCTTTCTTTCTTTCTTTCTTTCTTTCTTTCTTTCTTTCTTTCTTTCTTTCTACAAGAAAGCTGTTCTGTTGTGTTTCTTTGAAAGTTACAGAAATGGAAAGATAGCCTCTGTTAGCTCTTTGCAGAGCAGATCATACTAAATTCAGCATTGCAAGCAAGACACACAAACACAAAAAGCATTATTACCAAGGGGCAAGAGACTATTTTTTGCAGACATATATAAAGCTGAGAGGTGCTCAAGAGTATGCTTATCATTTTGGTAGGTTTTTATAGCTAAAACTTCACCCCCTGGATTTAAGTTGGAAATATTAAATGCAATCCTATAAACCATAGAATTGATATGAACTCTATAGTTGGTTTTAGCAGAGACAAAATGTTACCAGTACATAACTAACAACTTCTAAAAGGAATTGTTTAAGCATTTGTTAATATTAACTGCATGCATATATTTTTGGCAAATAAATATTCAATACTTGCAGATGGGAAACAATTGTGGTAAAATGTCAGATGATTGCCAAAAATTAAGAAATCAGTGTCAGTCAAAGGAGGATTCTGATCAGGGAATTCTGCCCTGCCATCTTTTTATCTTCTTCTGCCATGAAAAGGCATTATGGAAATTATTTCCTGCTTGCTTTCCACAGAAGCTTTCCTAGGTATTCAGTTAAAAGGAATCACATTCATTTGAAAAACATGATTATTTTTATTGTATATATAAATACAAGTGAATAACGTTAAATATTTTACTTTGTTCCATCCAGAAGGTGTGGTGATAGATCACAAAAGTTAAAAAGATCGGGCAGGGGGGACTTCCATTTTCACATTACAGAACTAATGTTTCATGGCTTGAACTCTGTCCATCCAGTGACTTTACGGCTGAGCTGAAAATACAACAGGCTCACCTGTAAAAGCAACCAAAAGGATCCCTGGGCAGCAATCTTTTTAGGGGTATGAATGAAGCTGCCTGACATCCAATATATTTATTCCAGCTTTTTCTGCAACATCCCAAGGGATCCTGGAATGTAACTGCTACAATAGATAGTGCAGTCTGCTTGGCGGCAAAATGCCTTTGGTACCCGAAGTCTTTTTATCTTATCATACCATTCAATTAATGCAAAATATTAATATGTACAACAGCAATCAACAATGTGGTTTGGCAACTGCAAATACTGATCGCCCCTGTTGTACATAAGACTATCAACAAAACGGAGGGCATTCATTTTTGCCACAGCACCCTGAAACTGTTCCAATCCTCCAGACCTGATTTAGGAATAAGTGGGAGGCTGCGTAGGGGAGGGAAAATCACCAAATTTCCTCCCTTCCCATTCCACTGATGGGTGCGGTGAATGCAGATATCAGGCACATCCAACTCCCAAGAGACTGCGATCTACTCCCAGTATACAATATCTGGCAGTGATCTACCCATTGTCATTGGAGGGAGGAGGAGCATGCATTTTTAGGGGGGAGTGACCAGAGTTGTTGAGCTTTGGGGGGGAGGGGTTGGCCAAAGTTGATGAGCTTTTTTTAGGGGGCAGTGACCAGAGTTGTTGAGCTTTTTTGCGGGGGGGGGGAGGAGAGATGTGCAGCGCTGCCTATCGCACACAGCGTCAGACGGACATTGCGCCCAGGGGGGGCGGGGATATTGCTTCCCCATGATCAACCAGGAGCCCCCACAATCTACCATGGACACACTGGCGAGCTACCTGTTGATCACAGTTGACCGGTTGGACATCGCTGAATATACCATACCATACGAAGGCTAGGACTTGAGACAAACACTTTGTGGGTGATGATATTTGCAAAATGCGCCTGTTTTATCTTAAAAGGTTTTCTCAAAAAAACCCCAAAATGTTGACCTTGCTTACACCTGTGTCCTTGAAATTACAGCCCTGTCGAGGCATTCTTCCCTGCACAGATTGTTGTGGTGGGCAGTTTTATTGGAGCAAGCACATTTCTGCTTATACATAAAAGGTAATGTTCTGACGGGGGAAATACTTCAATTGCATTATTATGGCAGTCTGAGCAGATTTCTGCCAAATCCAACAAATGTTTGTGGCAGCTTTGCACAGCTGCTATAAGGAGCAGATAACGGTTGTCTGAGTTAATACATGCTGTTATGAATGATCCTCCCCCCGCCCCCCGACTGGTCCAAAAAGGAAATATGAAAGGATCGATGAGCAAGTAGGAAGATGCTTTGCTTCAGCCACCCTGGCTACCATTATGCTCCTGATGCAACCCAATTTATCATGGTGTTAAATATGTTCCTGCCTAACTATAAACATAGAAAGGGCCCTGTTGACTTCATAAAAACTGGACAGGGGTCTTTGATGTATAGTGGGTACTTTGCAATACAGAATTCAAAACAATGGTTGAATCGTTCACATTTTAAAACTCCTCGCCAAACATCCCTTTGTTTAGAGGATTATCAGTTGTTGTAACATTTTTACTTCTTTATTTGCTTTTTGGTGGGTTTTTATAGGGTACTTTTTTTTTCCACCGTCAGGAAAATGTTTGACCTGTCTGTTCCTTCTTTGAATATCCAAATGAGCGGCTCTGCAAGCGTAATGAAAGCAAGTGATAAGGACATTAATTGATAAAGGAGAAACATTTTGTGCATATTAAAAGGAACGAACAAAAAAATCCCTAAAATGTCATCTGCTACCTAAAAATCTTTTTTTTTTTAAATTTTAAAATAGACTTTATTTCTTTTCTTAAAAACATGACAAATTCATAAACAATAAACAATTATAAACAGACAAATACAAACCTATAAACACAAAAACAGACTAACTAACTAACAAAGTTATACGAATCAACAATACTCCACATCAGTACATTTACATTAAAAAAAAGAACCATTCTTCCCAACCAGTTATACATCGCTTTTCTTATAAACTCTCTCTTACTTGCAATATCTTTTCTTATTTTTCTACTAAATCTATTTTACCCATTTTTATAAATCCCTTACAAAATTTAAATATAAATTTCCCCCCATGTGAATCTAATCCCAACAGATCGCTAACTCAGTCTTAATGTTATTCTTTCTAAAATAAAATTCCACACACTCCCATTCTAGTAATAATTTCTGTTTAGATATATTCCTAATCGCTGCCGTCATTCTTGCCAAATTAACAAACTCAATTAATTTCACCTGCCAATCCTGGACCGTGGGCACCTCCTCTTTTTTCCATCTTTGACCGATTAATAGTCTAGCCGCTGCGCACGAATAGAGGAAAATATTTTTCTTCCTTTCTGGTATATTCTCCAGTAAGATGCTTAACAAAAAATATTCTGGTTTTTTCCTGAAGGTGATCTTTAACATTTTTTTCATCTCTTCGTATATTTCCTTCCAAAACTTATTGATCTTTTTACATCCCCACCAGCAATGAAAGTAATCTCCCACCTCATTTTTGCATTTCCAACAATTCTTTGATTCATTTTTGTAAAATTTCGCTAATTTGTTTGGCGTTAAATGCCATCTATACATTAATTTCAGCATATTCTCTTTAATGCCCACACTGGCTGTGAATTTCATTGTTTTTCCCCATAATATATCCCATTGCACTTTAAAAATCGGTCTACCCAAATCCTGGGCCCATCTAATCATTACGCATTTTGTCTCTTCATCCTTTAGTTCCCATTCCATCTAAAAATCTTTTTTATAAAGTGCCTCATCCTATTTTGTAATGTCTACCCTTGCAATATGAATATTGCACTTAAACAGGGGTTATTTATATTGCATATTTATATATTTAGCTACGGTATATCTTCTCTTTCTTTGCCCCTCAGAGGATCTCGCCATGGCTGAAAGAATGTGCATTACAATATACGTAATATATAGTTCAAGCTTTCTGGGTTTGTCTGTGCCACATTCTGGAATGACCAAGAAATTAAACATAACAGATGAGGGTACTTGTCGATATTCCAATCCTGATCCATGTTCTAGGGAACAATGTAAATGAAGTGAGATCCAGATTAAGAACGGAGCAAAGCCCCCAAAACCTGGGTCAAGCAGTCTAGGGGGTCAACTTAAGAGTTTTTGAGTGCACTCATTTTCTATATACTGTAAGTGAATGGCTACCATTCTCTGCCAGAGGAAAAAACCCACTACACATTTTATTTTAAGATGCCTCTCCTGGCTTCTGCCCTGCATTAGCATACACATGTACACAAACAACATGATAAAGGCTTCCAAGACAGGACTGTGGTCTTATGGAAGGATAATCTGGTGGGGTCCTTCTTTGAATTCCTTCCTTCCTTCCTTCCTTCCTTCCTTCCTTCCTTCCTTCCTTCCTTCCTTCCTTCCTTCCTAGATTCAGAAGAGCCTCGATGTCCTTTCTTTTTGTAGATATGTGTGGGATGTATGGATTTCCAGTGTTCAAAAGTGAGTGAGTGTAGTGCTTATGTAGCCAATAGATCGCTTTCCATGCCAAAGAGGAAGGTACAGTATCAGCAGGCTAGAATGTTTGCAGAAGTACCAAAAAGGTTTCCCGGAACATCCATGCTGATTGGCTGTTGCTATGGGGATGGGATGGGGGAAATGGTGTGGGGACTACAGTATCCAGAAACCTGTATAGAAGCACGCCATGCTGCAACATTTTGTTGCTGTTCCCACTTATAGGAATCTTTCGGGAAACAGGCAGGCAATATTCTACCCAGTTGCTCAGTAATAAGCAAATCTACTTCTGCATGGAGGGTTCTGTCCAAGGAAAGGACAATGATCCCAAAGGAGTGAGGTGACTCAGAAGCACTTGGTACAAGGTTATACTCTATTTTTTTTGCTGATAGAGAGTTAATTTAACACACAGAGAGACCATGTACCTTTAGCCCTTTGCAGCATGAAATATCTGACTCTAATGTTTGGAGGCTGGGTTTATTGAAGGCAAGTCTGACCTACTTTGTCGCTTTATGATAGTTCTAGCTATGGACAAAGAAGGAACAGACATTACTTGAACAGTAAATCTTCTTCAAGGGTAATATTACATTTGACATGTTTAGTCAAGCAGTATGGGTCTTTAAGTCTTTCCTCCTCTCACTTTGTAATAAATTTAATGTAGTTCTCTGTGTCCTTAAAAAAAACTTTTTATACAAGAAGTTTAAATGCTAGTTCTAAGATTAGTTTCTCAGAAAGTTGAAGGGCTGCTGCTTCTGTTTCAAAGTGATTTTGAAATACACTTCATCAGTATTCCAGCAAAACAAATTGTTGTCCTCGAAAACAGAACTGACTCTGAGGTTAATATTAAAGTAATATAAGAGAGAATGGAGGGGGGGGGGAATAGAACAGTTCCCATCAGTATTTCTACCGCTAGCAAACTCCTAGTTTTCATTTATTGACAGTGAAGTATTAGCAGAATTCTACGCGCTAGATTGTTAAATTGTGAGGGCCAAAGAAGCAGATGGTACAATAGATTCTGGGGAAATGTGCTGGATAAGATCATTTGAGAATTTGGCCCTGATGTTCCAGTTTAACTTTGGAGCAGACTGAAAGTAGCACCCTGAACCCAAAAGTACTTTCCCTGCCCTCACCCACTTGATGGCTTAAAGGAATTCTGTCGACCCAACAGCACAGCTTCTGTTTTTGCTATGTTGCTCCATTTCATCTAGGACCCAAAGATAAGGGCAAGAACTCATTTGAGCTTGATTTTTCCCCCCACTATGAATACAGGCAGTGAAAGTGGGGCCTCATGATCTTTCTAACTTTTTAGGTTTTAACTGGGAGTAGTAAAGAGAAAAAAGAATAGAAGTCACCCTAGAAATCATTTGGCTTGTGACACTCAGAGAGATGTCACTTTTAAAAGCCTTTGATTAGCTATTTGTTTATTATTACATTTATATACCACCTTTCCTCCAAGTTGGGGTACATAGTTCTATTCTCACAATGACCCTATGAGAATAGGGTCAGGCTGAGAAACAGTGACTGGCCCAAAGGGCTCCTAGTGAGCTTCGTGGCTGAGTGAGGATTTGAACCCTGGTCTCCCAGCACTCAGGGCCGTCTTAAGGGTATCCAGCGCCATGGTGCAAAAATCTCTCTGCCCCCCCCCCAATGTTTCCCTCCCAGAAACAAACTAGCATGGATGCTTTAGCGGAGATTCCTGCATTGCAGAGGGTTGGACCAGATGACCCTTGGGATCACTTCCAACTCTACAATTCTATGAGGGGGGAAATCAAAGCTCCTACTCCTGGGCTGCAGGTTGCCTCCACCGTCTCCTTCTGCTTTGGGGGCCTCCCCTCCTTCCCTTCCCCACACACTTGTTTTTAATGTTTATTTCACAGCCTTGCAGCCTCGCTCTCTGGCTCCCTCCCTCGCCGGAGCAAGCGAGCAACTTGCGGCGCTCTTCTTCAGCGCGGCTGAACTTTTCCTCAACTCTTTCGCCGCCTCGGCTGAAGTTCACCAGCAATCCTTCCCCCCTCCCCCTCCCCCCCCTCTCCGCCACCCCGGCAGACAAACAAACAAACAGCGCTGGGCACAGCCAAGCAAATCCAGGTAGCCGAGCTGGGACTTCTCCCCCCTCTCCCGCGCCCTGCGTCCGAGGCGAGGAAGTGGGGAGAAAAGAGAGAGGAGAGAAACCCAACGTGCTGCCGCTGCGCACCATCTCTCTCTCTCCAGCAAACCAGCTTCCCCGCTCGCCGCCGCCCTTCCTCTCAGCTGCGCTGGCCACCGCTGCTGCTCTTAGGCCTTGTCTGCGGCCGCCACCGGTCTCCTCAACGCTAGTCCAGGGCAATGGAGGCCGCGCCCCCCCACCCCGCAGGCATGAGGCGAGGCGAGGCGCCCCCTCCTCCACCCCAGGAAGCAGGAGGAGGAGGCCGAGGATGGAGCCGCAGCCAAGCGAGCACCTGGGCTCGATTTCCTCAGCCGCAGCGCCACCTGCGTGTGTCGGAAGCGGGCTTCTTCTCTTGAGATTGCGGCCTTGCCGCGGAGCGAGAAGAGCTCCAAGGAGAAAGAGAAACATGGAGGTCTGAGGCGCAGCAACGCCCCTGGTGGCCAGGCGCCCTGGCGCATTGCGCCACCCAGCCCAGGCCTAGAGATGGCCCTGCCAGCACTCATAACCACTTTGCGCCAAACTGGCTTTCTAATTTCAGCTCGTTCTATAAAATTGTAGCAGAGTTCACCCCCAACTTTGCAATTATAGAACCATTCAGTTGGAAGGTACCTGAGAGGTTATTTAGTCCTACCCTCAATAGATAAAGTTTTCATATATGAATAAAGAAGAATAGGGTATTGGTTGCTCCTTAACAAGGGAATATGTACCTCTGCTTAAAATGGCATAAATCTGTTGGGCAGTAGAGGTTCTGTATGTTTAATTTTGGAGCAGAAGAGGGAATTTTTATAGATGTGGTTTCTCATGCAGGAATGAGAAGGAAATAAAACATTTTCCCCCATTGAAAGTGGTGAATCAATGGCCTGTGTTGCTGTCACAGCTTTTGAAGACCAGAAAATCGTATGATAATTTCCTGCAGTGTCAGAACTGGAGCAACCAAGCAAAATACAAGGAAAGAAGCAGCAGGATGCAGTTCAGGACAGATAGAAAAGAGCAGAAGGAAAAGGCACATGAAAAGGTAGAGCAAACAGCTCACCTACTGAAAAATGCAGAGATCAGTCAGAGCCAGTAAACCTGCAGGCAATGGATGTTAACCAGACCGCTTTGTGCTTCCTTCTGTTAGAGAAGAGACCCAAAGCTCAAAGCTGGGAGGTTGCGTTCAATGAGGAGGACACAGAGCACCAAATCATTTGCAGGTGAGGGAACAAGATCTGGCTGCCCATTTGTCAGTCACCTGACACCACCATGATTTCCAGTGACCCAACTTCAAAGGAAAGAACTACACAAAGGAAATATCCTTTCCTTACTTCCTTTGCAGACTGGCTTGAGTTCCAGCCATTGGTTAAAAGGAAGATCCCTGCAGCCAATCTAAAAAGGACCAGTTGCACAACTGCATTCTGGCTATAAGGAACTGGACAGCAGGGCAGCACAGCTGAATTGACACACTCTTCTGTAGACCACGAGGCAGCAACTTTGCAAAGCTGGCAAGCTCTTCACTATATTTAAAACAAAAAGGGATGTGGGTGATGCTGTGGTCTAAACCACTGAACCTCTTGGGCTTGCCAATCAGAAGGTTGGCAGTTCGAATCCCTGCGAAGGAGTGAGCTCCCGTTGCTCTGCCCCAACTTCTGCCAACCAAGCAGTTCGACTTAACCGTCCAGGAGTCCTTTACCTTTATGTTTACAACATTTTTGTTTACGTTCAGGTAGGTAGCCTGACTTGGTCTCTAAGGTGCTACTGGACAATTTTTTAATTTTTTTTTACAGTGTATCAAAACTATCCACAAGGTGGCAGTGGTAGGATGCAGTAGGAGTGCAAAGTCTTATTTATATCACCCCTGCTGAAGTGAGCTTTGCTTTCCACAGCAACTCCTTTCTTGCTAGTTCATTTAATAATGCCAGTGGAGGAAACATTTCTGGATTGCCATCCCCAGTAATCACCTTTGTACAATCTCTCTCTGTACAGTATAAAAAAAATTACTTCCAGTAGCACCTTAAAAGGTAAAGGTAAAGGGACCCCTGACCATTAGGTCCAGTTGTGACTGACTCTGGGGTTGCGGCGCTCATCTCGCTTTACTGGCCGAGGGAGCCAGCGTACAGCTTCCAGGTCATGTGGCCAGCATGACTAAGCTGCTTCTGGCGAACCAGAGCAGCGCATGGAAACGCCGTTTACCTTCCCGCTTGGAGCGGTACCTATTTATCTACTTGCACTTCATGCTTTTGAACTGCTAGGTTGGCAGGAGCTAGGACCAAGCAACAGGAGCTCACCCTGTCACAGGGATTTGAACCGCCGACCTTCTGATTGGCAAGCCCTAGGCTCTGTGGTTTAGACCACAGCACCACCTGCTTCCCAGTAGCACCTTAGAGACCAACTAAGTTTGTCATTGGTATGAGCTTTCGTGTGCATGCGCACTTCTTCAGTTTGTCATAGCAATGACAAACTTAGTTGGTCTCTAAGGTGCTACTGGGGCGCAGGTGGCGCTGTGGGTTAAACCACAGAGCCTAGGGCTTGCTGATCAGAAGGTTGGCGGTGCTATTGGAAGGATTTTTTAATATTTTGTTTCGACTACAGCAGACCCACATGGCTACCTACCTGTAACTATTTCTGTACAGTGATCTCTTTCTCATTCAGATGGGCTGCTGTTGTTCTCATTTCCTCTTTTATGGTCTGTACGGTGTCACTGCTCTAACCTTTTAAAGACTGCTTTGCATTTGTAGCTGGGCGAAAAATACACACTATATTACGGTTGCCTTCGCATTTCGCAGTGTGTATGGAGGTCCTGGGCTGCCCAGGCGACAAGACCCACCTCCTGGCCTCACTGAAGTGGTCCAAAGGAGAAGAACACGATACATTTGACACTAGTTTGGCTGCAGGAGTTTCTGGAAGGAGGCATACATCCAACCATCTTAGGGACTCCACTCTTGATTTGTGTAGGGTGTACCCCTTAGCCCTTAGCTTCTTAGCCAGTGTGGTGTATTGGTTAAGAGCGGTAGACTCGTAATCTGGGGAACCGGGTTCGCGTCTCCGCTCCTCCACATGCAGCTGCTGGGTGACCTTGGGCTAGTCACACTTCTCTGAAGTCTCTCAGCCTCACTCACCTCACAGAGTGTTTGTTGTGGGGGAGGAAGGGAAAGGAGATTGTTAGCCGCTTTGAGACTCCTTCGGGTACTGATAAAGCGGGATATCAAATCCAAAATCTTCTTCTTCTTCTTCTTCTTCTTCTTCTTCTTCTTCTTCTTCTTCTTCTTCTTCTTCTTCTTCTTCTTCTTCTTCTTCTTCTTCTTCTTCTTCCAAAAATATTTCACAAAGCAGTGAGTATGGATTGTTCCTTAAGGTTTACTCCTGAGGCCTTTCTTGCAAATGTGTATAGCTGCAAAGTAGTGGAGGTTTGGGTTAGAGTTTTCCTTCTCCTAGATGGGCTACTTTCCCAGATTGACAATCCCCATCTGCCACTCACTTCCCTCTACAGCATGTGCAGAAGCCGCCTTCTTGATCATTGGACCCACTATTGGTCAACCCACCGAAGCCTGTCTTCTTATGCAGGGGATGGACCACTAGACCAGTCCGTAACTCACTGAAGGTTTAACTACAAGGAGCTTAGTTGTGGAGCCTTCCAGTCTGGTGGTGCTGTTACTGAATGCCTGGTCAGTCCATCATACGACCAATGCTCATCTACGACTTGCTCATGGAAGAAGGGGTTGACTTGGCAGGCATTGATAAGACTTGGATAGAGGAGCCTCTTCTCAGGGACTTGCACCAGTTGCTGATTTGCTCCTGAGCCAAATTAAAGGTGTTCATATTATTACATAAAACCCTAACAGCTTGGGGCATGATCTTATGCCATGATGTATTCCTCTATAACAACAACATCAAAAGCCTCCTGGAAATCTAAGAAAATTACATAATTACACAATGTTGGGGTCCAGCTCCTGGAAAAAAAGGGAAAGACTTGTACCAATGGCCGGGGTTCTTCATCCGCCTTCTCCAGTACGGTACCCTGCAAATGATGTTGGATTCTAACTGCCATTAGTCCCAGTCAGCATGACCAATGGCAAGGGGTGATGAGAGTTGTCCAACCCCCCCCAAAAAAACCTGAAAGTCACCCAATTGGGGGGTGCTGCTCTGCATTATTGGTCTGGTTCCAGCTTCTCCACCATTTGCTTTACAATGGAGAGGAAACTGGGTATTTTATTTATGTATTACATTCTAATGGTCTGCCTTCAGAAACTGGATGATTAAAGGCACAAGGTTATGCCTACTTCCTTGCCTAACAGTCAGCCATGCTGAGCATAATGGGGTTTATTTTTGAGCAGAATTGTGCTCTCAGGTTCCACACAACAAAGCTTTGATGGACCCAGTTAATAAATTTCTTACACTTAACTTATTACTGCCACAATCCTGGTAAGCACAATTGTGAGTCTCCATCAAGAGCGTCAAAGGTGAAATGGAAAAAGAGCAATGAAGTTAAGGATGCTATATTTCTGTCTCTAAAGATGTGAAGTATTGATAAGGTAACATTTATGAGAAGCTTGTATTTCAGTTTTCCAGTGCCAAATCAGCAGCTCTCTGATTAAACAGAGGAGTTTTATCCTCTGTGGCTTACAATCCAGTGACTTTTCCCAGTGGCAATAAATTTTAACATATTCTACTTAAGCTTCCTAAATTTGCATCCTTTTTTGAGGTACCTAGTGGCAGATTTGTGTTGCCTTGTTTTGACCCATATTAAACTCTTGCTGCACAGGGCTTGAAACTTTGTCACAGGGATCTACTTTCCATAAGTCAAAGCGGGAATGTGTTTGAGCCTCCTCATCTATAACTAAAATGAAACCAAGGCAGACTGCTTATCTGGGAATGCTTTCTCTTGTCGGAAGCCTGGCTTCAGGCAAATCCACCTGGACTGTTTGGACCTGTGCCAGGATCCCAAGGAAGCAGAACAAGAGTCGTTTCACTTGGTCCAAAGCATAATCCATCATGTTGGTGCATAAGGAGGACCACGAGGCAAACAACTCATATATCTGCCCACATGAAAGCACTGTGCCTTCCTTCTTGGTTTAAATAAGACATTGTTTTAAACAAGACAAAGTGTGATTTGTTTATTCTAGGGTGACCAACTGTAAAGAAAGATGGGTATACAGTACCATTAGAGCATGGGTAGGCAAACTAAGGCCCATGGGCCGGACCAGGCCCAATTGCCTTCTGGATCCGGCCTGCAGATAGTCTGGGAATCGCCACGTGGATCACCAGCGTGCATGTTCTTTCCTTCTCCCTCACATGGCGGCGGCGCCTCCTCCTCCCCTTCCCTCCCTCCCCCTGGCTTCTGCCCGCCCTGCCTAGAGGAAGAAGGGAGCTGGGCTTTGTTGGTGCCAGCAGCAGCAGCACTCAAGCAGCCGCCATTTTAAGCAGCCCCTTTCGTCCGCCGCTCATCGTCCTTCCGCCGCCTCCGCCGCCAGTCCTTGCCACTCCCAAGACACAGGTAAGCAGCCACTGGGGCTCATAGTGCTCATCATCACCCCCCACCAAAAAAATATAGTCCGGTCCCCCACAAGGTCTGAGAGACAATGGACTGGCCCCCTGCTGAAAAAGTTTGCTGACCCCTGCATTAGAGCATCCTCCACCAGCCTGGAGGGCAGCAGGTTGAGGAAGGGAGTGGTAGAGATTTTGCACCTTTAGTAGTAAAACAGCAGAGGACATTTCAGCAGGTACTGTTTTCCCAGTCCTGCACAACCTGCTGGACCTAGCAGAATTCCCTTCCCCATCACTTAACACCCATGCCCTTGCCTCTTTCTCAATTTCTCCCTAGTCACCTCTCTACTCCAGTCTCTGGTCTTCTCTAGCCCTCTTCTCGATCCTCCTCCTTTCTCACCAGCAGAGCACAGTCTCTCCTACTACCCTTCTGCCTAGGCCTTAATAAAGCCGGGGTGCAAATCAACAGGCAGGGAAACTTAACAGCATTTCAAAGGCAAAAGGTATCACAAAGCACAATCAGTGTCATGCTGAAGATGGTGCTTAAATGAGCATGCAAACTATTTGTCTCTCTGAGCATCTTTGAGTGTTCTGAGGCGGAAGCCAGCAGCAGAGGACACAGGGTGTCTTCCGGGTATCACGCAGACCGGCCACTGATGCATCACCAAATCACAGATCTGCACAAGTTTTGCCTGTGTGACTTTTATAGCTGATTGCAACTTTTGAAATAGTAAGCTGGAGATGTGGTTACCACCTGTAGTGGGTGGGGGAAAGGCAGACCCAGGGCTTGCCCACATGTGGGTTTACACCGGCCTGTCTCTCTATTAATCTTTCTTTGGCGATCACTTGTAGCCGAGTAAGATTGTCTTCCATAAACACAGTTTTAACAATGAGTCCGTTAGTGATTGTGGAGGCCAATTCTGGATCCACACGTCCTCCCACAGTGGGGACATTGGTTCCCGGGCGGGAGTTGATCACGGTGTGGATTTGCCAAGCGTGCCTTCCTCTTAGCGTGTTTCTCCCTTGCGTCCTGAGATCGAGTGTCTTCAAAGCCCATGACACCTTTGGTAAAGGCTGTTCTCCAACTGGAGTTATCACAGGCCAGTGTTTCCCAGTTGTCAGTGTTTATACTACATTTTTAAAGATTTGCCTTGAGACAGTCTTTCGACACTGTAAATCGTAATGCCCTGTGGACTGTCCTTCTGGAAATTGGCTGCCCAGATAAATTTGTAAACATCATTCGGCTCTTCCATGATAATATGACAGCAACAATCACAGATAACAACCGCTCTCAAAGTGAACCATTCACAGTGGGATCTCTATTAATGTAGGGGCACCCACATGGTGTCTTGCCCACCCCAGGGTTATATTGGACCTTCCCCCCTTTAAATGTGGAGTTTTCCCAATTCTTGGTACTTCTGATATAGCCCAGATGCTGTTGTTGCTATTATTTACTTCATTTGTTAATTGCTTCCTATGGAACATAGTTCAGTTGGTTAGAGCATGGTGCTAATAATACCAAGGTCGCAGGTTCAATCCCTGTTAGAGAAAGCTGCAAATTCCTGCAATGTGAGTGGACAGACTAGATGATCCTCAGGGTCCCCTCCAACTCTATGATTCTATGATCTCCTAAATAGAGACTATTATTTGTGGCATGGCACCCCTTTTGCTTGTGTTTATTTTTGCTTCAGATTTGCTATGGCCAATAGCTAGTACAAAAATGTTATTTGGATATATGGTTCTATGATCTCAAAATGATTTCACACAGCAATAAAGCATACACAGTATATATATATATATATATATATATATATATATATATATATATATACACACACACACACACTTTCAACTCCAGTACAGACACCAACATTATATGCCGTTAACATTTCATACTTCAGTGAAGTTAGGGAACTTTGCTGCTTTTGGTCAACCTTTTCTGCTTCATGTTTTAAGAGCAAAGGATGGAAACCATCTTATATCACTCTGGTTCATTTTCAGCTTTAGCTATTCAATTTTAGGATTGTTTTTTTTAATCTGCTAACCTTGGAAAATTCTCTTTGCCTCAACCCCTCCCCCCCCCCGAAGACCACTGTTGTAACATGTTGGTACATAAACAGCAGCAGTGCCATTGTTCCAAACAAACTGTATCTGAACTTGTAAACCATACAGTGAAAGGAACGTGCAGATGACTTTCTCATCGCGCTCTGTTCTCCCATGACTAAGATGACTTTTATTTTGCCCCAGCAAGGTCCCATAGGACATTTATTCCTGACATAATTGCAAAATCTTTTGTTTTTCTTCATATCTCATTAACAATTCCACTATTGGGCTCTTTGATCGTTTTCTTCCTTTTTTAAACCTTAACCTTCTGAGGATGTTCCCCTTTTTTTGGCTTCGGCTTTTTCCCATCTCCCAAATTGGTCCTTTGCGCACCAAACAGTTCTTTCCTGGTGATAAACAATTTTTTTCCTTCATAATTTGCAGTTTGCCTTTGCTGTATTCCTCATTTAGCTTCGATTCTCTCAAAGGACTAGAGGCCTCCCCTAGAATCAATGGCAATTATGCCTCATATATTTGAAGGAAGGCAGAGCCTGGCAATGATATACACATTTTCCATATTATCTTTTGTGAAATCTTACTATATTTCTATTTTGGACCATTTGTTGTGATCCCAGTTTGAAACCTAATTAGATTATGCACACTTATTATGTTAGGGTTAGGAGAATTCCGATTTCATGTGGTATTCTTCCAAAATATTGTTGTTGTTTTTTCAATGTGAGAGGCAGATGTGCTCCTCTTGAGAGCATTGCCATGGGCTTTTATGGGGAGCAGGAGGAGTGGAAAGTTAAACATCTGAGGATGTGACTCCTAAGAGCAATTTGGGTTTTAACTATTGCAGAGTCTTTGAATTTAGCAATCTGCCTTGTACCAACAGGACCATAGTCACACCATATATTTTAAAGTCTGTAATGATGCCACTTTATACAGTCATGGCTTCCCCCAAAGAATTCTGGCAGATGTGGTTTGTTAAGGGTGCTGAGAGGTAGTCAGAGATTCCTATTCTCCTCATGGAGATAACATTCCCAAAGTTCCTTCTGCAAAGGGATGGATTGTAGTTCTGAAACCTGAGCTCTGGAAATTGTAGCTCTGCAACTTGGATGGCTTCAGGGTGCAAATTGGCGTGACTCCCATCTTGTAACAGCGCCACAGCATTTCACCATCAATATCTTGAGTTAATGAAGGAAACACTTTATAAATACAGCAGGCAAACATTTTCACATAGCCAGCAAACAAACATATATGAGTAAAAGAAACAGGAAAAAATGATAGTTCTCCCCACCTAATGTAACATAGTCTTATCCCTCAACCAGCCTGATTTGACCGGAACACCCCAGAATTACAGAAGCCATCCTGGCTTCTGATTGGATCCTGGAATGTCTCGTTTTGTGGTTCCATGCTCTTGTGCAAGTCAGTTGGCTTCCCTGGAGGTGAGTCCTGGCTGGTGCTTTTGCCCAGGGGAGAGGGAACCTGGCCCGCCATCACTGATCCCGCCCCCCTGCTGCTTTTGCCCCTGGCTGGCAGGGGTGGGGGGTTGTGCCTCTGTGAACTGAATTTGGGCTTCAAATGCCCCAATTTTCATCAGTGGGGTGTTGGAAGGCATGCATAGGTTTCCAAAATGCAATGGAACGAAAGCACGTTCTGTCCATTCCCAGGTTTGTTTGTTTTTTTGAAGCAATTACATGAGTGGAAAGGCATCAAAGGGGCCAGAAAGATCCAAGTGGTATACCTAGTCCCGTGTACTCTGCACCCAGTGCGCTCCCACTTCTGGTTTTGGAAGCAGTGTACGCACAACGTTAGCCACAATCCATATCTATTCTGCTTCCATCCTGCCATTTCTTATGAAACACTAGCACTGCCTTTTAATGCATTTCCCAGCCTCAACAGCTTTGATCCCAGTTGAGATGAATAACATGTTAAGCCTTACAACTTCACTGTGCATGCACACAGGGGATTGTACCGAGCCACTTTGTCTTCCTGCTTCCCTTCCTGCTCCCTGCCTCCTTTCCTCCCCACTGGAGCCCCTGTTGCAATTTCAGATTCAGAGGACGAGACTGCAAAAGGTCAGCACCAACATTGGCACAACTCGCAGTGCTTTTTTGCACCATCAAGAGCAGTACTAAAAGCCTATGTTTAGGCTTTGTGCAGTTTATAGGTCATCTGACATATGGCATTTAAGGAGGTGGAGATGTTTCACTTTGATTGGGGTATAAGTGTCTGGTTTGATGCTCATGCTACTGAAACCTGCTATTAGTATTTTCTTCCTATTCCTTGGTGAGCTATAGTTGTTATCACCCCAAAACACGGTAACATGGGCAACACTGCCATTTGGGAAGCCTTATTCTCTACTCTGTGCTGCTGTAGAAGTGTACGAATGAAGGGAAAAAGGAGTGGCGGGCCACACTTCAAGGCTTGAGCATGGCGAGCAAATATTTTATGGTGGAATGCACAAATCAACATACAGTATTCCTTGTAAATTCTTATGTTGTGGTTTCACTGCCTCCCCTCAATAAATCAATACATGTTAAGACATAGCATTTTAAAACAGCTTCCCACAGCTTTGTAAAATTTATTAAGATCACAAAATTCATCCAGTTTATTGTCAAATTAACAAATTTCTGCCTTCCCCCTCCTGTGGAAATAGTTATTTTTGCTATCAGAGCTTGTTGCCACATTTCATCTAGCTATTCTTTAATAGCAGATCCGCAACACACCTTTAAACCACATTATCCCCCCGCCAAAGAATCATGGGAATGGTAGTCCCCCCCCCCAATAGAGCTACAATTCCCAGCACCTTTAACAAACTACAGTTCCCAGAATTCCTTGGGGCAAATCATGAGCCTTAACATTTTTGTTGTTGTTTAGTCGTTTAGTTGTGTCTGACTCTTCATGACCCCATGGACCATAGCACGCCGGGCACTCCTGTCTTGCACTGCCTCCCGCAGTTTGGTCAAACTCATGTTGGTAGCTTCGAGAACACTGTCCAACCATCTCGTCGTCTGTCGTCCCCTTCTCCTAGTGCCCTCCATCTTTCCCAACATCAGGGTCTTTTCCAGGGAGTCTTCTCTTCTCATGAGGTGGCCAAAGTATTGGAGCCTCAGCTTCAGGATCTGTCCTTCCAGTGAGCACTCAGGGCTGATTTCCTTAAGAATGGATAGGTTTGATCTTCTTGCAGTCCATGGGACTCTCAAGAGTCTCCTCCAGCACCATAATTCAAAAGCATCAATTCTTCGGCGATCAGCCTTCTTTATGGTCCAGCTCTCACTTCCATACATCACTTAACATTAGGTGAACTTTAAATGTATGGTGTGGATCTGCCATAAGTATCAGGAGTCATTTGTCTCTAATAGGTTGCATATAAAATTCTTGTGGCAGCTACTGTGTAGTGGATTTTGGCTCTTCATCATGGCGAAGCAGCTGTAGCTTCAATATCAGTCAGAAGGAATAATAAGAAATACATTAGTATATTAAAACCTATAATCCTTATATGGATGTGTTCAAAGGGCTTGAGTAGATTACAGTCCTCTCTAAACACATGATATGTTCTGCAAATTAGTTGCCAGCAGTGGGTCGGTCCTTCCTTCCTTCCTTCCTTCCTTCCTTCCTTCCTTCCTTCCTTCCTTCCTTCCTTCCTCTTCTTTAATTTATTACCCACCCTTTATCCTTGGGTTGCAGTACAACAGTAAAACAAGTAATACAGTTTAAATGGTTCCTTCCCCACTCTTCCCATGCAGTCAATGGGAGGGAAGAATTTTCATTGGCTCCGGAGCTGATTTAAATGAGAACTTCTTTGTGTTTGAGGGAGGGAGAGATGTCAGGGGGATGAGGGGCACAGGAGCCTGTGGGTCCATGCATGCCAGCAGTTTAACAAACAAATGTCCACTGAAATATGGACATAAAGAGCATCCTGTGTGTTTCCACTTGATTCTAAATAAACATGCTTTTAACCAGAACCTGGAGATAACGTTTCCCTCCCTTCCTCTCCAGAGACTATGTGCTTCTTAGATTAATCTATTAGGCCACTAGTTGTCGCCACTAGTTCAGAAACCTACTCTGGGAGTATAGCTTTTTAATTCGGGCAGAAGAAACAACCTTACAAAAACCCATATTCCCTTCGTGACATCTGCAATGGGAAGAAGTGTGTGGGTGGGTGATCTTCTCCCACCCTTTCAATTAACTAATCAAATGTAACTGTCAGGTCACAAGCATGGAGGGTGGGAGAGAGGGAAACTATCATTGCTCTGACGTGCATTTGGCAGGGATTGCTAAGGAAAGTGCAAAGGAAAGATAGAGACCAGATTGTGCATGCAGGATAGGCTAATAAATCTTGGATGCTTTGGCTTTGAATCGCCATTCAGGGACCTGAACAAATTAGGAATAAATTAGGATGAATATTCATCATCATTTTTAATTTTTATACTGTCTTTCTATCTTATAATACTCAAGGCGGTTTACAAGCTGAAGAAACAAAAATGTACATATTATAAGAAGAAGAGTTTGGATTTGATATCACGCTTTATCACTACCCTAAGGATTCTCAAAGCGGATAACATTCTCCTTTCCCTTCCTCTCCCACAACAAACACTCTGTGAGGTGGGTGAGTCTAAGAGACTTCAGAGAAGTGTGACTAGCGCAAGGTCACCCAGCAGCTGCATGTGGAGGAGCAGAGATGCAAACCCGGTTCCCCAGATTACGAGTCTACCACTCTTAACCACCACACCACACTAATGCAATACAAAAATGTGATAATAAAACATAACTTTAAAATAGGCAACCTACATCAAAAAGTAACATTCAACAATCATTAGAATAGTATTAAATAATAATACTGTAACATTTAAAAGTCAAACAGAAATCCACTCAACAGTTACAATAAATTTCTAAACTATAATCAATAAAACAATGGCAAGCCACAGTACATAAAATAATACAATACAAATTGAGAAGCAGAGACTAGAGGGTGGAGCAAGGCAGGTGGAAGGAGGCCTTGCCTGATGGAGTCTCTCCCCTCAGGTTTAGGCTGAGAGGCAGTAACTGGTCCAAAGTCACCCAGTGAGCTTCATGGCCAAGTAGGGATCTGAACCCTGGTTACCCACATCCCAGTCTGATACTCTTAACCAGGGATGTCCAACCAGTAGATTGCGATTTACCGGTAGATCCCCGGCTGATCCTGGTGTACAAAAAGTTTTTCTACTGGGAGTAGATCACCGTCTCTTGGGAGTTGGACATGCCTGCTCTTAACCATTGTGAGGATGTTAACCTTGTTTTAAGCCTATTATTTATCTTCGTGTCCTCCTCTCCCCATCCCTCATGCACGGTGTCTTCTATGCCAATTTTATCCCTCAAATTACTGCATCCTCCCTGGTTTAATCACATGATCGATCCCAGCTACCTGGCATGAGATAGCCAGTTAGATCTCCCTACGTGCTGCTGTTATTGATCCTTGCTCTGCATGGCTAAACACTCCAAAATGTTTTTTGACAGTGCCAAAAATATTCACACTTTTTGCTTAGCCCCTCTGCAGATGTTACAGATGCATAGTCCAGGTATCTCAGCTCCTGTCGTGCAAGACAAGCTCTTACTTGACAATGAGAACTTGCTTTCGACGGACCATGTTCCATTATGTACAATTGCTTTCTATATTAAATACTATGGGAGATAATGCTTGTTCCCCACAGCCTTCCCACCACTCTGCAGCCAATCATGATTTGCCTAAACTCTTCAAAGACTTAGTGCATGGCACACCACTCTAAATCAAGATAAGCTGCTTCGTAAAGGTTGATGTTACTCTCCTGCCCCACAAAATAAATGTCCTATGTTCCTAAAGTAGACGCCAGTATCAACTATAATGATTATAAATGCTAATGACTGTAAAAGGTTAAAAAAAGGTAAAGGACCCCTGGATGGTGAAGTCCAGTCAAAGGCGAGTATGGGGTTGCGGTGCTCATCTCGCTTTCAGGCCGAGGGGGGCGGTGTTTGTCCACAGACAGCTTTTGGGGTCATGTGGCCAGCATGACTAAACCGCTTCTGGCGCAATGGAACACCATGATGGATTTTTTTAAATCACTGGTTTAAATGTTCCACAACAGCAACTAATTCCAGTGCATCAACTGCCATTTCAGAAATCATTTCGCCTTTCCAAATTATTAGCTGTTATGTCACATTGGTCCCCCAAGCCCTCCATGCCCTCCATGATTGCTTGCAAAGGAAATATTTGGTAAATCATGTAAACTGGAGATGATGAGGTCTAATTAATGGGCAGAAGGAAAGAGGTGGAGGTCAAACAGCCAAAAGATGAAAAGTTGCTATAGAAACAACTTCTTACAACATTGCAAGCCACTGAAGCTTGAATGACATATTCCAGTTTACAGCCCAGATTGACTTCTGGTATTTGGTTCGCTTTAGTGTCAGGATCTGAAAAAGGGGGCGGCGGCGGGGGGGGGAAGAGAACCAGTCTGCCTAAACTGCATGGAAAATGTTTCCATCCTTTGAAGATAAACAAGTTAGCAAGCTTTTCTCTCAAAGAAAAAAAAAAGAGTTAATGAAGTAAGGCTTGAGGAATATCCCTCTGTCCAGCATAAACAATGATTATGCTAATATCTCAGGCCATTGCAGAATACAGACCATGAACAGACCTCGGCCAGGATGCTGTGGGAAAAAAGAGAAGACAACAACAGCTGGAAATGTTTGGCTCCTACAATTAAGATTTTAAACCCCTCGGATGATGGGTTTCAAAGCTGATGCTTCCTGCAAGCCCATTTGCGTGGGAATCTGAAAGGCTTGTTTCAAGGTGGTCAACAAATATCACAACTGCATATATGCACAATTTGTTTGCAATATGGCTGCAATATTTGTTGTTGGGCACCAAACCAGTCTCTACGCAGTGCAGGATTCCAGGGGTTCCAGGCACTTACGCCGGGTTAGGTTTCCTTGGAATGAGGGGCAGTGGAGACTGTGGTGTCTTTATGATATATGGTTTATTTACACATATTTTCAAACTGGGCTGAAGTTGGAGCATTAACACCCCAAAAGGTATTGGTTCTCCTATAGCCACAACCTTGGATTCAAGCAGGAATTAACCTCACTCTGAGGTTATTGCCTAAGCCCAGCTCTCTCTCTCTTATACCCAGCTGTTATCCTTTTAACTACCAGCCAGGTGAGGAAGGGGACCCGACCCACCCATTTGCCCTCTGGCACTGAACCACTTCCTTTCTTATGCTACCACCCCACACTTAGGGCCATTATAGCCCTGCCCAGTTAACTCAACAATGGGCTCTTCCATTGGAGTCCAGCCCACCCCACAAACTCACAACAACACACACACACTTGGAAGAAACTTATCAATAGAAAATCAAATGCCTTCATATAAACAGTCCTATTAAATTCCACCCCCCTTTCCCGATGCAAACTTGAACCATCTCAAACAGAGAGGCCTTAAAACACTCCCAATGTTGTTCAGACTTGGGATGTCTGCAGAAGGAAAGTTACTTTGCTCAGTGGCAGACCCTGTGCTTCAGTCTTCATAATCTTTGTTTGAAAGATCTCGGAGTGTGAAGCTTGGAAAGACTCCAGCTGGAGAACTTGGAGATCTGATGCCAGTGAAGAGCAGGCAAGGCAAGGCAAGACTACATGGACCTAAACGGAAGCTTCATATGTTTATGTATGTCATGTATAGATTGATAATAAACATATACCTTATGTATTGTACATAGTGCTTCCAGGATTGTTAATCAGGAGACCACCTGCTACGTAGCAGTAAAAAAAAAACTACCACTGGGGAGCTTTGGTCACCATCCACTGAAAATCTATTGCTGCACATAGCAGAGCACCTATATGTGCACCTAATCCGCTTTAAAAAGGTAATGTTATCCTCCAAGAATGCTACCTGGAAAAAGAACAACTCTCCATTGGTTATCCCTAGGGTGATATAGAACGGTAGTGCTTTTCAGGCTTGGAAAGGATAATGAAGGCCCCCAACGAGCCTTCCTAAGACAACATTTCCCAGAATGTTACGAAAAAGCAGAACACAAAATCGACTAAGGAAGAAAACCCGTTGAAATTTACTATAGCTAATTATCATGATGAGCACATCCATTGCAGTTCATCACAGTGGTGCCTTCACAGCTATGTCCTCTAGGAAGCCATTGATATGTAAGGAATCCAGACTAGGTTCCTCTCCCATGATATCATCTGATGATGAGGCCTTTTCATAGGCTGTAAGGGAGGAAGAATGAAACAAAACAGCTACTGAGATGCATTTGGCACAATATGCAAATGGGTAAACTCATGCCCCGACCTCTTTTTGAATAAACTGTGATGTGCCTTATGAAATGTTCTGAGCAATAAAATAAATAGTCTTTTAAGAAACAAATTGTCTGTATAAACAGGGAATGGAATGGAAAGCCTTGGCCATTTGCCAGTTGCTTTCCAGAGATAAGTAAAAGGAAATACAGGACAAGAAGTGGACTTGCTCACATGTTCCACTGCAAATGGGCAAACGCCAGTAAGTGTCTGAAAGCAGTGATGACGATGCTGAATTGTTACCAAAGTTCTCATCAGCTGGTGTTTTAAGACCTTTTGCTTCCCTTATTGCGCACGGGGTGGGGGAGACAGCAGCAACACATTGCAAGGGGATGTTCTGTGACCTTTAAATCAGAAGATTTAAATTCTGTGATTCTATACCCAAGTCATGAGTGCTGGCGCCAGTGGGCCTGAGACTGACAAAGGTGCTGTTTGCAAGAAGTTAGCTGTTGCCTTTTTTTATTCAAAGCCTCAAATTGGAGCTAGAAGGTCCCAAACCAGCATGAGGATCATTTCAGGGAAAACTGGGGACTCATTGTCGGTCTTGGGATGCTTCCAAACTGTCATTATTTTAGGTTGGAGTTCAAAGACATACTGGTAAATTCAAGGTACACAGTTATAGTTGATTGAGAGGTCTTGCACAACACATTGGTTATTATTATTATTATAATAATTATAATTAATTATTTATACCCCGCCCATCTGGCTGGGTTTCCCCCGCCACTCTGGGTGGCTTGCAACAAATACCAAAATACATTAAAATATCACAGATTAAAAACTTCCCTAAACTGTTTTGTTTTCCCAATTCAGGATAATTTTTGCATTCAGGATCATTATAATTATAATATAATAATAATAATAATAAAATAATAATAATAATATAATTTGTACCCCACCCATCTGGCTGGGTTGCCCCAGCCACTGGAAAGTATGGAATAGTGCTTAATTTCAGGAAACATCATCGAACCTCCTTGCAAACAAATCAGGATGGACGCTCACTAAGCAGCTCACCTGTAAGAGAGTGTCAGATGGAATGCGAGGGACTTGTATCTTCAGCCAGTTCCTGAAAGGACAAACCACAGACATATAGAAAAGTAGAGTTGTTTGCAGCCCCTGGGACATGGCATAAATGCAACAAGCAAATAAATGAAACAGGGCAACCCTATGCTCTGAAACATCTCTGACAGATTTTGTGAAAACATCCAAGGATTTCAGAACTTCCTTGGGAAGCTTAGTTCTCAAAACAAATATGATGCACATGGTGAGACATCGGTGTAAATCAAACTTCCCCAGTGTGGTAGCTTTCAGATGTTTTGGACTAGAACTCCCATCCGCCCCAGGTGGTGTAGTTAAAAGGTCAGAGATGATGGGAGTTGTGGTCTAAAACAGCTGGTGCGGAATGCTCATGTACAATGTGCACCCCGTCACATTTAAATGCACTTTCTACATGGGTTGGCAGTCAGGGGTGACAATTTGAATTAAATATTTGGGGGTGGGGGTGGGTAAGCCCCGCCCTGCATAATCTATCACAAGACAGGGCACACACACACCATTTCAATGGCAATGCCCATCACCTGGGTGTGGTGGTGTCCCAACCTCCTCAAATATTGTTTTGGGGGAGGCCAAAGGGAGCTCGGCCCCTAGGAGCTGTCTCCGTTTGGTTGGCTCATTCATGTATAGCCTTACACCAGCATTCAGTAGCCCACTCTGATGCCATCACTGCAATGCTACATGTGAGCCAATCCCACATGGTAAGTGCATTAAACGTAACAGGGCACGTGTGGAGTGCCGACATAAGCCAGTTCATCACATCATTTTCGGCACTTACTCCTCCACTAATGAGGTGGCTAGGAAGGAAGGCTTATTGTTACTATTCTGCAGTCCTAAAATAACATTCCCCCCCCCCGGTGCATCATGCTGCTTATGTCCTTACTGCATGTGAAAAAAACAACAGCCCATAATACGCTAAATGAGATGTTCAGTTATTATTGTTCCATTGTGATTGTCACAATGTAGCAACAAAGAATAAAACAAAGCAGGATCCAGAGGTTTCAAGAAGCTGATGCTTCCTATTATAGACTAAATAGGCCACATGCATTTGTATTATTTTGGCTGCTATGGAAAGCCTTCAAAGATAAGAAAAGAAACTTATTTTCCGAAGAATCTGAAATGTTGTGTTAATGTAATATAATGTAAAAAAAAAGTAAGGAGTGGCTGTCTCCAACATTATTAATGTTCGGAAGGAATCTGAAAACATTCCTGTTTACCCCAGCGTTTGGTGGCTGAAAAATACTATTCCTAGCAGCCCTGAGATAATTGGATGGAAGAATGTTTTTAACTGTAGCTGCTTTTAGATGTTTTTAATAGTAATTATTTTTAGAATATTTTGACTGCTTTAGAATGTTTTTGCTTTGTTCGTTTTTAAATGACCTGCCTCTGTTTGTATCTGTACCTGTGTATCTGTTTGCCACCCTGGGCTCCTTAGGAAGGAGGGGTGGGATTTAAATTAATTAAATAAAAATGTGTATGTACTCCCATGGACTGGGACTGTATGGTGGAAAGAGGCTTATAAGTTTTCATAATTAATATATAAAAGTGTGCTAGGAAAGAAGAGGGTGGGGGGACCTCAGTGAATGAAGACTGACAAACACATGCTAAGAAAAGGCCTCCTTTGTTCTGCACTCGCCTATTCATTTCAAAGACTTGGGAAACATTTCTGGTCAATTTGCACCCATTTTGCTCAGCAAGTATTAGGTGGTAATCAATGCAAGCAATTGGGATGCAGATGGCGCTGTGGGTTAAACCACTGAGCCTAGGGCTTGCTGATCAGAAGGTCGGTGGTTCAAATCCCTGCGACGGGGTGAGCTCCCGTTGCTCGGTCCCAGCTCCTGTCCACCTAGCAGTTCAAAAGCACGTCAAAGTGCAAGTAGATAAATAGGTACCGCTCCGGCGGGAAGGTAAATGGCGTTTCCGTGTGCTGCTCTGGTTTCGCCAGAGGCGGCTTAGTCATGCTGGCCACATAACCCGGAAGCTGTACGCCAGCTCCCTCGGCCAATAAAGCAAGATGAGCGCCACAACTCCAGAGTCATCTGCGACTGGACCTAATGGTCAGGGGTCCCTTTACCTTTACCTAATGCAAGCAATTAGCAAGCATTTCCCCAGGAATCTTCTTCAGCAGGTTTCAACAGAGCTGACAGGCCCAGACACCAGCGTATGCCCTCAGAGGATGGGACAAGGGTGACGTTGTGGTCTAAACCACTGAGCCTCTTGGTTCGAATCCCTGCGATGGGGTGAGCTTCCATTGCTCTGTCCCAGCTCCTGCCAACCAAGCAGTTCGAAAGCATGCCAGTACAAGTAGATAAATAGGTACTGGTGTGGCGGGAAGGTAAATGACATTTTCGTGCACTCTGGTTTCCGTTTCACGGTGTTTCATTGCACCAGAAGTGGTTTATTCATACTGGCCACATGACCTGGAAAGCTGTCTGTGGACAAACACTGGCTCCCTCGGCCTGAAAGCGAGATGAGCACCGCAACCCCACAGTCGCCTTTGAATGGACTTAACCATCCAAGGGCCCTTTACCTTTACCTACCTCAGAGCATGCAAAGAACACAGGCATCTTTGAAAAGCACTGTGAAGTTTGTTACATAATAAAATAAACAAGGCATAAAACTCTAGGCATTTCCCCCCAAATATCCATGTATTGGCTCTTAATAGGACCTTCCTCATAGGCAGGGTCTATGCCTGCATTTTGTCATGTGTGCTTCTATTCTTAGTGCCAGGCTGAGGAAGTCCCAGGCACTGGGCTTTCCATGGGCTCTCATGCCACCCATCTCCTGGTAATCTTAATTGGGAAGCAGACTATTACTGGGCCCCCGCCTAAGAGAATGGGGAGGGTGAGGCTCAGGGCCCATCAAATGTGGCACTGACCATGCTCAGAAGTAAGTCCCTTCAAGTTCCATAGGGCTCCATAGCTGCCAAGTTATCCCTTTTTTAAAGGGATTTTCCCTTATGCTGAATAGGCTTCCTCGCGAGAAAAGGGAAAACTTGGCAGCTATGTAGGGCTCACGCCTACTTTTGAGCAGAGACGATCTCACTGTTCCTACAAGGATTGTTTAAATGTTAAACTGGAGGAGGATCAGGAAGCAATATGGCCCAGAACGAAAAGGGGTGATAGAATAATATACTGTATATTGGATTAGGGTGGGAGATCAATGGAGGAGGGAAGAACAGCAGTGTAGTTGCGTGAATGTGTGTGTTAAGTGTGTGTGATTGTATGGATGCCTGGCCTGCCTTGTGACATCACTAGGCAAATCATTTCTTTTCAGTCTAGCTTTTGGCCTATAATTATTATTATTATTATTATTATTATTATTATTATTATTATTATTATTAATTGAATTTATATAGTGCCCTATACCCGGAGGTCTTAGGACGGTTCACAAAAAAAGATCAAGATCACAATATAGAAAATCAACCGATAACCCAAAAATACCCCCCCCCCCCAAAGAGCCACATTTTAAAAGGGTATAGGATGTTGATCAGGCCTAGTTAAAAAGGAACATTTTTGCCTGACACTTAAAGGTGTATAGTGAAGGCGCCAGGCGAATTTCCCTGGGGAGAGGTCAATACTGGGGACTAATAGACATTGTGGCCTCCTTTAGTGGCTGGGATGTGTTTGACCTCCTTTTATGTATATGCAGGTGTTTAGCTTTTATTTTGTCTTAGTGTTGTTGTTTTTATAGGGGACCTTTCTCAGCCCGAGTCCTCTCACCTCCTTCTCAAAGCCTAGTTAGCACCTGCCCATCTTTGGGAAGAAGATGGGAGTGTTTTAGGACCCTGCCAGTGCCTTACACCTCCTTCCCAAAGCCCAGCACCTCCCTTACCTGGCTTTGGGAAGGCAGCTTTGGGCACCATATTAGCAAGGTATGGCTCTGCACATGCCAGTGGTGATTGAGGCCAGAGGCCAAAAGGGAGTGGAACAACTCTTACCTTTGGAGTGGTCAGGGGCTGGGAGGGCCACATTTGGCCCCCAGGTCTGCTCTTAAGCTACTGGGACTAAATTCTTTTCAGAGGAAGGAAACAAGAACCTTTTTTAAAAAAAGAAGTGTTTTGCAACACATTTAGAAATATTGTGGAACTATCCTAGCCCTAGCAAAGAGGTTGGAAAACATGCTTCCCTGCCATACCCACGCTCCTTGGTGCTTTGCAATAGAGTTGTTGGTTCCCCCGCCCTTTAAACATTTGAGGTTGTACAAAGCAACACAAGATGTATGGATCATCAGTGAGCTTCTGCACAACTCCTCCTTTTTCCTTAGGATCCAAAGTAGGTTTCAAAAAGCTGTTTGGAACATGCCTGGCTATTTCTGTTCTCTGACAATTCAGTCACGGAAAGTTTTCCGTGTCGCAAAACAAGGCCAGAGAGCAAAAAGTTTATCACTGAACCGAAGGATCTTCCATGAGAAAGACAAACAAACAAAAGGCGAAAAAACAGAGCAAAACCTTGAAGGCAGCAGCTTGGCACTCAGCTACCTGGCCAGGAGTTCTTTCAGCTAGTGTGCAAACTGACTCTGACGACAGTTAATTCATTTGCTCAAAGAGACAAGTGGCGTTCTGTGATTTCTTTCTTTCTTTCTAACCCAAAGCAGGTTGAAAGTCAAAATATAGCAAAGACACAGAGGAAAAGCTGCTTAACCCATTTCCTTCCGGTACCTTTTCACTGCAATATCAACCTCCCCAAGCGGCTTTCTCCCTGAAGGCAGAAAGGTTTAAAACAATTGCACAAGCCGAGAGCTATGAGCGGAGTGAAAACTATCCTGGTTGATTGCTCCAGAACATACTGTATTAATACTGTTTACATTCAGTTCTGTTCCCATAGCCTACTTCTATGTATTTAGGTTTGGCAATATGCAGGGAAGTTGAGGCTAGACAGAGGCCACGAGGAAAGGGATCTTCCATCTGCATCTGGACGACAGACTTGCGCATAGTCCCAGAATAGAGACAACGCAAGGTCCCTGTCTCCCAGTCCTCCACTGATCCTGGCTCAAAAATGCAGAGAAAGGGAGTAGCATAGCCTTTAAGTCTCAGCAGCTGAAATGTACATGTGGCATTTAGAAATTTTTCCATGCATTCTTTCAGAATTTTGTCATCACACCCTTTCTGAAATATCCACATTTTTCACCTCGTCGTAAACACTATTGGACACTGAGTATTTCTTCAAAGAAGCAGGCACATTGGAACAAGTACTGGAGGTATCCCACCCTTTGGAAAATAGGCTGGAGGAATGTTTACTGTTGCTGGGATTCTAGTGTGTGTTTTGCTTCCCTCCTGCCATGAAGTGCTGCTTGATAAACTCTGAATGTGGCTTTGAAATCCATCCCCACCCACACTTTCCAGGCCACGGCTGACCCACCCACCAGGCAAGGTGAGGCAACCGCCTCAGGCATCAGGATACACAGGGACAGCTGATCCGGCCTCCAAGGAATGAATCACCCACTGCTGCCACTGTCGTGGTGACAGTGATACGTAGCTGCGGCACACTCCTTAGAGGCCAGGTCTGCCTCCTCCTCAGCAGTCACCTGTGCAGTGGCCTCTCAATGAACAGAAGGTGCTGCTAGCCTCCTCAGGGAGGAAGTAGCAGGGGCTGTCTTCTGGGGCCTCCTGGTCTCTTCACCCACCTGGCATGATTCAGAACGGGCCCCTTTAATTCCCACTTCAACCATTGAGTAAGGTTGATTTGATGCCCTACCCCTCTCCCCGTTCCTGAGGTAGAGCTTCACTCACCCCATCTTCCCTAGCAAGGGAGGGGTGTGCTATTTTGTGGTTTACCTCAGGTGCCCCAAAATTGCATTGGGCCAGCTGTGCTCCATGGAGCTGCCTGGATATTCAAAGAGGTGGAGACCGAAACCCGCCCACACCTATAAGTATAAACCCACAGAGCAGGTCTACACACCATCAGGCCTAATACTCCCCCACAGGGGCGAGAAGGCTAAAACCCACTCATAAATTTTATACCACTTACCTATATAGACTATAAAGCCAACCCACCCCTATAAATTCTGAATGTGCCTTTGAAATCCCCCCTCCTTCCTTCCAAGGATCAGCCTGGATATTTAGGGTGGTGGAGGCTGACGTCCACCCATCACTTAACTCCAGATTAGACTCACGGGAAGCCATAGGCTTGCTCCGGAGTGGGCAGTGTGGTGGAATGCAGCCAAGGATTCCATTCATGCACATGGCTTAAGAACTCTCGGCGGTGCATTTAATTACAGCAACTAATAGAGCTGTCTCTACATGCTTGACAGAAGACAGATATGTTTCGTTAGATGCAAATGAAGAGGGATAGAAACAGCCCAACGGTGGATCTTAAGCTCAGCCAAGGCAAAGCCCTGATATCTATTTTCAGTGCCTGGGTTCACAGTCGAAGCATTTTGAAGAAGGAACAAATGCTGGCAGGGACGCATTATGCCTCGCCCATAAACAAAATGCTGCCTCTCTAGGATTAGAGGGAAGGGCTTTTCTAGGCTTGTTTTCCAGGCAGGATGAGCCCAGGCAACCATGAAATGTAGTGGTTTGTTGTTGTTGTTTGGTTAAATATGAACTGGAAGGTTGTGTATAGATAGCATCGTGAGAGAAGTTCAGAGACAGAAGGAGATAAACAGATAGGCAAAGTGGTCCAGTCAGTTCTGTACAAGACTTGTTTGTTGAGTCTATTTCAGATACTCATCTTTCCCCATGTGCGAGTAGTAGGCAGGGCTGGCGTGCCCATGAGGTGGACTGAGGCAGCCGGCTCAGGCAGCAGAATCTCAAGAGGCAGCACCTCAAGTCCCCCCTGCCTGCCCCTGCCACTGGAAAAACAAGGAGAAGTGGCGGCGGCGGCTTCTGGCTTCTTATGAGTTCTCGTGGACATCTTGTGTCATCTTGCAGAGTTTGCATAAGATCTTGGCACCACTTCACCTCAATTCTTCTGTGGCAGCAGGGGAGCCCTGCCCACCACCAGAGAACCAAGATGTGACTTTAGCTTCTGGGTTCCACTGATAAGTCATGGACCTCTTGTGAGATCTCACCAGAACCCAGAAGCTGCAGGTGCTTGGCCAGGGTGAGCAAGGCTTTGCAGTGTGAAGGTGGGGTAGGGGCTGGGAGGCAGCTCCTTCCTGTTTTACCTCAGGCGGCAAAATAGGATGGGCCACCCATGAGAGTAGGTAACATATCCCTCTCTCAGTTGTGAACTTGTACTCATTGCATGATGCAGTAGCCCTATCTCCGCAGAATGAAAGTGTATTTCCCCCCCATTAAGTTATGTTGACCAAACTGCGGGAGGCAGTGCAAGACAGGAGTGCCTGGCGTGCTATGGTCCATGGGGTCACGAAGAGTCGGACACGACTAAACGACTAAACAACAACAAGTTATGTTGACATTGAGTCTTGACGTTATAAAGGCTAGTACAGGTTGATTGCATTTCTGTCTACCATGACTGGGTAAGGCCAGTAGAAATGGGCTTCATGGATTCTTGGGAGTGGGACAGGATGACACTAGTTTTAAAAGACAAGGATTGTTCATTTATTTACGTAGAACAATGGCGGCAATAACTGCACATTAGAATCAAGGGAACTCAGTTCTGGCACTTCTCAGATGGGGACTATTGCCATTCTAAGAGAATGAGGGAGGTGTTCATGGTGAGTTCTGGCACCTCTTTTTCTAGAAAAATAGCACTGGTTTTCCCCTAAGAGAAATGCAACAAGGGCCACAGGCGTAGTGCATATCTAGCATATGAGTACTGAGCTGGGATTATCCAGTTCAGCTGAGCTTTGCCCTAAAGCCAAATGAGAGCTAAGGATGCCCTGGAGGTGGAACTCTGCCTGGAAAAGTTTTGAGCAATTTCCAATGAAGCCAGCCTCAGAAACAGAGCCAGTGTGAGGACCAAGCTTCTCAAATGCAAAGTGGTACTTCACACCTTGTTCTCCTGCAGATGAGAGAAAATCAACAATCTGCTTCCTAAATGAGCCTGTCATTATTTCAACAAAGGAAGGAGAACCAAGAGGAGGAAAGAAACCCTCCAGAACCACAGAGGCATGTACAATATCAGGAAATAATATTCAGGCAATTGAATCCTCGGGGTGTGGACTTGTTGAGAGACTGTAAGCCATTTTGTTCTGAAGCAGTCTGCCTACACATACAAAGCGTGCAAGTCAAGGAGCCACTTGTGTGTGAGAACGTGCCGTAATGTGTAATGGAATCACACGAAGTCTCTCTAAGCCAGGAGCTTTTCTAATTTCCTACACAGTAAACAGGAACAGCTGCTTTCTGCAAACGCCTGCTGGTTAGGATGGAAAGAGAACGAACGTGCTAGAAACTTGCTGAACTGGGAAATGTGATTTGTTTTAACAAGGATGTCAAACCAATTTTTGTGCCCTTCAGAGTTGCTGGACAGACAGAAATTTGACAGCTAGACCCTTGCTTGCCAAGGAAGTACAGGTATGAAGAAGGCTTCATCAGTTGCATGGCTACCTGTTATGCACCTGTTGAAGAAACAGGAGCCTGCCAGGGCAGGAAACTTCAGGTTTTTTCCCATCTGCTGCTCTCCAAAATTCTGCAAACTGCACTGAACTGATAGTGAGAGGGCAACTAAAAGACAATGATTTATTTGTCAGGAAGGCCTGACAGTAGCTGAGGCCAAAGTCAACACATACTCAGAATGTTATTAAGCCATAAAACTCTTTGGGGATCTTCTCTTACTTTTCTTGTATTGACAAAGGCATTTCCAGCAGTCCGTCATTTTGTTGATGAGTGAGCTGCAGCTATGTTTTGAGAGAGAGTAATGTGAAAGTTAAACACACACACACACACACACACACACACACACACATATACACACACACACGTGCACACATACACTCATCTGAAAAAAAATGTAGAGCCCTCAAGATGCCCCTGGATTCTTGTCACAAGCTGGCTTTTAATTAGCATTATAATTTCATTTTTAGTTATGAATTGCTTCCCATGAGGCACCCTGAAGTGATTTACAATATAATAACAGACATACAGTATTTAAAATAGCATAAAGAAAAACACTTAAAAGAGTTGCATACATAAAAACAATTATAAAAACAGTTATAAATTTTAAAACGTTTAAAACAGCAACAGCATGTGCATAAAATTAATTCAAATCCGACACAGAGAGCAACTGCGATAAAGATCTTTACTTAGAAGGCTTCTTGAAAGAGGAACATCTTTAGCAAGCACTGGAAAGGCAATGGAGGTGGTGCCTGTCTGATATGCAATAGGGGAACGTTCCAAAGGGCCAGGGCCGCCCCTACGGCCAGGCTGGGTGGCGCAGGGCACTACGGCACCGGCCCGCCAGGGGGGCGCTGCAAGCTGCGGCCGCCCGCTGGCCAGCCGGTCCGCCGCGCAGCTGCGCCCACGGCAACCGCACTGTGCCTGCCTGCCCGGTGCGCAGCAGCGCCTGTGGCTGCCGCGCTGAGCCCGCCCGCCGCGCTGGGAAATGGGGCGGTGGGCGGTGGAGGGATCCGTCACACCACGGCGCCAGGGGCGCTTAAGACGACCCTGCAAAGGGCTGGGGCTGCCACACTAAAGGCCCTGATTGTAGCATTGTGCATAAAGGACCTCTTGATAGGATGGTATCTGCAGGATACCCTCTTCTGAAGAATACAGTGATCAGTTGGGTATGTAAGGGATGAGGCAACTGTACAAGCAAGTGGTACAGCAAATGGTTGCAAATAGCCCCATCAAGCACTTGGAAGGCCTGCTTCCACACTAGTGAAAGATGTGTTCATCTGGGTGTCCCACTGAGCACCCTAAGCAGCTGCATTTTGCACAAGCGGCAGCTTCCAAATAGAGTGTGGGCCACTTTCAAGGCTATCCTTCTTCAGGAACGTTTGTAGTCCAAGAAGTCAATACTTTAGAGGTATCGATGCAAATTTATAAATAATCATTGTAATTCAAATAGAAATGCATCTTGCCTTAGCTGAGGAAACTGTGACCAGCAGGTGTCCATCATGCCTGCTCAATCTACTGTCCCTTCTTAGAGTATTTTTAAACTTTAAACTTGACTTGGACCATGCAGCCTTTAAGTCAGAGGACTGTCTGAACAACTCAATGAGATTATGGTCTAGGGCAGGGGTGGCCAACTCCCAAGAGACTGCGATCTATTCACAGAGCTAAAAAGTAGCAGTAATCTACCCCCTTTTTGGGGGTTCAGATCAAAGTATTTGTTGAGCTTTTTTAAGGAATGAGGAAGGCCCATTTTGGGGGGGGGTTTCGGGTGAAAGTTTCTGAGTTTTTTCAGGGAGGAGGTAAAATGTTGAGCTTTTTTAGGGGAGCCACAGTTGTTCAGCTTCTTTGGGGGGACCCAATGATCTACCAGTGATCTACCTGTTGGACATGCCTGGTCTAGGGAGTGTCCAAAGGGCCCCAAAGAGAAGCCTGGAGGCCTTCATTTGGCCCCTGAGCCTGAGGTTCTCCACCAAACCAGCTTCATATTCTTTGTTGGTCATGATGACTTCTGTGCATTCCCAAGCCGTTCACTATCTCATGGGCTTTCTCCAAAGGTTGTTAAGAAAGCAAGCAAGCAAGCAAGCAAGCAAGCAAGCAAGCTCATTTGAACAGAAAAAATGGGATTATCTCCATGTTGAGTTCTGTGGAGGAAGTGTGGGAGCCGAATTTGAACAACCACAATGCATGTGCCCAGGTTGACCAATTGTTGTCCCATTGGCTTTATGACAGATTGCTGTGTGTGCTGCACAATGTGCTGCTCAATAAACCTTTTCCTCATTCCTTTTTAAGAACATCATCATCCCTAATTCATCACTATTTTATCTTTGTACCTTATTACATATAGTAAAAGAAAACTCAGTCAGCAGCATCACATACTCTTTGCTTACTTTTTATTTTTAAATAATAATCAAACAGCTGCAAAAGACCCCTTCTCACCACCATTCCTCAACAGTCCTCAACAGTATTCCTTTTCTTTTTAAAATCCTTTATTAGTCAAATAACTTAAAATACATATATTGTAAACATTGTACATTAGTAATAGTCCAACATATTACAAACATACCGAAAAGAAAAGAAAGAACAAAGAAAAGTAAAAGAAGTGAAAAATATAAAGAACCTTCCAGCTATACTCGTCGTACTAGTTTACAAAATAGTTTTTCAACACAGTCAGCAGCATCACATATTGACCAGGAAATGATAATTACACATCAGTATTCACTGGCTGCTGATAGGGTGATGCTCTGGGACAGGACCATGTTTGTGTACATAGTTGGGAGCCAACGTGTGTGTGTGTGTGTGTGTGTGTGTGTGTGTGCGCGCGTGCATGTGTGTGCATTCATTCAGCCATTTTTTTTTTAGTTCTTTTACATTTTTGCATCACATTTCTCTTCCTGGTTTTGTGAAACATTTAACACATGTCTGGATCTCAGACAGGCTCTTGATGAAGTCTTCATATATTGCGATGCATCAAAGTTTTGTTTGAACATGGATAGTTGAACAGCTACCAACTTACTTTTAAGCTTTCAGTACAAGCATTTTGGGACGTGGGTGATGCTGTGGGTTAAACCACAGAGCCTAGGGCTTGCTGATCAGAAGGTTGCCGGTTCGAATCCCCGCGACGGGGTGAGCTCCCGTTGCTCAGTCCCAGCTCCTGCCCACCTAGCAGTTCGAAAGCACGTCAAAGTGCAAGTACCCGCTCCAAGTGGGAAGGTAAACGATGTTTCTTTGTGCTGCTCTGGTTTCGCCAGAAGCGGCTTAGTCATGCTGGCCACATGACCCGGAAGCTGTACACCGGCTCCCTTGGCCAATAACACGAGATGAGCTCCGCAACCCCAGAGGTGGTCATGACTAGACCTAATGGTCAGGGGTCCCTTTACCTTTACCTTACAAGCATTTTAATAAAAGTATTTACTGTTTTATGAGTTCTATGAAAAATACTGGACATCCTTTTTTGAAGATGAAGAGGGGAAATGTGAAACTTCTGTTTATATATATATATATATATATATATATATATATATATATATATATATTCTTCTACAAATTCGTAATGCTTGGTAAGTAGTTTGTCATGGGGAGATGATTCACCATTGAGTTGGCGGGCTCTGCCTTCAGATTCCTTGATCTTCTCATACAGTTGTACAATTATCTTGTCTACAACAAAGGAAAAGCTTCTTTTTGCTTTTAAAAGTCAATTGTAGGCAGAACACACATTTTTCCTGAGCTTTTTTTATAAACACAAAAAGCCTTGCCTGTTCCCAGGAGTGTGGGTTTTTGGCTAAGTATGGCCTTTGGTGAAACAAAAGGGGAAACGTGCTAATACCGGTAGTAACAGTTGTTCAACAGCACAACTGATTGCCGATCTGCTGGAGGGAGATATTTAAGTGAAGGATGAGTGACCATTTGTTGGAGATGCTGTTGGAGGTACTGTAGCTGGACTTCATGACCTCCAAGGTCCCCTCCAACTCTTTCGTTTTGCATGTATCATTTTTGTGTTCTTAACTACTTTTAAAATGTAAATGTAAATCAACTTGAAATGGTGGTTTAGAAGGCAATTACGGCAATAAATCAATTGTAGTAGTAGTAGTAGTAGTAGTAGTAGTAATAATAATAATAATAAACCACACAGGTTCTCTCAGCTGCATGATTTTTTATGTGCTGGAAACCCATAAAGAGTTGAGCATTGCCAGTTACACACTTCCAACCTGTGTATGATGGTGTGACGAAATGTATCACTCTCTACTACTAAAATGTGACACAGGAAACCAGAGGTGAAACCACCCACCCTCTTCTCCTGCCGCCTTAAAATAAACCCCTTTTTACTTGTGGGTTTCTTAGTAAAGAGTGTCTTCCAGCTTACGTGGCCTGGTATCTTAAGAAACTCTAGGCTGTTTGACGGAATAACCTTTTGCCTACAGTAAAGGGTCTCCCTCAGTTTGATTCCCCACTGTAAGAGTTTGCCCTTTCCACTCTGGCACCTTTGTGGCACCCCAGGTTACCCTCCTAAGCCTCCTCAGTGTAACTCTAAGACACAAACTGTCGCCTCTATTCCTGAGGTAAGTTTTGTCCTCTATTGAGCCACTACTGCTGTGAGTTCTGATACCCCGCTGGAACAATAAAGACGATTCTTCTTGGCACAAAAAAAGATGAAATTTTATTATCTTAAAAACATAGTAGTGTCTTTAACGTTTAATGTGTTTATCAGCTTTGTTTCATTTGTACAATAACTCTGTCAAACATTTAACATCAAGCTTTCCTAAACCATATCTAAATTCACACTCTCCTGACCTCTCAACTTTCTTCACCTCACACCATTCCCTCCCCTTCTCTCCCTAACTGACCAAACCGACACTCCCTCCTTTTAAAACTGGGAACAGTCCCGCCCCCATCAGAATGTTATGTCAGTCAGGCTGGAGGTGGATTAACTCTTTTCCAGCCAGGTAGGAATAAACATTTCAAAACTGTGTCAATTCGTCACATATGGCTTCCCCCTTTAAAAGATGTGCCTCTCTGAGCATATTCTGGCTCTTTCTTTACATCCGTTTTAAAAATGCAAATAGGAAAATTAAATGTTGACTTCCCTCCCCCTTTTTCTTTTATTGTTGAATCACTGGGTGGAGAACAATTCCAACTAATTTTCCCTGATGGTGCAATTCCTTTGTCCCTTTGCTTCTACATGAAATATGAGTAATTATATTTACTCTCAGGTGTGTGAGAGCGTGCCTGTAAAGCACTTGGTAATCTTTAGAGAGAACATTGTCAGAGCCTGGCTGTAGATAGGCAACAACAGTTTATGCAACGTGCTTCTTAAGCAATTGTCTGCAAAATATGTTGGATTATTTTCAGTGAAACCATTTCGCTCGGCAAAATACATTTCTGCTTGCAAATTTACTAGCATTTGCAGGCCTTATTTCAGACTGTAAATATTTCTGAAATCAGAATGAACTACTATGTACCATTCAAACTCTTTAAAGGTCACTGGAATGTATCTGCTAATCATAATTTTTGTGGATCTAGGTTTGCATGCTGTCCTAACAAAACATGAGACTATATTGCAGAGACGCATGGTTTAACTAAAGAAAGGAAATAAATTTGGACTGTTTTCTTCCTCGAGTGTCTTTTAAAATTAATATGGATTATCCTGAATTATAGGGTGGCTTCTTTAACTGTGTACACACTTTTTCCCCACTCCACATCCAGTGTGCTCCCACTGCTGGTTTGGAAAATGGTATACAGATGACATCAGCCACAATCCACATCTATCCTGTGTCTCTTATGCCATTTTTTATGTATTACATCCTTTTTATGGGTTTACCCCCAAACTAGTTTCAGTCCTAATTGAGAAAGATAATGACCAGGCTGCTTTTAAAGTCGGTGATGTGTACACAGTTCTAGTTGCTCCAGTAAAGTATGATCCATACAAAATTAGAAAATAATTTAAGATAAGATCTGTGCTGGAGCCTGACACTGACCAAGTCCCATCTAATTTGGTGCTCTGGTCTCACAATGGCTAACTAAATGCTTTTGCATGTTTAGAGGTTTAAACCTCCCCTATAAATAAATTCAGACAAGACTCAATTTTTGGTTTGGTTTTTGGCAGAATTTAGGCCACAACTTCATTGATTACATCAGGTGAGTGGTTGCATAGGCTCTGGTTTGACTAGCTCCCTGCACCGTTGCAGGTAGCGCTGACCCAGGGCACCAGCATAGGTCAGTCTAGGGTGAACACCTGGAATGGCGGAAAGCTGGGGACATGCTATATCCACCACCCAGATGTCCCCCTGGACTCAGGAATGGGCACAACCCCTCTCAGAGTTGACCAAACCATTGAGTCCCTGGATTCCTTTAATGGAATACCCTTCACATAGGGATGGCGAGAGCGTTCCCCCATTCCTATCACCTGAACCAGAGCCTATCCGCAACCTTGCAACTTGTGACGATTTGCTATGCGGCAGGCAAAACCCAAGTGGCACCAGCCAGTCAGCCAAGTGGGGAAAATTCCTGCTGTGCCCCTGTCCCAACAACAGACGACACACAACGGCATAGCAAGGTCAATCGCACAAGCCCTAAAGGTAGGGAGAGGTAGGTGGGTGTTCCGATGCACTGACCAAAAGAGGAAGCTCTGATTCACGTGCATGGGCATATATAGGTCCCTTGATCGGTTTGTCTAGCGTCCCATTGGCCTGATTCAACCCAGCATCAAGGGACCTACCAATAGGGTGTTGTGGCTATCCAATCGCACTCACCCACAACACAGGGTTTGGTTGCCAGGTTGCACCACAACCCGTGCCCTCTTTAAGGGAGGACACGATGTGGGGAGCTCACAAGGAGGGCATTTGCGCAATAGTCCACTCTTCCCATCATGTTCCACCATGACTGATATCCAGAGTCACACTGTTTCTAATATTGAAGCTAGTACATAGCTTTAGGCCCACTTAGAGGTCTAGAGAGAGCCAAGCCACTGCCCTCTATTGAGGCCCCGTAGCCAAAATAAAGACTTTTTAAAATGATGACAAAGACACAAAAATAAAGCACCTAAAAGAGTGAGAGAGATAAATTTGTATCTTTTTTAAAAAATTCTCCATGTTTTTTAACATTACAATCATCCATTCAAACAAGCCAACACTGATATAAACTTGGGGTTCTCTGAACCCCCGAACTTCCCCTCAGCCCCTGGTTTTCAAAATGTACATTTTTTTATCTTACTGCATTTGATTACATTTATCTAACTTTAATTTAATCCTTTTTTTTAGTCTTTTGGTTTTTGCAAATTACAAGTGTTATAAAAATCCTGCTAACGTCTTTAAGTGTTTACAATGTTCTTTAATATACTCTATGTATTTTTTTTCCATTCTGCAAAAAATTGTATCTTTAAGCTGAGTGAGTTTGTCACATTTGGTCTGATACACATTAAAAAAAACAGCTATGAAACTTATCAAATAGAGTCAAACCTTGGAACTTGAATGACTCTGTTGCGAAGGTTTTGGTTCCTGAATGCCGAAAACCCGGAAGTAAGTGATCCGTTTTTCAAACGTTCCTCGGCACTCGAACGTCCAACGCGGCTTCCACTATGCAAAAACCTAGCTGTCAGCCAATCAGAAGCCACGCCTCAGAACTTGAACGTTTCAGAAGTCGAATGGTCTTCTGGAACGGATTATGTTCAAGTTCCGAGGTTTGACTGTATCAACAAATTACAAGTGTCTAAATCTAAGGCCCCTTTTGAGCTTGATCTTCCTGCCCTCCAACTCTGTTTGGCCCTGGGGAGCCATCATGGCTAGTAACCATTGGTTAGGAAACCCCCATCATCCATCACTTTGGCCTTGACCCACCCTCTACTTCCACCTCCTTAGTTGGTGTGTAGAACAGGAGATATTGGCTGTGTTCACATCATAAGCACACTTAAAACCCATGACACACCCCCCCCAACAATCATTGGAACTGTAATTTGTTATGGGTGCTGGGAATTGTAGGTCTGTGAGGGGTAAAATACAGCTCTCAGAACTCTTTGTGGAAAGCCAAATATACTGTGTTTGTGCAGCTTCCATCATGGCTCTCCTTCTTCTTGACAAGCTTGGTCCTCTTCCATGTGACTCTGAGGAAAGAGTGAGGGGTTCATCAAGCCATTACTTCTTACAAATTCACAGCACTTGTAACATTTCTGCAGGCTTGGAACAAACCTGAACGCTGTTTTCCACTGATCTCTATGAGCTATTCTGTTAGCAGTTCGGTGTTTTAAGATAATCGCTCCCAACTGGTATACCAGAACAAACATTTACTTCCTCCTCCTCTCTGTCTTTGCCTAAAGATTTCTTTGAGAATCCAGGCAATGAAGTGTTCCTAAGTAAAGCCAGAGCTAAAAATAATTTTCTGAACACAGTCTGTGGTATAACCAGTCTAATTAATGCACAAAGGGGTTACTAACATTGAATAAGCTTTCTTACCAGCCTTAGCTATGTTGACTTCCCTGTACCTTGGGAGGAACTAGGTACCAGGAATTATTCTTTTATAAGCCCCCCCCCAACCAACACAACCCAATAATAATAATAATAATAATAATAATAATAATAATAATTTATTATTTATACCCCGCCCATCTGACCGGGTTCCCCCAGCCACTCTGGGCAGCTTCCAACAAAATATTAAAATACAGAAACCCATCAAACATTAAAAGCTTCCCTAAACAGGGCTGCCTTGAGATGCTTTCTAAAGGTCTGGTAATTGTTATTCTATTTGACCTCTGGTGGGAGGGCATTCCACAGGGTGGGTGCCACTACCGAGAAGGCCCTCTGCCTGGTTCCCTGCCTGGTTTGAACCCACACTTCAAAGTGCCCTATTTTCAGGGTTTTTAAAAGAGTTTTGTAGCTTCTTAATCAAGCGGGAGCCAAACTGAAATTATTTCCTGGGAAGAAGCAAAAGAAAAAGAAAAAAGTTGCAACAAGTTGAGTTAGATTTGCTTCCTCCTTGGTTACCTCCATGAGCCAGCTCTTCTAAAAGTAGAACAAATATTGGGAATTGCCTGTCAAGAATGGAGGGAAGCACTTTGAAGGTTTGCATCACACCTCCATTGAGTCATTTCTTAACTCCCCCTGAAATGTTTACAATGTGACTTTTAAAAAAAAAGGATTCTGGGAGTTACGAAGCAATTTAATGCTCTATCAAATCACTAACTACAATAGGATAATAGGCCTGTAATTGCACTAGTTAGCTGGAAGGCTGTTATTTATTTATTTTTAAACAAGGCTTTCATTGCGAGTCACCATAAAATCATATTGTTAGCATCCTGAGCATAAGACCCAACTCTCCTATAATAATAATAATAATAATAATAATAATAATAATAATAATAATAATAATAATAAATTTATACCCTGCCCATCTGACCATGGGACTTCGGCCTCCACCAGAAAATATTTGAGGGAGCCGGGCCCCCACAAAGTTGATGGGCATTTCCATTAAAATGGTGTTCATGTTTGCAGTGTGTCGTGTGATTGATTATACGCTGCGGGGCTTACCTGGCCTCCCACAATATTTTATTCAACTTGGCACCCCTGAACCTGAGTATTGTAGAAGGTGCCTTGGCTTGAAAATAGCATCAATTTCTTTATCTGGCAAGCTGCCATACTGTCAGGCTTTGTGGGCAGTGGGTCTTCCAAGGACCAGTGAGGCATTCTTAAAGCTAAGACTGGTTTTGTTCACCTGGGGTTCTATGTCCAGGGCTGGCCCTACCATTAGACAGAGTGAAACAGCTGCTTCCAGTGGAAGATGCTGAGGGGCATGGAGTAGGGGTAAGGTGTTGGAGGACATGCTAGCCTACTCCCCTCTGGTGTGATGGAGGACACTGTCCCATCATTAGTGTTGCTGTAGCATTTAACTGCCAGTCTAGTCAAGCTTCTGCACATGAAAAGAAGCACCACCTTGTCTACCTCAGGTGGCCAAATGTTTTGGGCTGGCCTTGTCCACATAGATACCTGGACACTATTGAGTGGCCATAGGCGGCCACAATACCTCAGCTTCGGCCCTCTATATGAGAAGATTATGGTGTTGGGTTGCTTTGAGCTCTTAGGCTGCAAAATGGGATGAAGTACCATTGAATTCTAAATGGACATGTCTATGATTGCACTGTATTTTTTAATAGTTTTGTATGCAATAATGCATTGAGGAAGAGTTGTGGGAAGGTACCATGAATTATGGTGCTGGAGGAGACTCTTGAGAGTCCCATGGACTGCAAGAAGATCAAACCTATCCATTCTGAAGGAAATCAGCCCTGAGTGTTCCCTGGAAGGACAGATCGTGAAGCTGAGGCTCCAATACTTTGGCCACCTCATGAGAAGAGAGGAATCTTTGGAAAAGACCCTGATGTTGGGAAAGATTGAGGGCACTAGGAGTAGGGGATGACAGAGGACAAGATGGTTGGACAGTGTTCTCGAAGCTACGAACATGAGTTTGACCAAACTGCGGGAGGCAGTGCAAGACAGGAGTGCCTGGCGTGCTATGGTCCATGGGGTCACGAAGAGTCAGACACGACTAAACGACTAAACAACAACACCATGCAAAATATTTTTAAATTGCTTTAATAAAAATTCCATGGTAAACAAAGGCCATGAAAGCAACATCTTTTTTTGTACCATGGTTTGAATGAGTGTGAATGAGCCACAGCATTTTGCTTACACCTGGTAGATTTGATAAAACACCAAGGCTTCTGCTGCCACCACTTCTGGGGAGAGAAAGGTCACAAAGTAAACATTCCAGAGATTTTCTAATGAAGATGCACATTTTACACCCATGCAATATAAAAACTCTAAAAATGAACGAAACCACAGTGACTAATAGTTTTGGGATTACCGGTAGTTATTTGTACTCTACTCAAATATTTAGAACAAATATAATGTTCTGTTCTGTAGTGTGTGCTTTTAAAAAAAGCTGTTTTTCACATGTGTGAATTATGTCTCACTTTTTAATGTTAGTTTACTTAATGGATTTATAATTTGCATTTCTAGGTTGTCAAGGCAGCATATGGACATAAGTACATAAGAAGATGCGGGTGGCGCTGTGGGTTAAACCACAGAGCCTAGGGCTTGCTGATCAGAAGGTTGGCGGTTTGAATCCCCGTGACGGGGTGAGCTCCTGTCAACCTAGCAGTTCGAAAACACGTCAAAGTGCAAGTAGATAAATAGGTACCACTCTGACGGGAAGGTAAATGGTGTTTCCATGCGCTGCTCTGGTTCGCCAGAAGCGGCTTAGTCATGCTGGCCACATGACCTGGAAGCTGTACGCCGGCTCCCTTGGCCAATAACGCGAGATGAGTGCCGCAACCCCAGAGTTGGCCACGACTGGACCTAATGGTCAGGGGTCCCTTTACCTTTACCTTTACATAAGAAGAGTCTGCTGGATCAGGCAGTGTGGCTCAACCAGTCCAGCTTCCCATTTTCACAGTGGCCAACCAGAGGCCTGTGGGAAGCCTGCAAGGAGGAGCTGAGCTCAAGAGCATTGTCGCTTCCTGCCACTTTCAGCTAATGATATTCAGAAGCATATTGTCTCCAACCATGAAAGCAGAGCTTAGTCATCATGGCTAGTAGTTACCGATAGACTTTACCTCCATGGATTTGTCCTCTGTTAAAGCCACCCAAATTGATATGACATCATTGAGTCCTGAGGGAGCAATTGCACAGGTTAACTTTGCACTGCGTGAAGGACTTCCTTTTGTCTGTTCTGAATCCTCCATCATTCAGCTTCATTGAATGTCCACTGGAGTTCTAACGTTATGAGAGAATGAGGGAAAACTGTTCCCTGTCCCCCTTCTCTATGTCATAAATAATTTCACACACTCCTACGGTATCATGTTGCCTTTTACTCCCCCTTTCCCCAAAGAGCCTTAAATCCTGCCAGTTTACTGCCCTTTCACTCAATTTGGAGAAGTCCTTTTGGAGCTCTTCATAACCCTTTCTGGTCTTAACAACCAATTTAATATAATCAGCAAACCACCCTATTGCTCCCCCCTAACTCTAGATCATTTCTGAACAAGCTAAAAGTATAATTTTTTTAGAAGTAGCTTTTATTAAATATTTCTTTTGTGTTACAAAACAAACAAAGAGGGAAAGGTGATTCTTTTATATATATATATATATATATTGTAATTGTGTGTGTGTGTGTGTGTGTGTGTGTGTATTCATTATTACAGTTGTGTAACCAGTTCCTGATCCACAGGAGGACCTTTCCTTGTATGACCACATAGCTTACTTAGGAGTCTGTGTTGCAGCACTTTGTCGAAGGCTTTCTGAAAGTCCAAGTACACTATTTCAACCAGATCACCTCTTATCTATATGCTTGTTGACTCTTTCAAAGAGTGCTCAAATAGAGAGGACTTGCCAATGCAGAAGCCTCATTGGTTCTGCTTCAGGAAGGCTTGGTTATTTTAAGCAATACTTTCCACCAGTTTTCCAAGGACAGATATTAACTGCCCTGCAATTTCTAAGTTACCCTCCCACCCCAGCCGCTACATCACTTTTTTTTTTAAAAAAAAATTGCATTATGTTGGTCACTTTCCAGTCCTATCCCAGTGTAATCAGCAGAGTTGTGCTGCACCAGCAGAGTAGTCCAGAAGAGCTTCAGAGTCTGCTTCTCCTTGCAGTTGTCAGTCTTTCCCAGAGTTCAAAGTGGCTTTATACCCACCAGTGCATGTACACACATTCTTTGGAGAGAGGCTGCATGAGTAATACCAGAGGCCTGTGGCCTTGAGCTGTTTCAAAACCCACTACAGCTGGCATCCTTACCCTGAACAGAAAACAGTCGTGGACAAAGGGCATAGGGGCCGAGAGGTCTTCGACCCTCCCAATAAAATATTTGAGAGGGGCCCCCCCAAGTTGATGGACATTGCCATTCAAATACTGTAGTGTGCACCCCCAAATTTCACCAACATCTGAGAACTCTCAGATACCATCCAGACCTGACAATTTGTCAGTTTTCATTTAGTCTATTAGGCCTGGAACTTTGCTTTCCATCACCGCTATTTGTCTCAGTTACTCAGACTTCCTTCCTGCAAAGATTTGTTCAGGCACTGGGATCTGACCTATATCTTCTGCTATGAAAGCAGGGGCAAATAACCAATTCTGCTTCTCTGCAATCTCCTTATCCTCTTTTAGCACATATTTGACTCCCTTGGCATTCAAGCGTCCAACCGCCTCTCTAGCTGGGAGTTGTAGTTCCAAAAGTTTAGAGGGTACCAGGTTGGCAAAAACTGTCCAGAACATCTGAAGCAGCAACACTAAAAGAGGTGGTCATTCACACGGGAGATAAAGTGTTACCATGTTTCATGGAAGTCACTTTTCCCTCAGTAAAGATATCTCCCATACATGGAAGTACCATCTTTCTAAAGAGCTAGTCTCAGACTTCTTCCTGTATTGTGTAACTTCTAAGAAAGCTACAGCCTCTTGAAGTCAGAGTCTATATTATTTATAAATGTTTTTATTTAATCTTTCCAGTATAGCAACACAAGAGTTCCCCATTTGATTAACATAGCCCCCTAAACCTCCTGAGAACATGATACAGAGGTCAGCCAAATCTGCCCCACCACAACTGGTCATGTGTTGCTGGAGGTTGCATATCGTAATTAGTTTCTGATACATATGCTATGAAGACACACCATATGTCTACAATGCTTTTAACTGTGTAGCCAGCTTTTCCATGACAGAGTACAAACCTTTTGTCTCCAAGCATACAACCGCTTACCCAGTTTGAAGCCAGGGTCTATACATTTAACAACCAATGATATAGTTTAGTAAAGCTGAGCCAGGAGAGTTTTCCTCTCCCTCCCTCCCTCCCTCCCCCCTCAACCCTCCTCCAGTATTGCATATTGAACATATGAAATATATTGACATTTACAAACTGAAATAATTCTTGCAGTTCCTCAATAGTCCAGTGGAGGTCACTGAGTTCCAAGTGGAGAATTTGGACACATGTTAGATTCTGGGCCAAACTACATATTACACATTACGGGATATCCTTTTTAAATTTGTTTTAAAAGCTGCTTTGAGAGCAGGTGATTGAAAGAGAAGCAGCAGCAAGGAGGACTTAATACTTTCCTCACCTGTTATTTTCTCCAACTTGTCACCCTGAAATTTCTCTTCCCCGATCCATCTAAATTATATCTGCAGATGCATATACTCGGCTACGAGTGATCACCAAAGAAGAAGAAGAATTTTAAACCCTGGGAGGGGTGGGGATAGATGAATGAATAAAGGATAAAGTTATCAATGGCTACTAGCAACAACAGTTGTTGCTTCCCCACAAACAAATGCTCAATAAAGAGTGGGCATTGTATTACCATCAAACCAGGTTTTTTTTTTGCAAGGAAATCAGGATGAATGTGCAATAAACAAGTCCTCTGGAGGAGCCCTGGTTGGCCACTGTGAGACAAGAATGCTAGACTCGATCAGACTTTGACTTTCTCCGATCCAGCCAGGCTTTTCTTATGTTTTTATGACTGTGTGGACAAAGAAAGTAGCAGATGTATTTATATGTACACAAGGCCTGAGGTTTGTAAGATAAGGACTGAAGTTAGAAGATATGCCAAGAACACACATTCTGACATGATAAACATGACTGAATATAATACTTCATTGATGGAGCAACAAAGCATGAAGTTCCAAAGGGCTTTTCTGACAATAACCGCTCACCTAGGGCTCCAGGTGGGCAATTTTTGCTGCATGGTGCGGTTGCGGTGGGTCCATGGAGTCTGCTGTCTTCCAGTGTGGCTGGGGGAGGGGATGGTTATCTGGAGCCACCCACCTCTAGCCTCTCAGATATGGGTGGGCAGTGCCCACAAGGCCAATCAGAAGCAGGCGTTTGGGGCCCTGGGCCAGTCAGCATTCCTCTGCTCAACTTACCTCACAGGATTGCTATGAGGATCAAATGGGATGGCGGTGAACCATGCGTGCCCCCTTGAGCTTCTTGGAGGGAAAGTGGGGTATAAATGTAATAATAATAATAATAATAATAATAATAATAATAATAATAATATTTTTTCCTGTTGCCTGGAAAGGACCTATAGCACAAAATGGGAGGCAGCTGAGAGAGCCATTCATAACGCCTTTTGAATCCCTGAAAAACATGCCCTTTTACTAGATTCTAGTTCGGCCGCTTTTCACTGCAACTGTTCCTTGTATTGACCTTAAGGTTAAAGACAGAATGTCCAAGAAGACTGAAATGATCCCAGACTGATTTTGTGTGTTCCAGTTTTATAGCATTCCATTTGGGTCCATTCATTCTCTTTTGTAGGGGCTGTGATGATCTTTGGCTGATGCATGATAAACATCTGCAGAGTATTACTATGAAACAGGGATGTTACATAATAAGAGGATGTGCAGGTAAATAAGCCCTTGATAATAATGTGATTGATGTTATTTAGCCCAGCAACTGAGAGGCGCCATATCTCAGTGGCAGAACATATATTCTGTATGCAAACAGACCCAGCATCAGTTCCCAGCTCAAAAATATTCCCCATCTCACATTGAGTTATTTGTTTCTCATCCGGATCACTGATCCACTCCAGTTCTGTTTGGTTTCAGTCATGCCACAGCATCAGCAGTTCTCACACCCGCCCCCATTTCAAATCTATGATTAAAAACACTAGAATTGTGCCAGTTATTGGCACATTTCCCCTGCCTTTTCTGTTAGTCTATTATGCAAAATGTCTGCATTAATGAAACTGAGAAATTTACTGGCTAAAGGTGCATGTCGCCGAGCGTGGGCTGATGGGCTCAGAAACATTTTGTATTTCATTGTCTCAGTGCAGCCATTTGTGGAAGGCTGAGTGTCTACAAGTTCTGTTACTGTTCTAAGATTGGCTGTCAATGAACTGCCGAGCTTAAATTATTTCTCTTTGTAGTTCTTTCGTGTTCTTTCCTCCCAAGTCCCAGGTGACCAGACGTTGAATAATTAAAATGAGGACAGCAGCTTGATCACTTCCTAATGAGGACAGGAAATGATAATGAAATTAAATTTCAGCCAGATCCCCAACCCCCCACCCCACCCCTTGCCAAAAAGAAAAGAAAAAGGTTAATGAAAAACTTATGCACGGTTTCCCTTGGAACTGTTTAGTAAGGGAGGAAGTGGAAACACTGGTCCCTTCCAGACAACCTGTTGTTGAGCATTCAGTCGAATTTGATAGATGATACAATATTGACTATTTATTGAGCATTCATACTGTTTTGTTTGTGAAAAAGTTGTTCAATCTTGCATTAATGCAATAATTATGCAAACATTTTCCCATCACTTTGTATATTGCAAAAAAGTTCTGTTTGGGGGCAGGTGGAGCTGGTTTGTTGTGCAAAAGTGCCAAACCAGCTTTAATTCTACAACCTGAACTTGCCTGTACTGTTTGTGTTTGAATCCCACCTAAAACTAGTGACAACCTAGAAGTGCCCACTGGTGGAATTAACAGAGGCAAATAAGACAATTGTCAGAGCTTTCCCTGTGGGCCCCTTTTCTGGTAGCATTAAATCTCCACATATCCTCTCTCTCCCTGTCTGCCCATCCCCACACCATTATCAGGTCTAAAATACTCTGAATGTGCTGTTGTGATTCTGTTTCATGGTTTGCAAGGTATTGGCATGTAAGGAAAATCTGAAACTCTTGCTGTCATTTCTCCATTGCTGTTGGTCAAACTTCATCAAATAGAATATTCTATGAATGTACCAACACTGTCCTGTCCTGTTATACAATTTTCCAATATGTTTTGGAGAGCAGAATGTAACCTTCCTGACATGGATGTTGTGAGAATAAATGGGAGGCTGCGGCAAATAGTTATGCTTCCTAAAGCTCATTAAAGGAAAGACACATCATCTCTCTCTCTCTCTCTCTCTCTCTCTCTCTCTCTCTCTCTCTATATATATATATATATATATATATATATATAACTTGCAGCCCTCCTTCTGTCAAGAAAATTCTTGGGAAAAACACAGGGAGCCATCACCGCAAGGATCCCAGCCAGGAAAAAAAATGTGATTGCATTTAAGGGTGGTATTAAAAGCTAAGTAAACCCCAGATAGCAGCAGATGTTCTCACTCGCAGGTGCGTTGAAAGCAATAAAAATGCTTCTAAGCTTCCTTTCTAAAAACCCTAAATTCTCTCGTGAGAAATCTTCTTTCTGACTGGATTCCCAGACTTCAGAAATGATGATGACATTGTGATCCATCACACTGGGGTAGGAGGAAGGAGAGGTTGCTAGACAGAGCGCGGAGAAGGTCAGATACTGTGGAAGAGACTATTTCCCTCACCATGAGACAGACAAGTGGAAGGAAAAACTGAAATAACAGCAAATTTTGGATATGCAGTATGTTCTTTAAAAAACAAAGAATGGAAAAGAATGCACAATCCTAATTGCTGCTCTTTGAAATGCAAGCCTTCTTATAATCTGAGGCCTGCTATCACTGGTCAGCTTCCAGAGCTCAGCACCACTGCAGGGACCACCAGTGTAGCACCAGTGGTACATCACCAAGGAATTGTCACTGCCCTCCCATTTCTCTCCAAATTCAGACTTTATTCCAGGAAATAAGGGTACAGGCTCAGCAGCAGACACAAGGTTGAGGAGTTGCCGTTCAGGAGTTCACAAACAGGACAAGAAGTTCAGAACTGGACAGATACAACAAAGATGTCCCAATCAGTTTCCACACCCTGCCCGCCAAGCTTTGAAAGATGAGGTGTGGTGCACTTACTCGTGAGACTTGCTCGCTCTGCAGGAATGTTGGGATTGCAAACACACACTCCTTCATGGTGGGTGTGTCTGCTCTCACCTGTGAAAACAGCACCTGGTTCTAGGTGACAAGACTGCACCTGTTTGGGCTCCTGTTTAGGCATTGCTGCCTTTGGCTCCACCTCCCCTCTCAGCTGCTCCAAACCCCTGCCCCAAGCCCCCAGAGAGGCTGTCCACCGCACAAGAAAGTCTGGCATCTCTGCTCCCTCTTCCTAAGTGATTCAGGTCAGGGTGGAAAGGGGTGACCCACTCTTCTCACTGGAGAGCCAGTGTGGGGTAGTGGTTTGGAGCGGTAGACTCATAATCTGGTGAACCGGGCTCGTGTCCCCATGTCTCCACATGCAGCTGCTGGCTGACCTTGGGCTAGTCACACTTCTGAAGTCTCTCAGCCTCACTCACCTCACAGAGTGTTTGTTGTGGAGGAGGAAGGGAAAGGAGATTGTTAGCCACTTTGACACTCCTTAGGGTAGTGATAAAGCAGGATATCAAATCCAAACTCCTCCTACTCCTACTCCTACTCCTCCTCCGGTTCCCACCATTCAGCCACCCCTCCTTCTTCATTCTCTATTAGAGCCTGCCAAACCAATATTGACAGTGCTGCAGGACTCATGACACATGGGTGTGATGTGATTGTAACATCCAGTTCCAGTTTGCAATCTTATTGCTGTCTCCTGAACTAATGGCAGTTTCCAAACAGCCTTCAAGGGCACCCCCACTTAAAAAACATTACAGTTATCTAATTGGCTCCTATGTGCCATTTTCTAAACTGCCTTTCTGAAACTCCTGTAAGACCATGTATGTGTGTTGTTCTGGTGTTTTTCTCTGCTGCTAGTCTAGTAATAGAAGCTTGGTAATGGTGGGGTAAATACTTTCCGCCTGCTGTAATGCTCCAATCAAAATCAGAGCTCCCTGTGACTGGTCACTTTAAAATGATGGAGAGAGGAGGGGCCTCATCTGGACATCTAATCACAGCTATTCTGCGTTATGTCTCTTTCATCTCTGAAAAAAGGTCTCGGGGTGTGCATAAGATAATTTCAATGACGTGTTTTGCAAGAAAAAGATTGAGAAACCATGACATATCACCTGTCTTGCAAAATAGTATATTTTCGCTTACTGACATCAAACTGGCAAATACAGAGAGACTATCTTCAGAGATATTTTAGTTTAGTTAAGCCTTGTTAGGGGAGGATTGCAACACAACACATTTATTTTCCCTGCAAAGAGTGCAGACCTCAAATACTTCCACACACGGATGGGATTTTTAAAGCACATGTCACCTTGGTACGAGTAAACATGAGACATGGAGAAAGCTTATATAGGCTTTTTTAAATAGCTCTTCACATCAATGGGAAACACCTTACATAAGCTGTGTCACCAAGCCAGCAGTCTTCTGACCCCCTTGTCCTTTCCATTTGTTTTCCTTCTCAGTGACATTGTGTGTTCAGTAAATAGTTGTGCTGTTGACCAAGAGCTGGCTCAAGACCTTTTGCTGTTCAAGCCAAGGACGAGATGATGCCCCTTTCAGTTTCAGACTTAGAAGCTGACTAAGTCACATGACACACACAGTTGGGGATGGGCAAATCTGTCCATTTTGGTTTCTTTCAGTTTCTAATGTTTTCACCTCCAATTCAGTTCTCCACATAAAGGCACCCACTTGCAATGTATTTATTTATTCTTTTAAAAGTCCACTTGAAAATTCATCTGCACCTCAGTGTAAATTTCTCCTAATAGGCATATTTTTGCAGTGCAATCTCCCCTAAAATAATATGTGCTGTTTTAAGCGGTGTGTGTGTGTGTGTGTGTGTGTGTGTGTGTGTATAAAGGTAAAGGGACCCCTGACCATTAGGTCCAGTCGTGACCGACTCTGGGGTTGCACGCTCATCTTGCATTATTGGCCGAGGGAGCCGGCGTATAGCTTCCAGGTCATGTGGCCAGCATGACAAAGCTGCTTCTGGAGAACCAGAGCAGCACATGGAAACGCCGTTTACCTTCCCGCTGTAGCGGTTCCTATTTATCTACTTGCACTTTGACATGCTTTCTAACTGCTAGGTTGGCAGGAGCTGGGACCAAGCAACAGGAGCTCACCCCGTTACAGGGATTCGAACCGCCGACCTTCTGATCAGCAAGCCCTAGGCTCAGTGGTTTAACCACAGCGCCACCTGGGTCCCTCCATATATATATGGATGCTTTATCCCAGTTTGTGCATTTTTGTTCACATTGCTTGGCTGGAGTACTCCATGGCCAGACTCAGAGAAGTGTGTTACTGTACTTTTTTTTTTAAGAGAGAATTAGGTAGATAACTGAATTAGGTAACTGAATCAAAATCCTCCCCATCACCTTTGACATGTTGATTGAGAAATTAGGAAGAGCCATAACTCAGTGGTAGAACATCTGCTTAGCATGCATAAAGTCCCAGGTTCAGTCCTCAGCATCTCAAAGTTGGGCTGGGAATGTCCCCTGCCTAGAAGCCCAGACAGAGTCTGTCTCGGTATAAGGCTGCTTCCTATGTTCCTAAAATGGCAGCCTCTGATCTGTGACACTTTGGTCCTATCCACACCATGCATTTAAAGTACATCTAAAGCAACACCCACCCACCCCAAAAAACCCCTGGGAACTGTACCACCACAGAGCTCTAAGTTCCCAAGAACCTTTGAGGAAAGCTTTAAATGCCTGCTGTAGATGCGACAATACATTGGTTGTGATGTAGGATGCTTAAATTGTGACTCCAGGCCACACAGTAGCTACACAATGCTCAACAGAACACAAGAAAAAAGAAGCCCAGTGCTTCTATGGGCTGCTAGGGCTCTGTAGCAGAACTATGTGACATTTCCCCAAACTGTCACTTCCTGCTGTGACTGAAGTGTTGCAAAGGGTTGGCGTCTTCGTCTTTTTTTTAAAAAAAACCCACTTCCTGGCACAAAGAAAATGAACATAAAAGGGGAAAGGGTTCATTACTGAGTTCCAGCACCTGTTTTTCTAGAAAAATGGCACTGCACATACCCCACAAGAAACGCGAGCGCTATAGTTTACCCCTCACAGAGCTACATTTCTCAGCACCCTTAACAAACTTCACTTCCAGGGATTGGTGAGGTGGGGGGCGGGGGGGGGGTTGAAATGTACTTTAAATATATGGTGTGCACACACAGCCTGAAGCTATAGGCAATGAAGTAAGATTAGTGTGCATGTGCAAAGGAATGTAACCAGTTCTCGGATACCTATAATTTCCTCCGATGCTGACTCATTAGAACACATGCTCTTTGACTGTCATGGCTTTTAGGTTTTTAAATAGAAAAGAAATTTACAGAACAATCCCATAGCCAGAATTAAGCCCTACTGAGTTCAGTGGAATTTATTCCCCAATATAGCACCACCAGCCCTAGTTACAGATAACGATATTCTTTTAAAATATGTAAGGGATCTTTTTTGCTGCCTTTCAAAATTTTGGAACAGGACAGTGGAAATGGATTAAAATCTTCATCTCACTCTTCACTTGCAAATCTATGCCTTCCTGTTCAACCTCTGGTTTTGGCCAAAAGACAGGAGGAAAAGCCTCTGGGGTTGACAGAGATTGTTTATTTTAAATGTTTGTTATTTTAAAAACCAAAGCTGGGGTTGAAATAGCTAATTAAAAGTCTTCCCTCTAAATGTGACAGGCCTGTTGGATTTTTTGAATAGTCAAGTTACTTTAGAGCCGGTCTAATGTAAATACTGTCTGTTTAAGAGAAACAGGTGCAGGTGATTTCTGTTAATTGCCCACAGCCTTGGGCTCTGCTCCTTGTATATAAGGCTCTGCCAGAAAGCCTTCTGTATCTCTTAGTTAGATCATTCAGTTTGATTCATCTCTTAGTAGATCACTCTCTCAGTTTAAGAGATTCCTTAGTTGAATCTTAGTATGAGAGTTGCTTAGTTATAATGCTAGTTTGCTGTTAATTCTCAGGTAGTTTAATTGATATTTCTTCCGGCAAATATCAACAACCTCATGTCATCTGCATATCTGAGGTTGTTGATATTTGCCGGAAGAAATATCAACAACCTCAGATATGCAGATGACACAACCTTGATGGCAGAAAGTGAGGAGGAATTAAAGAACCTTTTAATGAGGGTGAAAGAGGAGAGCGCAAAATATGGTCTGAAGCTCAACATCAAAAAAACCAAGATCATGGCCACTGGTCCCATCACCTCCTGGCAAATAGAAGGGGAAGAAATGGAGGCAGTGAGAGATTTTACTTTCTTGGGCTCCTTGATCACTGCAGATGGTGACAGCAGTCACGAAATTAAAAGACGCCTGCTTCTTGGGAGAAAAGCAATGACAAACCTAGACAGCATCTTAAAAAGCAGAGACATCACCTTGCCGACAAAGGTCCGTATAGTTAAAGCTATGGTTTTCCCAGTAGTGATGTATGGAAGTGAGAGCTGGACCATAAAGAAGGCTGATCGCCGAAGAATTGATGCTTTTGAATTATGGTGCTGGAGGAGACTCTTGAGAGTCCCATGGACTGCTAGAAGATCAAACCTATCAATTCTTAAGGAAATCAGCCCTGAGTGCTCCCTGGAAGGACAGATCGTGAAGCTGAGGCTCCAATACTTTGGCCACCTCATGAGAAGAGAAGAATCCTTGGAAAAGACTCTGATGTTGGGAAAGATTGAGGGCACTAGGAGAAGGGGACGACAGAGGACGAGATGGTTGGACAGTGTTCTCGAAGCTACGAACATGAGTTTGACCAAACTACGGGAGGCAGTGCAAGACAGGAGTGCCTGGCGTGCTATGGTCCATGGGGTCACGAAGAGTCGGACACGACTAAACGACTAAACAACAACAACAGTTTAATGGGAGTTTTGTTGAAGTCTTGTGGGAGGTTTGGAAAGTGGGTAGATAACATTGCTAAGAGATAAAGCATTTATCTTTAGTTTAAAGTCTCTTTAGATTCAGTTTGTTTTTCAGTTAAAGAAACCCAGCCGTTTGTATTTTCATCTGCATACTTTTACAAGTGTGCAGCTAGTAAGGGGTTTCATATAAGGGAGATAATTCCCTACGCTCTTGGTGGTGTTTTCTTAGCCAGGTCAACTTCTGACTGTGTATACTCTGCGTGAAGCGTACTTTAAAGGGCCACTGTAAAACTGGGATATATGATTTAGATTAAGCAAGTTTCAATACCCAGTTTTCTCCTATATTATTCTTATCATATATATATTATTTCCAATAAGGCCCAGATTGTTGGTTCGGGGGGGGGAGAGGTATAAAAGGAACATTCTTGGATGCCAAGATCCAAGTTTGGGGCAAGTACTCTTTGGTGTGGGAACCCCAACAGAGATTTAAAATCAGAGAATAGGCAGCAAAGTGTGGAAATATAGGCTTTAAATATGCCTATATGTGAGTTCCAAAATGTCCCCTTAAGAGGTTTCTTTCCAAAGTATAGGAAAAAGTCCATACATTCCGTAAGTCAAAAATGGTTTGTAAATATGCATTGTTCTAAATCAGTTTGATTTTTGTTAAAATGAACAGCAGTATTCAATCATTTTTAATATAAAGAATAAATTTTAAAATGATGCATCCCCTTTCATACTAATCCAGTTCAGCAACAGCAGGAAGTCCCGGGTTCAAATCATTTTGTAAAAATGAAAGGCATTTGCAACCTTCTTCCGTGTTAAGGATCCTGGGGAAAGGTGTGACGTCATGTTGCTAGTACCTCAAAGAGGCCTTATGTAACATGAAATGAGGAAGGTGATGTAAGAACATGAATGCCAACATTCTCGTGCTGTGTGATTTCACTGGGAACTTTAACTGACTTCTCTGGGATAATAGGTAGATCTTTTGTTTTCAGCAAGAACTCCTTTTTTTAAAAAAAATCTTCCTCCACTCCATGCTACCACTACACATTCATTTCACTTTGAGTTTGCAAGCTGATGAAATCTCTTAAACCAAACCAACCATGTTTCTTCTGAGCACCATTTTATCAGTCCTTGTCTCTTTTCAGGCATTTTGTTCAGACAGTGATTTTGTCAACACCTACACACTTCTCAACGTTTCCCCGGAAACATTGAGAAATGCACTTTCGTTCATATTATTGCTTACTGTTTTCAACCGAGTGCCCTTTTCCGAGCCTGCATGCACACCATACATAGAATCATAGCCTACATTTAAAGCAATTGAGTGTCGTCGTCCCCGAATCCTGGAAATTGTAGTTTATTAAGGGTGCTGGGCATTGTAACTCTATGAGAAGTAAACTGCAGTTCTCAGGATCCTTTGGGGGAAGTCATGTGCATCCATTGTGCTTTAAATGTATGGTGTACATAGCTGCCAAGTCTCCCGTTTCCCCCAGGAAACCCCTGTTTTTAAAGCCGTGTCCCGCTGTCACCCTGAATGGCGAAATATCCCGTAATTCCCCCGGATTTCCCCCGGTGCTGCTCTGCCCATGTCGGGGCACCGGAAATCAGGCAGCGCCGGCACCAGAAGTTGCTTCTACGCTGCTGATCCCGTATTTTTCTAACCGGGACTTGGCAGCTGTGGGTGTATAAGCAGCCTGATAGTAGTAACATTGTTAGCAGGGCATTTTTTTTCCAGCCAGAACTCAGTTCTGGCACCTCTCAGGTGGACACCATTCCCTTTCTAAGAGAATGAGGGAGGTATTCATGCTGAGTTCTGGCACCTCTTTTTCTAGAAAAAATTGTTAGTGATTGGTATAGCGATTGTTAGTGATAGGTATATCACTGAGGCCAACGCCTGTTGGAGGCAGTTAGCAGTTGTAGTTAACAGAACTGAGATGAACGAGTGTTTATACACCATCAGATTTAATGGGATAGGATGATAACTGAATTCAACAGGCATTGTATGTAAATTCCAAAATGTCTGCTTCTCATGATGATTCATGACAAACTGCCAATGGTAATCCTATTAATGTGTCACAGGAGGAGGTGAAACTCCCTTGATGTACTCTTCTGGGAGCATATACACAACTGTGTGTGCTATTGCCTTTACCATACTTGGTCGTGTGTGTAGGAGCCCTTGTGTCAAGCAATTTATCCCTTCCACTGTTCCATCCCATTGTAATAAGGACCAAATTTACCTGTTTTAATAAGGACTATCTTGTGAAGGGATTGGGGTTCTCACAGTTTAATGCAGAGATGTTCAGGTTTATGAACTATTTGGAGAACACACACACACCAGTTATTAAGATATAATTATAGATTATTAAATCCCCCCCTCTCTCTCTCTCATCATGTGTTCCGCCACTAAACTACAGTCCTGCGGAAATACACATGTGGCCATAATCCAGTACAGACTTAGGCACGGTTCAACTCACTGAAATAAATGGACTTAACCATGCCTCACCTGAAACTGCAAGAGTGTTGTTAGCTGTCTAAACAACACACACACACACACACACACACACCTTTTAATTCCCAACATGTTTCAGACACAAACACAAGCCTGTCTTAAGCCACTGTCTCTCTGAAGATAGTGAATGGTTTTGTGGTCTGAGCAGTTGTATTGCCTTGAGTTGATTGCAGTCTGGAAATATAAGGCAGATGGATTACTCTTGAATGGGTGAGTAGCTCTAACTGCCTTACTTTACGAGTGAGGGTTGTTCTTTTGCTGAAACGTGTTGGGAATCAAAAGATACTTCTTTGTCTATGCAGCTGGTGCTCTGGCAGATTTGAAGCATCTCTTTTAAAATCTCCCCTTGCTGCTTCAGATTTATATGTTTCTGTCTGCTATGGACTGAAATCACACTTTTATAGTGTCTTATGCACACTTAACTGTGCTGGATTTTGGCTATTTTCAACCAGAATATGGGATTTATTTATTTATGTGCAGCTATTTGTGAAACATGGTTCTCCACACACCCCTCAAGTCACAAGATAATATCCATTGTGCCTATCAGCTAAATTATGTATACTAATTTTAATCAGGGCACATATGTGCTAGCACAACTGATATACTCGAGATGGCATTCTACTGCCTGATTTTTGTTTACTCATTTATCTGAAAGGTGTTAGCTCTTTTGGAGCCTATCTCTTCCGTCATTTGCAAAACTCCTTTCAGGAGGAAAGGACATAATAGTCACACCTCCCAACCAGCCAACCAGAATTCTTTCATTTATGCAGCATAGTTGTGAGCACCATTGCACATTGTGAATGCTTCAATTTTATCAAGCCTATGGAAAGGTGTTTGGGGTTTTTTTCTGGCTAAGATAGCATATCTTGCAGGCCTATGAGCTGCAGAGCTCTAACTAATGGACTCTTAGAACTATGGCAGGTCTGTAGATTTAGCACTACACTATACTGTGCTGTGGTCTAAAGCACAGAGCCTAGGGCTTGCCGATCAGAAGGTCGGCGGTCCAAATCCCCTCGACGGGGTGAGATCCTGTTGCTTAGTCCCTGCTCCTGCCAACCTAGCAGTTCAAAAGCACCTCAAAGTGCAAGTAGATAAATAGGTACTGCTCTGGCAGGAAGGTAAATGGCGTTTCCGTGTGCTGCTCTGGTTCACCAGAAGCGGCTTAGTCATGCTGGCCGCATGACCCGGAAGCTGTATGCCGGCTCCCTCGGCCAGTAAAGCAAGATGAGCGCCGCAACCCCAGAGTCATTCACAACTGGACCTAATGGTCAGGGGTCCCTTTACCTTTATACTGAAGCCCATAGCCAGAAATGTTTTGGTGAAGAGGCCTAAGGATACACTATGTGTAGAGTGCATATCACGAGTTAATGTGAAACAGCAAAAAAATAGCTACAGATACAAGTATAACCCTGATATGTTTATAGTTGCTAACTTATCATTTAATTAGACTTTAAAACAGAGCAAGGAATGTTAGAATTTGCTCAAGCAATAAGGCTATGTCAGGTTTAGCCATCACATCGCTTTGCAATTCAAATTAGCATGCTATGGGACTTCAACAATGGTGATTGTAACCAACACTTCCTAATAAATCAGTGCCAGACAAGTATCTTGCCAACAAAAGATTGGTTAGGGGAGCTGTAGCCTTCTCAAGAGAACTCTCCTTTTAGGTGTCTGTCACATTACTGTGATTGTGACATTGGTTTCCTCACACTGGTACAAGGTGAAGCTCTGTAGTCATTTATAGATCTCCTAGTTGAGACAGACCTGCTTGGATTGCAAGAGCCAAGAATTTCAAAACTCTTCTGTAACACAGGGATGGGGAGCCCATGGCCCTCTAGAAGTTCTGTCCAATTAATTTTTATTATGACCCTTTAGATCAGGCATCCCCAAACTGTGGCCCTCCAGATGTTTTGGCCTACAACTCCCATGATCCTTAGCTAACAGGGCCAGTGGTCAGGGATGATGGGAATTGTAGTCCAAAACATCTGGAGGGCCAAAGTTTGGGGATGCCTGCTTTACATGTTGTTGGATGATTACCAAGATCCTGAACATTGGCAATTCTGGCTGAGGCCAGTGGGAGCTGGGAGTCCAACAACATCTAGAGAGCTGCAGCTTCCCCATCACTTGGTGAAATATCTGAAGTAAATGTTACACCTGCAAGAAATGTGCCATCTCCATGGAGGGCTCACCATTCCCCACCTGTGAAGCACAATAGGGATAGTGAACCCTCCATGGGGATGTCATATTTCTTACAGGTGCAACATTTACTTCAGCGCATCTGTGGTGCATCTTTTGCACCACAACTGGACTTTCTTGTAGGCTGTTAGTTTGGCTGTTGGTTGGTTGTTAATTTGACTTGGAGATTCTCCACATAATGGTGGCAATCCAACCAGCATTTTGCTGGTAAAGTCTGGTGTAAAACCACAGGGCTACTTATTTTGGGCAATATTCCCATGACATCTGTGTGTTCTCTTGTTCCAAGACATGAAGTTCCCTTTATCCTGTGATATCTCATTGTGGGCCCAATGACAGTATAATTATAGGGAGCAAAACATGCAGACAGAAATTGAGGAGTGGTGTTGTATGGTCACCTATGTAGGAGACTCTTGGGAACATGACTGTGTACCATCATGTCTTTGCCTTCTCATAGCGCCTCGTGATTCATGCAACATCCTCACTACAGCAGCAAGTTACTGGAATGGGAAAATAAATGCCATCTATTATCACCTTATTATGTTGAACATGCATAATGAAGGTCAGCAGTGGGTGTGCCATTTACCACATACTTTGGGATGCCAATTCCCGCCCCCTCTCAGATAATAAGCTGCCAGCTTCCTGTGAGAAACACTGGTCAATATGGCTTCTATATACAGTAAAGGTAAAAGGTAAAGGACCCCTGGATCGATAAATCCAGTCAAAGGTGACTATGGGGTGTGGTACTCATCTCACTTTTCAGGCCAAGAGAGCTGTCATTTGTCCACAGACAGCTTTCCAGGTCATGTGGCCAGCATGACTAAACCACTCCTGTGCACGGAAACGCCATTTACCTTCCTGCCACAGCGGTACCTATTTATTTACTTGCACTGGTGCGCTTTTGAACTGCTAGGTTGGCAGAAGCTGGGTCAGAGCAACAGGAGCTCACCCCACCACGGGGATTCGAATCACCGACCTTCTGATCAGCAAACCGAAGAGGCTCAGTGGTTTAGGCCACAACACCACCCGCTCCCTTGGCTTGTATATACCAGGGATGGAGAACCTATGGTCCTACAGATATTTGTTTGACTGTAGTCCCCACCATCCCCAACCATGGGCCATGCTGTCTGCAGCTTTACCCATCAATTTAAATAGTCACTTGATTTCTGAGTGGCAATTTCCTGTTTAGTTTTCATGTTCCTTAGGCATTGGGGACATAGTAACTAATCAATGGGTAGGCAAACTAAGGCCCGGGGGCCAGATCCAGTCCAATCACCTTCTAAATCTGGCCCACGGATGGTCCGGGAACCAGTGTGTTTTTACATGAGTAGAATGTGTGCTTTTATTTAAAATGCATCTCTGTGTTATTTTTGGGGCATAGGAATTCATTCATTATTATTATTTTTTCCAAAATATAGTCCGGCCCACCACAAGGTCTGAGGGATAGTGGACCGGCCCCCTGCTGAAAAAGTTTGCTGACCCCTGATACTAATCTAAGGTCACCCTGTGGCTAAGTGGGCATTTGAACCCAGCTGCCTTTAGTCCTAGCCTTACTCTTTGACAACTACACTGCACTGTCTCTTCAGAAGCCTTGTCTTTGTCATCTGGCTCAGCAGTGCATCCTTGCCGCAATCAACACAAAACAATACTCAGCCGATACAAGGGTAATGGCTTCCTTTTAATTATCACTAGAAAGCAGTGTTTCCTAACACACCCAGAAACTGACTGAGCAGTACAAACAGATGTAATCAGTGGGGCATGAGGCCATAAACCAGCTATCGGGAGTAAGGCATGCAGGCTCTTCTGATCCCAGTGTAGGTTGCTTTTGCTTGTTCAGAGCAGTCGCCCCAGTATATAATCGCAAAGAGGCAAAAAAAAAAACCCTGCAGCATTTCCTCGATTAAGGATGCACCAACCTCGCAGGCTGGTTGGTTAGTCAAGATCAGAATGTGTTAGTGGCATGACATAAAAGCGTGTGGTTTCCTTTAATGCAACTCTCTGATCATTTGTCTTCATTTTAAGAAGTTGCCCCAACTCTGAGGTTTGCCATAATCTGCTAGTTGTGTAACATTCGCCATAAACCGCCCATTCCACTGGGCAACTAATGTTGCACAACCTGAAAGCAGCAGCATTTTGTAGAAATAAGATTCTAGCAAATGCTTTGCAGTAGCAGAAGAATGTCCAAGCTCTGTAGTAAGGAATTATAATAAGCCATTGCAGAGGTGGGGGGCAGCCAGGTCTCCTGTGTGGGAGAGGGAAGGATATTATAATGAATGGGGACCAGGGGTTGGGCATTACATTGTACAATGTTATTTAAAACTTCTTTAAGAAGGGGTTAAGTTACTTGGTGTAACTGTGAACATAATAACTGTTTTAAATTGCTGAAAATTTTTGAGATTATAAAATTCACAAAGTGGTGCTAGTAGCTTTGTTCCACTCGAGAGAGTGTGACGTGAGTAGTGCAGTGGTCTAAACCACTAAGCCTCTTGGCCTTGCCGATTGGAAGGTTGGCGGTTCGAATCCGCTCGGTGGTGGTGAGCTCCCATTGCTCTGCCCCAGCTTCTGCCAACCTAGCAGTTCGAAAGCAGACCAGTGCAAGTAGATAAATAGGTGAGTACCACACAATATGTTTCCCCACCACAACTTTCTTGACTTCAGTCTAGTATGTCATTTCCTTTTGTCAATGTCCATTCAGTGTGAGGAAGAAAACTTCTTCTTTTTTATATATATAAAAAAATCACTTTTTATTGAAAAAGAGTTAAAATAAATTACATTTTACAAAGTCTAATATGTACAGACAGTGATTCCAGTGACACAAATCAGCAAACAAAAGTACAGACTGAAACAGGAGTTGTATCTATTCATGTGATGGAGTGAGAGATGAGATCATTAGGTTTGTGCACACTTCCAGAACCATATGAAAATGGAGACCCTCATTTTAAAATTCAGTGCAGCATAGAAAGCATGAAAACTAAAGGCTCTAGGCAACTTTTAAAATCAGCAGGGATACATAATACTTTTTCCAGAGAAGATACTAGTACATTTTCACTTGTACCGTACCAATAAAATAAGGGTCAAATCAAATCATGCTCAGGGCAAAAAAACTTTAGTTTATATGTTTTGAAACACCCATTGCCAGCAACAGAGTCAACTATGCATTCGAATTAAGAAGAACCAATAAAAAATGTTGCTTAAAAGTTTCATACCACTGTATTCAGTTCATAACAGTTGTTTAAGCAAGAGTTTCAGAGTTTCATTTAGTGGGCCCATTTAAAAGAAAAGCTAGGGTGATATACTCATTTACACTATCCATGGGTCAGTTTTGCAGTAGATATGCATATCAATCAAACATCAATCTGGCGGGTGGGTTGTAAAGCTTCTCCTGTATTTTTCAGAGCAAATTTTCACCTAGTTGCCACCCTACTATAAGATAGTTGAATACCCAATCTCAGTCCCAGGAATGACCCCAATGTTTGGCTAATTCTGGTCATGAGAATATCCTATACACCAGAGGTTTTCAACCTTTTGTGGTCCACGGCTCCCTTGACCAACTACATTCTTTCCGTGCCACCCCTGTGGGACTCAGGAGTCCAGTAGTGTCACCCCTTGTGTGTAAAGCTGGCAGCCTCTCACCTTTTTTTGAACACCCTCCCTTGTGGGGTGTTCCCTCGACCACCTCTCTTTCCCCCTCTCCTTGGGAGTCATCCAGGCAGCTTACTGCTGCCGTCCCTGGTGTCTGAGCTGCCTGCCCCAAAGAGAGGTGCCTCCCAGAGGCACCATTTGCTTGCAGAGCTTACAGCCAGAGCTGCTGCAATAAACAGCTGTGTAAGTCTTTGGGATGCAGAGATGCAAGAGGGCATCAGAGGAAGAGGGAAAGAAAGAGGGACAGAGGCCAGTGCTGCCTGCAGCACCCCTGACCATCATTCAAGGCACAATGGTTGAAAACCACTGCTATACACTGTTAAGGAAAAAGGAGGAGAGTTGATGGTCTTTTTAGTCCAATTTAGGGAACCTCCCAATAACACTATGAAGCTTAGCAGCTATTGCCAGCATCCTGGGTTGTTCTGAGCCCAGTGACAATGGTAGAGGTGGGGCAAAAGGTAAAGCAGCAGTACCAAGGTTTCATGATCCACAGCTTGGTAAACAAAGGTGGGAAAGAGACTCCTCCCTTTCCCTACTGAAACACATGAATAAGATTGATGCTCTGGTGCTTTTGAAGGTTAGCAGCTATCTTTTTTTTAAAAAAAAAATCCCTTCCATAAACACCTATATAATTTATCATGAACGTAAAGCGGAGATTCCCTGCTGTCAGGAAGAGGAGAAGAAGAAGTTTCCAAACCTAACACTTTCACTTGTTTTTCACATTATGCAAATCCTTCTCAATACGTAGCTGAGAATTCAAGCTAGTCAAAGGCACTTCAAAGGGACTTAGACTGAAAAGACTGAAGCTCCACTAAACATGGAAGACAGTACTTCAGACCGGGAGAATGCTAAGGCAAACCAGTCCTCTGGTAAGTCTAAGGTGACTCCATTGTTTAATGAAAGCTAGGTGAAGAAAGAAACCAACAACTAACGGGTAGAATCATAGAAGAGTGAAGGGTAAATGAATAGCTTTCAGCAGCTAAAAGCCATGATCCAGTAGGTTATGCATATAGCCTTTTGGGCTGGCCACTTTATGACCAAAAAAACCCACTGCAAGGCACATGGTGGATTTGTTCAGAGGTAAGATTCTACCAGATGACCCAGCTGCTTCACACATGTCCACTTTGATTTTAACCAGGCACTAGGCAGAACATTGAAGTCCTTGTATCTATCAAATTTGTCTTCACTTAAACCAAGGATAAGGTTTCCTTGGAAGTGGGTAAAGTTCCTAAAATGCAGAAAATTTCCTAGGAAGGTGTTAATCACATCTAAAGAGCAGTACCTAACCTAGGGTATGTTTTCATCAGGACACACAAGCTCACCTGTAGATGTACAGGTGAGCCTTAAGATGGAGACCTCAGCTTCAAGATCCTATCATTTTGTTTCTGCCTGCCTATGCACTAAACAACACAACAGTCACACCAAGAAGATGTAATGTTTCAAGGGAATTACCATATACAGTATATTGTTTCTTGGCTGTTCCTATACTGATCTTGACACTAAAAGAAATTTCATAGTGTGCACCATTTTGTACCTTTTTTAGTACAGAGAGAACCTTTAAGTCATTCAATTCATGGAAGACATACCAGAATGCAATCTCAAGATTATGAAGTTATTTTCATAAAAATGATTTGCACTTCTGTAACAAAAATGGGACACAGTTCAATACTTAGTGTATTAACTGCTATTAATATGAGGAACACTGTCACTGATAAAAACAGCAGGACAACATTTTTTGAGTTGTGAAACTGATGCCAAATGTTGTTTTACAGTGGTAAAACTAAGTCATGCCTGCAAAGGGTCAGTCTAAATATTAAAAATTAGCCATGAAGCCTCTAAGAGAAACATCACTAGCCTTCTGGCCTTATTTCAGCTATACATTACATAATGCATAAGATAGCACTGGCAAATCCAATGGAACAATTTCCTGTCTAGAAAAGTGTGAGAAAATAGAAGTTTTGGGTTCCTTCTTATTTCTTTTCTCCTCTTGCAACCTTCCTTGCATATACAGTATACATTTCCAAACAGAAATGAACAGACCATCTTTTCCAGCTAATGCCTTTGAGCTGTCCTTCCACAGACATTTTCTAATAAAGGGAATACTACACCTCTTCCCTACTCTTCAGAAGCCAAATAGTAGTCAAAAAGAGAAGTTTGAATATATCTAATCATTCAAGGTCAGCACTGCAAAAATTCCACTTGGCCCTTCTTACCATGTCAGATTCAAAAATCCTCCCCCCAAGATTTTCATCACCCACTAATTCTTCCATTTCAGATCAAAACAGGAGGAAGTACAATTAAAATCTACACTGGAGTGACTTACAACCTGATCCTCAAACATCTCTAGGACTGTGATCTAGAACACTTAGGCTACAACACTTGCTTAGATTGTTCATCATTGTAACTCTCCTCCAAAGACTTACAATGTAATTTAAAAAGGAAAACCAACCACTGAGTTTATTTCTCTGCCATGCAAAGCCAATTATCAGATAAAGCCCTTTGCCATGACATCCAGCTTCTGCTGCTTTTTATAAGTCTTCTCATACTCTCCCCAAATGCTAGTTAACATTTTACTTAGAAAGCAGTTGAAATACAGCAGAAATATATGAAAAACCAACAACATTGTGTGCCCATAACAAATACACATCTAATCTAAAGTATCAAATGGAGTGGAAAAAATGGAATGTTTTAGAATCAGAGAATATAACAAAGCAGCTATTAGGCTGTTCAGATGTACATCAAGGTATTCAGGCTGTGTTTTGCGCATATATATATATATATATATATATATATATATATATATATATATATCAGTCATTCAAAAGGGCAGTGTCACCAAACTTCACTTAGGAGACACGAGCACATGAAATTCAAGTATTTTCTGTAGACTATGGACAATGGAAGGGCACTTCTGAGACAAAACACAAGTTTGCCACTGTGCTTTTCTTCATTTTAAATCTGTCATCTGCAATCTCGCACCAATCTGTTACTAAATTTTAAATATTAGTCATATGTACTTTTCATTATCACCAGGTTTAACTGCAGATATTTTCTTGTATAATAGAAGATATAATGTCTCCATAAAATTGGTTCTGTGTCTAAGTTAGTGCTTTTGTTCATGGACCTTCAGCTCACGACTCAACAGAACTGGCATAACTTGAGCAGTTATTGTTCAAGTTCCCTAGTCAGGACTGCCAATGTATCTCAACTCTGACCTTTAGATACTCAGCCCTTCTGGTTCAAAGCATCCCTTTGAAGGAGAATGGAAAGAGAGCTTCATTGTGCGATTCTGAGCTTGCATGAAACAATCAACATTTTCCACTCTGCGCCTAGACATGATCTGAATTCAGTTTTTCAGAAATCAAGAGTTAGTGCAGTAACCAGCCATGTTATACATACAATCAATCCAAACCAGTCTGATTTCAAAATCAGAACGTCATTCTTAATCAAATACTGAATAGGCCCAATAACTCTAGGCTTTTCTTCCTAACTTCAAGCATGACCAACTCCCCAAAGGGAAAAGGAACCCTCGAGTTATTAGAATTGTCACTTCACAGTGAGTAATCAAACTGAGTAACAAACAACTAGAGATAACATCCAGCTGTTGAACACTTTCAGCATGCTAATGCAAGGAGGTGGTGGCAGTGGAAAATGCCAAACATGGTACACCTTCCTCTTTTCCCTCCTCAAGCATGTCCATCTGTTCAAATCTGTGTTAAAGGATCTTCAGGAAGCCAGTAACAAAAAAGAAAAAGCTGTTATTCACGTTGCAGCTTTTGCAGTATTCACTATGTTGTATTCATTCATTAGCTGCTCATAAGGCACAGATATCTCTAAATCATTATTGGTAAATGTAGATTCATCAGAGGATGAAAATGTCACCAGTTTTTTGGGAGACTCGGGTTCCTCTGCAAGATTGTCATCCATAGACGACTTTGAAGTTTCTTCATCATCTGAAATATCCTCTTCATCCTCATCTTCATTTACAAATGTTATATTGGCATTTTCAAAGATCAGGGGTCGATAGTCCCTGGAGTCCCATGCTTCCCCTTCTTCCTCACTGATCCGATCCAGTTGATTTACAAACCCACTGCCCTCAATTGCGCTATCCCCAATTCGCCTATCAGTTAGATGCCTCATAACATGAAAGTTTTGGAGTCCCAGAGAAACTTCATCATAGTCAAATAACTTGCTCCTTGTGTACATCACTTTGACATCTTGGCTAGAATGTTGCAAGGCTGGCTTCATTGGCTCTCCATTTAGGATTTTGTCATTGCTTGTTTTCAGACCCTTCTTTCCAATCTGCTTGATGAGATCATTGTAAGTCTCTTGCTTCTTGGAAAGGAAGCTGAAAATGTTCACATCTTTTGGGTTAGACATCTGAAGAGCTTTTTTTGTAGGAGGGTGGGTCTCAAAGGACTCCTTCCTTTTTTTCCTTCGTTTCTTGATTGCTTTGTGGACCTCAACAAACATGCTGACCTTCCAGTTAACAAAGAGAGAAAGCCATGCTAAGCCTAGGTAGATCCACAGCTCCACAAAGTATCTGTAGAGTGAATGGTAGGTCATATTTGGATTCACACCTGAAAGGAAAAAAACAGAGAACAAAATTATAGCACCATACATACATACATGCCTTAGCATTAGCTTGACATTTTCATGTTTCACAAGAAACACAGGCAAGTTGTGCTTGCAATCCATTAAAAATGAGATTTTTAAAAAATGTGAACAACTAATTGTATGGTCTAATTGTAGTACCTCTCATAACTTAAAATAGTCATATGGTACTTTGGGATCAGGGTCAGCCTTTGTGCCTGAGATCAATTACCAAACCTCAACAGTCTGTTCTGCAAACTTTGAGTGTCCGTAATTAAAAAGACTTGTCACATAATATTTAAATTCCAATAACTGCACAAATACGCTGACAGATGTTTCCATAGTTTGACTACTACAAATACACAGATAATATACTGGTAGTAGATGAATCGTTCATCTAGAGCTTCACAGCAAGTTTAGAAGTAAGAAGTGCAAAGACCTAGTTAAGAGTGGTAGACTTGTAATCTGGTGAACCGGGTTTGCGTCCCTGCTCCTCCACATGTAGCTGCTGGGTGACCTTGGGCTAGTCACAATTTGAAGTCTCTCAGCCCCACTCACCCCACAGAGTGTTTGTTGTGGGAGAGAAAGGGAAAGGAGAATGTTAGCCACTTTGAGACTCCTTCGGGTAGTGATAAAGTGGGATATCAAATCCAAACTCTTCTAAAAAGTTGGGGGTGTCTGCCCAATCACATTATTGTAAGATGGAGCAAGTGAACAGCAAATCTTATTAGCCATTCATGGTTTCTCCAAGGCAACATTTCATCCATTTTTACCCTTCTTTCCTTGTAGCAATGCTTGCATTGAACAAAGATAAATTGTCATGAAGACCTGTCCTGCCTAAACATGCCTGTTTAAAACAAAAGGTCCCTTTAGCTTTCGTTTCTTCTTCGTTTCTAATTTCCTGCCTCCTTTGAATCTACAACTGGAGCCTTCTTTGTACAGGATCTTGTTTATCAATGAATACCTAGGCAATCTCCTCATCATGTAACACATTGGCTGCCCAGTTTCTAGCCCTAATAGGTGTTAATGGTGCTTTTCTTTCAGACCTACTGGTTGGCTATCTTGTCACTCAGAAAGCTTCTGGGCACAGTCTCTAAATTTTTCTTCTTAACAAAAGTATCTATAAAATGGTTTTGGGGATTTGGCATGCATTTGTGACCACTCATTTGTACCTGCCCCTTATGTCTAACTACTTGCCCTCAAGCTACTGAGTGGGCACATTGGGAAGAAAGAGGGGATGGGTGGACTTTTACGCCCAGCGTGACTGAAGTGGGTCTTTATTTTCCAAATTATACACCTAAAGAAAGTGGGGAGTCCTTGCATCTCACTAGCGTAGTGGAAGGGTGGTGGTAGCGTTTCCAAAGGGTTAGTGCTGTGGTTAGTGTTTTACTCTCCCCAATCAGGGTGAAGTTCTTCCTCACACCAGTATTATTTATTTTATTTGTTCAGTTCACAAAGCAGCTGGTTTGCAAAATGTCAGTCAAATCCCAAAATACAGCCAACAAAATACTTACAAGAGCAATCCATTAAAGCAAACATTACAACAGAACCTACTATGGCACCATAACCATACAGAGCAGCAATCCTTCAAGTAATACTGAGCCTCACACAGTAACATAATGCCAAACACGAGGCTGAACCTATGCTTCTTTACATGGGGTGGGATCCCAGTAATGTAAGAGCTGCCAGTGCCTCAAGGGGGAAAAGATCCCGCATTCAGACAAAGGCGGCCCTCAGTGTGTCACCACACAATGAGATACGCTTGCTTGTGGGATTAAAAAAGACAGACTGCAACTGCTGTTCTCAGTTTAATAATTTGCCCTTCCAATGCTTACATGTAATCTGATGGTTTATGTCAGTTGTGCATGCACCAAGAACCACCCACATGACAGCCCATGTGATTTTTCTTATTTGCAGAACTGGCAATGCCAATGCCAATAAAATGTGGAGATGAGTCACTTATACAGTGGTACCTCGGTTTATGAACACAATTGGTTCCGGAAGTCTGTTCATAAACTGAAGCGTTCATAAACTGAAGTGAACTTTCCCATTGAAAGTAATGGAAAGTGGATTAATCTGTTCCAGACAGTCCGCGGAGTACTTAAACTGAAGCGTTCATAAACTGAAGCGAACTTTCCCATTGAAAGTAATGGAAAGTGGATTAATCCGTTCCAGACGGGTCCGCGGAGTACTTAAACTGAAGTGTTCATAAACTGAAGCATGGGTGTAATTGGTTCCGGAAGTCTGTTCATAAACTGAAGCGTTCATAAACTGAAGTGAACTTTCCCATTGAAAGCAATGGAAAATGAATTAATCCGTTCCAGGTGGGTCCGCGGCGTTCATAAACCGAAAATTCATAAACCGAGGTTCCACTGTATAGGTAAACACTCTTGTAACTCCACCCACTGACTTTGCAGTTGGCGGTTGTGTTAATAAGTGCTGCAAACTTGCAAAGTATTAATGCTATTAGCTGCCAAGGTGACATGAACTGTTACTGACCAGCAACGTAGTCTCCAAATCCTATGGTGGTAATAGTGATGAATGAGAAGTAGAGACCTTCAATATAATCCCAGCCTTCAGTCACCATAAAGACAAAGGGAGGAAGAACCAGGTGGATCAGGACTCCCCAGAGGATGAAGATAGCAGTGCATGTAATTTGTGCTTTTCTCTGCAATAAATGAAGGGGGGGGGGATAAAGATGAATCATTTTGTTCTCTTCTTGTGCATTTTGCATTAATGAAACAAAACCACAACAACCGTCTATCCTGTGGCAAGAATGTAGCAACTGCAGCTAAACTGAAGGAAGTAGATATAGGAAGTAAACAAGTAAAATGCAGGTTCATTTGATTTTCTGGTTATTTCTGGACATGTTTTTTCTTTCTGTTTTCCTGCTGGTAAATAAAACAAGAAGTATCTTGGCATAAAATCATCACACCATGGATTTTCCCATAGCATTTTTGCTTTGTGAAGCATTTGTGTGGATCCTGCCCCACAGTTTAACAGTTAAATCACAGAAACCTCTTAGTAACTACCATTCTCTCTCAAGTTTCTAACTTGTAGATTTTTTGAAATGGAGGTTCTTTTACATAAATACCTCAGCAGAGCAAAATAATAATAATAATACATGGCAAATACATAGTGCAAAACCTGTGTTGCAATAAAGCTATATGACACAATGTGATGAAGTTTAAACCAATAGCAAGTTCTTTCTAGCCAATGAAGATTCACCCAGCACCCAAGAAAGAGGGAAACAAACAAACCAAAAGAAACCCCATCTAGCAGAAAGAGCGGATTGCTCAATCCTACGAGAACATAATGTATTTCTTCAGCTTGATAAGCCTCAGCCCCTCAAAACAGGGAATTTAGAGGGAAACAGAAGAGTACAGAAATACTGTGACAAAGGGGAAGGAAATATCATTTTAACAGATCTGGACAGGGTTCCAACCTTTTACATTCTGAAGCATATGCCACTCATTCAGATTCTTTGCTAAGCAACAGCAGGAAGCCAGTGACAGTTCTGGTTCTGCACTCTTTTTTATTTAGAATTTACGTGAAGAATCTGGGCAATGTATTCTAGCTCCATATCTGAGCAATGTATTCTAGCTGCAATGTATGGACAGTCTTAGGACTATAGGATGGACCAAGAAAGTAGGGAACAGAGGAAAGAGGGGAAGTTCGGGCAGAATGGAAGGCTGGTAATAGCTACCAAGGGGGGAAATTCACAATCATCTAAAATTGTTTCTGATATGTTGATATGTGAATCATGGGTAATTTTCATATACATATCCTTTGCATTTTTTGTGTAGCTCATGCATAGGAATTTGCACTAAAATTTCAAACTGCTTAGCTGCCTTGGTTTTAACTGCCCAGTACCAATTTATACTGCAAGCTGTTCAGGCGTGCATCAATATTGTTATCGGTAAGGAAAGGTGATCAATTGCATCTGAGCTGCTTCTAAATAAAGGAAATGTTTTCTGCATCATCTGTCTCATAGATTGATTTTAAAGGTCTTCAGAGTTCCATGCATCCTGTGCCGGCAATAAGATAATCAGAAATTCATTTCGTACCAGGCTTACTCCTCTCTTTGTCAGGAACTGGCCCAGCCTCTTGGCACGTCCTCCAAAAAACTTTCCCAAAGCACTGATCCATGTTAAGCAGAGAGGAACACCAAAGAGTCCATAAAATATACAGAAAAGTCGTCCAGCTACAGTCTTCGGAGCAACATTTCCATATCCTGAAAAAGAACATTGTATTAAAAAGTTACCAATGCCATTTTCAAGCACCAAACAATAATAATTTATTATCTGTGAAAGTTTTTGAGCTTCTTCACACATGACAGTTTTGGGTCCGACGTCCTGCAAGATTTTTACTTGCCTCTACTGTGTAACATATGATCATTTAGTAAGTAGCATGTCAGTATTATCATAGCCTTCATATACGTATCAGACACACATGGGCACTCACTGCAAACAGTAATAGGATATGAACTGGGAGTGCCTGGCGTGCTATGGTCCATGGGGTCACGAAGAGTCGGACACGACTAAACGACTAAACAACAACAACAACAACAAAATATTCTGAATTACACATTGCATCCACAGAAGCTGGCTTCAGAATTCCGAGTCCTAAGATTCTATGCTTTCCACTTTAAAACGAGTGAAGTTTTCAGCCCTTAATAAAGACATTTGAAAATGAGTGGATAGACAGTGAAATTTCAGAAGCCAGTCAGTAACTATGGAGCTGAATACTGAACAAGACATTGTATTTGCCAGGCTGTCATCTCATGATGATTGATCTGCAATGCTGGTGGAGGAACCACTGACTTAGCTGCTGCTCTGTGAAAACAGCTCTGTTCTGTGCTGTTCTACATTGTTAGGAAGATGGGATCAGAAGATATTCTGTTTAAGGATTCAGACAGGTTATATATGCCATGAAAACTGACCCCAAGCTTTATTAAATACTATATGGCATATACCAAATTGCTCAGTCCCGTGCCACTGAAAGAGAGAGAGACAAAAACAACTCTCTTCTGCTTTCAGTCCTCATGGCTTTACCACCTCTTGTGGTAAGTCAACAAGAATATTCAAGTTTAAGCCAGTTTTTGCTTTCTTGAACTGTTTGTACAAAGTTTTTCTGGGCAGGGGGAGGAGGAAAGAATGTCAAGCTTCCTTCAAATTATTTTTAATAATTGTAACAAGTAGAACATAGTGCTTTATTTGGTTATGCAATAAGGTTTCTACCTCCCCATGCCTACCTACTCTGGTCAGTATGTTTTCTAACACTATGCATGTTCTTTCTCAAGACAAACAGACTGTGGCTCTGATGTTTTCCTACATCTTACAAGATTTTTTTTAACAACATGAAAAATTTTGCAAAACAAAAAGCAGCATAAATAAACCCTTTAACACTGTTTTCTCTCCTTCTCTCTCTAGGTTGGGAATGAGGCACAAATAATAAATAAAGCTTCCATTGATGCAGCCTAGAATAGCATTAGCTTCTTCTTTTTTGCTGCTGCATCACACTGTTGACTCATGTTAAGCTTGTGGTCTACTAAGACCACAAGGTCCTTTTCACATGTACTGCTGGCAATCCACGTGTCCCCCATCTTATATTTCTGCAGCTGGTTATTCCTGCCTAAGGGAAGAACCTGACATTTGTCCCTACTGAAATTCATTTTGTTAGTTCAGTTCTCCAATCGGTTAAGGTCCTCTTGAATGCTTATTCTGTCTTCTGCACCATTAGTTACCCCTCCCAGTTTGCTGTCATCTGCAAATATGATGAGCATCCCTTCAATTCCTTCATCCAAGTCATTTATAAAGATATTGAACACCAATGGGGTCAGAACAGAACCTTCAGGCACCCAAATTGTCTATTTTTTCCAGGATGATGTGGAACCATTAGTGAGCACTCTCTGGGTTTGGTCAGTCAACCAGCTACAAATCCACCTAACAGCTACCTCATTCAACCCACATTTTATCACCTTCTTTGCAACAATGTCATGGGGACTTACGCATTATTTGCTCAACAGAGCTTTAAGAAGGAGAATATTCAGAAAGCAATAGCAAGCCGAATACTCACCAATGGTTGTAATCACAGTAGCAGCAAAGATGACAGCATTAGGCCAGTTCCAGTAGTTGAAGGTGTCATTGCCATCAATAGAAACCCCTTGTCCAGCAGCTTCTGATACCACCTATAGAAAAAAAAAACGACAGTGGTCACTCAAAATGCACCCAGAAAGTTAAACAAGGAAAGTCATTCTTTCATTGCAAAAGTATTTTTGTCATTACGAAAATAAAATGCAGTCATGGAAATGTATTTTACCCCATCCACAAATGTTCAATTTTTTTTAGAGTGAACGTATCAGTGATAATTTTAAGATTGGCAAGAAAATCTAGTACCTCCCAGCTTATAATATTTTTCAAAACCCTATTGTATTTAATAGCTGTAGATTTTGGAAGTAATTGGAATTAAAATAGTAACTATTCAAAGCTGTAGAGCTATCTTTGGTATTAGATTCTGCAGTCATAAAAACACTTGGGATAGTCTATAGTCCAGTTTTCAAATGCAGTAAGTGATTAAACTGAGTTTGAGAATGATTTCTTGGTGTTGCTCTAAAGAACAAGCAATGTTGTTTTGGGTCTTATGAAGGCCAGAGCGTAAGCATGGTGAATGGAGTCTTTTGGCAAAGCTGTCCAAATGAAAACAGTACAAGCACAGTGGAGTGCTTGCACACTTGCTGTGCTCAGGCAAGCCTCCATGAAACTAGGCTTTTCAGTTTATTTTTCTTTGCCTCATTTCCTAAATGAATTTCATGCTATCAGGGCTAACTGAGAAAGGGAATTGAGTGCAAAGAAACTTTCAGACTTGCTGTCCCAATTTGAACACTAAATATTTATTTTGGGCGTTTTGTGGCAAACGAGCCCATTACTGCGACTTAAGCATTTCAGTGTTTTAAACATTTCTCCAAGTACAGCAGTTTTTAACAAGTGTGGCCTCGACTTTCTGTGGGCATTGCTTTGGGACACACTGAACTTCCAACCTTTTTTATTGGTCCATTGTAGGTTGCATATACTAGTATTGATCCCAGCAAGAGATATGCATTAGTTGGAGCCAATGAACCAATAATTTTGTTTTTCTTAAAACAAAACTTTAAAACCAAAACTGCTTAAGAGAATTGAAGAGGAATTTTGCAATCCCTTCAGATTTTCCTTTCAGGGATGAGGGAGAAAGATGTCAGGAGCCTGGGGCTTTAAAGGGATGATTCACGGTAAATATTAAGGTGTGGATTGTATGGCCAACCTCAGCACCTGCATATTCACATAACACCTAGTGTCTCACAGTACAAACTGTCTGTGACATTACTAGGACTCTCACACTTCCCCATAAGTGAAGAAACACCCTTGCTTTTGCTGAATTCCAGAGAAATCACTCTCAACCTACTGATAAAAAGGGCAAAACTGAGTGCACGTATGCTTCAGAAACAACAGTAGCCTTCAGAAATGGTGAATATACTGAACTTCACATGCATGAAATTATGTCAAAACCTGCCCCATGTCATGCATATACCCGACAAATGTAAGTAGCCCAGCAGGTAAGGACCCGATAGCAAAATGAGCACATACGTTGTATTTATAACACAAGAAGATGAAGAAAGATAAGATATAAACAAAGTTAACAAACTGCTGACCCAGCTAAGAGGCTATTTCCACAATCAGTTAAGGCCGCACTCAGAAACATAACTAGTGGAACGCAACCCCAAGGACTATGGTCTAATGAGGCAAGCCATTTGTGGCAAGACTTTGGCGATTTTCACTATGTGGTCTCTAAAATGCAAGAACAAATGTGGTTTGCATGGGCATGATTTAAGTTATTGGGAAAACATGCAGCACTGCTGCACAGCGCAGGCTCCACCCAACTGAGTGGACTGATTGAACTGCCCAGAGCCCTTTTAGGAAGAGGTCTAGCAATTCCATTATCTCTCCCAGTTACTCCTCTCTTAAGGCCAAGTGATATTTCATTACCTCAGACTCCCACAGCAAAATCAAAGAATCTGATTGCCTTATGCTGTTAGGCCATCCTGGATGTCATGATAAACCATGATTTATTGTTACATAATAAACTGTGGTCTCATCCACTACCCCTTTCCTCTGACAGGGTTGCAAAGGGGAGATTGGAAGCTTTCACTTCCATTTTTGTGTAACATCCAAACCCTTAATCGTGGCTAATCTTAACTATGGTTTGTTTTTTAAAAAATACAAGACAGCTTCTTAACCATGGCTTAAATTTGGCTTGTTGCACAGAAAACCAGAGTTAAGATTAAGCACAGTTTGTTGGGCTGGGCAAAACAAGCAGCTGTGCTTAATAATCATAATAAAAAACAGAAGTGAAATATTCATATGACTGTGCCAGAGGGAGGGGGTAGCAAACATAAGGGTCAATGTGGCTCAATTCTGCCGTGTAAAACGATGGTTTATGACAATGTCTGAAACAGCTCAATATGCTAAATCTTATGCAGATAACTTCATTAACCACAATCTCTGTTCAATTCTGCATTTCAATCTATACCCTTGTCTGCAATTCAAAGAGTCAGTGAAGCAACACATGCGTAATCGTTTCTTCTTCCTCTCGCATACAGATGACTACACTGGGAAGTTTCTATCTTACAACAGGCCACTCGAAACAACTAGGCTCACAGAATTTTGGATATGCTGCTGTTAATCTGAGGCACCTTCTCCCCTCCCTCAAAATTACTTAGATTTATGACAGCATTAACAGGTGACGGTTATTACAACTTTCTTCCAAACTGGCTTTCTTCCATTCCTCATATATGAAATAGCAGACACAATCTTCAAGTGCTTGCGTTTCAGGATAAAGAGGTGGGAGGTATAAATCAGCAGATGGAGAGGAAGAGCATATCAACGCAGTTCATATCCTGAGAAGCTACAGGGCCAACTCTTCTCATTGCTGTGTCAACATTTCACAAGTTCGCGCTCACAGCTGTTCTTCTGCCAAAGCTGCACCTCCCTCTTGTCCCCATTGGCATGCTTTTACCTATGAGGAGCTACGGCCTTGCTTGACACAGCTTTCTTTCTTTTCCTCATGTCTTTTGGCTTTAATAAATCTCAACATGGAACTGAAGCAATATGGAGTTCATTTCAAAATACACAAGCCATAAAAATTGAGGACACTTCTGGAAGCTGAAGTGGTGTGACACAGAGCAGGCATTGTCCTGTTTGTTTGTTTTTGTTGAGAGGGCTTAGTTATTATCAGAGTATCTAGAGTTTTATCCTAAAGGCATTCAATTTTTATTTAGAAATGGAAACTCACAAGTCTTGTTTCTGTTTTTTGGTGTGGTTTTTTGCATGCGTCAGCCATGCACGTGTGTAGGATTTTTCTTAAATAATTGGAAACCTGCTTTTATTTCATAAATTCTTCTGATTCTCTTCAGCATAATTCAGTACATGGGGCATATTTTGTGCCAACTCCTATTGTGGTGGTGGTGGTGGTTGTCATCCATTGGTCTCAAGAGACAATAGAGTGTGCCTCCAGGGAAGAAGACAAACCACTGTGTTAGCAGCACTGACATGAACTCCCCGAGAGCAATAGGTTTGGTGTCAGCTTGGCTGCAGGAGTTGCTGGAATAAAGGTGTACGAGGTGCCGTCCAAGCGTCTTACGGTAGGGACTCCACTCTGGACTAAGTGTAGTCTCCTTAGCATTTTCTTCTCCCAAAGATATTTCTCAAGGCAACAGAGGTTTAGGACCAGAGTTTTCCTTCTCATAGATGATGAGCCACATCTGCTCCAGCCTTTAAGTAATTAGGTACTAGAGGGACATGAAGCAAAACTGCTATGCTTACCAGCATATAGCTAGAAGCCATACACACAACTCACGTTTAAAGGCACATGGTAACCTACCCACAAAGCTAAATCACATGGCTCCTGCAATTCGAGTCCCTCAAACTTTAAAATTGCTGTTAACCCCTGTTTCCTTAAAGGCTTAGGGTGGATAAGTTTTAAAGAAATAAATTATAGTTCTAAGAGCACAGAACCAACAGGGATCTCTTCCAAAATTACAATCTCACCTCAGCTATGTTAATTGTTGCTTACAATGCCTTAGGATACATGTACAACCTTGAAGCAGACACGACTTAAACAATTGAGATTAAAAATAAAGAAATCACGAGGCCGGAAAGAAGTGAATATTGTTGCATGGTATAAAAAGAAAGTAACAACTCTGAGCTGAAGACATTCCACAACACACTGAAGTACCTAGTTGGGTCATTCAAACAATTTAACTAGCAAGCGTTGTGTTTCCAAGCGTTGTGCTTGGAAATCAAACAAAGGGTCTGCTGGTTTCTCTTTAAGGTTTCCAGACTCAAAAGAGAGCAGGGCAATTAAAGGCACAGAAGTCCTGTCCTCTATTGAGTCTGGCAACCCTATGTGCTTCAGATTTTCTTAAATTTGCCTGTGAAAGGTTGCTTTAAAAGTTTCAGCATAAAGAACCGAAAGGGGGTGGAGAAAGGCAGAGCTGAAGCACCAACATGTGAATACCGGTAATAGAAGCACTGCCCAGTTTTTCAGCAGCTCCTGAGGCTTCAAAGAGATGCTTCCAGATTCCTCAGCTTCTCTTCAATCATAAAGGCACGTCTGAAAAATTTCGACACTGCGAAGGAATCACCTGATTCCCCGACAAAATGGCAGCTCCCAAGTCCAGCTAAAGCCTTATAAAACAGCTTGGTGTTTTTTTTTTACAACTGCACAATATTATCAGAAGGTATACTAGCACAGTCACAATTCTTATCTGTTCAGATAAAGCAGAAGATTATGGTCATATAAAACTTGTTTTGCTGCAATAGGTTTCATCAGATGATGCTTATACTTATACACCTTGGCACAAGGCTGTTTACAAGTCAACACAAGTAGAAATAGCACAGGCACTGATAAAATTAAGCACTAGCCAATTAGGGACCAGACATTCAGTGTGATGATGGCTAAAAGTAGCTGAGTTAGATAAATGGCAATGATTTCTGGTCAATGCTAACTAACCAGGAATGCATTGCCTCTCTAGTGCCACAAAAGGTTTGTTCTGCAGTTGCAAGAAATCTATCCTTTAATATGGAAGCACCCAACACTTGGAACTCCCTGCCCATTAATATGAGGCAGGAACTTTTACTGCATTTTTTGGCATCTGCTAAAAATGTTTTTGTTTCAGCAAGCCTACCCAGGAATGCAATTTTTGCATGTGATTTCAGTAAGTATAGTTGTTTATATAAAAAAGAAAATAACACCAGTAATTTTTAAAGTGTAAAATGCCACTTGTTTTTAATGTTTGCTTTTTTTATATGTCTCTTTTTATATGTCGTTATCCATGTTATATGTAGTGTATTTGTCCTATGTGACCCTATTGTGCTATTATTTTCCTTATTTGATGAAACACTCAAATTTTAGAAATGAGAATCTGCATTTAATGCCTGCTTCCAAGCCCCTTATGTAATTTCTTTCAGGGTAGGGGAACGTCTGTGGATCTGTTATCTAATCACAGGAACACACAAAATACCAACGATTTAGCCAATCACAACAAAACAGCCCAGGAGCATGGGGTTTGAATTTATAATCGGATGAAACTTCATATCACTGTTCCTCTTTCAGCAGTTTTTTTAATTTTAACAGAAGCCAGCAGCAACAGAGCAAAATAGTAGGAGACAATAAGCCCTCCAGCCGCTCTCCCTGCAGCCCTACCTTTGATTTAATCACTTGCCCTTTGGAGAGAAGGAGGAGAGATCAAGGCAACAAACAAGAAAGAAGACCCAGAAATTGGATAAAACATAATCACATGGGTCTACATAAAAACAGCAACACAGACCAGCACTGACTCAGTACTGAGACAGAAACTTCTTCGCACACAAGAAAGGGGATTCTCCTCTTCTTTCTGTTTGGAACCATTTTGACGATAGAGAAAGGGTGGGAAGAGACCGAAGCAAAGAACTTTGGTGCGGAGCAAAAACAAAGCTGCAAAAAGGGGGCAAAAGACCAGATCACATGCAACGAGGAAGATAAGCTGCACCACTTCTCTTAACCGTCGCTTAAGGTGTCAACTCCTTTCCAAGCATTGAATAGGCCAGATGTGTATGTGCAAATGTGTGTGTAACAAATACATTCCTAGGAATTAGGACTTCCTCAGAGTGTATCCAAATCATGAACACTCAGGCCTTTGGTTACTGCCCATCCCAATTTCCCATCTCAGACATAAATGGTAATGTTATGAATGTTCACTTGGCCTCTGCCTCCCCAGCTGCTTGAAACCTACTGGCACATGACCAGGGTCAGGAGCAAACAGCCAAACAAGCAACTCTTATAAGCAGCCTCAGGCACTTGACACAGCAGTCTCTCAGGGACTCTAGGAAATTGACTTAGGATGGCTGTTATATTACTCTCTGCTTCCCTCTTACTTCCCACCTCATAACATTATTTGAGATTCAGTTTAATACTTGACTTTTCTGGGAATGCTCAGTGACCTTTGGGGGAGAGAGAAAAACAAACAGGTGAATTGCATTGTCTCAAGCTGGCAGGCAACACCCTAGAGGTTTGCAACCTGTGGGGAATTTTACACTTTCATTTAACTGACCTTAATAGAAAAGCAAAATTCGAACGGGTTAGGGGTGAAAGAGTCCAGGATATGAGTCAGCATCAACATTCATGTGCACTTGCATTGAAGGAAGAGTGGCTCATTAATCATATATATATATGCAAAAGCCAGAGATACTCTGAGATGATAAGTAGCTGCATATACCAATTCCCATATCAACAGGGATTCTTTTAACAGGCTCATTACTAGGGGTGGCGAACTTGTGGCCTGCCCAGATGACGCTGGGCTACAGATCCCAGGGCTGGCCCATCCATGAGGTGGACTGAGGCAGCTGGCTTAGGAGGCAGAATCCAAGGGGCGTCACTGCTGGAGAAGTGAGGAGAAGTGGCTTCTGGCGAAATCGTGGGGGGGGGGGTTTACAGGAAATCTCAAAAGATCTTGCTGGAACCCACCACCATGTAATCCTCGGTAAGTGAGGCTGCAGCAGGGGTGGCACTTTCCCATTTTGCCTCAGGCAGCAAAGATGCAATGTTTTGAGAAGCATTTCACGTCTATCTGTTTCAGCCACAAGTGGCTGTTTACTAAACTCAATTTCCCCCAAATCTTGATGATCTCTTCATCATGGCCCATGTCATGGTCGTCTGCAAAGTTTGTATCCTCTTCTTGGCAGAGAAACATATCAATTACGTGTGGAAGTCTACTTCACATTTACTACTGTAGCTAAACTGAACCCCTCACACCCTATAAATCAGTTGTCTGCCATCATCTCTTGAAATGAGATCAATGGGAAGTCTTATATGGTATGAGGACTACTTACTTTGTTTAGAGCAGGCATCCCCAAACTCGGCCCTCCAGGTGTTTTGGGACTACAACTCCCATCATCCCTAGCTGACAGGAAGTGGTATGGGATGATGGGAATTGTAGTCCCAAAACATCTGGAGGGTCGAGTTTGGGGATGCCTGGTTTAGAGATCTAACTGGATCACCAAGTTATAACTCAGTCAACATCCAATCTTATCACCCATCTCCCTGCAAAGGGTTATCATACACTTTACTAGTAATGTTGCCAAAATGACAGGGGCATAAACATCTGAATACATGGGTTGCCTTACTCATGAGAAACATATAAAGAGCAAAATGTTATTTCTAATTGAATCATTGCCCCAGCGTAGCTGATATATTAGGAAGATACAGTGGTACCTCTACTTACGAATTTAATGCGTTCCGAACGCACATTCGTAAGTCAAAAAGAAATTGTAAGTCGAATCCCATAGGAATGCATTGGGAGAAAAAAAATCGTTAGTCTATCTAACCCTATCTAAAAATTCGTAAGTAGAAAAAATCCTATCTAAACCGCATCCAATATGGCGGACGGAGCTCCATTCGTAAGTACAGTAGAAACATTCGTAAGTAGAGTTATTCGTAAGTAGAGGTACCACTGTAGTAACTTACTTCCTTTCAGAAGATTCGTAGCAAGAGCATGAGACTCTTGAGATTAGAACCCCACTCCCTCTTCTGCTTCATTGGCAGAGCGATGTAGTATAAAATTAAATGAGCATAAATTTAGCTAACTCCATCTGAAGACAATTTAAAAGAACTTTGGCTTATTTCTTATAGGGGAACTTGACTGTGAATTAGCCCAAAGGCATAATGGGAGCCAGGTAAATAGAGCAGGAAACTAGGGAAAGTTCACATATTGTCCTGGCAGATCATATCTATATTCATAAAATGCTGACTTCCAAACAGTAGTTACATACAGCATGACCCTTAGAAACGGAGCATACAAACATAATGTAAGAAGGGCCCTGCTGGATCTAGTCCCCCATTCTGTGCTCACAGTGGCCAATCAGATGCCTATGCAAGCAGCTGTGACTTGGTCATCATGGCTAGCAGCTACTCATGGACAGACAAATTTAACCTGGAAAACACTATATATTCCTTACACTGTTTGTGACCCTCTCTAGCACCCAGATATTCATTGCAAACATTGAAACATAGTTGTGAAAATTGTTCACCTCCCCTCACAGGAGTGGATTCAGATTTTACTGCTGCAAGTGGCACCACTCCCCCCCCCCCAAACCCGGACATCTAGTTCTGAAATGCATGAGAAAACAGGGCCATCACATGAAGTGGACCTGCATTAGGAGGTGCATGTTGACTCCCACCCTATACACTATTGTAGTTTCTGAAGACTAAGCTATCTATGAGATATGTAAGAATTGGTGCCAGTTTTGCTGCTCCACCCAAGCAAGAGAGAAGCAGGGGGGGGGGAAGCGGGGAGTGTTCAAAGTACAGACGTTAATACTATTTGCACTATTTGATAGCTGTTTAAATTTGCTAAGGCCTTTATTCAGGTTTTCATCTGTTATTGCCTATTGTGAAGAACTGATTGTTGCTAGCAGATACTGTTTAATCATTTCAGCAGCTGTTTTGACTTGCAGTTATCTTTCAAAGGAATGGAATCAAAGTTCAAAGTGCTGTTGCAATTTTTCCACTGAAACGCGAACTTTTCTCAGCTGTACAGGTGCAGCTGGATAACTTTATGCACCACATAAAGTGCATAAACTTTATGCACTCACCACCTGGTGAGTCAGGCCATAATCAAATTAAAATTTTGGCTATGATCCCCCTCTTATCAGCTGGCCTATGTGCTGCACACGTTTTTTATAGAACCAAAGTGAGTAACATCACTGTAGAGAAAAGTGAAGTTAAAACATTCAACACAAAATTTAAGGTTGCAATCCTAACGATGCTTATTTGCGAATACATTTGGTTGGAATCCATAGGGCCTACATTGGAGTAAATATAGCTAGATTTGGGCTACCTGTTAAACCTATCAACCGATTAATAAGCAAGTGGATAATAAAATCTACATCTCAGCAACACAAATATATGTAACAACTCCTGCTGGATCAGAGTGTATGTAGTCCAACATCTTTGATTCAACTTTGGGCTGTCTGATTCTTCTGGGAAGTCTACAGCTGGCTATGAAGACAAAAGGCCTCCCCTGCTGTTCCTCCCCAATAATGGCTTTTTAATGCAAAAAGCGCCAAGAAACTAAATCATACTTTGAGAGAACAGCTTTGCTCTTTCAGATCATTTTTGTAGCATTTATATAACAGTACTACTGAGTGTTTGCATATTTTGGGGCTTCAAGGCATGATGTCTCATTTATTGCTGTTCCTCTGTTATTTACTGTGCCAGCAACCTAGACTTCCATCTGAACAAACCTCTGTTTCTTACCTAACAAAGCGCCCAGAGCTTGTGGCAAAGTCTGAAATCTAAAGCATGCATTTTACTTCTGATTGCTGCGGGAGAGGGAGGGAGGAGATGCCATCCAAGATTTTGTTGTTTTATCATCTACCAGCTGATTTGCCAGAGATTTAGAATTTCTCCATTTTTTAAAAAGGAAATGGGAGAGGGAGGGGAGTTATGTTTCATAGTAGCTATACTCTGCTTCATCACCAGCCTTTGTAATTATATCTATCTATATCTCTATCTCCTAACGACAGCTCTGTTACAAGCACTATTTATTAATCAAAGGGTGAGCAACAACTTCAGTGCAATAATTTTTTTTTTAAATGTAAAAACTAAAACATATGTATCATCTCACACCACTACTTCAGTGAGACTCACCAGAAGCCCACAAAACCAGAGCAGTTTCCATTGCACTGAATGCTGGAATCACTCAGGCTCCAGTGAAAGGAATAAAGCATGATCTGAGATACGAGGCATAACTAAACTAAAATGAACAAGGCAAATGTTTCTGTTCCACTTGGAATGGTTTTATGGGTTTTAGAATTGTAATTGTTTCTATTATTGTATACCATGGTGAAAGAGTGGGTAAAAAATATCTAATAAACAAACAAATAAACCAGGTTTTAGAATATGCATGTAAAGTGAAGATTGTAACAATTAAGCTTAAAGGAAACCTGGATCTTAAAGGATCTGCAGCAATTGGTTTTCCTTTGAACAAGTCTGAACTTTGCACTGTTAAGCTGGGGGCAGAATCGGAGCAATTAATGTTGGCACTCAACATAAATAGCTGTTTAAAACAAGCTAAAACCATGCTGCTTCAGTGCCAATGTTACAGGCAGCTTTAGAAGCAAAGGATATCTTTACATACATTTACTATATATTAAATACTTCTTTTTGATTCCTCGTTGGGGAATTATATGGTTCCCTAATCTGTTTCCTCATAGGTTACTGATAAAATGCTACCAGAAAACATAAAGAAGATTGCATTGTGGTGGCAAGCTAGCAGTATCTGACAACATGTTGTTGCACACCATTCCAGTCTCTGAGCGGTGTGAGATTCCAGGGGTCCAGTTGCTTGCCCAGGGTTCTGGTTTCCTTTGGAACTGAGGCACAGCGGAGACTGTGGTGTCTTTATTATAATTACACACATACCGTGTTTCTCCTAAAATAAGACACGTCTTATATTTATTTTTCCTCTTAAAAAACACATCACGGCTTATTTTCGGGGGATGTCTTTTTTTTTTATTACCGGTAAGCATGGTACAGCATTATTAAGTATGGTACGGGGCTTTCTTGCGCCGCCCGCTGAGCCTGCTGCTGGGTCCCAGGGCTTCATGCGGCACGGCTGAGGCTGCTGCCGGGTCCTGCAGCTTCGCGCGCCGCCCGCTGCCGGGTCCCTGGGCTTCACACGGTACGGTGCGGTGCGGTGCGGTGCGGCGCGGCGCGGCTGGGGCTTTGCCCTGGCACCTGAAGCATTCGGATCATCGGTCGACCGCGTCGCTGGATGATTCCCTCTCCCTTTTTAGCTCTCTCTCCTTCCTCCACCAGCCCTTACCTTCACCTCTCTTCCATTTGTTTTGTTTTTGCAGCGTTTTTTTTTACAGGCATCCGTGGAGCAAGAGCACGGTGCCGCGAGCGCTCACGGCTTCTCGAGCACTGGCGGGGTGGCCGCGCAGGCAGGGGACTCCCAGCAGCTCGGAGCTGCTGCTGAAGAGAGCGCACATGCCACACAAAAACGGTGCCGTTTTTGTGCGGCGTGTGCGCTCTCTTCAGCAGCAGCTCCGAGCTGCTGGGAGTCCCCTGCCTGCGCGGCCACCCCGCCAGTGCTCGAGAAGCCGTGAGCGCTCAGGAGCGGCGGTGTGTGCGGTGTGTGCGGCTTCAGCAACGAAGCTGCCTTTTCTCTGACCTCCTAGGGGGCTTTCTGCGGAGCTTCTTCTCGGTTGGAGACGCCTGGGGGCTAACTCCAGCAACGGCTGCGTTGGAGCGCTCGCGCTCCCCCTTTCAGTTGAGGCTCCTTTCTTGCAGCTCCTCGTGGCGTCGGACGGCATCGGGGCCAGAAGGATCAGCCGCCGCTTACTTGTTTTTTGCGCACGTGCCCGATTCTTCCGCAGGGGAGTTCCCGGGTCTCCTGCTACGGCATCAAAGCAGGGTTGAGGCGGCTATTTCCTCCTGCCCAGGAGGGTCCCGCGAACGTCAGGGTCGGGTAGGTACCGGTACCCCAACACGTCTTATTTTGGGGGGATGTCTTATTTTTTTTGGCTTTAAAAGATCGTGCCATGGCTTATTTTAGAGGCACGTCTTATTTTAGGAGAAACACTGTATACAACCTGAGCCTATGATGATAAAAGGGTTCAAAGCATTCACTCCAAGAGGGTCCTGTTTCTCCCAAGCTCTTCCAAGCTCAGCCTTGGAGCTAAAAAGAAATCATGTCTCTCTGACCCTCTGTTCAGCTTGCTGCATTTAAGAGCCTGGCATTTCTCTCTCTCTATCCCAACCAACTGCAATCGAAATACAGCTCTGCTTTTTTTCTGCTAACTACTGTTGCGGTTCGAGGACCCGCCCCCCGCGAGAAATAAAGACACACATGGTATTTGAGTTAATGGGTAGAATAAGGCCACAACTTTATTGGTTAGAGCAAGTGAGAGGTATTGGCTTAGGCATTGGACTCTCTAGCAAGCGTGACTCCACCCCGCTCAGCGGGGGGTCATATCAGGTTAACACCCCAAGGAAGGAGCCTGTTGATGCAAATACAACTGAAAGCTCCCCCTGGTGCCACCGGGGGTCGTGCCATGGCCCTAGCCACCAGCAGGGCGTCGGACGGGATCCACGACCGCCGGATCCCTTAAGGGGATGCCCCTATAAGAGGAGGGTTGGATGATGGCCACAACCAGTCCTCGAACACACCAGACAACTCCATATTTCAATGCTTACCGCCACCCGAGCCAAAGGGCTCGCCGCCAATACCCTCACCACTGTAACCAAGCCCTAATGCTTCGTGTGATATCAGCTAGCCAGATGTCATTTTCTTGATTTGAAAGATGCACGCCATCATCACGGAAGAGAGCCGCCTCACTGAACCGAATTTCAGGGTGCTCCACAACATGGCCCTCCATGTAACGCAGTTTGCGTGCCAACACGCGATTCAACAGTTTCCTGGATTTCTCCAAGGCCCGCGGGTTATGGCTGTCGCGCCACACACCCATCTGCAGCACAGTGTATCTGCTTTGTTTAGTTGCCCATTACCTTTCTTTTGTTATCCATTATGGCTCTTCTCCCAGGTGATTTCCTGAGCACGGGGGGGGGGGACTGGTTTGGCCTGTATTTTGACCATAGCTGTCAAGTTCTCCCTTTTTTTAAAGGGAAATTCCCTTATGCTGAATAGGCTTCCTCTCAAGAAAAGGGCAAACTTGACAGCTATGATTTTGACACTGCTAAATTCAACACTTGGCAACCCATATTAACACTCTAAGGCAGGCATGTCAAACCTGCGGCCCTCCAGATGTTTTGGCCTACAACTCCCATGATCCCTAGCTAGCAGGACCAGTGGTTGGGGAAGATGGGAATTGTAGTCCAAAACATCTGGAGGGCTGCAGGTTTGACATGCCTGCTCTAAGGTGTCTAAGCATTGAATAAACTCCAAGAACCACTAGACCCAGGAATTTAGCGAAGGATCTGGCATTCACAAACTCATTGCTATATGAACCTATGTTCATGAAGACATTGCAATAGGGGAAGGTTATGCATGCTGCCCTCACATACATTAACAAAAAAGGTAAAAGAAAACTTAAATCATGGCATGTAAATTGGCAACTATAAATTGGGTCCTCTGTTTGTCAGTTGTCCTGCAGCTTACAGTGCAAATGAACACCATACTGCCAACAAAAGGTTACCAGGCATCACAGACTGCTGGATCACACCCAGAGCAAATCACTGTCATCCTTGAACTTTTGACCTACTTCCATGATGTCAGAGCAAATAAGCAGAAGCTAGGATGAAAGCACAATTATTCCATCCTTACATGTTGGTTTAACACTGAACTTACTTTCTATTTCTTTTCCCCAACTGCAGAAACCATTTCTAGTTAATAAGTTACAAGCATCCTTGACTAGAAGGGCTATCACCGATTACCAGTCCTCTTAACAGATACTAATCCTGCAAGTTAATATAACTACACAATGGACATGTTTTACTTCTGAGACAACTGGAGTGGGGGTGGGGAATGGCCTTCCAGATTTGGATGATTTCCCCCCATTTAAAACAGCCAAGAATTATCTCCTTGTCATGAAGTTTGGAGAGTACTTCAGAACAGAAAACAGAAATCAGTGTCAACAGTGGTTAAAGACAAACAAGCAGCATTTGAGAAAGAGCCTGCTGTCAGAAAGCCGAACAATTTGGTGCGGGCAGATTTCTTCAGTACAGAATTCCATTCAAAGTGTTAAAGCACATTATAAAATTGAACAAAATCAAAATATTTAAATGAACTACCATTAAAATGTGGCTATCCCAGTGTCGTATTTGTCAGAGTACAACTTAAAACCCTCATTCATGTGGCATGGACCATGGTTTAGAATTATGTGCAAACCAAGCCCAGTGCCTTAACTATAGCTTATTAACTATGGTTCATTAGCAGAGATAAGCCATGGATATTTGTTGGCTTACTGAACTTAACTATGATTTAACATTACGTGCAAACATGGGGACTTCCTTAACTATGCTTTAAGTGTGATTGGACAATAGAAATTGCCCACCAAGCAAAGACACTACGCAAGAGCAGCTGTAAAGCAAAATTTCTCTCAGTGCTAAGCCATTGTCACTGCCAACTGTGCCTGGTAACAATATCAGTTTCCCTACCAATGTGGCTTTTGTTTCACAACTGCAACATGCATAGCAGAGGAAAACTTAAAAGGGACCTTTTTGAATTAATTTCTTAGTCCATGTTTGCACTGTTGAAAGATTGCACTGTTGAAAGATTGCAACTAAATGCAGCTATATTACATGCCTCCTTTAACCTATGGGGAAGTGTTTTAAGTCATGTTTATGTGCCAGATACCTGCTGTTCTAGGTTTCAAAAACAATTCACACAGGTAGCAGTAGACACAATAATTATGTCACACTTTAACTCCCTGAACTGACCTACGTGAACTAGGTTGCCAGTGCGTGCATTAAGCAAGGATGTGCTTTGTGGTCTTTAACTTTCTCTAAATTTTCTATAAAGTGCAGTTGGGGAAATACAGTCGATAACCATTGCAGCAGCAAAGTAGAGCAAGTAAAAGTGTTAAGAAACTGTGTACTGCTAAGAACTCCAGGTATTTCCTTGATAGGGGAAGGTGGGGAATTACCGGTAGCTGTTGACAAGAGCAAGTGAAGCACTCAAGAGAAAATTTTCACACCTCCTCTCTAGCAGCTGGCCAATGGGAAGGGGTTCTGTGATCCAGTAAGCAGGAGCAGGGTACCTCAATGGCTTTCAGGAGAGCAAGGAGAGGGTGGGAAAGTGGGGGGAGGAAGCAAGTCAATGAATAACAGAACAGACCTAGGGTTGTTTGTTTGTCTGTTTGGATGGATGGTTTTTGGCTTAAGCTTGGCTTGTTTCACAAATTCTGAGTTAATAAAACCATAGTTTGACTTAGTGTGATATATGTGGCCTATGTATGAGGATGAGAAGTACAAATGATGCCTGTGCTCCTAGATACAAAATTTTATTTATAGTTAATCTCAAAAACCTCAAACACAAGAAAAACATAGACACTGCTCCAAGACAAGCTTGGAATTCAGTTGCCTAAAAGAGAACTAACAGCCTTAAAAACCAAGTATAACAAAAAGTATGACAAAAAAATGGACACCAGTATTGATAACTTCTGTTGAAATAGTGTGATCTTAAATCAAAGTGAGATACAAAAGAATGGTGCATCTTGTTTTCCCTGCAGAGCTTTGCAAACATCTACTAGCTCAATCATCAGCAGATAGATATTTGTTCTCCAGAAAGATTAGCTTGGTTTTTCGAGACAGATGGCAAATGAAGTTTTGCAGAATTTTGTGATGCTTAAAGGCGGTGCATGGAAAATTACAGAAGAGTAATTGACCAAACAGAGCATGTCTGCCTGAGGACAGGACTCCTCCCAAGATCCACAAGTACACACTTTCATTACTTCAGTGTTCTTCCCCTTGGCATGGAGAACAAGGATTCATTTTTTTTAGAGAAAATGGGAAAATATCCTGGGAAATCAGAACCACTGTTGTGTTATTTTAAAAGAAGAATCTTTCCCCTCGTGTCAGCCCTTTTCTACTATACGTACTTCAAAACACTACAATCACCCCAAACTTAAGAATGCAAAGTACAAAAATGATTTGGTTTTAAAACAGTTAGCAAGATGGCTCACTTTATAGAGCTAAGCCCCCCAGGCCTGAAATTGCCACACTCTTAGTATTTTATCAACAAATAAAATTCAAGTGGTGTAAGAATTTAACAGAAATGAGAAAACACTCTAAACAGCCACATCAAGGGTGTATTGATTGAAAGGCAATGTATACTACTATAAAATGTAAATATAAATAAAAAGGTACACAGTCAATACTCATGCATACGAACATATTTCAGAGTTAGTTAACCTGATGTGCCAAACAAACCCACACACAGGCTGCTGCGGGAGGTTTCTGTTCCTGAAAGCTCTGGAATCTTACTGAATTCTTAAGAACAGTAATTTCGATCGTACCGTAGTTCCTCCTTAAAAAATTACCTAAAATTACCATCCTATGCACACTTACTTGGGTGAGCCTTATTGACCCCAGCAGAATTTACTTCCCAGTTTGGACTACATGTATCTAAAGCAAAGCTGGCTAGCCTGTGACCCTCTAGATCAGGCATCCCCAAACTTCGGCCCTCCAGATGTTTTGGACTACAATTCCCATCTTCCCCGACCACTGGTCCTGTTAGCTAGGGATCATGGGAGTTGTAGGCCAAAACATCTGGAGGGCCGCAGTTTGGGGATGCCTGCTCTAGATGTTGCTGGACAACAACTCCCATCATCCCTGATCATTGGTGATGTTGGCTGAGGCTGGTGGGAGATGAAATGTAACAACATATGGGAAACCATAGGATGCCCACCCACTAAACTAAACCTCACACAGAAACTAGACACACTCCCACTCAAAGAGAAGAGGTATCTGACTCACATGCTCCACTGTAGACTCCACTTGTAGGTACAATACACTGAGTTTACAAAATCTTTATGTTCAACTTGAAACAGCAAGTTCATCATTTCATAGTGAGTTTCCATCTAGTTGTCCTACATGTAAACCAAACAAAATCCAAGAGAACATCCATCCCATATAATTAAAAATGGAGAAGCAGCTATACAAACTATCCAAGGGTGAGTATTGCCAAACCAGTAACTGGTTACTGTGTCATGAAACAGCAATTTAGATAACTATTTTAGAGGAGTCATTAAATAATTGTAGTTAAAGAGACATGTTCAGTCAACACAGGTGGTTTAAGAAACAGCATGGATAACTGGGGGAAAAATCTCTTCCCCACCCCAAAGTACTGTAATCTGCTTTTGATTCTGCACAACAAGCATGTTGTCTTACAGTGCAAAGAATCTGGAGTTGTAACACTTGCATGGGTGATACAGTTTTAGTTCACATGTGACTAAACATGCAAATTATCTCATTTTCAGTCTGTGTCTCTTTTTGGCTTGTTTCCTATTATCTTCTTCCACTGGTTCCTCATTTTTTAATCCTTAACTGCAAGGCTTTTCAGTTCTCAAGAGTGGGATATTAAACTTTATAAACAAACAATAAAACTCAGTAGCATCATCCCAGTTCTTTGCCAACACTGCTCCAAAGAATTTTGTGGTTGCGGGTGGTAGTAAGAGGCATGCCCACTTCTGCACAGCGGGTCTTCAAACTTGCTGGATCACATATGTGTGTGTTTCATATGTGGATCTGTGTACCCAAGTAGAAAAAGTGAGATTCTGTTTAAAGGCTGTTGAAGGAGATAGAGAGAGATGCCTCCTTGCATATCTTCACCTTAATGGCACTTCACCTTAATGGCACCCTGAAAATCCAGCATATTCCATATGTAAGTTCCATATTCAGGAACTTACATTTTTCAAAAGCTTAACTACGGCACAAAATAGAGCCTTTATGATCAAACTTTGGTTATCCAAGTCCACATAAAAGACAGGGCCTTATCTGGCCCCACTCTGATGTGGTCAGGAGGACTGCCAGCAATAGAAGATTAGTGGTAGCACATGGGAGGGCAATGAATTGCCCCCTAAAGCTTTGGTGTGCTCCATATAGCCCAAATCAGACCTAATGCATAGTATTCTCATTGAGCGAAACTTTGGCTAATCAAAGCACAAGATGTTCTCATCTTCATTCCCCTGGGAGTTTAGATAAAATGAAGCTGAATGAGAAGAAATAAAAAGCTGCTTGGACATTTAACAGCGCTTTACAAATGAGTCATGTGCTGCTCTCAGTTTTATGTGGTTAATAGCCCTAAATTGAATTATGTTAATTTAATATAATTTAAATACAGATTGATGTTGAGGCCTTAACACATTAACTTGCATTAAAAGTGCAAAGGGTTTGTCTAAACTGCATTTGGATACCAAGGTGTAACTTATGGGAAAACTGAACAAGTTTGTTTCATTATAATTAGTAGGACATTCAGACTTACAGTACAAGCTAATGGTATCTACTCAAATGGAAGTCGTGTGGAAGTCGTGTGGAACAAGGCTTAGGGCTTATAAACACCCATCTGCAGAAAACCAGAATTGACATTTGCTCTGGTTTAGCTGTACAGAGTATACAGGGCAAAATAAATAAATAAATACGGTAAATAAATAAATGCATGCTTGGAGTGTTAAAGCATGTACTTCTGCTTGGAAAGAGTGAGGCAAAAGGCAAGTGTGGATGAGCCCTTAGTCTCAGGTAAGTGGGGCTAGAACTTAACTAATTTTGTCAGTTAGTAGGTTTTACTGTACTCTGTTCTGTCTAGAAAGAGGATACACTATTTCAAGGATGTAGTTTGAGTTCTAACTGCCATTTCCCTAATTTCTTTGAATTTCAATATTTGGGGGTGGGGGTGGGGCTTTGCAAAGAATGCTATTTAAGGTCTGGCTCTGTGTAAAATAAACCTGCTTCCTGTGCTGCCATGGGTTCTAGTAACAAAATAACTACGGAAGGCAAGAAAAAGGAAAGGGGGGTTTCCGTCTGTGGTTCTTCAGAAAAGGTAACATGTAACCAGCTACAAGTCTTGATATGATTGCTACGGAAACTTTTTGAAATGCTGTTATCATTCTTACAAAGACACAAACAGGCTAGTCAAATGCCATGTTATATGATATACTGGTATAAATCTTGAAGTAAATAACTTAGGTTCAGGTTATCAGGGAGCTAACCTGAAATGCCATAGTGATCCAATTCTATTGACGTATATCCTAAATTTTGACTTCCATGTACAAAGCAGAGTTAAACACTCATGGAAAGGAGCTTTCTCACCTCCCTCTTCCCTCTACAGCACCATGGGGGGTTGGGGAACCTGAAGATTGTAGGGAGGAGCACCTAAACCATTTAGTTATTAATACTAGTTTTGCAGTTAGCAAAGGAAGGAAGTATGGGATGGGAAGCTTCTTCTATTAGAAAAAGAAATGCAAGTAGGTTGTAACTTTTCGATTTAAACATATTTGACTGTGTCAAGACAGACCCTGCCCTCAGTTTACAGCCTGCAGTAAAAAGTAGGGTACACCAATGGTTAGCGCTCGGCAGAATATGTTTTAGTTCTCTTTTTAGTTTTGCATCATGGTTAGTCTGTCACATTTAACTGGGATATTCTGTGGCATTGAAGAAAGTCATTGGCCATGCTGGCTGAAGCTGATGGGATGGGAATAGCAGTTCAGAAGCACCTGTTGCGCCCAAAGGTTCTCCACACTTCTCTACATGCACACACCAGTTTCAACATAAAAGCTGTCTTATCAGGGTGAGTACGCTGATGGAAGTACTTTGGTTCTCAAACGCCTTGGTACTCAAACGCCTTGGTTCCCAAACGCTGAAAGCACGGAAGTAATTGTTCTGGTTTTCGAGTGCTTTTCGGAAGCTGAATGTCCGATGAGGCTGTCGGCTATTGTTTCCGGGGTGCCTGCACCAATCAGAAGCTGCGCCTTGCTTTTCGAACTTTTCAGAAGTCAAATGGAACAGATTAAGTTTGGTGCTTTTGCTATTTATTTTGCGTTTTTGTTTTTGAGGCTTTTTTTGGAACCCAGTTCAGCTACTGTTTGTTTGATTGATTGGGTGACTGCAGAAATGGATAGAAGCCTCCCCCCCCCCAAACAATGACTATCATCAGTGCAGCTAAGAAAAAATAATAATTAAAATTTATATAATCTACAATACTGTCTTATTTATTTTATAGTACACTGACTATTGCTTTCAGTCTATGGATCAGTGGTCTCATTAGATAGTAAAATTCATGTTAAATTGCTGTTTTAAGGGTTGTTTTTAAAAGTCTGGAACGGATTAATCCATTTTGCATTACTTTCTATGGGAAAGCGCACCTTGGTTTTGGAACGGACTTCCGGAATGGATCAAGTTTGAGAACCAAGGTACCACTGTACAGAAAGCCCTATAAAGTGTTTCAGTGGACTATTTGAACCAAGCCTTACAGTGACAAGTGAGCTTTGCAATTTCCTGACATGAATATAAACAGAAAGACTGCATATGCACAAGGACTGTGCCATTGTGATACTGTACCTTAATGCAATCACATCCTCCACTAACCCCATGGTGGAGTGCAGTATTGAACAGTCTTGCTTTTAGCACCAGGTTGTGCCTGCAGAATATACTTCTGCACTCAGAACTTCAGGCTTCACACAAATTGTTGCTGCTTTGTGGCTGAGCTTCATATGACAGGCCTAGCTGCATGTGCTGATAAGCTACTCAAAGAACTAACACAATATGCTCTTACTAAGATCCATATTAGATGCAGGCAGCTAAGGCAGGCAAACGTGCCCTTGAAAAATATGATCAGGAGGGCGCATTTTGCCGGAAGCAGCAAATTTCTACTAATTGCTCTCTTTTTCTCCCTGTCCTCAGTTTCTGTAGCTTTTACATCTGCTTAGTACAAAAACAAATAAATATCACCCCTCCCCACCTCAACAGTGCAGGAAACGGCTGTCTTCTCTAACTTCTTTCTTTTAGCCAAGTTTGTATTTTCAGGAACCACTGAAAATGCAACACCCTTCTTTTGAAACAAGTGCAGCTGCAAGTGCTGTTGCATCATAAAGCCTGAAAGTGGATCAACTCAATGATGTGTGGGCCAGAAAAAGGAGAGCAGCTGTTGGGACTTCTGTCCAAGCAAGCAGCTGTCCATACTGGAGGAGGTCTGGATATGCATTCTTAAGATGTCTGTAAAATGGAAGCTTGGCTACTCCCTAAACATTTCATGTTACTACTACTATTACATGATTGACCTTAGCTGTACATCTCAATTGGAGAAAATATGTAGCGCTACTGCATATATTCAGAGGCGGACTTAGGGGAGCATGACCAGTTTGCCCACACTAGGGGCAGAGCTGAGAGGGCGCCGCAACAGTGACTTATATAATGTATGTTGAGAGGCAGGGGGGTGCCAAATTTTGGTGTTGCACAGGATGCCACTGAAATTTGAAAGCCCAAGTCTGCCACTGATACATTTCTGTGTGTGTGTGTGTGTGTGTGTGTGTGTGTGTGGCGGGGGGGGGGGACTTTAAGTAAAACTGGAACTATGTGTCAAAGTCTCTCTGGGAGTTTTGACAAAATAGCTAGGTCCAGGAGTTCGTGAGCTTGCTAGTTCTGGATGAGGTTAAGTTCCCTCTGAAGGAAAGGCTGCATAGCTTTCAGGTCCTCTTGCATCCATCTTTGTCATTGGAGGACCAAGCAACCTCTGTGGCAAGGAGCACCTATCATCAACTTAGGCTGGTATACCAAGTATGTCCTTTCCTGAACAGGGCTAGCTTGGCCACCATGATCCATGCATTGGTATCCTCACAACTGCACAACTGTAATGTGCTCTCGGGGGGGGGGGGGCTTCCATTCCGACTGGTCTGGAAACTGCTGCTGCTGCTGCAGGATACTACAGTGGTTGTTAAATGCAGTCCTGTCCTTGGTTATGCACATATTACATCTGTATTGAGGAAGCTGCTCTGGCTGCCTATTCAGTACTGGACTTCGTTCAGTGTGTTGTTACTAATACCTAGCTAATACCAAGGCATTATTCCTGAACAATTTGGGACCAGATTAAACCAGATTTCAGGTAAATGAATAAAGTAAATAATGGATTGCATAGTGCAAATCGCAGAAATAGTGGTTCTCTTTCTAGGAGTTGTCCTAGACCTGAAGATATCTCAGTATCTTTCCAAGTTTCAGGAGGAGTTCATGTTGCTTCAATTCCACCAAGAGTGTACAAGATACGTACATCACACATTTACTTGGATATAGATGTTGTGCTTCTTCTTCTTCCTCTTCTTTCTTATGTCTTTTTTAAAGTACCCAGAAGCAAATCAAGGGTGGGGTAAGAGACGGCTCTGGCGAAGATAGCATCCTGTTCTTTGTAAGAAGCCACAAACTTGTTGTTCGCATTTAGGTTTAACTAGGCTTCCTGCAGCTGCTTCTCCCCACCCCCACCCCTTATCCAACTGGGACAATCAATGGTATGTATCTTGAAAGGTCATGATAGCCATTGTCCTTAATTCACTGTCTGAAATATAACTGGCTCAGCTCTTGGCCAATCTGCTTTAGTGTATGTCAGACAGAAGTTGGAGTGAGGGTATCAAAATAGTAGGAATGTAAAATGTAATATGGCTAGCCCTACAGACCTCTACATATGTAGGCTTTCCACTGAATATATCTACGCATCATGCATGAAAGGGGCTTATACTAGTAGTGGGATTGAGAGACAGAGCTTATCCAGACAATGAAGTCATGCTGCTCCTCGATCCCTTTTGAGATAGTCCTGCAACTCTTAATTCAAAGACAAGTTTTCATTACCTATATAATCAATAAATACAAAAGATGCCAGGAGTCATCTTGCTGACTTCCACTCTTTTTTAAAAAAAAAAAAGCTGGATGAATTGTGCTCCCATATATGATAGGGGAAGCAGTCACACTCCAAGGAATAGCAAATTAGTTTCACAGCAAATTCTGTATTCATCTTAATTTACTTCAGCCCTTACACGCCCCCTTGTAGGCAGGATCTTGATGTTCCAATCCTAAATGGCATATGCATTTAGGAAATAAGGGTGTCCATGGCATTTGCTGAGCTACATTGAATACTGCAAACTGCCCTGTGATACTTGGATGAATGACAGTATATACATTTTAATAATTATACAGTAATAATTTTGACAGCACTCCAAATTGCAATGGCCCACTTGCTGAGGAAAAAAAATCTCATTTGCTCAGCAACAATATAAATGCTTATTGAGTGGTTGAGGGTGGATGGGGAGAAAAGAAAGCCATTCTACAGCTTCTTGCTATAAATGAAGGTGGAAACATTCCTCAAAGCAAGTATGGCAGGAACTGAGACTCTTTGGCCCTCCAAATGTTGTTGGATTACAACTTCCATCATTCTTGACCATCGGCCATGCAAACTGGGACTCATAGGAGTTGTAGTTCTACAATATCTTGAAGGCCGCAGGTTAAACACTGTTACTGGGAGTGTGGTGTGCCTGCTCCTCTCTTCTTCCTCCATCAGCAACAATGCAGATGTTAACATCTGTTTAATTCCCACAGCAACATAACATGTAATCAAGTTCTTGTTGAAAAATAAATTGGTACGTGACAAATGCTATAGAGAGAGAGGCGGGGGGGGGGGAGAAGAAGACAAGAGGTGCACAATTTCTAATTTGCGCAAGACACAGAACCAAGGAAATGATGCAACAAGCTACCCATGTTTCTGTGACTCAGTGGTTGTTCATAACATGAATAGGGTAATGTGCTTTAGTGGCACTTCAATGGTCTGTGTCTGGAAATGTGGAACCCAAAGTTTTCCAGCAATGACAGACATCTACACATGAAAGCATTGGGGTGCATCCTCAACTTCCTGTAACTGTATTTACTCCAGGGAAGAAAGCACTTTGCTTTCATTTTTTATCCCATTTAGTTATTAATACTAGTTTGGCAGTTAGCAAAGGAAGGAAGAAAACCTGCTCTCAGCCAATTCCACTTTCCAAAGTTCTTAATAATTATCAAGGAAATAAAAATTCACAAGTGTCTCAGCTGTTTCACTCACCAAAGTGTGTAAACAGTTACTGGCTACTTATTTTTTTATGTTTGGAAGTATAACTCCTTTTGGACACATGCTATGATTCTTGGCTAAACAATTTTACACAATAGGGTAACAGGGACCTCTCCAATGCATCTTTGAACAACAAAGAATTAAAAAAAGGCAAGCAAACAAAATTAAATGCAGGATCTGCATCTGAGTTCCAAGCTGATCAACTCCATCAAGATTTAATACACCCAATTAAGCCATTTTGCATTCATAACGATTTTTTACAATCATAATTTTTATGGCTGCCTCTCACTTCAGCTTCACAAGTCAAAGTCATGTCAATACATGAGGAATCAGAGGCTGAGAGCTTTCAACTGTTTCAGAGGCAATATCTACAAAGGCTGCAGAGTATATTGCCAAAGTACATGGACCTTCTCTGAAATATTGAGGATCCATTATGGCCTAAGTTTTTTTGTCTACCTCCTCAGGCATATGAACTACTATAATCAGTTGGAAGATGTGTGAGTATAGGAACAAGGGGAGTTGCAAGAAAAAGGACAAGAAATGCAAAGGGGTAGATTTTGTGATTGCAGTACTGATGTGAAATGTAACAAATTATTTTGTTAAATTTCTGCTGCATTTATTTAGTGTTGAGCATATATTGCTTGATTGTAATAAAACCTCTATAAGGAGGGTAGCATTAATGTATTCCTGCAATTCACCAGTTAGTATAGACTTGTCCTTCCCTGTAACAACATATGAGCTTACTTCAGAGTAACCCTCAGTGAATCCAATGGGAACAGAAGGTTCTCTTTCTACATGACAATGCAATGAATTTATGTGTGCTACCATATACATGATTTGCATCACCCATTCTTTTAACTTTCCACCAATCCTCTGCATCCAGCCAGTCCCCGATACAGGGGTAAAATATCAGATGTAATAGAAGCTATGGTTTCCCACTATGCGAATGTGTATCCAGTTTGCACCTTTACCCCCTCCTCTCCCTTCATTGGTGTGCCTCTGAGTTGGAGAAAAACTTTTGCTTGCAGTTTTTTAACAAACCACAGTTCCTCGTTATGCCTGAATTCATGGAACTGTGGATTGTTTGTTTAGTGAAAATAAGCCAGAATTAAATCATGATTGCAGATCCTGGTTTGTTCTAACAAATGTAAAACTTTAGTCAGGACATAACAGAGAACTGTGGTTAGTATAAAACTGATCTCCTCATGGGTGCAAAAGTGGAAGCAAGCACAATGTTCACTGTGGTTTATTCGTAAGTGGAGACCTTTAAGACTGAATTAGGCCTATGTGTGTTCTAAATCATAATCCCAAAGCTGGTTCAAGCTTCTGCCTAAGGCAAAGGACCAGATGGCACTCCCTATGCCATGTACAGAAGCTGGCTGGACTGGCATTTGAATATTGCTTCAATGTTGGTGATGGAGTTACACCTGAGAGCAGCAGACTAGCTTAGTGTGCAGGGCAGGCGCCAGGTAGTACAGAGCTCTGCCCTCCAAAACCATGCTGCCAGTCTCAGAGTTGGCTGCTTCACTGTGCCCAATGATAGAGCCAGCGCTGCAAATTCACAGGTCAGCATAATCCACACTTCTCACTACTTCCACCCTAGCCCATGGAGTAGCACTTTGTGTGGCATAACAGCATGATGGATACTGCAATGTCAGTAGAAGAGGTAGAGTCAGGTCACAAGAGAAGTGACAAATATCCCCTTAAACTGGGTATTTTATCTCAGTTGCATCCTCAGCAATGAAGAACACACATGCATAGCCAGCCAGACCCTATTCATTTTTACTTAGATGTCAGTCCCAACAGGGCTTACTCCCAGCTAAATGCATGTAAAATTGCAGCCTATGAACATTTAGCAACTTTGCACAATTTCAAATTAAGACATGAAGAGCCCTAACTAAAAACAGGATACAAGAAATAGAAACCTGACATGAGACTTCACTGTAATAGAGGGAGTGGAGAGAAACAGATAACAGTACATACAGGACAGAATACGGTTGTGAAAAACAAAAGGCAAGTGGAAATTAATGAAGGGATTCAAGCATGGGCGGGGCACAACATGAGCAAACGGGAAAGGAGATAGATGTACCAGCAGCATTTCTGAATTCTTCTGAAGAAGAACTTTGAAATAGAAAGAGGAAGTTCTAGTCCCTTGAACAGGAAGCCTCCGAAACTTTTGCTTATAGGAACATGTAGCAATGATTGTGCAAGATCAAGAAGCATATTCTGTGTGCAACATTCTATACATGGAAGGCTAATGATCATAGCTTTACAGTATTATAAAATTTGGTGACAATGACCCCTCAGGCAAAATGCTGAGAGATTATTTAGCTCAACGACTACACAAAACCCATTTGTAATGTTTTGCAAGGCACACGATTAACAGGTAACCAAACCTGACATCTGAAACAATGAAAAGGGAGGTAAATGCCAACAGGTTTTCTTGAATTTCCATCCCATGCTGAAGAGGTACTTTTCAGTTTTCTTTTTTTTTAATAAACTTGATTGACTTTCCTCTTAAGCCAAGCAACTAATTCCTCTAAAAACTTTGAAGAAAGCACCAGCTGCATGCATCAGTCTTCCGTGTGCACACAAATAACTTCCACTGAGCTGTGCAGTAGTTGAGTTTTTTCTGTCAAGCATCCCCCCATGTGGTGGGTGTGGGGCAAGAATATACAAGTCCACAAAGAACAAGCAAACACCAAGTTTATGATCCACTGCCTTAGATGACAGTACATCATTCACCAACAGAGATATAAAGTTACAGAAACCTGAAAATCAATAGTGACAGCACAAAAGAATTTAAACCAAAAGGTTACTTCGCTCAGCCTCACACTAAAAGAGGGGTTTTCTGCGATAACCATCAGCTATGACTAGCTTGGTTCACATTACGGAATGTTATCCCAGTGAATCCAGTGGTCAGAATATTTTCGTTTTGACTTCAATAAAAGCAATGCTATATGATAACAATGAGTAAATTAATTGTAAGCCCGTCCTTCCTTTTTTCAAATTGGAAAATTGGATCCATTCCATGTATCCCCAAAACAAGTGAAAACAGATAGACAGACCATGGAATACTCCAGTCATACAGCCCGGGCTGTATAAATTGATTGACCCTTATTGCATAACCCTCTACAGTTATATTAACTTCAAAGTGATGAAGCACAGGAGGAATAAGATATATACCAATGATCCTTTCAGTGGAAGCCCTGCACACAGGCTTTTCACCTCCCCACAATTGGCTTGGGTGTGTGTGTCAGAAGAACCTCCAGAACAGTGCAGGGGGGTGGAATCATTCCATCTGGTAAACCTTCTGCTTGTGCAGATGGAACGTTTGTAATAGTGCACGTTTAATTCCACCCACAAACACTAAGAACATAAAGAAGAGCCCTGGTGAGTTTCCTACCAATCAGCATCATCAGATAACCCTGGGTTCTCATATTAGGAGAGAGGGTAGAAATACTTCTCTGTCTTCACACCATTATATATCTCTATCATGTGCCCCCTTCTGTACCATTTCATCAGATGTTACAACCTTTCCACATAGGACGAATGTCTCCAGGCCCTTGAGCATTTCCGTTGCCCTTTTCAACTTCAGCAGCAGATGAAAGAACAAGCTTTTCAAAACAAATACACACACACACACCCCAACCACAGAATGCTTGAACCTTCCTGTTTTTCATGACATTTTGGCCTCCCTCTTTTATAATTTTCCAGCTATACCTGTATATGTAATACAAGCATATATGCTAGTTATTACGGTATAACATAATCAATGCACACAGTGCTTACAGGGTACAGAAAGGGTCAGGTCCTTGCCCAGAGGAGTTTACAGTTTCAGGAGCTTACAAAACTGACAATGTTTCATGCATAGGACAAACAAAAGCTGGTCTACAAAAGCTTATGCTGCAATAAAGATTAACCTTCAAAGGTGCTGCAAGACTCTGTTCCAGAATCAGTAACATGTCCACTGCTATTTACTACTAGAAGTTCAGTGAGGATTCAACCTAAATGATATTTTATGCAGCTGCAACAAGAATCCTGCAGTTCTTTATTTTACTTTCTGGCCTCACACTCTGTGCAAGCCAGAGCTTAACAAAAGTGCCAGGCAAACTTTCCACATAATGGAGCTTATGAAGCACATAAGAAGAGACAGGCAAACAAAGAAAAGGATCAAGGGCAGCAACTATTCAGCATCATCCTTTGTTTCCGGATCTCATGTGGCTCAATCAATGGGGCTCCTGCAAGTTGAGCTCTTTGAGGACTGGAATCTTTCTATTCACATTCAGATCTACCAGAGTATCCAGACTGAGCTGATAATGAGAAAACATTCTAGAGAAGCTAGAAGTTGCAGGAAGGAATATTTCCCAGCGAATTAATTTAAACAGATGTTCACCTTTGAACTTTCAAGAGGAAAACATTCACGCACAAGCACACGGCTCAGTTATCCAGCCGCAAAGCATGAAACAGGTGTTTTGCTTATTACTATACAAGCCTTGCCATTCAAATATTGAAAGAAAACTTAAACCTGCACATTGTTTCAAGGACACATCACAAAGTTTCCCCTTCTCTCCCTGTTTGCACTCCCTTTCTTTTTGTAATCTCTTCCACGCTTTTCACCTGCTCACAGGCTTAAATGTTGTACTGATAACATCTGCACAACATTTGAAAAAGAGGAACCGAGAAACTAAGCACCTGCTGCTGACATAAAACAGCACAGAATTGTGCTGGGCCTGCCCCTTAGAAAAGTCACATTAACAGCCACCAGCAACGTACGACTGAGGAGGAGTTTCAGAGCGGAAAGAGTGTGACAAACCAATTGAGTCTGAGGACTCTGGGGAAAGTCCAGTTCTTAAACGCTGCTTAAAAGATAAGCGCCTTTGTATGTTGAGAGGGTACAATGAGAGGGCTCCGAAAGGGTGGGGGGAATGAAATAAAGACTGCTGTTACAAGTGAGCTTCGCGTTGAATGCCACATTTAATGTGTGTGTGTGTGTGTGTGTGTGTGTGTGTGTGTGTGTGTGTGTCCCTCAAAGAACGATTTGTTCTGCAAACACATACTCCCAACCTCGGATCGCTCCTGGTGTTCATCTACTTTGAATTTTGTTCATGCATTGTTAAGCTTGTGCAATTTAGGGAGGGAGGAGGTGCAGGGTTTGAAACGCACCGACAGAGCTAAACAATAACCGATGCTTTCATTCAAAGGGTTGGCTCCTTCCCCCAGGAGGAACACAATGATGTCCCCCGTGTAAGTGGGGGGACGGACGGCTCTGTGTGTGGGGGGTGGGTGGGAGGTATTTCCCCTTTTTATTTCGTGTGCTGGAGGTGTGCGTTCATGTCCTCAGGTGCCATTTGCTTAGGCTTTTATAATACAGTACTCTTTGAAGTCCTCAACTTTGGAAGCCTCAAACGCGACCGTCGGTTCACAGAAGGTGGACAAGCCGCCACACTCCAGCCCAGCCCAGCAACTTCTCCATGGGATTCCTTTCTGAAGAGCAGCTTTTCCCCCGCTCCCAAACTCACCTGCAGGATCTTGTCCAGCCCTTCCTGGCCCAGGCAGGGAAAATCCTTGAGGAGTTGCGTTTTCTTGTCCTTGTAGCTCTTCGTCGCTTGCTTCCAGTAAGGCTGCTCTAAGACTTCGAAAATCGCTGCTCCGATGGACAGGTAGAAGATTATCGCGGACGTGAGCAGGGGACCCCTGTCGACCATGGCGGCGCCCAGTGGGGGACGCTCAGCGACAGCGAAAAGGAGAGGCAGCCGCGGGGATGTGCCTGGCGAGGGAAGCGGAGAGCAGACCTGAGCTCCCTCTGGAGAGAATGCGAGGGACTCTCACGCGCTCGCTTGCCTTAGCCTGCCTCTGCTCTCCACCCCTTCCTCCTCCCCGAAGCCCCTCTCTTTATTTGCCTCTCACTTTTTTCCTGCTCTCCTCCCACCGTCTCCTCCTCCTCGTCGCTTCCCCCCACCGAACCATGCGTTCTTCCGACGGTCCTCCTTTCTCTGCCTGCGTCTCTTTCGCCTCTCAGCTCCGGCGCTGTTTGAATTTGGTGCCCTTCTGCTCCCCCACTCCTCTCAACCAGCGGCGCATGCGGAGCAGTTACCGGTTGGCCGGCGGCGGCGGCGGCTCCGTTCTCCCGCCTCAGAGACGGAGGCAGCGGGGAAGCTTCATTCAGTCCGCCTGTGTCCCATGTGGCGCGCGGACTCGGTGCCCCGGCGCGTTCGGGGGCAGTGGCGGTGGTGGCGGCGGCAGCGGAGGCCACGCCGCGTGCGGCAGCAGCCGTCTCTTTCTCAGCTTCTCCCAGCCCGCTCTCGGCGGCCCGCTCTCTCAGCACGGAGTGGCCCCAGCCCGCCCTGAGAAAAGCTATTTAGGAGCGGAGCGCCCGCCCTGCGCGGTGCCAGCTCGTGGAATGGCCAGAGCTAGCTGCTGCCACCGCCTGGGCGGGGTGAGCTGCGCTCCTCCGCAATTAAGAGAGGTGCTTGCTCTTACGTTGACCTGGTTGGGAGCCTACAATGAGTGTGTGTGTGTGTCTGTCTGTCTGTCTGTCTGTCTTTCACTCTCATATTCCCGCCCTCCTAGGGCTGAGGGAATGCTCAGCACTGGTAAAAAAAAAAGTGGATTTAAAAGTTCAAAAGAGTAGCCACGTTCCTTATCTCAGATAAAATGATTACTCTGCAGCTGAAGCTCATCTGTACGCTTTATGCAGTGCTGGAAAAGGAATAATGAAGAAGAAGAAGAAGAAGAAGAAGAAGAAGAAGAAGAAGAAGAAGAAGAAGAAGAAGAAGAAGAAGAAGAAGAAGAAGAAGAAGAAGAAGAAGAAGAAGAAGAAGAAGAAGAAGAAGAAGAATTGTATAACATCCTTTATCCACAGATCTCAGGGCATAAAAATACAAGATAAAAACACAAAAAGTAGTGGGCAGGCCTGGTTCCTTTGGCAGCAGTGCGTTTTGGTGGGGGCCTCCGTGCTGCACCCCAGTCCTTTTTGCCCCACCACTAAATGACAGAGGGCTATTTCCCCCCTTTCTTTCCCCCTTTCCTCTCAGGAAGTTCAGGGTAGTGTACATGGTTCCCACCTCCTCACTTTATCCTCACCACAACCCTGTGAGGTAGGTGAGGCTGGGAGGCCGCGGCCAGATTAAGGTCACCCAGTGAGCTCATGCTGGTCACCCAGATCAGAGTCCATCGCTAACCACTGCACCATGCTAGCTGCTAAAGAACAATGGAGAGCAGGTGGGTGGGGTTGCCTTCCTCTAAGCGTAAGTGGGTTGACTTTGCCCTAGTGCAGCTTTCCAAAGAGAGAGTCCAATCACCTATGGCTGCTCGCTCACCCTCTTTCTCTAGGTGGTGGGTGACAGGCATGTTGCATCAGTGCAACCGACACCCAAAGGTTCTGCTTCCCCAGCATCTCTTACAAATTCAATGATGGCTGGTGCTCATTGAGACTGGTGGCATGGGTGTAGTCAGGATTTATGCTAAGGGGGGCAGGCATCATGTTAGGGGGGCAGAACCTCAGTTAGTTAAGTATATTTATTGATTTACCCATTTTGGGGGGGGGGCAGCTGCCCCCTGCCCCCTCCCTTGGCTACGCTCCTGACTGGTGGGATAGAAGGCAGGGGTGCCAGCAGGAGGTTGAGCTAGAACCAATGACAGGCAGAAACAACTGGTCCCCAGTTTTGTCCCCAACCTCCTCCTTGGTGACTTCTAAAATGGCAACACTGGGATGAAGGAGGAGGAAGCTGTCAGTCAGTGCCACCCCCCTAGACTGGATGTCAGTAAGAAGGCAGGTGGGGAGCTGGCTAAGCGCAGACTGAGATTGGTGGGGCAATGCCCCATTTGCCCCAGTGGGCAAGCTGCTACTGCTTACAATCTCATAACACAGTTGTGGCAGAAAACTCTCAGATCCACACACAGCATCCCAAGTGTCCATAGAAAGACTGACAGCCCAAGCATACTTTGGCAGATGAGTCAGTGCTGAAGCAACAGAAGGCTACAATCCTATTCACACTTAACATGTTAGTAAGTCCCATAAATTTAGTTATTTGTACCCTTTTGGGGAGCTTTGAGGTTGGCTCATTTTCGCTTCAGGACTCTGTGATGGCATGTTTTTCAAGGCTACCCAGTGAGCTTCGTAGATGGCACAGATTTGAACCCAGATGGTCTTGTTCCAAATTCAGCACTTCTGCGTAAACACAAATTAGAACAGCATGTAAGTATATCTTTAGCATGTCTGGATGGTAACCTGAATGTGTTAAGAGATACATAATGACTAGAAAATGAGCCTTCAAATCCCTGTACATATGTATACTCAACACAGTTTTGTTTCTTGGTCTAAAATCTCTCACACAAATGATTTTTGGCCCCCTCCCACAGGTCATAATAAAAATAACGAGCATATCTAGAGTAATGTTTTCTCATGAAACATTTGGTTGTAAGCATATTTTCTCAAAGAACAAAACATGCTTGCTTTTTCTACCTCAGTTTTTCAGAGGGGTTATCATATTAGTTTGTAGCAGCAAAGCTAACTGAGTCTTGTGGCACTTTTAAGGGCTAACCAGTTTTATTATGGCAAAAGCTTCCATGGACTAGAGATCACTTCATCAGATGTATCTTGAAATGCACCTCTTTAACCTCAGTGACTACAGTTAAGGTTTGGTGGGTACTGGTAGTTCCCCCCCCTCCCCAGGCATGGGCTCAGTCCTGTCGATGATTTCCCCACACTTCCTTTGTAAATGTTTTGCTAGGTGTGCCCTGGGTGGAAAGTAAAAGGTTAGCACTCTCATCCCAATATGTGAGGTCTCACACTTTTAAGGATAAAAGAAAGCTACAGTATAAAGAGTTGCAGGCTTCTCATCACCACAGTCAGCTAGCTTCAATTTTTCCTTTGGAAGCTGTTCTGCTGGTCCTGATTGTGGAGATACAGCTGTTAAAGTAACAAGAACAATATTTCCCCAATGCCATCCTTAAAGCAAGACCTAGGCTCCCATCCTATACCAATTTACCTGGGAGTATGCCCCATTAAGGGACCCAGGTGGCGCTGTGGTTAGACCACTGAGCCTAGGGCTTGCTGATCAGAAGGTCGGCGGTTCGAATCCCTGTGACGGGGTGAGCTCCCGTTGCTTGGCCCCAGCTCCTGCCATCCTAGCAGTTCGAAAGCACGTCAAAATGCAAGTAGATAAATAGGAACCGCTACAGCGGGAAGGTAAACAGCATTTCCGTTTGCTGCTCTGGTTTGCCAGAAGCGGCTTTGTCATGCTAGCCACATGACCTGGAAGTTATACGCCGGCTCCCTCGGCCAATAATGCGAGATGAGCGCGCAACCCCAGAGTCGATCACGACTGGACCTAATGGTCAGGGGTCTCTTTACCTTTACCTTTATGCCCCATTAAACACAGACTTGCTTCTGAAATAGGCATTTATAGTATGTGGCTAAGCTGTTTTGCAAAGTTTTTAGTTTTTGCATTTGCCATTCGAGGAGGTGATTGTTTAATTCGCACCACACTTATTGTGTTGTAGTATTTGCTGGAAACAACTTCTTGGGAGCACAGTATCTGATCCCAGACAAAATCACCACAGGAAGGATGCATCCTGGTTGCTAGGGGGGAAGATGGAATTACAGAGATTCCATGGACTACTAGAATATAAGGCAGAAGCAGGGCAAGTGCACTAAAGAGGAGGGGGAAAACTCTTTAGGACCCTGGGGATTCCTATTCCCCAGTGTCCAAACAAATCAATTATCTATCAGCGGTTTGACTTCACTCACTGGAAAAAGACTGATAGGCATGACCAGCCAGGATGACTCAGTTCACAGGCATTACTTAGAAGGGTATCTGCACATTTTGATTCATAACTTTCTTTCCTCTGCTTGTGGGCAACAGTGAAGAATTTCGTGGCTGCAGGGACCCAATGGAACTGGGACTACTGCTATAGAAAATACTGATCTGGATGGACTAATGGTCCGACTTGGTATAAAACAGTTTTCTTCTTTTTCTAATGGGACTTACTCCCATGTGCATGGAATTGAAGCCTCAGTCAGAAACTGACAAGTAGCATGGGAAAATATGTTCATTTTCTTTGAACTATTCTTTTGTCTGTATGTTTGTCTGCATTCATTGCAAGGGACCCCCACATAAATCCTGGCATTGCATGTAGCGCATTGTGCGTACTTAATAGCGTGCAAGTGAGAAACTCTTGTCAGTGGTTTTCTGTGACACATTTAAAAACCAGCCTTTATCCACAGTTTACATAAAAAACTAAAGTACAAAGCAGGCAGTGCAGAAGGATCTTGCAAAATGACATCACCAGGAAATAAATCGACTGATGAATTCAGTGCTGATAACTGTAAAGTAATGCAACAACTACTGGAAAACAATTCTAGCTAGAGTGTTAGGCTTCCATTAGTGGTTAGCCAGTCAGGAAAGAAGTGGATTCAAGTGAGATTGTTCACTCACTACAGCAGCAAGAGGGACCTAACATGCCTGGAATATGCTTTCATGCACAGATCCTTATCTGGATGAGAAGTTTGCTGGTTTATTTTAGTGCAACCAATGTGCCAGTTTATGGAGTAACAGATAAAAAGGCAGGTCTTTTCCCCAAGGAGTTTCTGGTTTCACACAGGTGAGCAAGAAGGTGGCAAAGGTAAACAGGAGAACAATATGTATTCAGATCAGTTATTCACCCACGGGACGTGGGTGGCGCTGTGAGTTAAACAAGAGAGCCTAGGGCTTGCTGATCAGAAGGTCGGCGGTTCGAATCCCCGCGACGGGGTGAGCTCCCGTTGCTCAGTCCCTGCTCCTGCCAACCTAGCAGTTCGAAAGCACGAAGTGCAAGAAGATAAATAGGTACCGCTCAGGCGGAAAGGTAAACAGTGTTTCCGTGCGCTGCTCTGGTTCGCCAGAAGCGGCTTAGTCATGCTGGCCACATGACCTGGAAGCTGTATGCCAGCTCCCTCAGCCAATAAAGTGATACGAGCGCCGCAACCCCAGAGTCATCCGTGACTGGACCTAATGGTCAGGGGTCCCTTTACCTTTAAGCTTAGATTCAGTAGGGCATGGCCATGAAAATTGTGCTGAAGACTTAGAAAAGGAAGCAGCTTCACATAGAGGTGTTAGGAAGGTGTTCCAGGCATAAGCGGGGAAGGGAAAGAAGAAAGAATTGAGTCAGGTGAACAGAAGACCTTCAGTCGGGGTGGAGCTGGAGACATTCCTGGAAACAAACACATTTTGCCACAGACAACTGTCCTATATCTTCCCCTGCCACCAAGATGTAGCAAAACAAAACATGTGATGTACATTTTGATGATCAGAATTCCTCTCCACTTGCATGCAGCAACTAATGTAGTGGACAATTGCCTAGTAAAAAAAGAAAGAAAAGAATGTCAGTAAGAATGTTGTCCTAACAAAGCAAATATTTTTGATTGCCTTTATTGAAGACCAAAACCATCAGCTGTTATTTTCCTTTCCTTCTTGAACAACTGTCAAGCTCTGTTTTCCCTTTGTCAGTATGTTTTGTTAATTGATATTAAAATCCATGAAAATATTTATTTTGAAATTATATTTATTTTTAAATTAAATTTTAAAAATTATGTTTTAGCAGTGTACACTACCTTGATATTTTATGACATAGTGGCATAGAAAAAATTCTGTAAAAAAAAAAGATAAGTGGTGGATATGATCAAAAACTACAGTTAATTTTATTTATCCTTGGTGGAATTATGATAAGGTAAGACATATTGGAAGGAAGCTGTTTTTGTGATTAGTGCAGTGATTGGGTATGACTTTTCATTTAATCAATTGCTAGGGTATTGGGAAAAACTTTATGTGTCAGGAGCATTATGATTGTGTCAGGTAGAATTTTTAACTGCAGTTAAAATCTTAATAGCTCCTAAAAACCCACCAACAGAATGGGTTTCAAAGACTTATGACTTTGCCTTAATAATAATAATAATAATAATAATAATAATAATAATAATAATAATAATTTATTATCTGTACCCTGCCCATCTGGCTGAGTCTCCCCATTGCCTAAATATGACCACCTGTGTGATCGTAAATGTTGATGTGAGCCAAACTAAATCGACAGAATATTGAACAGAGAGACCACAACATTTCTTGTATTTTTGTGGAGCTTGGGGCTTAATTTTGTGTAGATCAGGCATGTCCAACAGGTAGATTGTGATCTACCGGTAGATCACTGAACACCTGTGGTAGATCACTGGTAGATCACTGGCTCCCCCCAAAGAATCTCTACAACTTTGTCTCCCCTAAAAAAAGCTCAACATTTTTGCCCTGTACCCCCCCCCCCAAATGGGGTAGATCACTGCCAGTTTTTAACTCTGTGAGTAGATCGCAGTCTCTTGGGTGTTGGCCACCCCTGGTGTAGATTATCTTAGTTTATTTGAACTTCCAGTATTTCACAATTATTAATGCATTTCATCACAAGATATTAAACTTTCATTACGCACTGAGGAAAAGGTATTAGGGTGCGCCCACTTACTTCATGGTGAGTATTCTGAAATTAGCTGAGTTGTGGATTGCATAAAACTTCCATATCCTTAACACTTGACCTTGGCTCTCCCATGACCTTTATGATTCAGCCCCAACTGGAGTTGGTTGTTCCCACCCATCCGGAAGTTTCGAGGATGGAAGAAATAAACTGTTATAGGTGTGTTCTTCCTGAAGATGGGCATTAACTGAGACTGTTGGCATTTGAACAAAAATCTGCACTACAAAACATGAATACCCTTCTTTCTGTGCTAAAACATTACTATCCATAGCACAACATTTGAATTTTAGGGCTGTTGTTGTTGTTGTTTTAAAAAACTTATAACCCAGGATAGCAGCAGCTCTTGAAAAACAACAACTATAATTTTAGTGGGCAAAAAAAATATTTTTAGTTTTTAAAAATATGCCTTGTAATTTGTTCTGCAGAAGGCAAGATAGAATGAAGTGAAATGTCACAGGCTGGCTGGCTGGGTAGGAAGCACCAGCTGGGGAACCCCCAAGGGAACCCCTCGGGGAAGAAGGGTCAGAGCCAGGGGATTGGTGGTGGGACAATGATGCGTAGTCAGAGGGAGAAGAGGAAGCAGACTGGGAGGAGGAAATGTTGGAAGCTGAAGAGGAAGCTGAAGAGGTAACAGGGTTTAGTGAGCAAGAAGAGGCTGTGGCAGAGAGCAGTCCAGGCTCAGAAGTAGAAGAGAAGTCTGGAGAGGAGAGGGGCCAAGGGGCAGACTGCTGAAGAATCCAGGGGGTCTCCCCCTCCTGCTGTGACCAGCTCACCTCCTTGCTGGTCTCCCAGAACACACAGAGGTATGAAGAGGGTAGAGCAATGAGATACAAGGTGACAGAGCCTTGGACTACAGGGGAAGGAACTGCGGGAGGAGCCTTATAGAGTGGCAACTGCCTTCAGTCCTCACAACTGCCTCATTGGGGCAAGACCTACTGGGAAGAGTATCTGTGATCACTAGGCCTGCACTGTTTTGGTTTCTTTGAATAAAGAGTTAACTTCACTAACAGCATGTTTTTATTGCTGACCTACTCCTGACTCTGGTTCCTGACATGAAATTTCGAAAGAAAATGTGATTGTTGACATAATCATGAAATTACTCTTGCTCTTGTCAACAAAGCCTTTTACTTTGGAAATTTCACTTCACTCATCTGGTCTTGGGCAGAACGAATTACAAGGCATATTTTCCCTAGCTGCTACAGTTTATGCTATAAGGAAGAATTTGTCTTAGCCATGGGTGCTCTCAGAGCTGTGCTTTTCTTTAAGTGGTTTTCCATAAAGGGCACCTCTGTTTCTGTCTTCTGATTTTAAAATGCCTTGCTTTACCTCATAAACGATTCCCTCTTCTCTCTCTTTAATCCTCCTTTTCCACTCCCTGCCTTCTTCTCACCCGCTCTGTTTAAACAGTGCCTTTATTGTTCACTCCCAACACCTGTCACATGGGCCCCACAGTTTTTCCTGTTAGTTGAGTTAATGAAAAAGTCGGGTTCATTTAAATCATAGCTAAAAGTAAACCTTTATATATCTATAAATACAATGAGGTAGAAACAGATAATATGGTTGTGAGCAATTCCACAATTATCAATCATTCTTACTACAGTATTTGCATAGGTCATCAATTTCAGGCTTTCAAGTCCAGAAGGGAAATGACTTTCAGCTGAGGTCTGTGTCTAAGACATATTTGCTGTACAGATGTTTCCTAGATCAAGCACAATTAACAAATAGATGTCAGAAAAAAATGGTTCTAGATCAAGCAAAGGAAGGTGTGCAGCAGAAGCAATGGCTTGAGACTTAACTAATCATGATGTAAACTTAAATGGGTGTTTTGGTGTTTGAAATACTTTGGACCCCTATCTCATTCAGCCTGACAAAGGCCACTGATGCTGATGGCAAGAAAATTGGCCCAGGATTTCCAGGAAGTGTTCATGGTAGAGGACAAATTTAAATCAAGTTCTTTTGGTGAATGGCCAGCCCATGTTTTATATCACTTCAACTGGTGGTGCCTCAGGGCTGTCAATGACTTGGCTGCAGCCAAATTTAAGAAGGATCATGCCAGCAGTACCATTTTTTTTTAAAAAAAAGTAAAGTTCAAAATGAAAAAAATGGTCCAAATGAGAAAAATGAACAATGAAAGTTTGTATTGAAGGCGCTAGTCCTTCAGGAATCATCCCACCACCATTTCCAGTAATGATTATTTAGAAGCTGTGTGCTCTGTTGCTTTTTCATCTTTGGCTTGTGAGCATACATCTAGCTGTATTTTATCTAGCTATTGTCATAAATCACTTGTGTAAAGGGGAGTGTGTTGCCCAATGAAATGGTGTTTAGGCAGACTTTCCTTTGGCTCCTGGAAAGTCTTTTGGTCTTAAGATCACATTATGCCACATTCATTCTTCATGGCAGATTGCCTACACTGGTTTTAGGAAAGCAGGCGAGATTTTGGTTTTGCTGCAATTCCTGGTTGAAACATGCCTCAAAATAACAGAAGTTCTGTCTACGGAAGGCATCCTCTTGCCATGGAAGAACTTTAGAAAACTGCCAGCACAATACAGAATACTCTACGATGTCCTGAGATTTATCTGCCTCTATTTCCCAGCACGCAGATTGCTTCAGCAGTATCTGCAGTAAACACTGTTTTAGCTCATGTAGAGACTTGTCTTTGTTGGGGAGAGAGAGACACAGTTCCAGGGAAAGTTGTTGAACAGTTCCCTACTCCTTGAGCCTTATTAAACATACAATAGAGGCAGCCCACAATAAAACATCTTGAGTGTGTTTGCCAAATCACACCTTATTAACCAAAAATTAACTAGCATTATCTCCCTGTCCCCAGCTCATTTGCTGTGAGAATTTTAGGCGCAGCCAGTAAGTTTCAGATGCTTAGGCTTTAGATAGGCATGGAAATATCCTAACTGTACATCTAGGGACATTCGGTTTGCTAATCCCAAGTGTCTCCCAGGGATTTTCACATCATTTTACATGTCTTCTTATAATTCTCAATAACAAGGAAAGGGTTAATTCTCTAGTTCAGGAGTGGCCAGCCTATTGCTCTTCAGATGTTGCTGAACTACAACTACAACTATCATTTCTGATTAATGGCCAGGCTGGCTGGGGCTGATGGGAATACATTGTTATAAGAATTTTGAGGTCATATATATATATATATATATATATATATATATATATATATATATATATATATATGTGTGTGTGTGTGTTCATAAAACATGTACATGAATGTACAGAAACATGTCTGAAGCAGCACAGGAAGACAGGCCTGACTGACACCATTTTGAGTCTCTCTCTCTGACCAGGTGTTCCTCTGCAAGGAAGAAGGGGGGTGGGGGGAACCTTCTCATTGTCTCAGGAATTAAAGTGATAATCCCTGGCATCCTGATACCTGAGTGCCAGACAAAAGGGTGTGATTAACTTGGCTGGGAAACAGGGAAATGTAAATATCTCTCTTTTTTGTTGATTAGGTTTTGGGGGCAGGGGGCAGGGTCCAGACTGCTCAGATTACTGCCACCAGACCTCCCCTTTCATGATGTACCTATGATGAATCTAGGGAGGGGGGTCTTGGGCTACACCCCTTCTGTGACATATGGATGATGCTTCTGGGGGGTGGGCTGAAACCAATTTCAAATTTCTTTTTAAGGGCAAGACACCTTTGTTTGGGGTTCCTTCCTTGTTCTCCTGCGTGAGGGGAAGGACCCTGTTGCAACAGCGAAAATAAAGGCTTTGCTTCTCAAACTTCTCTGGTTGGCCTCTGTTATATTCTCCAACCGATGGAGAACCCAATAAGGGAATAAAGGCAGATTTTTGCCTATATCAACATCAACATTTGGAGGGTGACTAGTCACATTTTAGCCGCTCCTGCTCTTGTTAGAAGGTTGCTGTCTACATCCAATGAATAATTCACTTCTAATTTCCTCTGTTTCTTTTGCCAAAGAGAAACAATAGAAATAAATCATACATGAAAATTTATTTAGTAGGATTTTTTCTATACACAGTTAGTGAATACTTAGAAGATGGTATTGGTGCGAGACCATCTGAGAACTCTTAAGATTTTAGCCATGCAGACTTTAGTAAATTTGATAGGCAGCTAATATTGGTTGGGGCTGCAAAGGGTTTAATCATGAAGCTATTGGTTCTGTTATTTTACTGTAACTGGATTAAATTTGTAAATTACCGTACATTTCCTTCAATATGTCAAAAAAGGCACATTGATTTTGGACTGTAAAAAACTCATAACCCCTACAACGTTTGAGGCAGTTGACAGAATTTTGCATTTCGCTTAATCAAATAATCCTACAAAAGTTTTGAGTCTCAGGAAGTGTATGATTATTAATGCAAGTAATGTATAATCATTTATGCAATGCAAATGAAGACACTAGATTCAAATTCTGGAAATAGGCGCTGCTAATTAGAGTAGCGTTTGGTAGATCCATACCACTTCCTATTTGAGTTCAGTAAGATAATGTGTGGTTGCTTATCTTTTCCTTGTAGTTGAATTTTGCAAATATTAAACTTTATTACAGAGTTTAGCAGGGAAAAGGAATTGCATAAAGACTATATTGGCATCACTTTTAAAAATCATTAAATTCTTATAACAAGCAGCCGATTTCAGCTGCTATATCTTTCTCAAACACAGAAGTGAAGCATCTGCTGAGACTGACAACACTTTACTTCTCTTCCTTTTTATCTAAGAATGAGTTTGCCTGAAGCAGTGAACACTGAGTATTAGGCTCTGTTGAGTATTATTGCATCACTGGGTATTAAATCTCAGTACTGTCTTAGATTGCATTACTTATAAAAGTGGATTATGCACAGCAAGGAGAAGGTGTTTAAAGAAGCATTTTGCCCTCTCTCATAACACTAGAACTCATGAACATCCCATGAAGCTGAATGTTGGGAGATTCAGGACAGATAATCACAAAGTGGATAGTTAAATGATGAAACTTGCTCCTACAGGAGACGGTGATGGCCACCAACTTGAATGTCTTGTTTGTGGAATCCTAATGCAGGTCAGCAGGCATATATCTCCTGGGCAGATTACAATAACAGTACTTCTTATTGTTGGAGATTAAGTGGCTTTCATTCATATAGGCTCTGCAATGTCTTTTGAAAATGCTGCAATAGATTTTGCCGCTAGAACAATTTCACAAAAGGTATTAGCAATGTACATCAGAACACTCTGCTTTCTAGGTTACAATCATTGGAAAAGTGTGTAGGTATTCTATAGGGATTTCTGGTTATTGTTTGTGTGTCTGCACTACAACCTGTTATGGTGAGATGACCAATACTATAGTTTGTCAGTCTTTATATAGATTGCTTTCTGCCCAAAGCTTACCGAGAACTCAATATATTACAAAGTACGCTATTATCACAGTTCAAGGCTTTCAAGTAGTGGCATTTCCTGGTTTTGCCAAGAACATTGTCCTAAAATAGAACAGAGAACCAATGGAAAACAACAAGCATCTTCAGCATAAACCAATGAACCCAGTGACTGGCAGTGTTTTAGAAATCTCTACTTTTTATTATATCCATGGAAGAGAAAATTTAATCATATCTTGTTCAAAGCTGCAACTATACTTTTGTATGAATAAAACTATGTAAACCTTAACTTAGCGGAGCCATTCATACTGTTTTATTATATGTGCTAATAAACTTTTGTGGAATTCAGCTCTTTGAGTGAAATTCAGTGGTCTGTAATAGGAATTTGCCTAAGAAGTTGGATGCAGGTCCCACCTTAGAATCCTCATTGCAAGTGAAATTTGAATTTGATCTTGCGAAACGCCTGCTGTTTACATACGGATAGTGCTTATATTTCTTTACACTAGATCAGGGGTGAGGAACCCTTTCCAGCCCAAGGGCTAGATTTGAGGGCCACATGTAAGGGGAGCAAAAAATGTCAACGTACTGGAGGCTTGTTTGATCAACTCTCACACATTCCTCTCTAAACAAAATAAAAAAAATCCTTCCAGTAGCACCTTAGAGACCAACTAAGTTTGTCATTGGTATGAGCTTTCGTGTGCATGCACACTTCTTCAGATACCAGATACATTCCTCTCTGTCCTCCATCCAGACAAGCAAGAGGCATTATAGAGTACAGTACATTATACTTAGGCAAAAACATTTGGGTGGAGCAAGGTTGCAGTCTGGTAAGGGGTTTGGAGGGCCAGACAGAGAGACGTGGAGGACCAAATTTGACCCCTAGACCTGCCTGAGGTTCCTTACCCCTGGGCTAGACCCACCCAACATCAGTGGTGTTTAATAATAATAATTTATTTTATTTATACCCCGCCCTCCTGGCCAAAACTGGGCTCAGAGCGGCTAACATCAAATATATAACATATTACCATGAAATCAAGCAATCAATTAAAATACATCCTAAAATCAAATCAGAATCAGTGACTACACAATGGAAAGGGGCAGGGCCATTGCTCTTGAAGAGTTTGGATTTGGATTTGATATCCCTAAGGAGTCTCAAAGCGGCTAACATTCTCCTTTCCCTTCCTCTCCCACAACAAACACTCTGTGAGGTGAGTGAGGCTAGGAGACTTCAGAGAAGTGTGACTAGCTCAAGGTCACCCAGCAGCTGCATGTGGAGGATTGTGGACGTGAACCTGGTTCACCAGATTACGAGTCTACCGCTCTTAACCACTACATCACACTGGCTCTTGAAGGACTGATGTGCTACTAAGATGTAGTCAGACACTGGTGCTTTGGGAGGACTGCCATACATCCGGATTTTCCCGGACAATACCAGGATTTCAAAGGCGGAATTAACGTCCTGGAATTAACAACCACTTTGTCCTGGATCTTAGGCAAGGGGTTTTTGTGTGTGTGTGTGTTTTTGTAGGGAAAAAAAAAAGCTCAACAGGCAGGCCATTATAGTTTAAGTGGCATTGAGTATCTGAACAGGCCATTATAGTTTAAATGGCATTGAGTATCTGAACATTTAAAAATGACATCTAAATACCAACCCTCCACCACAATATTAGTTATAACTTCATATTCAATGCACAAAAACATTGTCTAGAAAGGTCCTTTGACAGTTTCGGCATAGCTTGTTGCAGGTTCTTGGGAAGTTGTTATATTCCTCCCTGTCAATGAATAATGCATAGGGTAGACTTTGTTCCTTGTTTTTCTTTATTAAAGCATTGATTTCATAACAGTATGACATTCCATGCAGCTCAGTTCTTGGGTACTGTTTAGCTTACAAAATAGGAAGAGTAACTCAATGTTCTGCCCATCCTTATTACATCAGCCGTAGGCCTTTAGTAATTCCCATCTCCCTAAAACACATGTCTTGGTACATTCAAAAGGTATTTATTTTTTCACCTACTAAAAAAGGAGAATGCCGTGGGTGTAACTCTCTGGAATACAGCATAAGGGCAAGGCTCGTGGTGTTGTGTTTCTACAGTAAGCAATGTGAGCCGTTCTATGCACCTGTCTGCTGATATGGAAAGTTTTGGGATTAGCCGTGTAAATTGCCTTTGTGTGTTTTTCTGGAGTCCAAGTTTTTAAAATCCTTTGCAAGATCTTACATGTGCTGTTGTAAAAAAAGAAGCAGCTATACAATATGTGCAGAAAACACCTGAATTTAACATTTATTCTGATCTGCTAGACCTCCCTAAAACTACAGCCCATGCATACTTACCTGTGTATAACTCCTATGGATCATAGTGGGACTTCCTTCTGAGTAGCCTGCAGTAAGTGTATTTTAGGAGACTCCTCATCTTCATGGGCATCCTCCTTTCTTAAGATGCCTAACATTTGAAAGTTAAGAAGAGTAGCTTGATGCACCAAGGGACTCTTTGCATTGGCTCCACACTCTGTGGAACTGCCTGTCAAGGATGGTCCACCTCATTCCAAATCTCCAGTCTTTTCCAGCACATTTTAACATCTTCCTGGTTTTGAAAAAGCTTTTCAAATTTCTATCCTATGCACATTTACGTGGGAATAAGCCCCACTCTGCACCATGGACTTCTGAGTAAACATAGGATCTGATAATTTCAGCTTTCTCCCTTCCTCATTTTCCCACTTTTAAATGTAAAGGTAAAGGACCCCTGACAGTTACGTCCAGTCACTGATGACTCTGAGGTTGTGGCGCTCATCTCGCTTTACTGGCCGAGGGAGCCAACGTTTGTCTGCAGACAGTTTTTCTGGGTCATTTGGCCAGCGTGACTAAGCCGCTTCTGGCGAAACCAGAGCAGCGCACGGAAACGCCATTTACCTTCCCGCCGGAGCGGTACTTATTTATCTACAGTACTTGCACTTTGACGTACTTTCAAACTGCTAGGTTGGCAGGAGCTGGGACCAAACAATGAGAGTTCACCCTGACACGGGGATTTCTGCAGCAATTTGCAGATTTTCTTTTTAAAAAATCCTCATGAAAATTCTTCAGCGTTTTTATGCAAATTTCTCCCAACATAATGCATTTTTTGATGTTATTTTTGTGGGAGATTTTACAGTCAGACCTTACAATGCATGTCTATGTCAGTTAGTAAATGAGGCCACAGAGCTGTAAATCCTTAGAGAAGGCTTAGCTAGGTCACACACCCTCAACTTTGGGGAGGATGAAGTAAGGCTAGTTCTCTCTCTCTCTCTCTCTCTCTCTCTCTCTCTCTCTCTCTCTCTCTCTCTCTCTCTCCCTCCTCATAAAAATATAAAAAAAACAAAGGATTTCAAACGATGACTGTATTTCAGTTTTCATATGGTTTTGGAAAGGGCTAATTTGATAAATTTGGCTTTATCAAACTGGATCAAATTTCTCCCCCATTCCTAATTATGACTATTTTATTTAGAAAGAAATTTCGGCCCTTCTGACCTGCTGTGCTCAAGCTATGCTATTATGCAGCTAGTTGTGATTGTGTGGTTTTCTTGTTATTGCTGATTTTTGCTTCGTTCCTTGATTTGATATTTTTAATAAGCATTTGAGGCTTTTTATTCTTCTTGTCATCTGCCTTGGAGTGCTTTGGTAGAAAAGATGGGGTTCAAATAAATAAATAAATAATAAGGGACACCATTCATGGTACTTGAGAATAGGTTCCCAATGAGAGAAAAAAAAGAATGTACAAAAAGACCCAACACAGTTAGATTTTTAAGAGAGGAAGTTACCTCTGCAGTTACATCAAAGGCATTACTGATATTGCATTAATAATAATAATAAAAAAATCTCATGAGGATACTGAAATCACGGATTAAGGAAACATTATACTAAGCATTCGATAAAGAAAGGTGTTCCTTTATTGGCTGATTCTACCTACTGTAGCCTGGGTCAACTGTTTGCTGGACAGTGTGTCATCTTGACATAGCCAGGCATTGATTTTGATGTTCGGTGGCTAATCATCAGCTAGACTGCAGCTAGCACTTTAGTTAATATTTTTCTTTTGCATGCAGCTCTGTGGAACAAACCGAAGCAAGCCAATGAAGGAGCATGGGAGGGGACAGGGAGTTGGTCATTTACAGGAGGGTACAATAGGCAAAAAGTGGTGTCCTTGTAAAATTGATATATAACAGACAGCCCAAATTTTTGTAAGAGTTCCAAGGTTCCCTGAGGGATTCCTTTAGATAAGAATTTGAAGGGCACTGGTCATTTCTGAAGGTACGTTCCCCTCTCAAGGTCCAGCGTACACAAGGAAACAAAACTCTTCAGACATAAAGTACCAAACAAAACCAGCTGTTCCCCCCCCCATGCGTTCAGCAGGACAGCCTGTTCACAATTTCACATGAAGGATAGAGAGAACTCAGGTTGCCCATGAAAGTCTTATTGTGCAGTTTTGGAAATGTCACTTGGACTCTCAGAGAGAGAGAGAGAGAGAGAGAGAGAGAGAGAGAGAGAGAGAGAGAGAGAGAGAGAGAGAGAATACTTGTACCTCAGCTGAGTATTGGTGCAAATACACTGATACTTCAGCACTGAAACCAAAATAATAGATGAACTAGAGCTAAATCATGACGAAACAGGGCTATGAAAACACCACTGACCACGTAAACAGTTTTGCAGGTTGTATTAATGGACATCAGCTGCAGAATGAGGAAGTGCATTCTCAGAAATTGTATAGTCAGCTATATTGCCAACAAGGAATGGACTGTCCCTACAGAGTCTGACTGACCTTTGAAAGCGGTAGATGATTTAGGAAAATGTCAGGAAGCAATTGAATGCTGGCAAGGTGAGACCTGATGGATCTTCAAGAAGAACACTAAGTGCAATCCTTTACATGTCTACTGAGAAGTAAGCCACATTGAGGTCAATGGGGTTTTCTTCCAGGTAGGTGAGTATAGGATTGCAGCCGAAAGTAAAGAAGTGATTTGATGAATAGCTGCCATCTTAAACTTGCAGTTAGTTGAATCGGGCCTATATTTCTATAGAATATTATTTAATCTTAACTATTTTACAGTTTCTATTCTACTTCTTGTTAATTCTCTAGTGTGTTCCTCTAATGTGTTTTTAATAATAATAATAATAATAATAATAATAATAATAATAATAATAATCTTTGACTAACTTTTGATTACTTTAATGGCCATTTGGCCTCTACTTTTTATGTAGCAATAGAGATGTTTGCTGTCCACTCTACTTACCCTTTCTCCCTTGAACTTGTCTGCCCTTAATTGCCATTTCTTGTCCTTCAGAAACCCCAAAGTACACAAGTATAACCTATGGGTTTTGAGGGAAACATACAGCTCTTTTTCACTGAAACCCAATATTTTCCTGCAAAGTATTGAATCTTCCCCATTTCCAACCAACCTCACTAACCACTCATTTTACAAACATAGGGAGCATAGCATTATAAAAAGATGTAATGATGTAATGGGGCATTACAAGCTGTAAATGATCAGGGCACATTCCAGAAACTGGTAATTTTTTTGTTCTCAAGAGGCTACCCATGCTGGAGCCAGACCCAGAGCCACACACACACCTACACACCCACACACACACCCAAATCCAGACATTTGCTTTAAAATGTAAAATTCCTCCCTGATGGGCATGTAGGACCTCCAAAAGAGGACATGTCTGGGCATTCCCAGATGTAAAAACTAACCTGTATCAATTGATATCAGAACGATGCACCCTTGGACTCTTACAGCTTCCTGCATTTCAAGGGAATAATATCTAATACCACCAAATATAATTACCATGTATGAGCATGTGAATATGGGTTGAGCAAACATATAGCAGGTGCATTGGGTGAAGAGGAACTTCTGCAAAATGATGAGTAAGGTGTGTTAGTGGAAGAAAACAAGAGTGGCTGGAGGAAAAACCCTACAAAAGCAATTTGGATTAGGGGAAGCATTAGTGGTAGAGCCAAGTTGTGGGTGCCCAGACTTGCTCAAAGGGAGATGGCTTCTATTCCTCCTCCTTAACTGTAATTGCCAAATTACTGTATGACAAATAATAAGGAATAATAACAGTAGTGGAACAGATCCTTACATAATCAAGGAAATGAAAGACTTTGGCTTCCTCTTTGCAGTTCATGAGAGAAACTGATTTGGTGCACCACATACTTTGAAGTATTTAGTTGAGTGGCAGTGGATTTATGCTCATTGTCCCTTGTGTGGCATGCAAAGTGCCACTGCAGCAGTGGAATATGGAGTAATGTTCAGGTTGTCTGTTTTAAAAAGCCAAAGTGGTTTTATAAAAAGGTCACACAGTATAATACGAATAACACAAAATTCAGTATAAGCAATACATTAAAATTACTGAAATAGCAGCACTTAAACATTTAAGAGTAGCATTCAGTAAAAATCTATAAAAACAACAGATCTCTGAATGCTTGTTGGGGAAGGAGAGAGGGACCTAAAAACAGAAAAGAGTGCAGAAGAACAGAAAAAGCTTGCAGAATAGGACCAAAACCCTATTTAACATCCTGCTTCTCAAAGTGGCCAATCTGGTGCCGGAGGAGGAGGAGGAAGAGGAGGAGGAGTTTGGATTTGATATCCCGCTTTATCACTACCCTAAGGATTCTCAAAGCGGCTAATATTCTCCTTTCCCTTCCTCTCCTACAACAAACACTCTGTGTGGTGAGTGAGGCTGAGAGACTTCAAAGAAGTGTGACTAGCCCAAGGTCACCCAGCAGCTGCATGTAGAGGAGTGGAGACGTGAACCCGGTTCACCAGATTACGAGTCTACCGCTCTTAACCACTACACCACAGTAGCCATCTTCTGTGGGTTCGATGCAATTGCCAAAGCCATTTTCCCCAGTTGCCTGCTCTGTTTCTGCCCCCTTTTATTGTTTTATTGTTAAATTGCCAGGCCCGTAAAGCTGAATTCGGACAAATTAAATGCGTGCAAGTTGTGAGTTACCCTATAGGATAGTCGAGGGGAATGACAGTGTGGGATCAACACCCAAAGCTCTGCCAATTGGAGCACCTGCCCCTGCTTTTGTTGTAGCTGTGGTTAGGATCGACCATGTGGATCGCCTGAAGTGCATTAAGTCAGCAATTTGCACATGGGCTGCATAATCAAAGCATCAAAGCCTTTGGAAAGAACTCTCCTTCAAGTTTTTTCTCATCAGCAACTGTGAGTCATGGCACTAGCATGGATTTTGCCTTTTTCAAAACTGTTACACAGTTGGCATTTTCACCGAGTTATCCACTATAACCCCAATATTTCTATAACACCCTTCATCCAAGGATTGCAGGGTGGTTTGCAATATAAAAACACATAAATACATAACTTAAAAACAAACAAAACAATAACACCCCACCCTCTCTCCTGGTCATTCCCTGCTAGCTCAGCCCCTATCAGTATGTATGTAAAGTTAGGGAGTTTGGGCTAAAAGTCATCATTTTACATTTACATGCATTTGTTCACCCACACACAGCAAATCATCTTGCCCCCTGGAAAATCAGGGTTCTAAAATGCACAAGAAGCCTACCCACCACCCTTAATCATTTGGCGTCATCCACAAACTTTCCCTCCTTATTCCATCTTCTAGCTCAGTCTTGGTACCGTCCAGATCTTTTGGACTACAAAAGAACATAAGAAGGGGCTGCTGAATCAGGCCACTGGTCCACCTAGTTCAACCTCCTGTTATCACAGTGGCTAACCAGCTGCCTGTAGGAAACCAGCAAGTAGGAGTTGAGCACAAAAGCACTCTCCCCTCCTGTGGTTTCCAGCAGTTGGTCTTCAGAAGCATTGCTGCCTCCAGCTGTGGAGATGGAGCATACAACTCCCATCAGCCCATTCTTTTGGAAGTTGTGGTCCAAAAAATCTGGAGGACACAAAGTTGGTGAAGGCTACTTTAGGTCACTTATGCTAGCTTTCGACAGGAAGACAACCCCATTGTTTCCCCCCAACATCTCCCAAATAGCCCTGCCTCCATATACAAGGGTCAGTATATCTCTGATTACCAGACGCTGAGGGCAGTATTCATCTTGCTCCACTTGTGAAATTCCCTGGGGCATTTTGCTGGCCAACACTGAAGACACTGTGGGAAGGCTAGATTGTTTGTCTGATCCACATTGGGCTGTTCTTATGTTCTTAGATGACACTGCCATATCTGCCCAACAATGGGTACCATTTTAGATACAATAGCATAACAATGGGTACCATTTTAGATACAATAGCATAAACCTCTGCTTGTTCCACCATAGCTGAAGTACAATTCTACAAGCTGAAAAAGATTTGTATCGAAATGCAGTGCTTCTGCCCCCCCCCAAAGGTGGGGGAACTCACCATGAAGATGGTTTGTTTGCATGCTTGTTGCAGTGCCACAAACCCCTCCCCGGTCAGTGGCTAAATGTAAGATGTGATTAATAAACTCAAGCCAAGCAGATTAGATCTGGATTATAAATGGCCACAACTGGATTAGATGACCTGGATTAGAAATGGCCACAACTTTATTGATTACAGATATAGGTGGATTTTTGGCTCAGGCATTGGGTTCCAGCCCCCGTCCCTGCCCAAAAAACAATTATTTAATTTTTAAAAGGTAAGGGAACTCAGTTCCCCCAAGTTCCTGTTCCCTCTCCCCACTGTCTAAATGCATAGTAGTCCGCCCTCCTAGTGGACAATCTGGTTTAAAAATGTTAATGTGCAAGGGAGATTGCGCAGTAGAGTTTCAGTGTCTGTTGTTGGAAGCACGATGAAGCATGACTCATCTAAAACAAAGGTTGATCATTATCTTCTGTGTACTTTGGAACAAAAGACATGCCCAGAAAATGAGGGGCTCCCAGGCAACCCTACCCAGCATTGGCATGTGACAGCTTCATTGTAGAAACGTGTTTCATGTAAAAAAGAAAGAAAGGATGCAGCATCTTGTTGATACTGCTGGAGGAATTTAAATTGCATGGGTATTATTAACTGCCCAGTAATTGCCAACCATTAAGAGCCTGATCTTAAACACATTTCCTGGAAGCAAGTCCAAGTTTCAAGGAAATTCTTTGAGATGCCACGTATTTTTCATATTTTTTTTTTAAAAAAAGCAGCAACATTTCTCTTTTCTCATGGAACATCCAAGATGCTTTCTATGCATTATGCCAGGTGTATCTGAGCTGATTTGTCCCACAGTGCTGATGTAATGGTAAGGAAAGCTTGGCATCATGTGTGATGGGGAAATGACACAGAAATTTGTCACCCAATTGTCGTCCCTGGCTGGGGAAAGATTTCATCCATTCATTCAGTTGACAAGATTTATACACTGCTGAATCAAAACACTATAAGTGATTTACATAAAATGAAATGATTTTTTAAAAATTAAAAAGCACTAAGAACAGATCTTTTTCAAACATTGGATGTAATAAAGCTTTCAAAATATAGATAAAATAAACATTTTTAAAAAATGTTCATAGTAAAATTATATGTCTGGGTAGGCTTGTCAAGACAGGCGTCAGAAATAAAACAATGAATAGCCCCTGCCTAAAAGAAATAGGAAAGTCCGATGCTGTAAAGAAAAATATTGCATAGGAACCTGGAATGTAAGAACCATGAGTGGAGGTAAGCTGGATGTGGTCAAAAATGAGATGACAAGAATAAATATCGACATCCTGGGCATCAGTGAACTAAAATGGAAGGGAATGGGCGAATTCAGTTCGGGTGACTATCATATCTACTACTGTGGGCAAGAATCCCGTAGTAGAAATGGAGTGGCCCTCATAGTCAACAAAAGAGTGGCAAAAGCTGTAATGGGATGCAATCTCAAAAATGACAGAATGATCTCGATACGAATCCAAGGCAGACCTTTTAACATCACAGTAATCCAAGTTTATGCACCAACTACCGGTGCTGAAGAAAGTGAAATTGACCAATTCTATGAAGACCTACAACAACTTCTAGAAATGACACCAAAGAAGGATGTTCTTCTCATTACAGGGGATTGGAATGCTAAAGTAGGGAATCAAGAGATAAAAGGAACAACTGGCAAGTTTGGCCTTGGAGTTCAAAATGAAGCAGGGCAAAGGCTAATAGAGTTCTGTCAAGAGAACAAGCTGGTCATCACAAACACTCTCTTCCAACAACACAAGAGACGACTCTACACATGGATATCACCAAATGGGCAGCATCGAAATCAGATTGATTATATTCTCTGCAGCCAAAGATGGAGAAGCTCTATACAGTCAGCAAAAACAAGACCTGGAGCTGACTGTAACTCAGATCATCAGCTTCTTATAGCAAAATTCCAGCTTAAACTGAAGAAAGTAGGAAAAACCACTGGGCCAGTAAGATACAATCTGGATCAAATCCCTTATGAATACACAGTGGAAGTGAGGAACAGGTTTAAGGATTTAGATTTGGTGGACAGAGTGCCTGAAGAACTATGGATGGAGGCTCGTAACATTATACAGGAGGCAGCAACGAAAACCATCCCAAGGAAAAGGAAATGCAAGAAAGCAAAATGGCTATCCAACGAGGCCTTACAAATAGCGGAGGAGAGGAGGCAAGCAAAATGCAAGGGAGATAGGGAAAGATACAGGAAACTGAATGCAGATTTCCAAAAAACAGCAAGAAGAGACAAGAGGGTCTTCTTAAATGAGCAATGCAAAGAAATAGAGGAAAACAATAGAATGGGGAAAACCAGAGATCTGTTCAAGAAAATTGGAGATATGAAAGGAACATTTCATACAAAGATTACCATAATCAAGGACAAAAGTGGTAAGGACCTAACAGAAGCAGAAGACATCAAGAAGAGGTGGCAAGAATACACAGAGGAATTATACCAGAAAGATATGGAGGTCTCGTACACCCCAGGTAGTGTGGTTGCTGACCTTGAGCCAGACATCTTGGAGAGTGAAGTCAAATGGGCCTTAGAAAGCACTGCTAATAACAAGGCCAGTGGAAGTGATGATATTCCAGCTGAACTATTTAAAATTTTAAAAGATGATGCTGTTAAGGTGCTACACCCAATATGCCAGCAAGTTTGGAAAACTCAGCAATGGCCAGAGGATTGAAGAAGATCAGTCTACATCCCAATTCCAAAGAAGGGCAGTGCCAAAGAATGCTGCAACTACCGCACAATTGCGCTCATTTCACACGCTAGCAAGGTTATGCTTAAAATTCTACAAGGCAGGCTTAGGCAGTATGTGGATCGAGAACTCCCAGAAGTGCAAGCTGGATTTCGAAAGGGCAGAGGAACCAGAGACCAAATAGCAAATATGCGCTGGATTATGGAGAAAGCTAGAGAGTTCCAGAAAAACGTCTACTTCTGCTTCATTGACTATGCAAAAGCCTTTGATTGTGTCGACCACAGCAAACTATGGCAAGTTCTTAAAGAAATGGGAGTGCCTGATCACCTCATCTGTCTCCTGAGAAATCTCTATGTGGGACAAGAAGCTACAGTTAGAACTGGATATGGAACAACTGATTGGTTCAAAATTGGGAAAGGAGTACGACAAGGTTGTATATTGTCTCCCTGCTTATTTAACTTATATGCAGAATTCATCATGCGAAAGGCTGGACTAGATGAATCCCAAGCCGGAATTAAGATTGCCGGAAGAAATATCAACAACCTCAGATATGCAGATGACACAACCTTGATGGCAGAAAGTGAGGAGGAATTAAAGAACCTTTTAATGAGGGTGAAAGAGGAGAGCGCAAAATATGGTCTGAAGCTCAACATCAAAAAAACCAAGATCATGGCCACTGGTCCCATCACCTCCTGGCAAATAGAAGGGGAAGAAATGGAGGCAGTGAGAGATTTTACTTTCTTGGGCTCCTTGATCACTGCAGATGGTGACAGCAGTCACGAAATTAAAAGACGTCTGCTTCTTGGGAGAAAAGCAATGACAAACCTAGACAGCATCTTAAAAAGCAGAGACATCACCTTGCCGACAAAGGTCCGTATAGTTAAAGCTATGGTTTTCCCAGTAGTGATGTATGGAAGTGAGAGCTGGACCATAAAGAAGGCTGATCGCCGAAGAATTGATGCTTTTGAATTGTGGTGCTGGAGGAGACTCTTGAGAGTCCCATGGACTGCAAGAAGATCAAACCTATCCATTCTTAAGGAAATCAGCCCTGAGTGCTCCCTGGAAGGACAGATCGTGAAGCTGAGGCTCCAATACTTTGGCCACCTCATGAGAAGAGAAGAATCCTTGGAAAAGACCTTGATGCTGGGAAAGATGGAGGGCACAAGGAGAAGGGGACGACAGAGGACAAGATGGTTGGACAGTGTTCTCGAAGCTACGAACATGAGTTTGACCAAACTGCGGGAGGCAGTGCAAGACAGGAGTGCCTGGCGTGCTATGGTCCATGGGGTCACGAAGAGTCGGACACGACTAAACGACTAAACAACAACAAAAAGAAATAGGTAGGGATTTACAGAAAATAGGTGCCACTACACTCAAATATCAAATTCTTACAAATACGGAACCAACATTACATGACACTGAGATCCCATTCTATTATTAAACACTAGTTTTATTTTGTGCATAAGCAAGCAACAATTTTTCCAGGTTTGATTCCCCCCACCACCACTTCAGAGGGAACAAAAATGATTGATATTCATTTAGAAAACATGGGGAGCTCTTGATTTCAATGCTACCACCTTTCATGTAGAACTTTAGTAGTGCTTAACATGGAAAAACAGCTTGCGACTCTGGAATTTCTATCCTCCAGTGTCTCAGAAAGTCAATACTGCTGCAGATCTCTTCAACAGTCATACTCTGTGTTAGTTTCCTGTGTTCACTACTTTTCACTTCCTCCACAATCTGGATTGACTGGTTAAAGAATGCCTTCTCAATGCCTTTCACCTGAATATAGTATTGACGGAGTGAGTCAGCCATTTATCAATAAGGGAAATTTAGGGTGCCCAGTTGGTTTCACTGTACAGTATTGCGTATCTAAACAGTACATAAGAGAACTGGATTCTACCAGGGGCATGAGAATTTTGAAACCAGGTATACAATAGTATTGGAGGATGGATGCAATTCTGGATTTCTGTTTTTCCAGAACAAGAGCAGTTGTGTTGTTGACTGGAGCCCCAAGGTAATTGATGGACCCTCCTTGGCATACATAGGCTCCAGCTCCTAGGGGCTGAGCCTCTTCAATGTTCAGGGGGCATACTGGTTGAAACTGGCATCATCATTTGCCTACAGAATGCAGTGGTACCTCTACTTACGAATTTAATGCGTTCTGAACGCACATTTGTAAGTCGGAAAAATTTGTAAGTCGAATCCCATAGGAATGCATTGGGAGAAAAAAAAATTTAAGTCGAAGCAACCCTATCTAAAAATTCGTAAGTAGAAAAAATCTAAACCTCATCCAAGATGGCGGACGGAGCTCCATTCGTAAGTAGAAACATTCATAAGTAGAGTTATTCGTAAGTAGAGGTACCACTGTGTATTGTTACAGATTTGTATTGCAACCCAGCCAAATGGTCAGGGTGGTATAACAACAACAGCAGCAGCAGCAACAACAGCAGCAGCAACAACAACAGCAGCACATGTCCTGAGGGATAGCTCTGTTGGTAGAGCATGAGACTCTTAATCTCAGGGTCATGGGTTTGAGCCCAACATTGGGCAAAATATTCCTGCACTACAGGCAGTTGGACTAGATGTTCCTAGATGATCCTCATGATTCCTTCCAACTCTATGATTTTAGGTGGCTAAATCTTCTGAGTGCTAAGAACTCCAAGGGTGTTGTGTTTTCTTGCCATGTCTCCCTTGGAATCAGGTTAACTTCAGACTTGCTGGCATATATGCTTTATTTACACGCATATACAAGTTGAGCATGGGCAAAGAGACAATTCAACTTGCACAGATGCCCCCAACTTTGTGACCCCATCAGGTTTCTAAGGAAATATGAAGATGGAACAGTGCAACTCAGCACTCTGTCCTTCTCTCAACCTATACCTAGAAAGGATGAGTCATCGTTTCGCCTTTCTTGCAGGTTCACAAAAGTTTCCTCTCACCTGAAAACTATCAGTTAACTGAGGACGAGATTCTGCAAAGAACTTGCCAGACCAGTCCTTGCTAATCCTGGAATTTTCACAGTCATCATCACTGGGTCAGAAGATACCCTGTGAGGTCATTCAGAACCATTCCCAAACCCATTAGAGTATGTACAGTAATGTACAGTATGTACATTTATGTGGGGGTTTCGTTCCAAGGATTGTGCCTAAAGCCTTCTTAATGAATTGACAGCTTTGCAACAATAACCACTCCCCACAAAAAGGCAGGAAATCACAGGTTTATTTATTTATTATTACATTTATATCTCACCTTTCCTGCCAGGAGCTCAAGTTCTCTCCCCTCCCCATTTTACCATCACAACAACCTTATGAGGTAGGTTAGGCTGACAGATGGTGATGGGGTCACCCACCAATTAGTCTTTAACATTCAGCTTCTAAGGTCAAACGAGACATATGATATATGGGAGTTCCTGCATGCTCATATCTTTCAACGCAGAGCAAATAGCTTTGAGAAGGATTTTCAATGGAAATATGGCTTGGGGAAAAATATCCCTTCCCATGACTCACAGTTCTGATCTGGATTAAATCCTTCCTGCAGCTTTATCCCCTACCCAAGGAAGAAAGCATTGACATTCCATTTGTGGCATTCTCAAGTCATAGCTAGTTTGTAGCTTGACAGGTTTATAGGTTTTGACAGGATTTCACAAAGAGGAAAAATGCAGAGTCATAAGTTTATGGTACAATTCTGTGCGGCAAAGACTAAAATGCTATGTAGGGGCATACTTTGAAATTGGATAAGCCACTAACCTCTAACCTGGAATCTCTTGGAAAATAAGAGCCTTTGATCGTGTTTATCTAGTAACAGCATCTCCTGCTTTAGGGAAGGAACACAAAAGAAATGGCATTTAAGAAAAAGGTCAAACAAATTTGCAAAGAGGCTATAATTGCTAAATCTTTGCAAGTGATGCAATATTTCATGCTTTGAACAAGAGTTCACACAGTTGTTGTTTGTTTGTTTGTTTGTTTTTCAATCTTAAATTTAACAGCTTCACTTCTTTTTTTATCTGCCAAGGATCACATGTCTTAGGAAGGGCGCTCTAATTCACGAAAGCTTTTACTGCAGCAAATGTGTTAGGAAGAAATGTGTTATGCTCGGAGTAGACCCGCTGAAACCAGTGGTTAAATCCAATGGATCTACCCAATGGATAATGTAATTGGATATCTCACCATCTAAGGTGCCATGGGACTGTTTTTGCAGCAGCAGACCAATGTTGTTATCCTCTGGATTGGAAGTAATTATTCAGTTACTGTATTGTACTGATGATTTTAAAGAAAAGTTTCACCAGATGCATATCATTTCACAATACAACTCCATGGCATGAAGGGGAGGATTGCAGGTTAGGTACTTCCTCTCATAGTCTCATTTGGAAATGCCCATGTCGTCTAGAGAAATAAAGGTTTGAGAATGTGTTTATTTTGCTAGAGTAACATAAATGCAGATCTGGCTTCAAACATGAAGGCAAGAGGCAAAATGGCAATACAGTACTCAACTGATATGTGAGAAGGCAAACAAAACAAAGGTATCTATAGTTACCTTAGTTCTGCAAGTTAGCAAAACTTTTTGCAGCTGCCTTGATACGTTGCAATACTATTGTGTCCTTAAGCCTATCTGTCCTCAGATACCAGTTCAGGGTGGAACAGAGGTCCACTTGCTTTTCTTGAGATTATGTGAAGAGGATAAAAAATGGCCTAAAGTGGCTTCAAGTAGAAGCTGGTTGATGATTCTTCCAGGTAATCTCACCAGGGAGTAATTTTTCACAATTTAGCCTAAGAAGGTGATGGCAAAGCAGCTCTCATGGGACAGCCCCCCCCCCCAGCATGGAACTGGTACATAATAAACTACAGCAGCTGATCTTTAAGCTGAAGTCCATGACTCATGCAATGCCTGGAGTCTATCCAGGTGTGATTAACATGGATGGCAAACAGAACTCCAATTAGCCTTAAGTAGTTGTAATGGCTCAGAAGAGAATGTCCATGCAAATCACTTACTTTGTTGATTGCTAGGACTATCTACTGATTTCTTTATCTATTTCTTTTTTAAAAAAAACACAACCCTTGACAAAATAAACAATTCCCAGACAGTTCTGGCTTTAGATTCTAGGAGGGTAAGAGCGGGTTCAGGCAGGTTATGGCAATTTGTCTGTTGACATTCTTCTTGCGGCATTCAAAATGCCCATTAAAACAGGTTCTGTCTATCTTGCTTCAGTGGCTGCTTGCCAAGAGCGTGATCTAAGAGTCTGATGTAGAGGTTTGCATGCGCATTGCAGGACTTTAAATAGCAGAAATTCCATCCTCCTAAAGAGATCTTAAGGAGAAAAATGGCTTATCAGAACAACAGCACAACAGAAAAGTGAGCTTGAGGGAGAGAAAGCCGCTAACACGCGCAAGAGAATTTTTTGCAAATGGCACAGGTGAGATCATCTCCTTGGGTGACAAACATTTACCAGAAAAGTATCACCGTTGGTTTTAATGGGACATGCATCTCAAATAGGCATGCTTCAGGGAAACATCTTGAGATAAACCGTGCAAAAAAAAAAGCTAGCATAAGAGCTGTGTGGGGAATTTAAATCAGGGTGATTTTTCTGTCAAGGACCATATTTCTCCCATTGCGATCTGTCAGAGGCCACACAGTAATGATGGTGGAACTTGAGTTAAAAGTGGGCAGCAGTTGGAGCCAAAAGCAGATGGGATCTGAGCCAAAAGGAAGTGAGTGGAGTTACCTCCTCCTCTCTCTCTCTTTTTGACACTGCTTTGTCATTGCTACCCCCTTTCCTCCTTGCCAAAATTTCCCTCCTAAAATTAGGCCAAGGGTGGCATGAACTTGGGGCCGAGAGTGTAAGCTGCCCACCTGTAATTTAGATGGCAGGTCATGTAGAATGAGCCTGCTTCTTCTCTGTTCTAATGTTTGCAGGGCAGTCTCGAGCAGGTCGCGCGCCCTGGCGCTGAGGGGCGGAGATTGCTCCGGCGCCCCCACTCTCGCAGGGCGCAGCATGGCTTCCGCGCGGCTTTGCCGCACGGCGCCCGGCCTACCGGCCCGGCGCCCCACACCACCAGGACTCTACCTAGAGCCAGCCCTGAATGTTTGCTTGTTCTGAAAAGCAGCATATGTCTTTGAAACCATTTCCTCACAAAGTGGTTTAGTGTTTGGGTTGAATTATTTACATGTGCTTTATCTTGTATTTTATTCTGTGAACCGCCCTGGGATCCCTTGATGAAAGGTGGTATACAATTTTTAATAATAATAATAATAATGATGATGATGATGATGATGATGATGCATCAAATAACAACCAATAAAATCCAAAGATAAAGCTAAAAGACAATCTTGAAAACTGCTTGCTCCCCTGCCGTTTTGCCATAGCAGTAAGATATCCTATTTAAAGTTTACCATTGTTTATTAGTAGTAGACTAACAGGCGTTCTGCATGCCATAGGCATTCATAACATTCATCCTTAAAAGGCAGCAGGACTTGTGATCACCTTTGACCCAAGGACCAGTCCCTTCCTCATTAACTAATATCACTTCCACCAACTCTGTGCAATTTCTAGTTGAAGAAGAAGAAGAAGAAGAAGAAGAAGAAGAAGAAGAAGAAGAAGAAGAAGAAGAAGAAGAGAGGAGGAGGAGGAGGAGGAGGAGGAGGAGGAGGAGGAGGAGGAGGAAAAATGAAGAGCCACTATGGAAAAAGTACAATGTGGTTGCCATCATCTTCACTCCGTTCCCTGTGTGAAATGCGCTACCCATGGCGTCCACAGCCTGCTTCCCCCGTGACTGTTATGTGCGTAAGAGTGAGATCAGTGTAGGCCAATGAGTTGCTAATTATACGTTTCATCCAAATACGGGAACCAATCTTCCATCTGAGGGGTGATTGTTTTTGCTTGCCTGTTCTTAATTTGGCATATCTTACTTCAAGCATGGATTTGTCCTTATTTTGCTAAATAAATAAGAATGTACTTGGAAGTAAGCCCATCTTTATGGCAAATTGACCTGTGATCCAAGAGACAGATCTTTTCCCAGCAACAATGAATCTATTTAGAGGTAATATGAAATACTGACCCGCTTTGAAACAGATTTGCTTTCCTATACAGGCAGAAATACAGAGAATATACAGAAAACACCAGGTCAGAGTATTTGCCTATCTAGTCCAAAGTAATATTCCCTGATAGGCAGTGGCTCGTCAAGGTCTTACCCACCACCTGCTATGTACCTGACACAGGGACCTTCTGCATGCAGAGCACAGTCGTAGCACTGAGCTATTAGAACAGGGCAGTGCTACTTTTCATACCAAGTGGGCTGCAAGAGTACTTCGACATGAAACTCGCAGGCCGCACACTGCCTTGTGGCGAAGCAAGGCGTCAGGCTTTGTGAAGGAAGTGTGAGGCTCTGGCAAGGTCCCAGAGATTCTCCCATCTCCTTCCCAAAGCTGGGAAGTGCAAACTAGGCTTTGAGAAGGAGTACAGAAGACTCCAGGACCCTGTCTAAACTCTCCCACCTCCTTCCCGAAGCCTAGCACCCTCAGTGCGAGGGCTGAGGGGGCATCAATAATGGAATACTGAATGGTTTAGTTTATGTAAAATATGCAGGGATTTATGCTATGCAAAATGAACCATGGAAAGAGAAGAAAGGAAGTCATTGATATTTTAAGGATGTTTAAATGAGTATTCTAAATTGAAAAACAGAAAATTTAATAAAAAATATATAACGAACAAACGAAAGAAAGAAAGAATGAAATTAAATTAAATTAAATTTCCTAAACGACAATTGTTAAACACTATTTAAACTCTGCAATGGCCAAAATGAAGTTTGTAAATACTGAGACAGTCTGGAAATTTGTAGCAATGGAAGTGTAAAATTCTTTCCCCATGCAGCTGGGCTAAAACAAATAAGGCAAACTGTATCTACTTTGCTCCTGCTTGTTGTGGACCTGGCTTAGATGCCACTCAATTACTTGTGATCCTTCTTGTTCTCTCCCACATACAATTTCCTTGTAACTGTAGTGCTGCTGTGAAAGACGATGTCTAAATTTCATTGTAACAGATGAAAAACCAGCACTTAGAAAAGTAATTGTATGGATAAAACGGACCTAAAATAGAAGCAAAATTACTCTATGTATTCATAAATGATATACTTATTTCCATTCTTCCAACAAGGTTTTAGAGCTGCATAAATTAAGTCTACCATCTTTCTGGAACACAATGACAATATTGTTGAACACCACCCCAATCTCCAAGCAGTGTGAGATCCCGGGGGTTCCAGGAGCTTACCCAAGGTTTGGTTTCCTCAGAATGAGGAACAGCAGAGACTGTGGTGTCTTTAGGTTATATGGTTTATTTACACATATATACAACCTGAGTCTACAGTGGAGGGGCTCACAGCATTAACACAGCAAGAAGGTCTTGCTTCAACCATAGCTGAAGCCTTGAGTCCCTGCAGAAATCAGGCATGGCTCTGTCTCTCAGCTACCCAGCCTGCTTCTAGCCTCCAGCTCTCTCACACACCTCAACTTTGTTTTTTGGCTTTCTAACTAACAGCTAGCTGAGGGAGAAGATACCCATTTATTCTCTGGCACAGAGCCACTTTCTTTGTTACCTTATTGACCCATACTTGGGGCCATTACCAAGAAGCTACTTCACCAATTGAATGATCAATTAGATTTTAACCCTTGCTGGATCCAGGAATTAGAAGGGATTCATGCATACAGGCTAATTCCATCCCCAACTCACAGCACTTTTATTACTTTGAGGTCTTATGCAGAGATACAATTTAACTGTAGTTCTACAGAGTTTCTTTTTATGCTATTCTTTTCTAAACCAGCAAATGTATAGGTTAGCATCCATCTGTCTTGGGAGACAATGGAGGACTGGGCCTTCGGGGAGTGTGTCTGTGAATTTGCTGGTTTAGAAAAGAAGAATAACATAAGAAGATACTCATAAATTCATAAATGCACTAGTAACGCCATCTGCAAAGTGGTACCTCCCATTCCATTTCTTCAAAGACTCTTTCCTTGTCAATGAACGACATTGCAGTTAATGGGGAATTTTGTGAAATCCGGAGTGTATGGTGAGTCGAGAGAATAAGCCTTTGTCCCACACAAGGGACGTACAAGAATTTTGAGTAAATGTGCCTTTTCTAAGCGAACAAGTCACAATAAAGGACACACAGTCACATGCAGTGCTAAATATGCATGAGCTTCATCTTGGGGAGAAGTCAGGGTATTGTCAAAATAATCAGTTGAAACCACACCCTCGTTACCAAAAATTAGACTCTGTCTGGCAGTGCCTTTAGGGTACAGCTGTCTCATCACACTCACAAAAATAGCCATCACATGAATTCACATGTAATGTCAGATGGAAAGTCCAGTCTCGCCCCCCCCCCCCACTGCTAATAGAGCAATTGTATGCATTTTATTCAGATGAACCCTACTGTATGCAGTGGAGATTACTCTTAGGTAAATGTTCATAGGACTGTAGCTTAAGACTGGAACTTGAGGAATCTTATTCACACAATGCATGGCACAACCAGTGTCCTGACAGTTACAACAGGCTTCCTTTCAAATTCAATATGAGTTGTAGATATTGTCTGGGGATGGTTCAGTAGTTTTGTGTATAATTTATACCCCACTTGCATGTACTTCAAGTGGCTTACAAGTTCAGTTTAAGAAGCAGTAATCAATAAAGCAACATCAATAAAGAAAATGAAAGTACAGTATCAGCAGCTGTGGCATAAGCCAGATGATGTAATCAAATGCCTGTGTGCAGTTTTCATGTATTTTAGCTACAGCAGCAAATGAGAAGAAGCCATCCCCAAGAGAGAGCCATCTGTTAACTGTATCTTAATATACGGTAAGGGAACATGACTCTCATTTTCAGTAAAAAAAAAAAAATTCCTTCAGTAGCACCTTAAAGACCAACTAAGTTTATATTTTGGTATGAGCTTTCGTGTGCATGCACACTTCTTCAGATACATTTTCAGATAACTGATGTTGAGTGGTTTGACTTCATATTACCATCATGGCCATTAAAAAGTGAAATAGTTTTGTTGCCCTTCTTGAACCAGGTTTGAAGAATGAACACATTCTTGCACAGAACTTGGCTTTGAAAGTACACCTAATTCTGTGCTGGGTTGATAAATTCACTCCTAGATTTCTCCAGACCTAAAACATTTAATTCAATAGGGGGGGATGATGCACATGTGTAACATTTTGAGTTCCTAATCCCTTGATGTATCAGGCTGACCCTGTGAAAGTCTCTGTGAAGTAAAACTCAGATACCTATTTATTTTACAATGTGTATGAGTAAATAATCCTTTATTGTGTTTTTTTTTAAAAAAATGACATTTTATTGAATGCAGCTCTATTCTGATTGGATATTGATGAAAATAAAGAACTAGAGAGAGAGAATAATCAAGAAACAAATTTTAAACAAATTTGCAGTGAATGTAGAAATGTGTTTCACTACTTCTAAGCAAGGCTGCCAAGCACATATTATTTTTAAGTGGTAAAGCTCATAAAACTACCTTCTGGCAAGTAACTGGTACCAGGGTCTAACAATCACTAAATATTATAGACAGTGTGAAGAAAGTGTGTGTGTGTGTGTGTGTGTGTGTGTGTGTGTGTGTGTGTGTGTGTGTAAGTGTAAGGTAAAGGGACCCCTGACCATTAAGTCCAGTCATGACCGACTCTGGGGTTGCGGCTCTCATCTTGCGTTATTGGCCGAGGGAGCCGGCGTACAGCTTCCAGGTCATGTGGCCAGCATGACAAAGCCACTTTTGGCGAACCAGAGCAGCACATGGAAATGCCGTTTACCTTCCCGCTGTAGCGGTACCTATTTATCTACTTGCACTTTGACGTGCTTTCGAACTGCTAGGTGGGCAGGAGCTGGGACTGAGCAATGGGAGCTCACCCCATCGCAGGGATTCGAACTGCCAACCTTTTGATCGGCAAGCCATAGGCTCTGTAGTTTAACCCACAGCACCATCCGCATCCCTATATTCTCTATTGTCCCCACCTCTGGACCCACCAGCCAGGACATGACTTGCCAGGCTTACTGATGTCAGCCACATTCCAATTATTTGGTGTTGTATGCAAATTAGTCCAGCTTGTAATATTTGGCTGTGAGATCAGTCGCCCATTGTAATATGGATTGGGGTCACACTGAGTAGGGCACAGTGCTGTATCCCCATACATTCACTAGCACCACATAGGTTTGGGAGCAAGACGCTGGAGATCTCAGGCTCCAAACATGACAAATACATAACACATGCCACATGATGTCATACAGCTGTGCATCTCCCAGAAGCATGGAATGGTCGGTACTGCATCATGACGTCTAGTCCCACCCCAAAGGTACCTTGGTGAATATAAATAGGTGATCTGAAAGTAGTGTCAGTGAACCTGCACCCTCTCCAGCTTCTTGCTTTTTAACCAGTTCAGTCATTGCCTTCGAATTTCACCTGCAGATGCAGATTCAATTAGCCCATCTCCAAATGAATCCAATTAACTCCAGCTGCCCTGAGATCACCCCTGTGAACACTGCACAATTATAGACTCACAAAATCCCCTCTCTAGAGGGAGGCAACAACCAGCAGTGAGGCTGTAATTACTATGCACAGACCCAGACTCAGGCTGGCTAACCGAGTATATGCTCCATAAAAGAATCTCTGTCAGAAAAAAGGAATGGAGACAGAGTGACTCCAAGGTCTTTACTTTGTAGAGACAGTTCCTTCTTTCAGACTTGTACTGAGTTCTGCAGCCGTCCTTCCCTGTAGACCGTTCTGTCAATGAACTGCAAGGTACCATAGAAATAAAAAGGCACTGATGAGAAGAAACCCAACAAGCACTGTTTCAGTTCACTGAAACTATGGAGTGCCATTGCACTTGATTGCATGGCAAGCTGAGAGATTTTGGCAGTCAGTGACCATATGCATAACTTCTCTGTGTCCTTATATCTCATTACAAATGTTGTCGCTTCACCTTAGCAGTCGGCAAAAGTGTCAGCTGCTTTTAACTGTCCACGAATATAATGGCTAATGACCGAATTATGGGAGGGTGGGGGAGACAGGGGATCCTTAATGAGACCCACAAGCCATACCTCTGACTTCCCCTAATTTTAGCTCTACTTTGCCTCCTACCCGCATCTTCAAAAAGCAAGCAAATAGCTAAGGATGCCTGGCATCCTCTGGACTCCCATAATTATAATACTGATAATGGCTGCCTCTGTTTATTGATGAGTTACTGTATACATTGAACTTATAATTTAAAAATATAGTACACTACATCAAAGATACTCCATGTATGCTGAATGAAGAGGACCAGTGAAAAACTGAAGGTATTCTAAATGTGCCAAGAGACCACAATGTGCAGCAAGAAACATAGAGCCTCATAAAATCTGGATATATGTCTGTCTTAAAGGGACCTTCCTCACACTTTGGGAGTCATAGTTAAGTCACCAGTCTGTTAACAGCTAATGCAGATCAATTTTATTGGACCATCCAAATAGAAATGTATGTTGTCATGTCTGCCGTATTAATGGTGTTTTAAAGACAGATCTTGTCTTCATCATTCTTCCAACAAGAAACCAAACAATAATATTGATTTGCCTAAGAGTATCTGACAAAATCATGCTGGACATGGATTTTGCTGCAAATTAGTCCAGTACTTTGTGGATTATACTGTTGTATGATTCAAATGCAAGGACCTTGAGTTTGTTTTTGCCATCGCATAGAAATAATGTTTGTGGCTGTTCTCCCAGATGAATGAAAACAATAGAAATGTTTATAAAATGAACTTTTTTAAAAAGAAAGAAAAGAAAAATTGAATTTTTTTATCTCTATTTTACACACCATTCCAATACAGCAGCTTTCTGGTTTGCCTCACCTCTGGGCCTGGGTGCTTAATGCTTAAAGCCATGTTTTTTTCATGATGTGTTGAGGGAAGGAGACCCTCTTGCTGTGTTAGAATTCCATTCCTAAAGGAACCCCATCCCTACAACAATTTAAAACACTGTTTAATATGTCACCATTATTGTTCTTTGGAAGCAGTGCACTTCCTCTGTCCAGTGCTGAAGCAAACATCTAGTCACCTTTTTTAGTAGGGAAAGGGAGAAGCAGTATCGCAACCCTTCTTTTGCCAGCTGTTACTTGCAGACAGGAGACTATGTTACCACCATTGAAAATGGACTTGTGCGAGTATGATGGAAAGTCTTCTAAAATGTGGATGGTCACGTTGTGGCTCATTGCATTGAAAGACCCAGAGGTTAGTATGGCAGACGCCACTGAAGTGAGTCAAAAAGAGGGTGTTCTTTACCTGAGGGACCACAGTTTACCTGACGCTGTTCTTTGTTTAAGCCTGTATGGCTCAATCAGAATGACAACTCTTTTTTTTGTATGACTCACACTACTTATTGGAGGAAGAAGCTACATCTTAAGTTCACATGATTCTCATATGCTATGAATGTACTAGTAGATAATTAACTGTTGCTAGCTCATAAATGCTGGCAGAAGCAAGGATTCTGTTCAAAGTCTTTACAGTCAGGAGTTGCATAGGTGAATGCAACTAAATAACTAATAGGGGTGAATGAAATGCGAGCACAGAAAGTCAAATGATCTCCATCCCTCATTTGTTTTTGAACATTTTTGTTGTTAGAGTTGCAAGGAGCCAGACTTCAAGATGAGATCCAGTGCAGGTTTGGAAGTTGGAACCACTGAACATTTGATAAACAAGGTTTTTGAAGTTTGCCTTAAGTGGCCCTGCATACAATAGTGAATTCTTTCATCCTAGTAGCTGGATGTCGCTATGTGGTGCCTGCCAAATATTTTGTGCAATTGGTTGCCACCAGTTTGCAAAAGGAGACAATCTAGCGAAAGCACTTGACTATACATGTTTATTTAAGAGTGTGTGAAACCAAGAGAGTTGGGTTACTTTTCTAGTAAAAAAATATTTCAGAATGGCTTGCAGGGAAAAAAGAAAGCTACCTAAAGAACAAACAAACAATAATTAAAAGTGTTTTAAACAGAAGAGATCAATAAAACATTTAAAAATGAAATCAGAGCAGCAGAAAAGAGGGTCCACAGCACCAACAGCTATTGTAAGACACTAAAAGTCTTGGGAAACTGGAAGATCTTAAGTTGCATTCTGAATGATGAAAGAATTTAGACCATTCTCAGCTACTGAGGGAGAAGAGTATTATACAAAAGGGTTGCCATAACTGAGAAGGCCTTCTCCATAGTCACCACATACTGGGAGTATTTGGAGAAGGGTCTCTGAGGCAGCTCTTAAATTTCAGTCAGGTTCATAATGGAGTAGATGATCCTTTAAGAACCCAGTACCAAGCTATTAAGATTTCATGTGTCATGACATGTTCACCATTCCTCTTACATTTTGGGCAAATTGGAGACCTCTTTTGGGGATCCCTTGTGTAGTTTCCCACCTGCGTAATAGCTTATCACTACTCATGCATTTTGAAGTAACAGTATAACTAGATATGATCCAGCCAAAGTAGTTTAAAATCCTGTTGATTCCAGTTGAAGAGTTAAGCATGAGGTTGAAATCACTGTGAAAAGCGCTTAGTGAATCATTCCTATTATCTAGGTTTTTCTTCCCACCCTAGGAATTCTGAACAAGTTCTATAATACTGATTAAAAATACAGTAATTATTAACGCAGTTTACAAAGAAAAAATATGACGAAGGAATTATAAATAGCTTGCATGGTGATGTCAAAGAGAGCAATGAATTAATTCACTTCAAAAAAGATGGCATGAAAGAACTCCATTCATATACTATTGCTTCTCTAAGAAAAGGCAGTATATTGAAGCAAATAGATCCCCCCCCAAGAAACAGAGATCACTTAGAATGTCTAACTTAGTTCTTCTTTAGTTTCTGTGATCACTTCATTGATTACTTGATCAGAAACTGAATGGAAGACAATATCTATTCCAGCTGCATCTCAGCTTTCACTAAATCATAGTAGCACCTTTTCTTAAATAATACCAGTCCTTATTTATTATTGTAGCCAGTGCTTTGAGAGGCTTGTGAGTGAGAGGTAATTATAGGACAAATTGTTTTTTCACCTCTAACACAGATTTCTCACTCTGCTACATGTTCCTTTCCCTTATCCAACTGCCCCTTGCTTGAAGTACAGTCATCAAACCCTAACAACCAGTTTAACAGGAATTGTTTACCACGAATCAGACCATGCTGGATTCAGGGGGAGGCTATTGTACGTCTAGCAGCTGTAGGAGCTAGTGACCTTAAAGCACCTGCTGAGAAAACAATCAACATATTTTGTGCTTGGACCCCTGTTGCGTATTTACTAGAGTAGCTGGTATCTACCAGCTATTATGATGTTAGCAATTCAGTTCAGACATGAATCATTGATCGTCTCCTAACTCGGACAAACAGAAAATATCAGGAATGTTTCACCTGCAACTGAGTGAGTTGTCTTGCAGCTTACAAAGTCCAGGCAGGTGCTGGCACAAACTGCATCAGCCTCCACATGGAGAAGAAGAAAGGGAAGAGATCCAGTCGGCTATTTTAAAAAGCCCATTGGAGAAGAAAGCAAGACACTAGGTCTGCATAAGCACAGGGTATACTTACTATGAATCACCATAGTATCTAGGAATTTTTACTGGCTCTTCTTGAGCTCCTTAAGGCATGGTGGGGAAGGCACATGAGGCAACCACCTTGTTGAAGCTAAGCAGGTCTGGGCAGGCAATGGATATGTGAGCACCTGGGAACCCCCTTCGGTTCCATGATGGGTGGGATATAAATGTAAGACAGAAATAAAATAGCCCCACCCCCATTTAAAAGGCTAGATTGATATTTGGTAGGCATATTACAAAAGAGAGTATGTTTCCAAGCACAGTTCAAAGTGTTGGTGCTGACCTTTAAAGCCCTAAATGGCCTCGGTCCAGTATGCCTGAAGGAGCGTCTCCACCCTCATCGTCCTGCCCGGACACTGAGATCCAGTACCGAGGGCCTTCTGGCGGTTCCCTCGTTGCGAGAAGCCAAGTTGCAGGGAACCAGGCAGAGGGCCTTCTCGGTGGTGGCGCCCACCTTGTGGAATGCCCTCCCATCAGATGTCAAAGAGAAAAACAGCTACCAGATTTTTAGAAGACATCTGAAGGCAGCCCTGTTTAGGGAGGCTTTTAATGTTTAATAGATTATTTTATTTCATTTTCCTGTTGGAAGCTGTTCAGAGTGGCTGGGGAAACCCAGCCAGATGGGCGGGGTATAAATTATTATTATTATTATTATTATTATTATTATTATTATTATTATTATGGGTGTCATGAACTTGTTGGATGCAGAGGAATGGTGGGAGGAGCCAGCTGGGAAACCCCCAAAGGAAGAAGGCTCAGAGCCAGGGGATTGGTGGGGGGGGGGACAATGCTGAGTGGTCAATGGGAGAGGCCTGGGAGAAGGAGGTGTCAGAAGCTGAATAGCTAAGAGGGTTTAGTGACCAACGAAAGTCTGTGGCAGAAAGAAGTCCAGAATCAGAAGCTGAGGCAGGAGAGGAAGGAGACCAAGAGGCAGAGAGGAGTCTGATTGTGAAGAGGCATGAGTGTCTCTCCCTCCTGCTGTGACAAGCTCACTTCCCTGCAGTCTCCCAGAACCAGAGGAGGCATGAAACAGGAGGAGCAGGTACACAGGTGCAGTCTCAGACTGTTTGGTAAAAGCCCTGGGGAGGAGGGGACTTAGACAGTTGTGGGAAGGTGGGGACCTTCAGTCTGCGACTGCTTCATGGGGCAATTCCTATCGAAGAAGAGCTGCTGTGCTCTTTACAGATGCTGTTTTTTTCCTAATAAAGAGTTAACTCCACTTACTTTGTGCAATATACTGCTGCCTTGCTCCTGACAGATGGGGAGGGGGCGAGGAAAATAATCAAAGGTTAATACTATGGCCGCAGTATGTAGTATCTGTGTCTTTTCCTCTAAAATCGTGGCCTAATTTTACAGCTGCCCCTTACTTATCTAACATCACTAACGAAGCTTATAGATGGGCCTTTTCTAGAGCCCGCTTTGAGGCAATGCCCTCAGCGGTGCTGTACGGTAAATTTATGCGGGTACCAATTCATGAGCGCCTTTGCCCTTGCATGTCTAACAAGGTAGAATCTGTGACTCACATTCTTTTATTTTGTGAATTTTATAGTGAAGAACGAGCTCAACTCATTTTACCCCCTTTATCAAAATTTACACCCTTGCAATATTATTTGGAATTTCCCCCCAAACTCTTACGAAAATTCCTTCTGGAAGATTCCTCAAGCCCAGTGTCATATGACGTGGCTAAATTCTGCACTTTATCTATCAAGAAACGTAAATCGCTTCTATTGAATGACACATTGCAAATCCCTTTTGTGCAATTGTTTTATTTCTGGTGTTGTTATAGCTGATTTTCTTTTGTTTGGAATTATGTTATTCTGTACTGCTGGCTTTTGCTGTAATAAAAACTGAACTGAACTGTATCTGTGTCTTTAAGGCAGTGTCTCCAGGTGCTGCTGGACTCCAGCTCCAGCCAACATGGCCAATGGTGAGAAAAAGACTGTGAAATGCTTTGTGTGCATTGGCAGAAAGGTGACATATAAATATAGCAAACAAATTAATATTCATAAAACAATTTAAAGTACAAGCTGTTCACCCATAAAGTGTTTTTATTTGACTACCATGATCAATTAAGATAGCATCTCTTTGCCAAAGGTAGAAGTAAATACTACAAGCCAACTATTGCTCAGGTTCATACAGAAGTGAACTTCAATAGGCGCATTAAATGAAAAAGATCAGCAGAAATCACCCACCCCCATTTTGGAATTCCAACGATTTTATTACCAAGGATGAATCTGTTAATGGCTCCAAGTCATGCTGGCTATATACAACCTTCTGTTGGGAAGCAATGCAGGGAGATGTATGTTGCCTTAGGACTTCTTAGGAACGGCTGATTAGTCAATATGAAAGCAAGAAGCTGAATTAGATGGACCACTGGCCCATTCTAGTAGTGTTCTTCTTACAGTGGCTTGTTCTTCTTTTGTTTTCTCATTAAAGAAAATAGCAATGCTGGAGGTAAAAATGGATTTCAGCTACTTAAAATTGGATTGGGAAAAGCAAGAGAATATTGCAGAAGAGAATATATACTACTGTCTAGTCTGAATTATATTCATATGTAGGTCTTTGATTACAGATCACTGAATAAAAGCACTATCTCAATAACTGATTGCTCATGCATTTATCCCATTTCTGTTCTATACATATGCTGCAGCTTCATTGAGTCTCATTCCTTTGTTATGGATTGAAGCAATGTAGCAATATATTCCTATATGCAACATTGTGGCTCTAAGAGAGGTGTCAAGACTGCCAAAACCACTTCTGAAGAAGTGTGCATGCACATGAAAGCTCATACCAATAACAAGCTAAATTGGTCTTTAAGGTGCTACTGGAAATATTTTTTTTTTGTTAAAACCACTTCAGAGACTGAAGATGCAATGCCAAAAGAGTAGTGTCTGGCAACAACAGTTCAGCCTTGAGTTCTTCGCTGCTCATCTTTACCTAACGTATTTTCCACCCAAACCCAAATCATATTGTTCTCTTTTCAGAGCCAAGAATTTTTTCCATAAGTTCAAAGTCACATTCACCCTTTCGGATGCACTGCAATTACTCACATATTGAGCAACTTTTTAAATGAAAGCCAGCAGAAAATACTTCTGTGTTGCAACCAAATTAAAATCGACACATCCAGATCATTATTCATAATAGTTTCAGCATCCAGATCCTTTGTGCCTTACTAGTCTTGTTTTAAGGTAAAGGACCCCTGACCTTTAGGTCCAGTCGTGACCGACTCTGGGGTTACGGCGCTCATCTCGCATTATTGGCCAAGGGAGCCGGCGTACAGCTTCCAGGTCATGTGGCCAGCATGAGAAAGCCACTTCTGGCGAACCAGAGCAGCACACAGAAATGCCGCTTACCTTCCCACTGTAGCGGTACCTATTTATCTACTTGCACTTTGACGTGCTTTCGAACTGCTAGGTTGGCAGGAGCTGGGACCGAGCAACGGGAGCTCACCCTGTTGCAGGGATTTGAACCGCCAACCTTCTGATCTGCAAGCCCTAGGCTCTGTGGTTTAACCCATAGCGCCACCCGCATCCCCCTTGTTTTAAGACTGAGCTATAAATAGTTTGCTTGAACTCTGTGTTGAGAACTGGTGACTTTTCACTCAAATCGAGTTTTGCTAATGAAGAGTGACAGAATTTACAACCGAGTCCTAACAAAATCTCATCAGCATCAGCAGAATTTACTTCCAAATAAATATGCTTAGGTTTTAGTCATACAGCACAATGCTTTATATGCCTACTCAGAAGTAATTCCCTTTGAGCTGAATGTGACTGTCTCCTAGGCTTAGGCTGCAGTCCTAACCCCACTTACCCAGGAGTAAGTCCACTGAATTCAATAGTTGGACTAGATGACCCCAGGGTCCCTTCCAACTCTACACTTTTCTTCCTCTTCTTCTGGGTTCAAAAACAGCAACAGCCCTGTATCTTATGTGTCACTTTCCTGGGTAGAGAGGTATATCTTCCACATATGTCAAAAACTAAGGAGATGATTGAGCTGAATGTGTCAGTGGAAGCCGAGGTCATCAACTTTCAGCCTTGGCCCAATTCTTTAAGCAAGCCTGTTGTCAGGGACTGGGCAAAGGAGGACTGGTGGAGAGACTGCCTCCCCAGCTTGACCCTTTTAGGGAGGAGGAAGAGGAAGACAGTTTAGATTTGCCACAGGGGTTTGAGGGAGGTCACAGCTCAGAGGCAGATGAGGGGGAAAGTTGGGAAATAATGGGAGAGGAGAAGAAGGAAGCACCAGGGGGGCAACAGCTGATGGACACAGTGTCTTTAGAAAGCATTCCAGACCCTCCATCTCCCAGAACCCAGCAAGCCTTGAAAGTAGGAGAGCAAAGAGTTCATAGACAGAGGGCATGTAGCACCCGTAGGAGAGACAATGAGAAGGATGGATGAGGAAGTGGGAAAGACAGGTGTGTCTGGAGATTTACTCGCGACAACACCATTATCCAAGAGGCTGGGTTCTATAGCCTCTCTCTGTAAATACTGAATAAAAAATGGAGGGTAAGAAACATTCCCTTGTCTTTGTACATTCCTGGGCAACCAGGTGGGAGTCACTGGCAGCAGCCTGACACCTGTGTAAGGTGTGTAATCTGACGAGATCGTACTGGCCTATTTACTTTGAATGTTTGTTAGTGATGCCAATAAAGGTTTTGATGCTGGTGTGTAATTGGATCAGAGGGAATTGTTATATTTAGGTTACAAGTGCTATTGCCAGAAAAAACGTGGAATTATTTCTAGAGATGGGCGAGTTCTCCAAATTCTTATCTACACCTGCAGCAGAATGCGGTGGAAACATAGTGGCAAAGTCTCAAGATGGGAGAATGAACTGTACCATTTCCTGCTTCAAATGGCAGAATCACGTTTTCATGGAATTCCCCCATGTTGCGCAGGGGGCAGGATTCATCCCTCCACACATAGAAAATTTGCATGCAGGAAACAGACTGAGCTTACAAATTGTTCCTGACCATTTCGAAACTTCTTTTTAATGCAAAGCTCCTCACCTGCTCACTAAAGAAGTTATGGTCCAGCCTGCAATTTCATTCTGCTTCATGGGAAGAACAGGTCTGGGTTTCATTGCTGATTAGTTACAGGGGGACATCACAATAAGGAAGAAAACCAGATCATCTCACTTCCAAATAGTAACAACAAGGAATGAGGAATGCTGTTTATTTGGTAGAACTGAAAAGAATGAAAATGACTTTATCCCATTCCTGGAAGTAAGCCCAGTGTTAGATAACAAGGAAACTATGCTAATAATTTTCTACCTAAACAGGCAAACATTTTCAGGACTAACATTCTGACTGGTGCCTTTTATATAGCCAAAGCTGTGCAGGTATCTTACCAGAGGCAGAAAGTTCAGTATCCTTAAAACTTTTGGTTATTTTTTAAATCGTTCTGTGCAAGCAAGAAGCTTACAGTATGAGTTTGTGCAGGTAAAGAGATGGTAAATGGATTATGGACTTTATTCAGCTTTATGGGTTCCACATTATGCAGGCCTACCTTCTAAGAGTTCAGATTCAGATTGTATGGGTCTTTCAGAACTGTATCTTACAACAACAACAACAACAACAACAACAACAACAACAACAACAACAACAATTTTATTTATACCCTACCCATCTGGCTGGGTTTATACCCCACCCATCTGGCTGGGTTTCCTCAGCCACTCCGGGCAGCTCACAGCATATATCAGAACATACTAAAACATCAAACATTAAAAACTTTCCGATACAGTACTGTCTTCAGATGTCTACAATGTAAAAGTCAGATAGTAGTTTATTTCCTTGACATCTGAAGGATGGATGTTCCACAGGGCAGGTGCCACTACCGAGAAGACCCTCTGCCTGGTTCCCTGTAACCACACTTTTCTCAGTGAGGGAACAACCAGTAGGCCCTCGGCATTGGATCTCAGTGTCCGGGCTGAATGATGAGGGAGGAGATGCTCCTTCAGGGATACTGGACCGGGGCAATTTAGGGCTTTAAAGGTCAGCACTAACACTTTGAATTGTGCTCGGAAATGCACTAGAATCCTAGAGTTGGAAGGGACCCTGAGGGTCATTTAGTCCAATCCGTTGTGATGCAGGAATCTCAACTAAAGCATCCATAGCAGATGGCCATCCAACCTCTGCTTAAAAATCTCAAAGGAAGTTGAGTCCACCATGTTCTGAAGGAGTCTGTTCTACTGTCAAAGAGCTTTTACCATCAGAAAGTTCTTTCTGATGTTTCTATGGAATCTCCTTTCTTGTAACTTTAATCCATTGGTTCAGGTCCTAGTCTAAGAAGAACTGAGATTCACATGACATGACTTTTTTTTGGGGGGGGAGAAACTCATGTTGGGTCTTACTAATCACAACATCCTTTTCTAAGTGCTCACAGACCAACAGTTGAGTTATCTGTTCCCTGTATCAGTGTCAATCTTCTTGGTTGGTAGTTATCTGGGTCTTCTCCCCCCGCCCCACTTTTGTAGATGGGGACAATATTTGCCCACCTCCAGTCTGCAAGGACCTCACCTGTTCTCCAAGAATTCTCAAAGGTTATAGACAGAGTCTCTGAGATTATATCCACAAGCTTCTTTAGTACACTTGGGTGCAGCTCAGCAGGCCCTGGAGAGCTGAATTCATTTAAAGTAGCCAGGTGTTCCCTCACGACCTCCTTTCCTATCTTGGGCTGCAGCTCCCTCCTTGCATCATTTATTTGGTTAGCCTTGTGAATTGCTATTAATTACATCATTACCTCACTCTTCCTCCAAAGGTGTTCAAGGCAGTGCACAGTCTCTTTCCTCATTGCATCCCCATTCCTCCTTTTGCTTGTCCAAAAGAGTGCTTCATGCATTTACAACATGGAGCTCTCATATGCAATAACTAGATCTGCCGACCTGGTGTATCAGAAATGCACATGCACTGTCTAATATACCAGTTTTGTCAAAGCTGGCAATGGCAGACAGCATGCGCATACGCCTGCTGCTGATTTTAATACAGTGGCTATTGTGTTTTCACAGCCTCATGCTTGCATGGGGCTCCCCCCCCCCATGGTAGATGGCACTCCACAATATAAAATATCCTGCACGTTGAGCAATGGGGAAGCCCTACTTGCACATGCAACATTGCCTCGCATCCATGCAGTGAAAATAAATCACATTCATGACAGAGTCAGAGCTTGCATTCCACAACTGACTTCACCTCAAACGCTACACGTGTCTTGCTGCAAGTCCCTGAGTGATTGATGTGCAAGGATGAGTCAGTCCTTATCTGCATGGAATGAGCTCCAAGGCAATGTGCAATGTGGTGCTTTGTAGTAGGTCTAATGTTGGTTATACCTAAGGGCTTGACAAAAGCACTCCAGGGACTGGCAGCGCTTCTGGCAATCTTTATTCCTGCAATCTACGTATGAGAGATACGGTGGGTTGCACAACCCATGTACCTGGCTGCTTGCTGATGTGTCCAAAGGAAAACTATGTTCCTCAGGATGCATCCCATGCTTCTATTTCCACACTGTCGTGGAACAAGAAAGTTTGGAGGAGCCCTTTAGGTATGGTTCGGTCTCTGTGCCAAGTCAAATATTATGCATATTTATGATTAATATTGAATGAATACATTGCAAACATGTAACAAGCACATAAATAGCTCTTTTATACATTTAGCATTCTTAGCAGCCAATAAAATGTAGCTGTGAAAATGCCCTCCCATTTTAAATGCCTATTCCTTTTTTGTTGTTGTTGTTATTTTCTTTCCCTGCTCTTGCAAAGGGATCTGTTTGTGCTGGTGGAAGTGAGATAAATGGCACCTCCACTTGGAAGTCATCCATGCACCCAGGCCGAGCATCATTACGCACATTTGAAAACACAGGAAGTGTCTCTGGAAAGGGCAGATAACCCCTTTCTTTAAGACTCTCCTATACCAGCGAAGAGGAATTAAAGAACCTTTTAATGAGGGTGAAAGAGGAGAGTGCAAAATATGGTCTGAAGCTCAACATCAAAAAAACCAAGATCATGGCCACTGGTCCCATCACCTCCTGGCAAATAGAAGGGGAAGAAATGGAGGCAGTGAGAGATTTTACTTTCTTGGGCTCCTTGATCACTGCAGATGGTGACAGCAGTCACGAAATTAAAAGACGCCTGCTTCTTGGGAGAAAAGCAATGACAAACCTAGACAGCATCTTAAAAAGCAGAGACATCACCTTGCCGACAAAGGTTCGTATAGTTAAAGATATGGTTTTCCCAGTAGTGATGTATGGAAGTGAGAGCTGGACCATAAAGAAGGCTGATCGCCAAATAATTGATGCTTTTGAATTATGGTGCTGGAGGAGACTCTTGAGAGTCCCATGGACTGCTAGAAGATCAAACCTATCCATTCTTAAGGAAATCAGCCCTGAGTGCTCCCTGGAAGGACAGATCGTGAAGCTGAGGCTCCAATACTTTGGCCACCTCATGAGAAGAGAAGACTCCCTGGAAAAGACCCTGATGCTGGGAAAGATTGAGGGCACAAGGAGAAGGGGACGACAGAGGACAAGATGGTTGGACAGTGTTCTCGAAGCTACGAACATGAGTTTGACCAAACTGCGGGAGGCAGTGCAAGACAGGAGTGCCTGGAGTGCTATGGTCCGTGGGGTCACAAAGAGTCGGACACGACTAAACAACAACATACCAGCCACGGGGAACCTTGGGCCCTCCAGATGTTGATAAACTGCAACTCCCATCATCTCTGACCTTTGTTGATACTTGCTGGGGCTGATGAGACTTGTAGTTCCAGGATCAAATCAGAAGCTGGGATGACTTCTCTAATTCCAGGAATGTCTCATTAAAATAGGGGCCGTTGGAGGCTGTGGGTACAGTATATGACTTCTTTCAAAAGGCTGCCCAGAAGGGAATGCAGCCCTGGGTGAAAAATGTTCTTCACCCCTGACATAGATGATTCCAGTTTGCAGGTAGCTTGAAGCAGACTCAGAATTGCCCGTCAAAAGATAACACAATAGGTGCCTTGTCAGACATACCTGTAGGGGATACAGAATCTTTTCTCCCATAATGACACCTGCATAGTCATACAGTGGTACCTCTACTTACAAATAACTCTACTTACGAATTTTTCTACTTACAAATGGAGCTCTGTCCGCCATCTTGGATGCGGTTTAGATAGGATTTTTTTCTACTTACGAATTTTTAGATAGGGTTGCTTCGACTTATGATTTTTTTCTCCCAATGCATTCCTATGGGATTCGACTTACAATTTTTTTCGACTTACAAATGTGTGTTCAGAACGCATTAAATTCGTAAGTAGAGGTACTACTGTACTTTCTCCCCCAAGGTAAAAGCATAGGCCAGCTTTTCAAGGTAGACCTGTCAACTTTCCCCTCAGGCCAGGGGATTTTAAGTCTTGGCAGGTCACCCTGCCCTCTGTGTAATTCAGTGGAAAGGGGAAGAGGAAGAAGAGATGTGTTAATTGAATGGGAGGCCAGACAAAGAATCATGTAGTACGTGCTAAATACTGTTAATTAACTCAAGTGGTGCCTCATTATAAGGAGGACTGGCAAACCCATTAGCACAGTTGAGGGGTTACATTCCACTTCATTATTTTTCAGTATAATTTCACATTTCTTTGTAGTGGGTTCCACAGCAAAAGGGTTCAATGGAGAGAGAGGGGGGCATTATCTCAAGCAAATAAACCCAATAGTCTGTGCTGTGCAAGCAGACACTGAGATGGCCTGTCAATTGTGGCCTTCTCACCCACTATTTATGAGCCCCTGGGGAATTTTCAGATTTCCATCATTTGTGATTTGTCCCCACTTCTCTGTGAAAATATCTTTCTTCGAATTGTATTGATCTAGAAATCACATACAGTCATATCTTGGATCCCGAATGCCTTGGTACTCGGACATTTTGGCTCCCGAATGCCACAAACCCAGAAGTGATTATGGAACCCGAACATCCCACAGGGCTTCTGCAGCTTTGGTTTCCGAACATTTTGGAAGTCGAACAGACTTCTGGAACGGATTCCGTTCGACTTCCAAGGTATGACTGTACAGCGGTGGTTGGTGCATTATGGCAAATGGGGGCACAGCCTCACCCACTTCAGCCTGCCTCCATCATCCTGCCTTCATTCTTACATTCAGTCAAGACGAGCGATAGCTATTGTTAATCTGGCTCCTGCTAAGTCTGTATATTCTCAACACCCAGCAGTTAGGGTATGTTGCATGCACACAGTAGGACAACCATGATGGATCAAAATGGATGACACTATGCCATGTCTATGTCTCTGCTGTTGAAGCTGCTTGCATCTTTGCTACTTTGCTTTGCTACTTGAGGACCTTAACCTTGTGTCATAAGAAAAACAGCTGTGACACAAAAACCAAAGTGAACCCGTAACAACTTTTGGGAAACCAGCACTGGACTGTGTCAAAGTTCCCTTTGTAGGGAGCTGCTGACACAGCAGAGGTTCTAGTTGCTCATTTGCGGTGGGGGACAGTAGGCATGGCGCACGGCCCCTTCACAAGTCACTCAACTCACACAGGGTTTATTTGCATGACCACTATGTCTAAACAGCTTGTCCCCTCCCAGTAGTGCAGGCATGTCCAAAGTCCATTTTGGGGGTCTGATCTGGCCCGTTGGTCAGTTCAATCTGGCCGCTGTGGCAGTTTATTTCCTGGGGTAAAATCCTAAATAAAACCTCAACAACTTCAATCCTAAAAAAAAGGTCAACAACATTGGTTGGCCCTTTGGTCAGCCCTCATGGCCCTTCACTTCATCAAATCTGGCCCTCTTTGAAAAAGTTTGGACATTACTGCATGGGTCCCACAGGGTGTGGAGTGAGTGCTGCCAGATACAAAGGGAAATGGGGTGTTTAAAGAGAATGGATTATGAAGAAAGCACTGGTGAGGGAAGTGTGCATTCTTCGGAGACATAATGGTGTGATCCATTTAAATGTAAAAAAAAGCAAAAGAGACAATCCTGATTTGTAGACCCCTCTTTGAATTAGTTCTGAGTCCTAGGTGCTCTGTGGTTCTCCGTTAGCTTGAGATGCTAGCAAAGTTCATCAAGGCCAGGCTTAGAGAAGAATTTTGGTGAGCTTCCTAAGCCCTCACATTCTTCTCCAGCTCAGATAAAAATTGTTAAAGAATTCCTGGCATCCTTCCCACCAACCCGGGTGGCCCTTTCCCCCCAGATCCTCTGCACCAGCCCTTTCCCCAAACACCCTCCCTTCTTCCCTGGCAAGCAGAGGTGGGAATAACAGTCGCATGCAGGGAGCAGGAGTGTTCCTGCCTTACTTCCCCCCTCATCTGAGCAGTGGTGGAGCTTCATGCTCCGGCACGGGGGGGGGGGGGGCGGAGAGCAGGCGGGGCGGGGGCGGGGCTGGCGCACATCCCGAGGCTGTGGTGCACCACTCACAGAGGTGTGACATGCGTCCAGGGACGTGGCATGCATCTTGGGGGTGTGGTGCGCCGCCTGTGAGGGCATGGCGCCCAGTGAGGGCAGGGGGACAGCCGCAATGGCACGCTGCCGGGGGTGATGCGCTCCTCCCGCACTCCTCTTCCTCCGCCAGTGCATCTGAGTAGCAGCACATGGTGGTACAAGGCCCAGAGGCAATGCACTTCTCCCCAAATCTACTCTGGATTTACTTGGTGTAGAAAAGAACATTGGAATTTTGTCTGCATGCTGAGCACACAGAGTCCTTTTCATTGCGTTCACAAGCCAGATGACTATTCTTTTAATCACATTTATTTATGAGCTCTGTAAGCGGAACAAGGCATTTTCTTTTGCTCCTTCAATATCAAGATATGTCCTTGGTCTTGACACCTCCTTTTAAACTCTTTTTTTCCATCGGATATAAAACGGCATATAAAAAGTGGGGGGAGTATGAAAAGAAGATGTAACTTTCCACAATGATATATCTCAGAGTAGGGGACTGGATCTGGCCAATGGATGCAGATCCTTATGTCCCGGACACACTGCAGGTCGGATTGGACAGGTAGGTGGGGCTGCCCATCACCGGACTTAACAATGATGTCAGGCGACACGTTGCTTTGAAGCCTCAACATTCAGCTAACCTGTGCTACAGATTCAGGAGGCCTCTTTCCTCCTATGGCACATATTGGGAAGAACTAAAGTGCTGATAAAAGTGAAGATAAGAAACACCAGGAGAAGCTAAAGAAAAATGTTGACCGGACCTTGGTAAATATGAGGCTTCCAAAGGTGAAGCTTTTGATCAGAGGAGCAAGGCAGTCTCTGTCTAGCTTACAGTAAGAAGTGCCTTGCTTTGACCCTGTCCAGTTGGCTTGCTCTCAGAGTGACTCAGAAACCACTGTGATGTCAAAGATGGGAAGCCTGCTTTGGTGGTGGAGAATTGCCATTATTGTGCATCCCGCATGTAATGGTTGTGCATTTTGGTGCTGAATTTGTTGATAATGGAATTCAGTAACTGGGAACGAAAATCCTTCTGGATGCTTTTCAAAGGCAGAGGTTTCTTCTGATGTGGCTTTGCTCCACACCAGCCCCTGTTGTGTCATTATTCTGGGAATACTGTACGCTGCCAAGAGTAAAGCTATGATATGGAACAAATAGCGCAGAGGGTTGACGTAGGTAGAGGGGCAAGGTGAAGAATTGGATCACTCATCTTGAGCAAGCATAAACATTTGCTGCAAGTACAAAGCCATTGAATGCAATCCTACACCTCCACTTTGAATCCTGGATGCAAATGTGCACAATATTTGATATACGTGTTTGCATGTAGTGCTAAACTGAGTGCATGCTCACCATAGCTTAGAAACCCTCCCTTTCAGATGTCAGTAAGTATACACTCTGTATCACAAGCACTGATGGAAGGGTCAATTTGGGAGGTAAAATACATTTGCAATCCTTGGATCACTGTTTGGCGAATAGCATAGCTCTCATGAGTGCAAAAAAAAGGCCATTTCTGTATCAGGATGGAAGAGATTACATTTGTGCAGTTTCACTATCCTTGTTAGTCCCGCCGCCCCCCAAATAGAAGCAAAGCCCATAGATGATGGTAGTTGTTGCTCAACCCCTTGGGAGAGCACCATGTTGGCTACACTGGCACTAGGTCATGGGTCAGCAAACTAAGGCCCAGGGGCTGGATCCAGCCCAATTGCCTTCTGGATCCGGCCCGCGGATGGTCCAGGAATTGCCACATGGATCAGCCCACAGAATCTGATTCTGATCATTTGGGCTGCGCCATTCCCCCCCTCCCTCTCACACACCATGGTGGCGCCTTCTCCCTCCCTCCTCCAGGCTTCTCCCCACCCTGCGGAGGAAGGGGGCTGGGCTTTGATTGGTGCCAGCAGTAGCGTGATCGCTTGAGCGACCGCCATTTAAAGCAGCCCCTCTCCAGAGCCCTTTCGCATGCCACTCATTGTTCCTCCTCCTCCGCTGCCGCTCGCAAGACACAGGAGCTGCAGTTGGCTGAGCGCCCCTCTCGAGTGGCTGCCACTTAAAGCAGCCCCTTTCCGGAGCCCTTTTGCGCCCTGCTCATTGTCCCTCCACTGCCGCCGCCCCCTAGGTCTGAGGGATAGTGGACCGCCCCCCCCTGCTGAAACTTTTTGCCGACCCCTGCACTAGGGAGTATCTTTTGTTAAAGTCAGGATATCTGAGAATGAAAAAGCACATTTAGGATTGCACTGGACTTAAATAGTGTTGCAATGTGCTCTACATGGTAAATGGGAGGTTTGGTTTTCCCAGCCCAGAATCAGCATCCTGGGGAAGCTGCCAAGACCCCAGCAGGGCCCATCAATGTCCTGACAGTGGCAGTGGTAGGTGACTATTTTAATGTCAGATAAGCCCATGTAGGAGCAGGCCCCACAGAGGCCACTGTGCTGAGAGACCTCTCAAACATGGAGCTGGCTTGGGATTTCCCGTCTGAAATTCCCTAGGCCTTAAAAAAACAAACATAGAGCTACCGTTCTCAGTCTGGCAAAGGGTGTTAGGAGTCTGTCTATGAAGTGGTTAGTAGAGGATGACAGAAGACCAGCTGCCCATGAATCAGGCCAGACCCCTTCATTATCAAGGACCAAATATGAAGAGGAATGACATCACACCCATTTGTGGCTGAAACTAAATCCAGAGGCTCATTTGTAGTCCTGACAATGAAGAGCAACACGGAGATTTTGTGGAGTGTTGCGACGATTATCAACTGATTCTTGTTGGGAGAGAAGGACTTTAACTGTATTTTAAGGAAGAGATGAAAACACTTTCAAAACTCATTCGGACGCAAAGTCCGGAAGGCACAACTTTTGACCCTGTGGTGGTTTTATAGAGGTCAGACTGACATTTGTGTTAGTGTTTACATTAGGCAGGAGAACCAGCCCAAGACAGCCAAACGTTGCCTGATCCCTTAAAAGGGTTACATGACAGTTATTGAAAAAGGAAGTTGATGTTTTGTTTTGTTTTTTTAAAAAACTTTTATATACAGATATAACATTCTAGAAGCAATGGGAGTGCTTTATTGAGGTTACAATCCTAAGGGGAGGAAGAGTTTAAAGATGGGCCGAAGCATGTCTAAATTTGCCCCTCACTTGGAGGTATGGACGACTGTGAGGTCTTAAGATCCTTTGGATCCCAGCCATGTCCCAGAACATTCATTTTCTGGCCTTCCTGATGTCAGAGCAATGGGATCAAGTTAGGCCATGGTAGAGTGTTAAAGCTGCTTTCCTTCCCTGCCGCTATCCTCATCTGAATTGCTTCCTCTCTCCACCTTCCCTGCTATGGCTGAAAAAAAATTAGTGCGGAATGGGCAATCATACGATTAATGTCACATCTACTTTATCCCTTGGTGAACTCCCTTTCTTGCAATATATCCTGGTGCAATCCATGAACATAGGATGCATATTTATAGCCTCTCTCCTTTGCCTTTCTTTAATTTTAGATACTGTAAACTCTTCTTATACAGCCTCTCAGCGTTCTGCAACTTTCTCAATAACCCTTTCACTTTTGTGGAGCTGTCTAATCCTCGGGGGGGGGGCATTCAAGAGTAAGGAAAAATACACACTGCATTCTTTTGTGTTATTTTACATGTGATCCCCATGCCAAACCATATTACAGAATGCCATATTATGTATATTTAGTGTGTTCACAGACACTGATGGCTGTGAGTACGGAATGAGAATCAATTAAATATGCTCCACGGAATTTTGAGGTTGGGCTTGCCTTATTTAGGCAAATTTATCTTTTTTTCATATGGTGAAGTAACATGTGATTGCTTTGAGAAGAGCAACAACCAAGAGTCTCATGGTGCCACCTTAAAGAATGATGAATTTATTGTGCTGGAAACTTTGGTGGGCAGAGGTCCACTTCATCAGATGCTTGTGATCCTCAGTTTTAGATACACACATGGGGTGGACGCTACACCAGCCTTTGCCATCCTCCAGATGCCCTCCAGATGTTCAGATGTTCTTGACTGCAACTCTCATTGGCTTCAGCCAACGTGGCTGCAGGGTCTCCTTGGCTCTTCCCTTAAATCCTCTTCCCCATTTTTCAGGGGTATTGTTAGTGGGTAGCTCAGAGCCCCTGATTCTTCCATCATTTGCCTCGGATCTTCTGTCCCATTCCCCCCCTTTAAAAGAAACAAACTAGTATTTTTATGCTTACAAGGCTTCTGGGTATGTTACAAAGTGCAATGCCCAGCCAGCCACCACTTTCATTTGTTAAGCAGCTGGAGGAGAAGGAGAGGACAGAGGGTTAAGATAGAGCTGTGAGTGGACGTCAGCTGTTTCCCATTCTCTGGACCCTTGGGAAACTCAACAAACCTGCTCTACCTGGAACTGGGTGTGGAAAGTGCAGCTGATTAATAGGTAAGGTAAAGGTAAAGGACCCCTGGACGGTTAAGTCCAGCCAAAGGTGACTATGGGGTTGCGGTGCTCATCTCGCTTTCAGGCTGAAGGAGCCGGCGTTTGTCCACGGACAGCTTTCCGGGTCATGTGGCCAGCATGACTAAACTGCTTCTGGCGTGATGGAAACCAGAGCACACACAAACACCATTTACCTTCCCGCCGCAGCAGTACCCATTTATCTACTTGCACTGGCATGCTTTCGAACTGCTAGGTTGGCAGGAGCTGGGACAGAGCAACGGGAGCTCACCCCGTCTCAGGGATTCGAACCACCGACCTTCCGATCAGCAAGCCCAAGAGGCTCAGTGGTTTAGACCACAGCATCACACACAGCTGTGGGCAGTCTCTTCTCATTGTAACACTTTTGTGGGTGAGCTGAGAGTTTGTTTGGACCCTGGGTGAGAACCCAAAAGCTGAGAGGGAGGGTGTGTCAGAAGGAAAATGAATCGATTTTTATTTTTATATGTTGGTAACTTTGTATTAATGTAACCAAGTTACATTAGGAACGGTTTCAAGTGGCCGGCTAAATCAGGTGTGGGTAGCTGATGGGTCTCAAACCCTTGATGAATTAGGAGGTATGTATTGCAAAGACAGGCTCCGGCAGATCAAGTGGACGAGACCGATAGCAGGCCCCACAGAAGGCAGTTTCTGCACATGCTGTAGAGGGAAGTGAGGGGCAGATGGGACTCATCAGCCTGGGAAGGTAGCCCATCCAGGAGAAGAAAACTCTGATCCTAAACCTCTGCTGCCTTGCAGGATATCTTCTGGAGAAGAAAATGCTAAGTTGTAAGTGCCTAAGATGGTTGGATGGTGTCTTGTACACCTCCTTCCAGCAACTCCTGCAGCCAAGTTGGTGCCAGAAGTATTGCTCTGCTTTATTTTGGACCGCATTAGTGAAGCTGAGAGAGGGAACTTGTCATCTGGAAAGCCCAGGCTTACAACTTAGGAAGGTTACTTCAGTGCTGCTAATACAGCCATTTCAACTTTCTCAGTCCTGGAACTTTGCAGCATTCGACAGCAACCTTACTCTGGTGTAAACGACATGGATCTGGGCCCATAACCTTGTTGACACCTTCCAGAGGGGGTCGAGAGGCCAGCTGGCTAGCCCCCAGCTGGTTCATGCCCTTCCAGCTGACATGCTGGACGATCCCCCAATATCTGGAGCAACATAGCCAGCGACTCAGACTTCAGAAGTCTGAGCACACTATATTAGCAGTGCGCTGTGTGAACAGAAGCGGCGTGGAGAGGCTTGTGAAAGCATAATTACAAGCACATTTATTAAGCATAAATCAGGACAAAGAAAAACATGTCTCTCCTTCGTCTCCTCAGAGAGAGTCTCAAAAGCAAAAGCTATACACAATGGAAGTTCCCAGCAGACTGTGCTGGAACATAAACAGACATGTGATATGTAACAATTTCACACGTCTGCTACTTAAGGTGGAATGGAATATCCCAACATTGATACCCCCTCCCCCCGAGGCATACTCTATTGTCTCTTGAGACAGATGGCTGCCAGCAGTAACAACAAAAATAATGTTACTTTTTTATATGTATCATCATCATCATCATCATCATCATCATCATCATCATAAACTTTATTGCACTAGCCAAAGGCCATGGCATCATTCATAAAGGGAACAAAAAGAAAAGCAACAATAACAATAAACACCATAAAAATATCAGGCACTGCAGATACAATAAACTACGATCACGTCTCCTAAGAATTATTTGTTGCATACCACTTAGAGATATTTTAAATACTCAAATAATTAAATCAAGAGCTGTAAATTTCCATCTATCTACAAATACATATAGTCATACCTCGGTTTAAGTACGTCTCGGTTTGAGTATTTTCAGTTTAAGTACTCCACGGACCGTCTGGAACAGATTAATCCACTTTCCATTACTTTCAATGGGAAAGTTTGCTTCAGGTTAAGTACGCTTCAGGTTAAGTACAGACTTCCGGAACCAATTGTGTTTGTAAACCGAGGTACCACCGTAAATGAGAATTTGCTGATTTGATGCAAATTTGCATCACAGGCCGGTGCTTTGGATCTTTAAAGTACCTAGCGACATCTCTGCCATTCATGCTTTCTGCCTTCCCCATCCACAATCGCTGATTCATCCACTATTATCTGATCAGACTATGTGCTGTACTTGTGAGCAGAATATGCATTTATGAATGTGTATGTGTTCGCCCATTCATGTCCATGAGAATTTGCTGCAGACGCCATCCTTTTAAAAAAAAAAAAGGAGCGAAGGATAAGCTAAGATTTATAGAGACAATGAAGCAATACATACCTCTATTGACTTTCCACTTTCACAATCCAGTGACCTGTATTCTGGTTTTCTAGATAAGGCAACTCCAGCTTTAACAGTCATTGCCAACCCATTTTGGCATAACCAGCTACAGATCAAGCATGACTGCCTAACTGGATGGACTTGTTCCACTTGTCTCATGCAGCAGAATGCTGCGTCAGCAAAAGCTTTTTCATATGCTGCATAAAAAAAATCCAGTCTTAATACTGACACTCAACAGGCTGTTTTTAGTCTAGAATGATTCTAGATCATTGGTTCCCAAACTACACCCCTCCCTGCCCCAGACCACTTGAAAATCGTTGAGATTCTTGGGAGACCACTTAATGATTTTTCTGCCCGTTGGAGCAATTGTAACACATTGTGCTAGATAAGATAAGATATCTTTATTGTCATTGTCCCCTTGCGGGAACAACGAAATTACTCAGTTGCTACATCCACTCAGATAAAGCATTCCGCATAATCCAAAATTACAAAGCCTAATTAAAAGCAGTAAATATAATACAAATAACAAGTAAAATAAGATGACTTCAAAGTCCAGGCTTTCCATTTAAGGCCAAAATCGCTCTAGAGAAGAAACTGTTTCTGAGACGGCTCGTTCTTGCCTGCATAGTTCTATATCTCCGTCCCGATGGCAGGAGCTGAAAGAAACGGTAACCAGGGTGCGTTGGATCTCTTGATATGTCTAGTGCTTTTCTATGGCACCTGGTGGTGTAGATTTGTTCTAAGGTGGAGAGTGAGCAGCCAATAATGCTCTCTGCTGTTTTAATAATTTTACACAGCCCTGCTCTGTCCTGAGAAGTACAGCTTCCGTACCACACACATAAACCGTACGTGAGCACGCTCTGCATAGAAGGCAAGCAGCAGCTTTTGTGGAAGATGGTTTTTCCTTAAAATTCTCAAAAAATACAGTCTCTGCTGTGCCTTCTTCACAAGCCCCCTTGTATTAACACTCCAGGACAGATCCTCCTGTAACTCAATGCCTAGAAAGCTAAACATTGTTACCCTCTCCACACAAATTCCATCAATCAAAAGTGGCTGGACCTCGTTCTTCTGTCTCCTAAAGTCCACCACAAGTTCCTTTGTTTTCTTTGTATTTATGAGCAAGTTATTAACTCTGCACCACTCTGTCAGCTGCTCCACCTCATCTCTATAGTCCATTTCACCCACCCTCCTTATCAGAGATGAGCCCGATCACAGTTGTGTCATCTGCAAATTTGACAACCCAATTTCTAGGGTGGGCAGCGACACAATCATACGTATAAAGAGTATAAAAGAGCGGACTAAGCACACATCCTTGTGGTGTTCCTGTGTTAGTCCTAAGCATGTTAGACATATAAGGGCCCAACCGGACCCTCTGGGAGCGATCTGAAAGAAAGTCCAGTATCCACCCACAGAGTGATAGCGTGAGCCCCAGATTTCCCAATTTAGTTATCAGACGTCGCGGTAGAATGGTATTGAATGCCGAGCTGAAATCTACAAAAAGCAGTCTGGCGTAGCTCCCCCGCTGCTCCAAATGTGCAAGAAGAGCTTGGAGGGCAATCGCCACGGCATCCTCAGATGCTGATGAGTTAAACTGTATTTTTAACAGACATACTGCAGAACATCTGAATGATGTTTGCAGACCACTAGTGGCCCAAGGACCGCAGTTTGGGAGCCCTGATTCTAGATCTTGCTGTCCACAAGGGTGAGTGTGGTTACTTGATACCCATTTGAAAACCTTCCCCTTGATTAGGTTATCCATGTCGTTTTCCTTCTTGCGCATGTCCCAGGTGACTGAAGAAGGAAGTGGTGATTGTGATTTGTCCACCTACACTCTCCATTTCTGGGGTTGCCTACATCTGTTCTCAAATGAAGTGTGGACTACACAGCAAAAACAAGAGCTCAGTTTCTATTGATTCTACAATAAAACATTGTATGAACACAGCCCTCACATGGGAAAACTGATCTCCAAGTCATAGATATTGCAACATCTCCTCTAGGGCACATCATTTTTTTTAAAAAAAAATTGCAAAGTGCTCAGAAATCCTCAGAAATGCAACAGGCTGAAGTGATGTACCTTAGCAAGAGCTTCACAATGTAGCTGGGCTTTTAAAAAGTTGTTTAGCTTCTACATAAGCAACTAAATGGATAGAATCTTTTGAAATGAGTTCCACCCTCTCCATAAATATTTGCAGTGTGCTAGAAGCAATGCCAACAGCTGATTGTGTTTTACGAGCACTTCCCATCCTCTAGTCTAAATGGTGTGGCGCTGATTGATGAATGGCTGTTTTGATTCCCATCTTTGCTTGGAACTTTGCGCAGAGTTTCACAGTGGAAGGATCTTAGCATTAGTGAACCACGCCATCAAAGGAGGACGTCAGAGGGAATCTTTTGAGGCTAGGCTTCTTTAATGTGGATTTGGTGGTTTTAGGCACTTGCTACATTTTAGAGTTAAAAGCTCATTTAATGATGCAACGCAATGTGAACGTTGCAAGATAAGAAGAGACGGGCAGTGATCCAACACATGGATGTAAACCGGGTGATATCATATTCCACATATTAAAAATCATTACCTCCTTGTTAGCCCAAGCAACAGTCCAGATTTCTGTACATTTGGAAACACTCAGGCATAGCGGGAGAAATTCAACTCACTGGAGCTACCGCAGGGATAAATTTAGCTTGTTGCTGAAAAGCCACTGCATGCCTCATGGAAAACACAATTTCACAATAACAATACTTGGCAGTTATATAAGAAGTTAGATTTCAAAACATTGACTAAAACTCTCACAACAGTGGCAGCTAGTGAGATTCAAGGGTTGGGCATCCCACAGCCCTACTTTCCTGTTCTGTCCTTCCTGGATACCAGAGCCAGCGCCCACACATGGGGACCTTGTGGTTCTGTCAGGATCTCAGTGCCTGGCAGCACCCACCACCACTTTACATTTTTTTCCAGGCCCAATACTCTGATCATCGTGGGAAAGCTGGGTTGAGCCACTACTTTAATTACCCACAATGCCCTTGACATATTGTCATTCCAGGGCAATATGGGAAATCAAAATGGTGGCTAGGCCTGGCCACCTGCACTGCATGGACTGTTGCTGTCTGCCACAGCCAGGTTAGCCCACTAGTAGGGAAGAAGCCCAGCAGAGGCACCTCTCAAACCCACAGCCTGCAGCCGGTTAGGTGTTTTATTAATCTGGGTCACTCACAAGAACTAATTGGAGATCCGCCTTAAAATTAAGATCTATAAAGCACAACAAAGTACCTGTTAGTGATGGATGCAAAAAGTGAAACTGTAGAAATTCAGTTATATATATTGTAATTCAGAATTTGACACCTGCTTCACCCAGACTCCCAACCTGCCTTCCCCATTCCTTTCTTGCTAGCATTGTTTATCCCAAACCCAGTTCTGCCTGCCTTTCTATGGGACCAAACTGTCAGTCACTTGTTGCAATTGGTAGACCTTTGTTTCACCCCTGTTTTATAGGCTAAGTAGGTCCTGCCATTACATCAGCTGTCACAGGCAATTTCCTATCGATGTACCACCCAGGCTTATGTTAAAAATTTCTTCTATTGGGAGCTAGGAGAAGTTAACGTCTTTGGATTCCATGTGTTTTGTTAGGGGCAGGTTCTAAATAACCATATTTCACCCCAGGGCTGGCCCACCCATGAGACCGGGTGAGGAGACTGCCTCAGGCGGCAGGGTTCCCAGTGGCAGCAGATCCCGATGTTGATCTTTCTTCCCATCACCTTGTTCCTGGGTGTCAGTCTGCATTCACCCCTTCTTCCCTGGCGGTGAGGGGGGCACCTGATTTTGGGGTTTGTCTCTGGTGGCAAAATGTATTGGGCTGACCCTGTCTCACCCCAAGTTAATACTTCAGCCTTTCCAACAAAAGTACTGAAAAAGGGAATTAGCACATTCAAAGGAAGTGGTATCGGTAAGGACTGGGAACTGGCAGCGTTGAAACACGATAACCCAGTGGAATCTCTCCCACACAAGAATGCTTCTGCTCATTAATCCTGTGGGTGTGGTTCTGTTAATACTAAAGTATTTTAGAGTAGATCTAGTCCCAGTAATAAACCTGGACCAACTTAAACACCCCTCATTTAGCTTATCTAATGAACTTTTGGGAACGAAAAAGCAGGGGCAAAGAATCCCAGAAACATCACAGTACCTCTGAGCCTCTCTCCTGCACATGTATATTCAGAAGGAAGCTCCACCAAGTTCAGTGTATACCAGGCTTCCTCAACTTCAGCCCTCCAGATGTTTTTGGCCTACAACTCCCATGATCCTTAGCTAGCAGGACCAGTGGTCAGGGGTGATGGGAATTGTAGTCGCAAAACATCTGGAGGGCCGAGGTTGAGGAAGCCTGGTGTATACCTTACAATAGTTACAAGGATGCTTTCAGCATGGGTCACACAGACACCCTTTTCTCTATCTCTTTTTCTTTATTTGAGCAAAAAAGGATTTGAGACTTTGACACGGATATCTATTTAAATGTTTATAAGCACTGTAGCAACTCCCCCCCCATTTTTTTCTGGACAATTTTCCAATTCACAAAACGCATATCACTAGTCAAATGTGAAGTAGATTTGAAGCCCTTCTTTGGAATTTCAATTTCAGCTCTTTTTAAAAAAACCACCTGCCTCAAATACATGTTTCCCTTACATGTGTTGTTTACTCAAAGTCTGTATGAGCACACTTTGATGTAGATAACGGTATATATTATTGCTTCAGGTACCTCTCATTTTAAAGCAATGCCTATTCCTATGGAAACATCCCAAGCAAACAAACCATCGCTGAACTTCGCTTCTGTCCTCTTTACCACTGCTGACTTTCATCTTCTAAACAAACATACGCCTACCTAACTCATCCGCACACCCAAGCCCAAATATGTCACAGCATGTGAAATATGATGATGAAATGATGATGCATTCTGACACCTGGCACAGGCGCCAACACACACAGCGGCATCACGAGCACCCTCTGCTGCTGCGGCCGGGTAGCTGCTACTCCAAGAACTGTCTGGTTAATCCAGACCAGTGGCTCATGCAGATGCCTATTAACAATCACAATTTGACTGAGCTGCTGTGCTACAAACAATTCACAGCACGTTAAACTGTGTCAAGCAACCTCAGTAATACGAATGCTGCCAACAAGCAAGGACATCTGTTTCTGAGAGATCTTAAGTTCGTTTGAGTTACGGTAGTTAGCCATACAGGAACATGGTGATTCATGCATTGGTAACCTCACAGCTCAATTATTGCAATGCACGCTATATGAGGCTTTTCTTTGGCTTGGTTTGGAAGCTTCAGCTGGTGGAAATTGCTGTGGCTAGACTGTTGATGCGGACAGACTGCCACCAACACATAACTGGCGCTCAAATGCTTGCCGTGGTTGCCCATATGCTACCAGGCCAGACTTAAGCTTGTTGTTTTTAATTTACCAGGGGTGGATCTAAACACATGGGGGAAACTGCTATGAATAAGTCAGAAATTGGATCATTTTAACAAAAGAAAAAAATCTCTATGGAAAATCGTGTTTTGAAATTTCCTCTGCTCTCTGGCGCTATCTGGTGTTTCATGTTTATAGTGCATTCAAATCAGTGTTTCTTTACTAATGTAGCTGACTCCCCAGTCCTTAACAGTTTGGGTCCAGGATACCTCAGGGATTGCCTGATCTCTTATACCCCTGCTAAATCCCATGGTCCCCCATGGTTCGTATCATGGGCGTACCCAGCTAGGGGCAGGGGGGCAGCTGCCCCCCCCCAGAAGCAAAAATTTTTTAAATGGTTATAAAGTGATAAAACGAAACAAAATTAGGTAGGGCGATGGCGAATAATCAGTTGTTTACCACACTGAAATGGTGTAAAAACTGAGAAGTATCTAGAGCCACCTAGCGACTGGTAGAGGAATCTATGTCAGCCAGCCATTGGGATTCAAGGGAGGGAGAGGTCTCTAGTGGGCTCTAGCAGAGAGAAGAGGGAATCTTCTAGAGGGGTCTAGTGAGTTCCGCGTCACTAAACTGAGCCTCCCGCCGCTAAACTGAGCCGCCCGCTATTAGTTTACCTTCTTATTTACATTTAGAAGACATCAAGGCTGCCTAAATGGATATAAGAAAATGGTTCCAAAAAGGTTAGTTAAGTAATTTCTGTAGAAAATTAAATTTTAAAGGGTAAAGACCTGGCTCAGAAGTACAATGGGAGAGGACAGACTGACCGGGTTGTGTTTGATGAGCATCCATCGGAAATTCTTCAAGGAAAATCAGGACTGGATTGAAATGAAAGTTTTGAACAAGTTTTCTTCAAACTTGTTTTCAATTTCAATATCAAACAAAATGATATTAGTATAAGACATGTAACTAGAATAAAAATTAAAAAAAAATCAAGCAAATAATTGTAATAACTACCATAATAAAACACTGCTATAATTATATATCATTTTCTTAAAATTTTGGTTTCGTTCGCCTTTTCTGTGCTGAAATATCATGACCTGAACAACCATGGCTTGCTCCCCCCCCCCAGTTTTGATCCTGGGTATGCTCCTGGTTCATATCCATTTTTTTTAATGTTACCTGCTTGCTTTCTTGCTTTCCGGATTACTTAATAAACTACTTACTTGGATTTTCTTTCCATCCTCTCATTGGCTTGGCTCCATGCATGGGAATTATTTATAATTTATTAATTGTAATAATAAGACATGATAGAAATATATTAAATTAATAAATAAGCATTTTCTTTAAAGAAAAAAAGCCAAACACTTCTCCAAGGATTTCAATATAGCTCCATACCATTACAGACATAATACAATGTCATGATGAAGCTGCTTGGATATACCTTTACTTTGGTAAATAAACCGTTTGAAACGTAATAGTTTATATCTGCAATTTCAAATAAGTAGTAACTCTTGGGCTGCATGTTTGTTTGATCTTCTAGATAGGCACATTTATTTGTGGTGCTCAGTATGTGAGCATTCTGTATTTTTGACCAATTTATTGAACAGATGCTTTTAAAAGACAATAGGAAATAAAACACAACTCCTTGCTTCTAACTTTTAAAGGTCTGTGTGATTCTGCCTCATACCAAATTTAAATGCTTCTTAAAAAAGAAAAGAGAGAATGTTCAGCTGAGAATAGAAAATTGAGATAGGTAGGTGTTAATTCTTCTGGCAAGTGGCTAATTATAATTAACACAAGCAACAATTCCTGGTAATTGGCCTCCATAGAGTTTGATCATTAGCTTGTGAAATCAGTCAGCACTCCAGCTGACCCCTTGCATAGGAAATGGTAAGAAAATTTGAAACAAGTATTTTGGTGCAAGTAAGCTCCAGGGTGTGATGCATGTGTGCCACACATAATGAGCATACTCTTATAATCTGTGCATTATTCTTCATAGCTCAGCATACATAATGTTGAGCTTGGAACAACAGTAACCAGAGTTTCAATCCCAAGTTCAAAATGGTTTCTGAACAGCACAATGCAAACTGACACACAATTGTGGAGTTCATGAGATGCTATCATTTGTGTGATGCCAAGTGTACACACACCCAAGCCTCTGAGGCAGCCTCCACCATGTGGAAGACATTCTGAATTTCTGAACCAGACCCACTTGCCTATGAGCTTGGCCCCTGTGCTCTCACAATCTGATCCAATGTTATAGTCTGCGTTCCGGCTCTGTGTTTTCAGAGCCCTGTGTAATAAAATGGTCATCTCGATATGCCCTAGAGCAGGCATCCCCAAACTGCGGCCATCCAGATGTTTTGGCCTACAACTCTCATGATCCCTAGCTAACAGGACCAGTGGTCAGGGAAGATGGGAACATCTGGAGGGCCGAAGTCTGGGGGTGCCTGCCCTAGAGATTTACATTCACTCCAAGTGCCCAAGTTTGCCAGGCCCTAATTATGACTCTAATTTTGCCTTTTAGGGACGTCTTGTTATTGTCATTGTGAATTGCCTGATGCGTCATTTGTTTGGGCTTCAGCTTCCTTCCCAGGTAGGGGCAGAGGAAGGGAGTGTGGTGGGTGTGGACTGCCCCATGTGCCACAACTGAGGGGGGTGACAAAATGCCAGGTGGCACTTGCCGGGCACGTGCAGGGCACTGCAGGCTCAGCACTGCCCAAACGGTCTGCCCGCTGCCTCCCCCTCAGCTGTAGGGCGGCTGAGTGGGAGGAGGCAAGCAGACTCCGGAGGCCCTGACATACGCCCTGCCCTCGCCCCGCCCCTATGGGAGGCTCGCTCCACCCCTAGGCACGCCACACCAGGAGCCCGAGCGGCTTCCTCTGCTGCTGTTCCCAGGGTCTCTTGAAGTGGAGAGAAGATGCACCATCTCTAGCACCCATGCATGCATGTGTAGGAACATCAAGGCACCATGCCTGCAGCATGCTATTCCATGCCTACCGGTAGCAGCTGCTGCAGTATATAACTGTTGGTAGTCTAAGGGAGGATTGAGACACTGCTCCATGCATGAAGGAGGCCATGCACTGTGAGGCCATGCAGTGCAGGCTAGTCACATTCCCACCATGCACAAGAGTAACCCACCACACCATCCAGGCATTGGGCTGGCATTCTACAGATGCACACCAGTATGTATGCAAAGCCCCTTTGCATGCCAGCCTAACTCATGGACTCATGAACACAAGTGTGGCCACTGCTTTTACAATGGAGGTGGAGCTAGCCTGCCCAACCCCCTCACTCATTCTTTCAATGTATGTGTGCGTATTCTGCAGTATATTGAAAGGAGAGATAAGCAATGCATGGCCTTAGGAGTAAGGGTGGCCCTTGAAGTAATTCTTTGTATTTGGAGTACAAAAAGCATCGCCATATATTTGTTTACGGAACTTTGGAGAGTATGGATTTCACCGCTCTGTTTGGCATTATTTTGCCCTTTCTCCCCCCCACAGCATGTCTGGATGCACTTTGTTTTGCTGTCAGATAAACCTGCTGTTTATGGTCCCGTCAGCATTTTCGGTGCAAGCTCCCAAGGCTAATAATAAATTGAGCTGTTAGTTCATGGCGGGAAGCAGTAATCACGGCAGGTTGCAGAACTCCTGACTGTGAATCATATAACTGGGAGCTGTAGAGATAACCAGCGGGAACAACATGCAAATCCCTTTGCATTAAATTGGCCTGATATGCAAATACAAAGTATATTATGGCTAGAATGGCTTTTGGTTTCAAAATGCCCCCACCCAGTCTATTCCCCATTAAGAAATCTTCACATGTGGCATTTAAGCTAAATCATAGCCACTTCTTCAGCCAAACTAGAGTTGGCTGAAGGTGTGTGCCTCACAGTTAACAGGATGTTGGAAAATATGGTGACTCTCATAAAGATTCTGGTGCCCCACTTCATAGCTGCCTAACATTTTCTGGTGTAATAAAAGTACTTTAGTTTTATGAAAAGTGGGGAAAAAATGGGAATGTCAATGCAGGACAAGCATTTGAAAACCTGCAGAATAATTCACACAATGGACGAGAGGTGCTGGAAGTGGGATAGGAACTGGTAATCCCTTTAATCAAAGAGGGAAAATGGTTAGGTCAAGAATCTCACCGCCATGAAATGCCACTCTCAGACAGGAAAGGCAGGCATTTCTTAGCTGCCTGTGAGTGAATCAGACCTTGATATCTACAGGCCTTTCCTCCTTTTCTGTGTGATGTCATAAGACCACAAGGATCAGTCCAAAGGCCCTTTTCATCCAGCATCCTGTTCTCACAATGACCAACCAGATTTCTAGGGGAAGCCAAGAAAACCCTGAGTGCAACAGCACTCTTCCCACTTGGGATTCTCAGCGACTGGTAATCTGAGGCATACTGCCTTTGACAGTGGAGGTAGAAGATAGCCTTATCGTCCATGAGCTTGTCTTTCAAAACCATCCATGTTGGTGGCCATCACTATATCTTGCAGGAGCAAATTCCATAGTTCAACTACGGTATGAACTGGGTGAAAACGTGCTTTCTTCTGCCTGCCCTGAATCCAATGATGTCTGCCAATGGACACCACCTGCCCTTTGAGCAAGAAGAAGAAAGCATTTTTTAAAGCATCAGTGTTTTACTATTTTAAAATTGTAAAGCACACTGGGCGTCAGGACACAACAGTGGTACATAAATGCAAATAAATAAATAAATCTTCCAACCTTCAGTTTTATTGGATGGCCGTGAGTTCTAGCATTTAGAAAGTCCCTGTCCTGGGAAAGGAGTGAGCCAGTTGTGAAATTAGGATGGAAAAGCACCATAGGAAAATAACAGTGTGGTGCCAATACCTCTTCACCACAAACAGACACACAAAAAGTGGGCTGTGGCCATGTGCACTCAGCCTTGCTTCAAGAGGTTTTGTATTTTTTTCTATTTTTGGAGGGCTGTTCTCTTAGCAGCTCCACAATAATTTTTAGGACTGAATGCTTGAAGCAGAGCCCACTGCTTAAGCCACCCTAGCTGACAGACATTCATGCCTTGGAAAAATGTCAGGTGAGCTTAAATTGCCCTTCCTTTGGAGGCAGGCTGGGGGAACTAAGCTATAAATAATATGTGATACTAGCATTTGTAAATTATCTGGTTTTCTGTTGTTATGTTGCCCTAAGAAGGAACCTTCCTCTTGGCACCAGAGTAAATGGCCACAGTAGCACAAGTAAATATTTGTTGTGAAGAAGTTTGCAGTTTTGGTTAGCCACCTCCCTATTAATACATTAATCTTCTATGGCACTGGGCAGATTTTGCATCATGGGAATTGGGGGTGATTCAATATTGGTCAACCAGTAAAGCCATGCCATTGAGTGGTGGTGGGGGCACTAAGCTTGAGAGGAATGAGGAAGCCTCAAGTATTTTCCTTCAACATTTTGGATGTTGTTCAAGTTCCTGGTTCATGTTATGAATATGGGCTAATTGCTAACCCATAAAGAGATTCCTTCAGAGGAGATTAACTAATTCCATTTCCTTGAGTGAAAGGCCTTTGTTCCCAGTGTAGAATTGTAGAAAAATAGGCTCAGACAACTAGATGAGAACAACATGAATTACTTGGGATTTCTCAGTGGTATCACAATTGCTGTCCGTTTATTGAAATTCACAACTGCCCCATGAGCAAAACACAAGCCAACTTCTCACATTGCTTCAATGTGAAATAAGTGGATGCACCTCTCAAGGTCTGTGTGTAAATATAATTATAGAACTCTCATTCACAGTCATACATGTGTCCTGGGTATAAAACACACTTCCGTATTTTTCAGGTATTCACGTTGCATGTAAAAACATTACAGAAGCAAGGACGAGTGGGCTAAGCTCTGTCCTCCCTGCTGCCAGCCTGGTAGCCTTCTGTAAATTGGAGGGCAAACTTCAGAAGTTTAGACAACTCCAGGAGTACAGGAGTCTTCTTACTTCAGAGTTTGCTACAAAGGTACCTACGATAGATGGGGCTTAGCTTGCTCCTCTCTGCTCATGTATTATTATTACGGTACATGTCCTCCAACATGTTCAGGCCCAGAACTGGGGTTCACATCTTCTGGAGTCTGGACTGTGCTCCTGAGAGAGTAATAGGACCTGTGTGAGATCATAGCACCACAAATAGCTGCTGTGCTCTTACGCGAAAAAACAGGATGTCCTGGTTTTCCCGGGACAGTTGAGGGGTTTGTTATTATTATTAATTTAATTCCATACCACTTAGTATTTTTAAGGAAAAGAAACCTCAAAGCAGTTTGCAGCGTATTCAAACATCAAATAAAATAATCCAGAATAAGCCATTACAGAATAAAGTCAAGTATAAAATATACATTCAAACCAACCTAATTAATAGGAAACCATTATGCCAATAAAGGCTGAATGAATTAATGAAAATGAATAACAGGAAAGTAAAATATTATCTTAAACATTTCAAAAGAAAACATTACTAAAGGAAGTCAGAGATAAAATGCACATTTAAAACAGCATAACTGACAAAAGATAAAATTATTATTGTAAGCATAGAATATATCTGCTGCTGTTGCAGTCTAATCCTGTCAATGGTGGTTTGTAGCAGGTGGTGGCTGTGGAAGCTCAGGCTCAATGACCTGGGTCTACACTAAGAGACAGCTATGATGGTCTCTAGCCTCAGCTTTTGTTGTTGTTGTTGTTTAGTCGTTTAGTCGTTTAGTCATGTCCGACTCTTCATGACCCCATGGACCAGAGCACGCCAGGCACTCCTGTCTTCCACTGCCTCCTGCAGTTTGGTCAGACTCATGTTGGTAGCTTCGAGAACACTGTCCAACCATCTCGTCCTCTGTCGTCCCCTTCTCCTTGTGCCCTCCATCTTTCCCAACATCAGGGTCTTTTCCAGGGAATTTTCTCTTCTCATGAGGTGGCCAAAGTATTGGAGCCTCAGCTTCATGATCTGTCCTTCCAGTGAGCACTCAGAGCTGATTTTCTTAAGAATGGACAGGTTTGATCTTTTTGCAGTCCATGGGACTCTCAAGAGTCTCCTCCAGCACCATAATTCAAAAGCATCAATTCTTCGGCAATCAGCCTTCTTTATGGTCCAACTCTCACTTCCATACATCACTACTGGGAAAACCATAGCTTTAACTATATGGACCTTTGTCGGCAAGGTGATGTCTCTGCTTTTTAAGATGTTGTCTAGGTTATCATTGCTTTTCTCCCCAAAAGCAGGGATCTTTTAATTTCGTGACTGCTGTCACCATCTGCAGTGATCATGGAACCCAAGAAGGTAAAATCTCTCACTGCCTCAATTTCTTCCCCTTTTATTTTCCAGGAGGTGATGGGACCAGTGGCCATGATCTTGGTTTTTTTTGATGTTGAGCTTCAGACCATATTTTGCGCTCTCCTCTTTCACCCTCATTAAAAGGTTCTTTAATTCCTCCTCACTTTCTGCCATCAAGGTTGTGTCATCTGCATATCTGAGGTTGTTGATATTTCTTCCGGCAATCTTAATTCCATTTTGGGATTCATCCAGCCCAGCCTTTCGCATGATGAATTCTGCATATAAGTTAAATAAGCAGGAAGACAATATACAGCCTTGTCGTACTCCTTTCCCAATTTTGAACCAATCAGTTGTTCCATATCCAGTTCTAACTGTAGCTTCTTGTCACACATAGAAATTTCTCAGGAGACAGATGAGGCACTCCCATTTCTTTAAGAACTTGCCATAGTTTGCTATGGTCGACACAATCAAAGGCTTTTGCATAGTCAATGAAGCAGAAGTACGGTAGATGTTTTTCTGGAACTCTCTAGCTTTCTCCATAATCCAGTGCATGTTTGCAATTTGGTCTCTGGTTCCTCTGCCCCTTCGAAATCCAGCTTGCACTTCTGGGAGTTCTTGGTCCACATACTGCCTAAGCCTGCCTTGTAGAATAGAAAATAACCTTGCTAGCATGTGAAATGAGTGCAATTGTGTGGTAGTTGGAGCATTCTTTGGCACTGCCCTTCTATGGAATTGGGATGTAGACTGATCTTCTCCAATCCTCTGGCCACTGCTTAGTTTTCCAAACTTGCTGGCATATTTTATTTTATTGACTCTAGCTTTTGTAGCTAGAGTCAATCAGCATCCAACCCTCCAACCCCAGGTGGGAAAAAAGGTCTGCAAGTAGGGAGCCCATCTTCCAGGACTCACAGCCAAGATGCTTTTAGACACAAGGCGAATGCCTGAAGAGGGTTATAATCAGTACTTCTGATTTCCTTTTTCTACATGATTGTTCTCAATGTTTTTCCAGAACTGCGTACCCTTGTGTACCCCCTGAAAAAAAGCACTGGTTATTCTTGTCTCCAAGAACTCTCCTCAATTCCTGGAATCAGATTTCTCTCCAAGAATCTCCATAAATCTTTAGACTTTAGATTAATGGAGGTGAAGGCTATTGTTGGCGACTAGCCATAATGGCTATGCTCTGCCTCCACAATCAGAGTGTATCTGAAGTGTATCTGAAGAAGTGTGCATGCACACGAAAGCTCATACCAAAATATAAACTTAGTTGGTCTTTAAGGTGCTACTGAAGGAATTTTTTTATTCCACAATCAGAGGCAGTAATGCCTCTGAATACCAGTTGACCTAATCCAGCATGGCGTATCTCATGTTCTTGCATCCAAGTACATCTCAATTTCAAACCGATTGTCTCCTTGAATTCTATCAGAAATGGAATTACCCAAGAGAAGCAATGACAAAACTATAAAGTATGTGAGATCAGATGGACATTGTGCTGTGCTGTCAATGATTAAAACTATTAACCTCAAAGAGAATTTTTATGAAGTCATGTGGAAAGCATGTGCAGGAAGTTGGAGAGCCATCCTGTAGCAAGTCTTGTATTGACTGATAACATTTCAGAGAAGTACTTTCCCCTTGAACTCACATGGCATGGTTCCTTTGCTTGTGAAGTCCTGTAAATAGGGTACAAGTTGCTTAGGATCTCCTTGGGAAAAGCAGGTCCAAAGGGGAGCAAGTCCTCTTAGTTCTTGCAGAGGGGTAGTTTAAATAAGTAAACAAGGAGAGAGAGAGAGAGAGAGAGAGAGAGAGAGAGAGAAGGTCTCTCTGCTTTATTTCCTAAAGGGCTGCTTCGTATGCTACATTTTCCCATTTTCCCTTGCAATGCAGTATTAAATGTTTCCCCATTTCCCCACTTCCATGAGGGATTGGATGCGCCAGCACTGAGTTTCCTCTGGAGCACCTGTAGTATTTCCTTTATTTACATATTGGAAGGAACTAGGCACTCCTTCAAGGGACCCAGGTGGTGTGGTGGGTTAAACCACTGAGCCTAGGGCTTGCTGATCAGAAGGTCGGCGGTTCGAATCCCTGTGACGGGGTGAGCTCCCGTTGCTTGGTCCCAGCTCCTGCCAACCTAGCAGTTCGAAAGCACATCAAAATGCAAGTAGATAAATAGGAACCGCTACAGCGGGAAGGTAAACAGCGTTTCCGTGTGCTGCTCTGGTTTGCCAGAAGCGGCTTTGTCATGCTGGCCACATGACCTGGAAGCTATACGCCGGCTCCCTCGGCCAATAATGCGAGATGAGCGCGCAACCCCAGAGTCGGTCACGACTGGACCTAATGGTCAGGGGTCCCTTTACCTTTACCTTAGGCACTCCTTCAGCGGGCAGAAAATCCCATTGGAGTTCCATGATTGATTGATTGATTGAATCAATTTCTATCCTACCTTTCTCCCAAGTTGGGATTCAAGGCAGCTTGCAACATTTAAAAACATCAGTTATAAAATATGAAATAACAAAACAAACTAGTTATAAACAATAATTAAAATACACCACAACATATCTAAAAACAGCAATTAAGAAATAAAGATGAAGCACCTCCAGCTAACACATCATCCTGAAAACCACATTTTCTCTCTCTCTTAGTATATCCCCAAATGCCCTTCCACCATTGTTGGACACCAACTCCCAGAAGCTTCAGCCATAATGGGCAATGGTCAGGGATGATGGGAGTTGTAGTCCAGCAAAAACTGGAGGGCCACACTCATAAGGTAGTATGGAGTAGTAACTGCTTCTGTTTGTCTGGCAAGAGACTATGATCAGGCTACTTCTGTGTGAGCTTCTAAATTCTTGCCTGAGAGGAGGCTTAGAGTCTGTAGCTACAAGAATCTGCTGGTTTCTGCTATCTCTTCCACTGCAACATGGGCAAAGGAGGTGCCGAGGCACCTGGATGGATGCCTTATGTGAAAAGTTGGGCTTACCGAGTTCCAAAGCACCATCCTGGCATTCAACCATTTTTGTGCCTTGATCTGAGGCTTCCCTGGGTGGGTAAGATGCAGGCATTGTTGGGGCGTAAATCAATGTTGTAACTGGTGGGAGCATTGACATGGAAGCTAGGGGAGAGGCTGCCAGGGTTGTTTTGCTATCTCCTGTTTCTGCTGGTAATGGTCTTGCTCCAGGCAAAACAACTTTGCTGCTGGGAGGGGCCAGGATCATTGTGATGTGATGCCAGGGGCTAACACCAGCATTGCTTTGATTGACCTCTTATCTGCCGCTTCTTGGAATTGATCTGGAATGAGATGTACCCGAACAGGGTGAAGATTGATGTCATTAACTTGTTCTGCTGGGCTTAACTTATTTTTCAGATGTTTCTAATACTTAGGTAATATAGCCGTTATGATTAGTAGCTCCTGATAATGTTACCCTCCCTGAATTCATCTACTCCCCTTTGATATCTGCCCGCATTGGCAGCCACCACTATATCTTGAAGGAGCAAATTCCGTAGCTTAGCTATGCCGTGTGCGAGGAAGTACTTCTTGTTGTCTCTCCCACTGTTCAGCTTCATTGGATGACCCCTGGTTCTAGGATTATGAGAAGGGGAGAAAAATGCCTCCCTATCCAATTTCTCTGCACCTTGCATAATTTTATGCACAAATAGGAAGTCCAGCTTTTCATAGCCTCTGATCTGCTGCAATTATGCTTTAAGCCCAAACATACACAGGAAACCCTGCCACAACAAAGAGAAAAGCCACAAGAGGTAGATAATATTAGGGAATGTTTATTTATGCTTTCCCGTTCTTCCAAATCTCTTATAAAATGAAAGGAGGAAATGCAGTTAAATCCTATGAAAACATTCCCTGTCTATGAAGAACATTATTTTCTGTCCATTCTTTTCTTAGATTTCTAGCATCCCTGAAGTCAGTCCCAACAAAGTCTGAGCTGAGTCAGATCCATGTTGTCGTGCAGAACCCAATCTCAGAGCACTGAGAGGCTTCAGGGACCCCGATGCTCTCCATTCCAAGTGTGGTCTCACCAGAGATTTGTATAACAGCATTATGATTCTGGCAGTTTTATTTTCAACCCCTTTCCTAATGATCCCTAGCACGGAATTCAGCTTTTTCACAGCTGCTCTGCTCTAAAATCTCCTGACTTTGCCTTTGTTATAGTTGTGGTTACTACTTTTTCTGGGGGGTACGCATACCCCTAAACATTTTGTGAATCTAAGTTTGGCCTCATTGAGGGGCAGTATTTCATTATGAGTAGGAAAATGAGAGTACCTCTAAACATTTTTTAAAGAAAAAAGCACTGGTTGTGGCAATTTTGTTGCTTCCTGCCCCCAGTGTGATTTGTGAAGAAGGCAGGTGCCACTTCCAGCAGTGGCCACAACTTGCTAGGGGCTGATGAAAGTTGTAGTCCAAAACAGGGCTGGCTCTAGGGGTAGGCTGGGTGGCGCGGGCTGGCAGAGCCGCGCGGAAGCCCACCAGCCGCTGCAAGAAACGGGGCGGGGGCGCCGGAGCGATCTCCGCACCACGACGCCAGGGCGCCCCGGCATGCTTGAGATGGCCCTGGTCCAAAACCTTTGGAGCGGGCCAGAATACTGATCCAGACAAACAGCCCCAGTTAACTCATTTATACTGGAGGGGGAAATGGTTACAGTAATGTTTGATAACATCTCCCACTTGGTGCTACTTCATTTTACAGCTATTTATAGTCAACACGGGTTTGAACCCTTCCCTGGTGATACCATCTCAAGAATGCAAGAAACACTTTACCTTTAAGTATCCTTCTGAGGACAGAACTCCACGTTGCAAGGCAACAGAGATAACAGTTATCAGATGAATTTGACGTTGTCTCCAGATGCTGGAAGCATCAGATTGGTTTGAAAGATCTGGATGATTTCCACATCAGTGGAAAACAAATAGAAAGAAACTCCCAACAAGCCAGATTAAATGGAGTTAAAGAACATCTTTAAAAGGTTTTAAAATGTTAGAGCTATGCAGCCAGACTTGATGTTTCTATTTTGGGGAGAGGGAGGGGAAATGGTTTCCAAAATGGAATATTCGCAGAGTTCAAGGCAGAAGAGTTGGCTTTGAATGAAACCTGTGGGTGAAGTAATGGGTAATGTCAATGGTCACCTGAGTAGGGGAGGGACTAGCACCTGAGGGTTCCATTCTCATGTTGAGCTTTGATATCACTCAGGAGTAAAGAAGTCACATTACAGTCACGGTAATGGTGTGAAAAAAGCTTTCCCTGCTCTGTTTTTCTTTATCAAAAGAACCAATATTTAAGTAAATGTTAAATAACAACATAATAAAAGAGGGTTGGATTCCAACACTGCTGGATTTTCCATGCAGGAAAACTATGAATGGCGATATTCCATTACCTCCATTTCCATTAAATGTGATGGTGACTGAGCAAAAATGTAGCTATTTTTCTTCAAGAGTGTTGCATATGCTGTATGGCATTTGCCCTGTGTATCTCAGCCTATCTAGCTGAAGTTTAACTCCAAACATTTATGAGATGCTCCAAAACCAGCCAACAAGGAATGGGAGCTTTTTGAGTTGCCCACTTCAATGAAATACTACTCAACTGGCAGAAAACAATGGAGGCTGTCACATTGAGCAGAGAATAACACCTGATTTAATTGACTTTGTTGGTTTTATACTTTATTACTACTAGATTTATATACTGTCCTTCATTAAAAGATCTCAGGGCGGTTCACAAGATTATCATGCTAATTACTCAGCAGCCCTTTATATTACTTAAAGAGAGTGTTTTAAAAATCAGTTTTGTGCAAGCATTGATTAAAGATTTCCTGCAGTATGTGATATAGGGAGGCATTATTAGCTACTGTAGTTTAAATGAGAGGGAAATGAACTACAGTTTAGTTTATTGTGTGTTTACATATTACTTCACACACCCAAAAGAAGTCCTGGAGTGATTTACAGGACAATAAAATACAGGATACAATATGTAAAAGAAAATACATTGAGACAACGCAAATATATAAATACTGTATTAAAAGTAAAGGGGGGGAGTGTCACCATAGGCCTGAAAATTAGTGCTCTCCAAAAGTGCAGGAGAATAAAAATATATTTGCCAATATTTGCAAAGTTAAAAACAGGTAAGATTCCTTGGGGAGAGCATTGCACCATCAAGCAGCTACCGCAGCAAAATTATAAAGCTACACTCAGGTGTTGACTGACCAGGAATGTCGTAGCTCAGGGAGGGTGTCAACCCAGTGTGGTAGCTGTGAATGGAAAATAAAATTCTGACATAATGTCAGAAATCTAAGGTGCTGCCACATTTGGAATACTGTGCACAACTCTGACTGCCTCCCCTTCAAAAAAAGGTTTTGTAGCATTGGAAAAGGTTCAGAGAAGAACGATCAGAATGATCAAGAGTGGGGAAATTCCCCTATGACACAAGGTTGCAGCACTCAGGACTTCTTCCAACAGGTGTTTTTTGCAGCAGGAAGTACAGGCTCGGAGGCCGGGGGTGGGGGGTAGGAACCAATGATTCACTGTGTCTTTCAACAGGTGTGTGGCTAGCACAAATTAAACAGTGCAAGTCTTTTCTAGTATGTAAATGCACACACCTGTTGAAATGATGTCTGGCAGACATCTTTTTACCTGTGCGTGGTCCTGATGTACTTTTGGGCCTTATACTTGAGCACCACAGCTTGTTACATTCCCAATGCTGTTAAGAAATGGCTACGGATGTTTGTTTTTTAAAATTCGAACTGAACTAGTCCCTTTTGGGGCAGGATGAACTTGAACTGCAGCTAGTTCCTTCTTAAAACGAACTTTCCTAGCACTGGCTAGAGACCATGGGCTGCCAAGGCTTTTGAGCATATACATTTGCCAAGTATAAAGGTGCCTCCCACTTATGTGGGGGTTACATTCTGGGGTGCCATGTGCGTAAGTGAAAATCAGTTAAGTTAGGAGCACCCTCTAAAAAGCCTCTAAACACCAGTTTCCCCCCTGCTCTCCAGTTCTCTCTCCACACAACTCTCTCCTCCACCAGAGCTGAAGCACTGGGGTCGGCTGGAGGCCGCGCAGGAAAGTTGCTGCTGCTGCTGCACTACCCCATATACCAGCTGCTAGGCGGGGAGGCTGAGCAGCATAAACAAAACTCTGCTCCACCTCAGGTCTCTTCAGGGCTTCCTCCACCCTCGCTGACATCCTCTTCAGGTTCCGGGGAGGGTTTCCTCATGCGCCACGAGGACTCTCCAGCTCTCTCTTGCCATTTTCTGGTTTGAATCTTTTTTCCAGTGCCAAGCCTATATATGCGGTCATGTGCAAGTCGATTGTGCATAAGTGGGAAGGCGCCTGTATAAGAACAGCCTGTTGGATCAGGCCAATGGCCCACCTAGTCTAGTACAGTACTCGGTTCCCACAGTGGTAGACCAGATGCCTTTGTGAAACCTAGATGTAAATGAATGGAAGCCTTGAAAGGCTGGAAAGAAAGAGGAGATTCTTGTGAACACAGGTTCTGTAACAGATTTTGGATTCTGTATCCATGAAATTACTTTGGACAAATAACTCTGTCTGAGGCTGTTTTGGAAATATGCTCTGGCCTGAGAAGCATTAGGTGTATTCCTTTGAAATCCTGGCTGAAATTTTGCTGCTTTCCTTGGAAGTTTTCTTTTTGAACTCGAAATAATTATGTTTCCTACATTGGAATGAGTCTACCACCCATGACCTGTCATGGGTCCTGAACAGTACACTTGCCGCTGCTTTATATATTTTCTTTCTGGGTTTCTAAACTTTTGAAAGCTGGCTAGTGTTTTCATTTCCTAATCTAAGGCTTATTGGTTTAAACTCACGTTTGGACAGCACTCTGTTTGTTCATTTGGGGATTCTCTGAAATTGTTAAAATATTCCAAATGACACAAAGCAGTAGAAACATAAATTCAGTCACAAAAAATATACAGCGAGATGAACAGAAATGCTTTCTTAATGTTTTAAAATAACAGTGATTTTTAATGTTGAGCCCAGGGTTGTAACAGTATCCGAATTAATGAACCAAGGGACAGTTCTGGAACATTTTGCTGATTCCTAATCCAAAAAAGGGTTCCTGTGCTATTAATAGCTTTTTAAGAGACATAATGTTGTGACCAAATGTTTCAGTCTAGTGAATCTTCCAAAAAATAGGAGCACCCTAAGGCCTGGTGCTTACAGAATGCAGGATAAATTCTTAATTGAGAATAAATATAATGTGTATGTTATAAGCTAGCTAAGCCAAACCATGGGTAACTGGGACTGTGGGAGAGAAATGCACATGTGCCTTATTCCTCCCCCTTTTTACCCCCACACTAAGTGCGCTCTGGGCTAAGTGAAGTGTCTACAGCCTATGGGTCATGGTTAGTGAGGGGACAGATTAAACATTTGTCTAGCTAGGGATGACATGTTAAGACACACCTTTGCATAACTTAGCATAGTATATGAACAAAAAGAATCAGAGAGGACCAAAGAGTCTACAAGCTCCTCTCTCATGTGATCCCCCAAAGCCATCGTTTCTGTCTTACCATGTTGTGTGAACCAGGCCTACGTTTTGAATGACAGTCTTAAGGTGCAGGTGTATTGCTGAAACTATGCAGAGCTTGCCCTGCAGGCTAAAGGAAGATTGCCTGGGAAATTATACAGAAGCCATGCGAGCCCTTCAGAGAAGGATATCTGGGGTGCATGCGAATAACACAGAAGCCTATGGGGGAAAGGGGGTGGGAAGAGCTGGAAAATAATCTTTATTGACCAGGATTCCACCACAACTACACACACACAAATAGTAAGTAAACTACACTAATTATAACTATGGTTATAATTATAATCTTCATCATCTCACTCTTCACCCTAAACTCATACATTAGCACTAAGCCATAGTTTGGATCAACATGATGTACAAACCAGGCCAATATCTTGCCTGCCACCATTGCACCCAAGCATAACATTGATGCATGATAACTTTGTTCACTTTCAAGTGCTTGGGCAATCTAAAAAGCTGTTTAGAAACTGGGAAACAAGTGCTGGAATTTCCTTAAACTTTCTGGTCACTTGTTTTGAATGCTAATGTATGTTTTCAAAGGGTGTGAACTATTTATTTGGTTGTGGGACTTTCAATAAGCATTATATTTTTAAAAAAATTAATTACATGGTTGTTTAAGCAAAACCACATGCATGGCCTCAGAAGAAACCTTTTAAAGACCTTAAAGTATCTCCTGTAATTTTCCAATGGAGATTGTGGAAGAATCCCAGTCATCTGCAACAAGCAGCTGAGTGGGCATGTTTTTCTTTAGTCACCCTTGAACGAATAACCTTCCCTGTTTTGGCAGACAACTGTTCTGTGGGTGATTTTTCCACCCTTTATGATACAAATCTCCTTCTGCTAGGACTACCTCACTCCACTCCAAAGCCCTGGGAAACAGCAGGAACTTGCTGGAAGCAACAGAGAATCTGACTTGCTGACGGGATCTTTGCAGACAGAATAGGTGAGATGATCAAATTACAATGGGACAATGCCTAATGGTACAAAAGCTAGTTTGGGGAAAGAAGCAAATGCTGTTTAGTTGCATCAAAATCACCACCAGCCCAATATGGTGCAAGTGTACAGATGGATGGGATGAGGGTGCCAGTGGAAGAGGTACCTAAATGAAATGCAAGCGGGGGCGGGGGGGGGAGCATTCCAGAAAATGTTGTGATGGACACAAGCAGAAGGAAGCCTGTGGTTCTCCAGATAGGGATAGGAAGGAAGCCCCTTTGGTCTCTGCCAAAATGACCACAGTATATTCTAACACAGTTTTTTTCTTTCATCCATCTTCTGGGTTTGCTTTCCATATGCTTTTCAATTTCTTGCCTCCTTGGTGTGCTCACTCAGGCATTTATTCCCAATGAAGGAAACTGGAATCACCTGCTGCCTCCATGACAGGATTGCTATTGCTTCTATGGCTACCCTCTGCCGTCTTTTTCTTCTTCCCCCTCATCCCTGCCTTTATGGATATTGCCCCTGACTGGTGGTTTTTTTAAGGTAAGGCTGGCTGCCCCAACTGAGCCCCAACAAAATGGCTACTGGCATGCAGTATCTAAAAATGACAAGCCTGATGCCACCACTTATGAGATGCTGGGTAGAAACAAATGTCTATCACACCCTCACTGGAAGACTAGACCAAATGAACCTTTGTCTGATTCAGCAGGTAAGTTACCATTACCATTCAAAACACAAATGACATCAATAACCCCCCCCCCAAAAAAAGTCCACAGCAACGCGTGGCCGGGTCAGTTAGTATATATATAAAAAGATACTTGCATATAGTGTGGGGAAAGTGGCGAGCTCTCAATGACAAAAGTGGTGCCTGCTGTGCTTAAAGAAGTGGCACTGTGACTGCTCCATCGGCCTGAGCTCCGGTGGTAGCGGCTGTGCAGCACCAGGCCCTCCTAGAGGAAACAGATTATCTAGATGTGACTGAATCAGTCCTGGTCACCCTGAGGGGGTGACCATTAACAGGAGAGGGACAGGGGAAGTGCAACCCTGTTGATATTGCTCACTCAGCAACTTTTGATACCGTTGACCTTGGTATCTTACTGGACCATCTTGGTGGGTTGAGAGTGAGGCACTTGGTGCTCCACTTCTATCTACGGGGTTGGTTCCAGAGAGTGGCACTGGTTGACTTTATGCCAGCCCCCTGGCAGTTACCTGTGATAAGTATATGCAACAGAACCTGCCACGCTTTGGAGTACAAATGCTCTTTATTAAAGGCAAGGGCTGTGGCAGCATCTGCTCAGCCTTCCATTGGGAAAATAACCCTACAAAGTCAATAGGTTGCAATACTACAGCAGTATTGGTTATTAGGTGAGACAGTCACTGCACAATTTTCCTACACAGAAATAACCTTGATATGGGGGGAAACCTCCCACACGTTGCCATAATTGCACAGTGATGTTCATGGTTTTCCAACGCTCACGCCTGCAGTGATATAAAAGCCCCTCAGCTAAGATGGCACAGGCTCTATTATTCCTCTGACACAGGAGATTCATCTCCACGTAGAAAGGAAATCACATGTAAGGCAGTCCTTGAACAACCCAAGGAGCAGACTTTGATTTCCACTCTGGTCCGAGTTGGATGATCCCACATGGCCCCACTTCTGCCAGTGCCACGAAATGGTGTTCTGATGATGGGCTGCCCAGCTGGATGTTCCCCTCCAGCAAAAGCCAAAACACTTTGGTGGAATAAAGCATATATGCTATTCAATTTGGCCCTGCAGGCTTAGTGTCCTTTGTGCTGCAGTTCTGCCCATCCTTAGATTCCAAAGTGACATTTGGGTTGCCACTTATTAACTCTTGCTCTGCGTCTCTGCTCCTTCTCTTGCAGCACCGGCAGAGGCCACTGGAGTTCTCTAGCAAGCTGATGCACAGATTGATGATCAGGGCTAGCCAAGCCATCCCAAAGAGAATCCACACAGACACCACATTCTTATACCAGGAGGGGTAGGTGCGCTCCGGGTTCATGCCTATGGAAAAACAACATTCGAGCTGTTTAGAGGTATGAAACATCACTCCCTCGAGAGAGAATCAAAAGATTAGCAGCCTGCCACTTGAGTATTTTACGATGAACTGAATCAACCAGGATTGAGCCTAGAACACTCTGGTGATTGAGAAAAATGAAATCCTGCAATGTCTGGAGCATCTAAGAGTACACCTGAGACACCACCCAGGTCAGAGACCAACTCAAAGGACACACTGAGCTATGATTTCATTACCCAGGATTGTATAGCATAAGTGAACCAGGGAAATGTAGCTTAAGAGACATGATTCCTAATGGTTGAGTCAGTTGAGACACCAGCATAAAAAAGAATACCCATTATGTGGAGGTAGAATTTGCATTTTGCACCTCCTTTTGATTCAAAGTCCACATTCCATTGGCAGGGCTCTTGATAGAGATGCACCCAAGAACTGCAACCTTAGGGCCTATTTTCATGCAAGTACTAAGGAAAGGAAAATACAAAAAGCCCAGGCCATACCATAATGTAGATGGAGTTATATATTGGACTAATCAAGACTCCTTTACACAGGGAAATGAAATTAATTTACTCATTATATAATTTAATACAGTGGTACCTCCGGTTGTGAACGGGATCCGTTCTGGAGCCCCGTTTGCAACATGAGCAGTACACAACCCACGTCTGCACTTCTGCGCATGCGCGGTTTGCAATTTGGCGCGTCTGTGCATGCGCGAACCACCGAACCCGGAAGTAACCCGTTCTGTAACTTCTGGGTTCGGCGCGTTCGTAACCTGTCTTGTACGCAACCCACAGCATTCGTATCCAGAGGTATGACTGTATGGCCTTTAAAAAGAATATACTGTATACACTGCTCTTTTCCACCTTCTTCTTCAAACAAATGCCCTCAAATCACTGCCTCACTGGAATGAATGCCATATTCTGTGTGATGCACCATCCGTTGATGCCTCTTCTCATCTGAGAGCTGCTTGTGGTTCATTAGGAAAGGGCAGCTTCCCTCTCTCGGGGTGTGTGTGTGTGTGTGTGTGTGTGTGTGTGCGCACACACATGCATACTCACATGGGATTGTGTGAGAAACACCTCACATAGGGATTGTTCTAAACCTTTTTTTGTGCCTGCTGAGTGATTAATTCGGTGCTTGTTTTCCCAAAGAGTTAAGTGCTTCCCTCGCTGAAAAGGGCACCACAGCAATGTGCCATAAGGTTGTTTGTGGAAGTGAAGCCAAAAACTGTTCTCTCACAAACTGTGTTTGTGTAATCAAGCACATAAGCACTCCAGAGCCAAGGGCCCTTCACGTTCAAGTAGAGCCGCCTCTTTCAGCTTATGCTGCAGAAGAAGCAAATGTTGACACTTCAGCTTTCAGCTGAAGAAACAGAGTATTATTCCTTGTCATTATTAGCCTCAAACTTGAGAAGGCCACTTTTTTTGCCCATAACAGGAACTCACACACGGGAGCTTACTGAAAGGAAGAGAGAAAACCAAACTAAATAAACCTACTGGTTTATCTAAGTCTAAAAACATTCAGTATATAATAGGTCTGAACTACTTACCAATTACATAATCTCCAAAGCCTATTGTGCTAAGAGTAATGAAAGAATAATAGAACCCTTCTTCGTAGGTCCAGCCTTCTATGGCAGTAAACAGCAGAGGAGGTAGCAGAAGGAACAGCAGAAGGCCAGCAACCAGCGCACAGGTCCGCGTCAAGACAGCTGCCCCTTTCTAACAAGAAACAAAAATAATGCTTGAAGCAGACTGGTAGACGGGCAAAGGCTCTTGTATCTCTTCCTGATCTCTTTAAGCCACAGTTCCACATTGCAGCGTGTCTGAAACAGGGAACTGTGGTTTGATGGAAGTGCAGCAACCATGCTTTGATGATGGTTTGCCATCCTGGTTAGTGAACTGACATTAAACCACAGTTCCCCCTTTCACTTGAAATGACCAGGATTAAAGTGCCAAAGTCACCATGCAATGGGAGGAAGGAAAGGTGAAAACGTCTTGACCAAACATTCCTTCCTGGTTGAATTATGCTACCATTTATTAAGCCAGGGACATTACATCAAACCTGGCCCTAAGTCTGCAGACAGAAGTATGGTCTCAAGAGTCAGCCAGTGTGGTGCCCTCGAGATGGTCTACAGCTTCCGTCCATCGTAGCCAGCATGGTTTAAAATATCTGGAGGTCGCCAGGTTGACAAAAGGCTGACTCAAGGCATCACCAGCCTCAAGGCAAAGGCTGAATTAAGGCATTTTTGCTGCCTGCTAAAAACATTCTTGTTTAGGCAAGCCTACCCAGATGCTTAGAAATTCTGATGTGAATTTAAATCTGTTTTAGCAATAATAATAATAATAATAATAATAATAATAATAATAATAATAATATATTTATACCCCGCCCATCTGGCTGGGTTTCCCCAGCCACTCTGGGCGGCTTCCAACAGAAAAACAAAACACAATAATCTATTAAACATTAAAAGCCTCCCTGAGCAGGGCTGCCTTCAGATGTCTTCTAAAAGTCTGGTAGTTGTTTTCCTCTTTGACATCTGTTGAGATGTCAAAGGCCCTCTGCCTAGTTCCCTGCAACTTGGCATCTTGCAACGAGGGAACCGCCAGAAGGCCCTCGGTGCTGGACCTCAGTGTCCGGGCAGAATGATGGAGGTGGAGATGCTCCTTTGGGTATACTGGACCGAGGCCATTTAGGGCTTTAAAGGTCAGCACCAACACTTTGAATTGTGCTCAGAAACGTACTGGGAGCCAATGTAGTTCTTTCAAGACCGGTGTTATGTGGTCTCGGCAGCTGCTCCCAGTCACCAGTCTAGCTGCCGCATTCTGGATTAGTTGTAGTTTCCAAGTCACCTTCAAAGGTAGCCCCACGTAGAGCGCATTGCAGTAGTCCAAGCGGGAGATAACTAGAGCATGCACCACTCTGGCTAGACAGTCTGCAGGCAGGTAGGGTCTCAGCCTGCGTACCAGATGGAGCTGATAGACAGCTGCCCTGGACACAGAATTGACCTGGGTTTGTTTGATTTTAATGTTTTATCTTTTTGTAAACCACTTTTTAAAAAACAAGCAGTGTATAATTTTTATGAAACAAATAATAAAGTCAGGGATAGCCAACATGAGGCTCTCCAGATACTGTTGGACTTTAACCCCCTAGCCAATGGTCAGGGAAGATGAGAACTTGAGTTCAATGACATTTGGAGGGAACCACATTGGCTATACCAGTTAAGTGTTAAGTATGATCAAGAAGGTGTCTGTAATTCCGTGTGGCTGTGGGTTGCACTACAATCCTCAATGGCAGTGGCTTGTAATTGGGGTGGTCTGCACATCATCTGATGTTTCTCTCAATACCATAGAGGACCTCAACTCACATCCTTTATAAAACACACACACACATTTCTAACCCTCATCAATGTGAAAAGCTTAAAATCATGGGAGCATGGTTCTTCTTAAAATCATGGGAGCCTACAGAGGGCTTTGGATGGTTCTTCTAAGGTCTACGAGTTTGGAACTCTAGTACATCTTTCCATCAGTCCCAGTAAATCTCAAGTTATTTGCTCTGTAAACACCTTGCTGCAACAGACCTGACTTTTGTTTGTTGTGCACTGTGGCTTGGACTACATAGGTTGGTTGGTTTGTGGAAGAAGACTGGTAGATGGATTGTCTGGCCTTGTGGCCACTTTTTGATCCCTTACAGTTCTGTGGGTTTGGCCCTGACTGGTCATGCTCAGTGACTCAGAGACCTCAAGTTACAGATGGGAAAATGAATATTATTATTCCCACTAGTTTATGGCTTAGCTGAAACTTGAACTTGGATCTTCCAGGGAAATTCAATGCTATTCAAGGCAGATTTGAAAGATGCATGACTAATTGCATCAATCTGCCACAAAAGTGGGTTGAAGGAAGGTTCTCACAGATTAAAGGAGACAGCACTATCAATTCTAGGAAATATGTTTTTTTTATGCTCTCCAGTTTTCATTTACATTTGCTTCATAACATTTTATTTTATGTTTGTTTTTTTATCTGGAGATGTGGGAATGGTAGGCTGCTAATTTCCTTTCCTTTCTCCCCTCTTCATGTTAAATGGGCCTTTCTGGGATCTAGTATAAATATATAATTATATGGCCATATAATTATAATAACTATAAGACTACACACACATGGCTCTCAAAGATAAAAGTAAAAGTAAAATGCAATGTCCTAAATTAACAATATAATAAAACTACAACTCATAGCCTAAACATTTCCAGAAGAGAGAGAGAATAAAATCAGATGACTAAAAACATGTACATAGCATAAAAACAGTGATTTAAAACAGCAATATCGCATATTGTGTGGGGGGGGGGTTAAGGCCAGGGGGGAGCCCTCATTTGGCATGCCAATGACCAGGTGCCAGGCAAGGCTCTCTGGGGAAAACATTCCACACCTGGGACACCACCACACATAAAAAGCTCTGATGGCCACCCAGCCGACATCACCTGTGTTGGGGCACCTGGAACAGGGCCTCCAAAGGGAAGGCAAATGTTCAGATACTCTGGTACCCAACCACTTTGAACATTAAGACCAGTAATTTGAACAGGGCCTGGAAACAGACTAGTGTTTGACCAAATTGCACAGGACTGGTGTTTGACCAAATTGCCTAGTCCCAGTTAATACTTATGTAGCCCTATTTTCTACCAACTGCAGTTTCCAGGCCACATACAACACATTGCAATAACCTAAATGGGAAGTTACCAGAGATTGGGCCACTGTGGCTGGTCTATCTCCATCCAGATATAGCCACAGCTGGTGCATCAGCTGAAGCTGATTAAAATGTTTGGAAACTTTTACTATTGCAAGTGGAAAAATAAATGTCCCCAGCAAAAGAGTGCACATTTTCTTTCACTGGCATGACAATGTTTGCAGTAAACACAGGGTTTTTTTTTGGCATTGGTGGGTGTGAAAGGTTTGGATCTTGATGTGCGATGCAAGCAGTCATCAGAACAGAGTCAGATCTTCAACCTGTGCTGGGCCTGGGATTTGTCTGAAAGAGCTGATGTGTTGCTGTATCCAGGAATTGCAAAGCATCTGAAAAAACTGCAGAGTTTTTCAGGAATACTGTGCACAGTACAGTAGTTGATCCTAGCCTAGTTCAGGGACTGGGGCAGGACTATGTACGTGCGTCATGCTTTCTGGATACTTGGAACCAGAGACACTGGTAGATAACCTGAGGAATGCAGGTCCTGGCCAGACATAACGTGAAGGGGGAAACATGATGAGGAAGAGGCAGCAGGTAATAACCCAACCTTTGCATGAAGGAAAGCAATTTCTCCTTGATAACAAGTTACCTAAGACAGGCATTCAAGCTGGGCACTCACACCACATTTTTGTGAGCTCTCTCTTTTCCCCCTCCTGACATATTTTACCCCAAAGTTCTGGTTTTTTTTAGTGGAAGTTATGACTCACACAAACTTTGTGTTGCTTTTCAGCACTGTCATTACAGGATCAGGCCAAAATGTTCTAAAGTAGTCTGCGTGTGGAAGAGATTCTTTCCCCAGCTCCAAGTTCCCCAGCTGGTTGAATTTTTTTATCTACGTATATATTTATATATTTAAAAAATACAAATTGCGCATTTCTGAATTCCACACCAGCAATATAACAAGCTGATGACAGATACCTGAGCCAAAAGGGAAGAACATCTCCTTCTAGTGGAGTTGGTAAATTATAGTAGGGCAGTGTTGAAAAGCAGCACAGTGGAGATTTATCGGAAAGCTTTTTTAGTGGGGAAGAGACACAACTACTACTTCCATGCATGCTAGGGGGGGCAGGTTGTGAATGGTGTTGCCAGATGTAGAAGAGAAAAGGGCTCCTGAACCTCTATTACAGGGTTCGGCAAGGCTTACTGGGCATGGGCCGGATCACTCCCGCAGAGATCCTCCATGGGCCAGACCAGTGCAGCATGACACCGGAAATTGTGTCTGTGCATGTTCACGGCGCCGTAAATCATTTCTGTGCATGCCCAGATGCCGGAAATCGCACCTGTGCAGAAGCGATTTCCGGTGTCTGGGCATGCGCAGAAATGATTTCCGGACCAGCGGAAGAGAGTCCCCGCATCGCGCAGCACCAGTTTAGCACAGTGTGTGGGGACTCACCGAGCGGGCAGCTCGGTTTAAGGGCGGCTCGTGGGCTGGTTAACCTCCGGCCCATGGGCCGCAGGCTGGGGACCCCCGCTCTAATAGGTGTGTAAAAGAGGGGACCTCAGTAGCTGTAACTAACTATTCAAGCTCCACCTACTGAAACTCCCCCTTCCAACACAACTATTAAAGGTCCAATAGCCCTATCTTCTTTTGTATCTGGCTATCCTAATTATGAGGGGACGCGGGTGGAGCTGTGGGTTAAACCACAGAGCCTAGGGCTTGCCGATCAGAAGGTCGGCGGTTCGAATCCCCACGATGGGGTGAGCTCCTGCTGTTCAGTCACTGTTCCTGCCAACCTAGCAGTTCGAAAGCACGTCAAAGTGCAAGTAGATAAATAGGTACCGCTCAGGTGGGAAGGTAAAAGGTGTTTCCGTGCACTGCTCTGGTTCGCCAGAAACGGATTAGTCCTGCTGGCCACATGACCTGGAAGCTGTACGCCGGCTCACTCAGCCAATAAAGCAAGATGAGCGCCGCAACCCCAGAGTCGGTCACGACTGGACCTAATGGTTAGGGGTCCCTTTACCTTTACCCTAATTATGAGTTTCCGAGTATGTTTCCGAGCACTATTCAAAGTGTTGGTGCTGACCTTTAAAGCCATAAATGGCCTTGGTCCAATATACCTGAAGGAGTGTCTCCACCCCCATCATTCTGTTCGGACACTGAGGTCCAGTGCCAAGGGCCTTCTGGCGGTTCCCTCACTGCAAGAAGCCAAGTTACAGGGAACCAGGCAGAGAGCCTTCTTGGTAGTGGCACCTGCCCTGTGGAACGCCCTCCCACTAGATGAAGGCAGCCCTGTTTAGGGAAGCTTTGAATGTTTAATAGATGATTGGATTTTAATATTCTGTTGGAAGCCACCCAGATTGGCTGGGGAAACCCAGTCAGATGGGCAGGGTATAAATAATAACCTTTCATCCAGAACTTAGCCTTGGGCAGCATCTGCCATCTTTTCCTTTCTTTCTCCTCTCAAAGTGTTGCATTTGTGGGGCTTCTACTCCCTATTTTGTACAAATTAAATAGTTGTGACAAGGCTTGGAATTGGTTTGGGTGCAGATAGAGGCAAATTAACGTAAAAGGCATAAAACAGGAGACAAAGACTAGGAGCCCTGGGGGAAGGACAAATAATCCAAAAATGCTGCAGCTGCTGCATATATTTGCACCTTCACCAAATACTAATTGTTTTATCCAATCACACCTACGTGAAACCTTGTTAGATCCCTCAATAAATAATGCTTTATTGTATAACAGAAACCACGCTAGTACAATGAACATAGTACAGAGTTCATGTAGGTAGGGTTGCCAGACTCAATAAAGGACAGGATTTTGTGCTTTTAATTGCCCTGCTCTCTTTTGAGTCTGGAAACCTTAAAGAGAAACCAGCAGACCCTTTGTTTAATTTCCAAGCAAAGGGTCTGCTGGTTTCTCTTTAAGGTTTCCAGACTCAAAAGAGAGCAGGGCAATTAAAGGCACAGAAGTCCTGTCCTCTATTGAGTCTGGCAACCCTACATGTAGGCCTAGTTGTGAAGTTCTCAATTTTTAAGGATTATTTCGAAATAACCAAAACTCCCCACAATCCTGATCAGAGTGTCAAAACTGTTTTGAAAGCATAACTAGTTTTTTAGCCCAGAGCTGTCTTAGCAGAAAGTGCTGAAGCGCTCTTCAAGTACTTACACAAGGTATCAGTACACAGAGGGTTAAGAAGAAAGTATATTAGTACTGATAGTACCAGTAATATAATTAACTATAATTTACAGAGCTGGTCCTACCATTAGGCAGGTGAGGCAACTGCCTCGGGCAGCATATGCTGGGAGATGATAGTGTCCCTCAGCTCTTCATCCTGAGCTCCCTGATCATATGCTTCTTGGAGAAGAGAGCTGTTCTGTCATGTTGTCCTCTGCCTTTATAATTACCCTATTGATCTCCCTCAGGGGCAGCCCTGTTGCTATTATTGACTTAGGAATTGCAATAAGAAATGATGCGGCAATAAACAAGCCTGTGCTTTGGTCTCATAACTATTCAGTGTGGTGCCATTTTCAGCCACAAATCAAAAATGTTCCCAGGACTGCAGTCCTACATATACTTACCAGGGAGTAAGCCCCATTGAATTCCATAGAACTTACTTCTGAGTAAACATGCCTAGCATTGTTAGTTTTGCCCTCAGCTGGTCACTTAAACACAGAGGGAAGCAAGTGTTATACATAGCCTCTGGAGGCCATGCTGCAGGGTGTGGGGAACCCTTTGGCCCTCCAGTGGTTCCTGAACTACGTCATTGGCCATGTTTGCTGGGACTGATGGGAGTTGTAGTTCAATGCCGTCTGGAGGGCCAAAGGTTCCCCCCACCTACTGTATTGCAACGAGAAGAATCTGTACATCAGAATCACAAGCCACTCTGTGGGTTAAGACACCATACTGTTGCATTATCGGGCCAGCTGATTGACCTGCAACAAACTTAAGTCAAAGACATGTCACTTTTATCTGCACCTAGACAACTCATGCATGCTGACAAAAATGAAAAGTAAAGCCCCCTTGCTGTTTACCTGCCAGTGGAACTTCTCACCCAGGTGAAAGGCACACAGTTGAACACCAGAGAGCATCAACTGTCCTATCCTATTGAGGAGGACAAGGTTCAAAGGAATCCCAAAAAGGGCAAAGAAGATGCAGAAGACTTGTGCAGCCACCGTGCTGGGACTCAGGTTTCCATAGCCTGGAAGGGGAAAGTTGATAGTTTAAAAGAATGTGGCTGTAAAAACATAAATCTGTTTCAGTGTTATCTGACAAAAAGAAGAGGGTCAGAGGTTAATGATATGTGGCACGAGGCTCACAGCTTGTATGCAGCCCTGGAGGTACTTGTGTGGCCTTATCAGAAAATCCCAGCTTCCATTAAGTGAAGCAAGGTTCTCACCTCATCAGAGGTAAGCTAATATTCTGGTATGTGAAGCCAACCTGTACAAAAAGCTAAAAGATCAAAAGGTTATTAGATGCCTGAAGTAACAGATATTGAAGTGGATATTCTAATTCTATTATTGCATGGATGTGGTGAGACAAAAGTCTCACATTTAGGGTTAACAAATTTTTATTTGCATGTTAAGTACTGCGTATCTACCAGCCAAAGATATATCAGCTGTATTCAGGTAGATAAAATAATCAGTTTTACTAGGCTGCCATCATAATCAATGCTTGCTTAGAAGTAAAGGATCGCTGAAATATTACTAGGACTCACTCCAGAGCAATTGGATTTAGGAATGTGGTCAAAATACTTACTTTCCCCCCTAAACATTTGTATCCTTACATCCAATCCTTCAGCACTGCATAACAAAAATACAAATGGGGGGAGGACGACTAAAAATCAATACTGTACCATAAAACCAAACAAGAATCAATGACAATAAAAGCAGCAGTTAAAAGCACCAGCGATGAAACAAAACTCATGAGGTCAGTAAAACTCAAGTTTAACGTACATCATCTATAGCTCATGGCTTCATGCCACACCTCCCAGCAGGTGCCAGGCAGGAATAGCCCAAGTCATTCTTCTACCTGATCATCGGATCTTTTTCTATATTTTCAAGAGCATTACTAACAACAGTAAAAATTGTCATGATATGATTCATAGCGACACTTTTTATTATTATTGCTAGTAGTATTTTTTGTAAATAAACATGCAATATAAAACTACTTCCCATTCTTCAAACTCTAGTTCCATCTATGAAACAAATGCTGGATTTCCTCCAGTCAGTCTCATTCCCCCAGCTAACAAGGCGTCTGTTGAGACCCACTTTTTTGTTCACAAGCAAACCAACATTACAAACATCATCATCAGGGTTACAAGGGATAAGGCTGTAAGGAGGCAGGTGCCAACAGCAAGCACTCTAGATTACAGAAGGGTCCTAAAATTAGGAAACCTTCCCACTTGAAGGCTTCAACAGACTCTACACTCTATAGATGTAACTCTCTGAAATCTATGTGATGTTTGCTTCTGGTTGGGGAGGTTAATTGGACCGAATGGCAAAACAAAACAACCAGAATACCATGTCTTCCTGATGGGAACAGCTTGCTCTTTCCTCTGCATGCCCCCCCCCCGGCCATGTACTCTTTAAATAGGGGGGAGAAAGCGGCAGGCTGCCTGCAAGGAAAAAGGAATAGCCAAGCCAGGTACCAAAAGCATTCAATATAAACACAATGATTACTGAGAAGAAAAGTCACCTGGCTTCATAGCACACTTGCTTCTATTGGCTGTGAAGACTATTATGGCAGACACATTTACAGAGCTAAAGCAAAACTGAAGCATAAATAAGTCTTTAAACTGCATTCTATGGGGCCTGGGACTTTGCACGATGGTTCTTGCAAGGAGCAGTTCTTGGAAGTTTGTTAGAGAAGTTGTCCTCTATACCAACCATGTATTTGGCATCCTACAATAGATTGCACCGTTAAGATGCTCTCCATCCCCGTGTTGGATTTTACTAGTTGTTTGCTTTTATTTGCCCACCTTTTAAAAATCTGGATAGCATCTGGATAGCAGTGAGATGGAAAAAAGCAAATGGCTCAATATCCCTGTGTCTCCACAATTTTAGAATGTCTGGGTGCGGCACATGATCAAACACTTCCCCATATCAAAAACTCACTGTCCATTCAAAACAACCACATTTTGATGTGCAGGAAAGTATTTTGAAGTAGGCGTGTGTTTAAAGATGCAACCTTGCATTCTGGGGAAAAAAGTGCAAAAAAATTTTTAGAACAAAAAACAAAAACCCACACAGTACTGTTCCAATTCCATTTTAGCATCCTGAAAGAATGTTAAAATGGGTTCCATGGAGCTCTCTAGAAGAGGGGAATTCTGAAGCACTGTGTGACTACACCGCAAGTATGGTTTTCTTTGATCAGCTGCGTTTATATTGGCGTACACATTTGTTAGCATAAGGAGTGATGATGGTAAGCACTGTACTAAAGACATATCAACCCACAATGCACAAACAGAAGTAGTTCTAAAACTATGTGGGAAAACAGGAAAGTTGTGTGTGAGAGAGATTTAAAAGCAACCTCAGAGTACACAGAGACGACACACAGGGATGTCCATAAAACACCACAGAACAGTTCAATTTAACCAAATGGCACTTCAACCATATTGAGCATTCAATCAAATCATAGGTTACAGTGATAGTAAAGGGCAGTGTGGTGTAGTGGTTAAGAGCGGTAGACTCGTAATCTGGAGAACCGGGTTCATGTCTCTGCTCCTCCACATGCAGCTGCTGGGTGACCTTGGGCTAGTCACACTTCTCTGAAGTCTCTCAGCCCCACCCACCTCATAGGGTGTCTGTTGTGGGGGAACAGGTGAAAGGAGATTGCTAGCCACTTTGAGACTCCTTCGGGTAGTGATAAAGCGGGATATCAAATCCAAACTCTTCCTCCTCCTCCTCCTCCTCCTCCTCCTCCTCCTCCTCCTCCTCCTCCTCCTCCTCCTCCTCTTCTTCTTCTTCTTCCACCATGGTTTCTGGAGAAACAGCTGTCTCGGATAAGCAAAACACCAAAAAGTAAGGTTTGTTTAGGGCTACTTGTTGGTTTTCTTCTTCTTCTTTGATGATCACTCGTATCCGAGTAAGATTGTCTTCCATAAACACGATTTTAACAATGGGTCCGTAAGTGGCTGTGGAGGCCAATTCTGGATCCACACATCCTTCCACAGTGGGGACATTGCTTTCCGGGCAGGAGTTGATCACAGTGTGGATTTGCCAAGCGTGCCTTCCTCTTAGCATGTTTCTCCCTTGCGTCCTGTGTTCGAGCGTCTTCAAAGCCCATGACACCTTTACAGTACTACACGCAGGTCCTGCTGTTTGGATATCTGAATCTGTGGTGTGTATAGAGAGAGGTTTGTGTACTAACTCCTCATGTACGGATAAGTGGATTTCTGTATAACGAGCAGTTCAATAGTGGACCTACATGTATTTGGTTAAACTGTCCACTAGGCCCTCCTGTCTAAATCATGCAGCAGAACTGTGGCGATGTCACAGTATGTACAGGATGCCAGGGCATCAAGGGTGAAGTGCTGAACTCAATTTTACATATTGAACTGAATAGAGGGAATCAAAAGGTGGGGATTCTTCAAGTAAGCCATTGTTTACTAATAACAGTGCAGTAATTGGAAACATTTTAACTTCATTTCAAATTAACTATCAATGATTTTACATTTTCTAAAGGCTCTAGTTGTGTTAACTGTCTCGGTTAAAGATAATGACTTACACAAACATGGTATAATTAATATAAATATGCACATGTACGCACACATGTATGTGTTTGTCTTACAAATGTTAACTGGACTACTTGGTTCTGAGGGAAAATAATGTGATGTTATTTATCCGCAGAACTGGAATCCACAACGGAACATGGTGACCTGTAGGTAAATACACAATCAAGCTCCAACCAGTTGGTCCCCCCCCCCCACTCCACTAAAAATGAACAAATACTTTATATGAGCTTAGGCAGGCACTTCCTTGTCCAGTGGAAGGTCAATGATCATGAAAATGGTGGTTGGGGTGGGGAGGCTGTTCCTAAAGTGCCTGTCATGTTGTACTGAATTCTAGGGTTCTTCAACTTGCCCTCATCTATTTCTCACCATAGCTCTTTGACTTGAAGAAAGCAAAGTAGCTTCCCCCCCTGTCCCACTCCCCCAAGTCTCTCCTGTCTCATCTGGATCCCCCAGTGAGCCCCTGTTTCCAATTGGGAGTGGTGCTTTTGTAAGCACATCTAACCCCACTGGGTGGCCTATGACAAGAAAAGCAGTACTCAGAAATGTTGAATGGCTGTGGTCTGGTGACCCTGTACTGAGACAGGGAACCAGGAATTTATAGAAATGGGGTTGAATATTTGTGGATATGATAATGCGATGGAGAACAACTTTATTTGAAGTTTCGAAAAGCCTGTTCCCAGGTGTAAGTAAATAAGGAAGTTACTGCATTTACTTTTTGTACACTTTGTCTTAACATTCTGTACTTTTGCATTGTGTGCAACTTTGATAAGATCACCATAAGATGTACTTTTTGATAAAAGGGGATATATATATATTCATTTGCAACTGTCTCTCAGGCTCACATAATGCTGCCACTGTAATACTAGCCTTCCTTTCAGGGCTGCTTACCAAACTAATGCACTTAAGCTGCTTTGAACCACGTAGGCAAAAGCACCATATATTACCATCATACTAGTTACAGGCTCATGAAACAGAGGAGCTGAAATTTAAGAAGGGCATGTGTAAGAAATGGAAGAAAGGTGAAATCCATGAAGGAGCCTACAGTTGCAGGGAGAAGGTCAGGCAGGCCAAAACTCAGAACGAGCTCAGGCTTGTAAGAGTGGTGAAAAATAATTTTTCAAAGGTTTATTTGGTAATGTTTGAAGCAAGGGGAAGGACAAGGACAAGGAAGTAGTAAGCTCTCTGAGTGGAGAAGATGGAGAAATGATATTGGGTAACTGTTCAACACCTACTTTGCCTCTGTCTTCATGCAAAAAGAAAGCAAGGAAACCTGGCTTGCCATTAGTACGTATGTGTGAAAGGGATCTAGGGGTCTTAGGAGACCACGTTTAACATAAGTCAACAGTGTGAGGAAGGAACAATAATAAAAAAGCAAAAAAAAGAGCTAGTGTTATTGTAGGCTGCAACAACAGATGTAGAGTGTCCAGATCAAGGGAAGTAATAGTACCACCTCCAGACCACATCTGGAATACTGTGGAATGGACTCCCTCACAAGTTTGTGGGCTCTCTTTCCTTGGAGGTTTTAAAGCATCTGTTAATGGATGCTTTAGTTGATCTAGATTGAAAGCAGCAGCTTGAGGATGAGCATGAATGATTATGGATTGAAAAAAATTGATGTTTTCCTGCTGCAAATGGGTTAGTGTGTGTGTGCATCCCTAGTCCAAATTTAGATGAACCTGTTTTGCTCATCTCTGTATCATTCTAGCAGATGCAGGTTCTAAGTCCCACTTGCTACAGAAGGTGCTGCTAAGCAAAGGAATAGCAGGCCAGGACCTTGTTAACAAGTCCGGTGTCCCCCACACTGCCCTTGACCGCAGTCCTTTTACCCTCTAATTTGTTAGCTCAAGATTTAATATATTGCTTTGCCTTGTGCTGTTTGTTAAGGAAGCCATTCAATAATTCACCCCACTCTGATTTGCTGGATGTAATAATGTGCTACGTGAATTTCCAAGAAATCACATTCAGGGAGCACCTCAATCTTCTAATCCTGGTAGGTGTATTAATATTAAAAATCAGTTACACTGCATAGAAAACAGTAACTTGATATTTTGTTGGAATATATTGGAAAACTCTCAACCAAAATTGACTGCAAGGTTGATTTAGATGCGTAATCCGTGGGTATTAGAATAATGCTTATCACCCCATACCACTGTTTTCAAAAAGTTATGCTCACAGTGAACAAGTCCTGGAGTCCTGGAAGACTGATCACTAATTGTCAAATCCTTCCCGCCGAGCTTGTACTGCCATCTAGTGGTTTGTTATAGTAACTAAGTGCGTCCAACAGATGAAGGAGGGTGATCAAATTCTGCGCTGTGGTCAAACCTTTTAAAAAACGCCACCCTTACTTTAAATTTTTTCTCCACTATAAATTAAATACATATATTCCTAAATACAGGAACATGTCCTGCAGAACATTTAGAAACTTTCTCAAGAGGGGCAAAGAGCAGGACGTTTTTCTTCCCTCTTCTCCAATCCCCTACATTTTTCAACTCAGTCCAACTAAAGCTCAACTCACCCAACTTCCGGGATGAGAAACCACTGCTGCAAAGCAGGTGTGCAGCTGCTGTTGCCTGCACAGTGCAGTTTTCCATAGAATGAGCATGTACCTCCCAATTTGACTGGGGATGCTCCTCTCGATGCTACACAAAGCTTTGCAATGTGCACACAATTTCACATCTGATTTACACCCAGAAAGCAGCAAGTACTTAACTGAATAAAGGTATTCTGGCCCCATGTGGCTATCCCTGGAGAGAGCTGATACACAGCTCCTTTTAAGTCAGGAGCTCAAGCAGGAGACCAGGAATGGTTTGGGAGGAAGACTTAAAGACACAGATCTCCGAAGGGGATTGGAGACCCACTGTGGCCTAGATCTCCCTTTTGCTCCTTCTCTACCAGAAATCTACCTTAAAGATCATGCATATATTATGGTACCTGACCCTAGTCTGATTGCAACCACATCAATGAAATCCTATCACCACTCGGTTAGAAGGGGTGCAAGATGTTATACACTTACAGTGGGAGTGCTGGTGATCTGATAGCCACGTACAAAGTTTTTTGTTTGATCTTTACAGCTCTCACAGTGGTAGCAATTCAGCTGAACATGGGGCCAGCTTTGTTCAGGGAGGCAATAAAGGATTGGCACGTACCTTGTTCTTACAGAGAAATTGACACAACAATGTCAAATGGTGAACGGGGAAACTTAGGAAGGATACCTTCATGGAAGAATGGTTTGAATTCCTTTTCCTTGTTAATTTCAGCAAGGAGAATAACTGATCTCCAATCTCTTAATGATTGCTAGGGATTTTCTCTCCTATCTTCAGTATATCATACTAGGGGAATAGTGATTTTCTGCCCGTTATGGGTGACTTATACCCCAGAGGACAGGATCACACTTAAAATGACCTTAATAGACAACTGGGCCAAAGCAAACAAGATGAATTTTAACAGGGAGAAATGTAAAGTACTACACTTGGGCAATAAAAAATAAAAAATGAAAGGCACAAATACAGGATGGGTGACACCTGGCTTGAGAGCAGTACATGTGAAAAGGATCTAGGAGTCTTGGTAGACCACAAACTTGACATGAGTCAACAGTGTGATGCAGCAGCTAAAAAACCAATGCAATTCTGGGCTGCATCAATAGGAGTATAGCATCTAGATCAAGGGAAGTAATAGTACCACTGTATTCCACTCTGGTCAGACCTCACCTGGAGTACTGTGTCTAGTTCTGGGCACCGCAGTTCAAGAAGGATACTGACAAGCTGGAACATGTCCAGAAGAGGGCAACCAAAATGGTCAAAGGCCTGGAAACGATGCCTTATGAGGAACGGCTTAGGGAGCTGGGTATGTTTAGCCTGGAGAAGAGAAGGTTAAGGGGTGATCTGATAGCCATGTTCAAATATATAAAAGGATGTCATATAGAGGAGGGAGAAAGGTTGTTTTCTGTTGCTCCAGAGAAGCGGACACAGAGCAATGGATTCAAACTACAAGAAAGAAGATTCCACCTAAACATTAGGAAGAACTTCCTGACAGTAAGAGCTGTTCGGCAGTGGAATTTGCTACCAAGGAGTGTGGTGGAGTCTCCTTCTTTGGAGGTCTTTAAGCGGAGGCTTGACAGGCATATGTCAAGAATGCTTTGATGGTGTTTCCTGCTTGGCAGGGGGTTGGACTGGATGGCCCTTGTGGTCTCTTCCAACTCTATGATTCTATGACTTTATAACTCAGTGATGAAAGGTTTATTTTTACTCTTTTGTGTTGCTGTTGTTTGGATTGTTATACTCCTATGTTAAAAAGCTTCCTGCCTGCTTGGAAATCAACACTAGTGAGAGAAGTAAGAAGTGAAAAACTTGCAGCATGCCAGACATAGCATGATGTAGTACTGCCACCTTGTGACTTGTAAGAAGGCAGAGGCAATAGGACTGCTCCTTGTACAATTCCATGTGCAGAGCTGTGTGCAGGTGGGTGTACTTCCCACTGTGAGGACTGCTGCAGTTTATATGCACATGTTGTGGAATGTAATTTTTGTTAAAAAAAATATTGGATGAAAACAAGAGAAGCAGCTCAGGCTCACACTAGATTTGATGGCAGAACTGCTCCCATGTATAAACTAGGGGAGTGGGATCTCCTGTTTGCAACAAGGTTTGCAACAAAAGGGCCATTCAAGTGGGGTGCTAAACTCTCTCCCCTGTATCATAGCTTCTCTCCAGGGTCATTTTCTGCCCAGCTTGGTTCCAGAGCAATGTTAAAAACTCCTCAGACACCAGGCACATTATGCTACTGGTGTGGGTCCAATTGTAACCACCCATGTCCTCAGTTAATCTCTACGACAACCCTGTGAGGCAGATTAAGAGGTTGTGAGCTTCATGACTGAGTAGGGAATTGAACCCTGACCTCCCAGGTCCAGTCCAACGCTCTAACCAATATACCCCACAAGCTTTCTAGAGTTCTTCTGATATGGGGCAGCTGTATAAATTGAGTAGGTAAATAAGTACGGGGAAAGCAAAATGTCACTTAGAGAAGGATCTGAAGCTTGAATTTGTTTTATTCTGTATTGTTTTATTTGATGTTTGAATGTGTTGTAAACCGATTTGAGATATTTTCTTTAAAATATAAAGCAGTTGTTGTTGTTGTTGTTATTATTATTATTATTATTATTATATCCAATGGGGGGGGGGAATGGTGCCTAGACATTCCATTGTGGCAACCGCAACCTAGGTTCAAGGTGCCATTTGGTGACTAGCTTATTTGGTGGTACCTCCGGTTACGAACTTAATTCGTTCCAGAGGTCCATTCTCAACCTGAAACCACTTGTAACATGAGGCGCGCTTTCACTAATGGTGCCTCACGCTGCTGCCACGCTGCCAGTGCACGACTTCGGCTCGTATCCTGGGGCAAAGGTCGCAACCGGGAGCATCTACTTCCGGGTTAGCAGAGCTCGTACCCCGCAGCGTTCGCAAGGGGGACGGTACGTAACACGAGGTTCCACTGTATATCTGAGTTTCTGACACTGTTCCAGGAGGAAAAGCTACATGGAGCCAAGCCCTAAGTGCAGGGAAGATTCAGTTTCCCTCACTCTATGCACTCTTTCACTAAAAAAAAGAAAAAAAATCATTTGCAATTCCACTTTATATGTGACTGGAGGTGGAGGACCCACAAATGGAGCTGCTGCCATCGTGCACAGTTTGAGTCACAGATACACAGAGCATTCATGGCCACATGCCCAGATTTTAAAAAATGTGATCAGAGGCACCACATGAAGAAACAAAAGCAATCATGAGAGCATTGAAGAATTTTCTATAGGCTGTCTGGGCATTTTTGACGTCAGCACATTTATATCAGTGAGTCCAGGAGCAACAATGTCGGGTTTGTGGGGCATGTGCGTAAATGTATATAAAAAAACACGCACACCCAAACATCAAAGAGAACCAAGTAGGATGACACAAACATGGGAATATATTACCACCCTTAGGCAATCCCTAAAATAAATGACTGACCCTTTTCAGCCCACTATTCATGCTATTCATGCTGTTTGTCAAAAGGGAAAGAATGCCAGAGAAGACGGTTGAGAAGCACTTTACTTATAAATAGATACAGCTGGTTTCTTTATGAAATTTACATGGCACTCTATGGCTCCTAAAGCAGCCGCCAGATAACAACTTGCAAAGACCATCAATAAAACAAAACCAATAAAACCATAAACTGTTAAACCAGAACAAAGCAGTTTCGTGAAACCTCAGGACAACAAATTAAAATCCACAAAAGGTTTATATCAATCTCCTAAAAACCAAGGGACTGGAACTGTTAAGTCTCTTTGGAGAGAGACTCACCTAAAACAGGAACCACGGCTGAAAAGGCCCTGCCCCTCCCCTGAAATTAGGGGAGCCAGAAGAACAACTGGAAGCCATTGGTAAACCAGTGATTGAGAATATCAGTTCTGAACTGAAATAAAAAAATTCCTTCAGTAGCACCTTAAAGACCAACTAAGTTTTAATTTTGGTATGAGCTTTCGTGTGCATGCACACTTCATCAGATACACTGATGAACTGATGTCAGTAAGCAGTTAAAATATTAGTTTATGTTACGGTAGTTTAAGCCAGTGGTACTCAAAGGGTGTAGAGTGCCACCCTGGTGTGGCAGGAGAGGATGGCAAGTGTTGTGGGAAGATTCAAGGACAATCAAGGAAACATTAAAACGTTTCAGTGTAATATAGTATAGTATAATATTTATTTAATCTGCAGAATACGGATAGATATCCTTTCAAAATGAGAGCAAGAACATCAGGTAATACTGAGACCAATCCTGGTTGTGATCCAAAATCGCCATTCAGACAGAGTGCTTGGGAAGGCTCCTTTGACTCCAGTAGCAAGGAGAAAAAGGAGGAGGAGGAGGAGAAGAAGAGCTTGGATTTGATATCCTGCTTTATCACTACCCTGAGGAGTCTCAAAGCGGCTAACAATCTCTTTTCCCTTCCTCCCCCACAACAAACACTCTGTGAGTTGAGTGAGGCTGAGAGACTTCAGAGAAGTGTGACTAGCCCAAGGTCACCCAGCAGCTGCATGTGGAGGAGCGGAGACGTGAACCCGGTTCCCCAAATTATGAGTCTACCGCTCTTAACCACTACACCACACTGGCTCTCACAAGCCCAAGCAAACCTCCAAACAAGAAAGTCTGTCAACCATATGTGGATAGCTATGCGAGCCTCGGATTCACATGGACTGGAGATGAAAGCTGGAGTTTGTTTGTCTAAAAGTAGACCTCCTAATATAAATGAGATTACCTGGGAAAAGCAATCTCATACCTGTCATTGAGTTTGTACACATACTTAAAGTACATTTGTAAGTGGCATGTTTATACAGTAATTATATTTTGGGAATGATTTGTGTTCTTATGTGGCTGCATTGTTTTATACTTTTGGGACGTCCCATAATCATATTATAAATAGTTGTGTTCCATGTTATAAACCAAGCACAGCTAAGAGTTGTTTCTTTTTGTCTTCCAGTGTATTTAAAAGTTTTGGTGTGGTGTGAGCAAATTTTTATTATTTGTGTGTGACCTAGAGAAAGAAGTTTGAGAACCATAAGTTTCCTCTGTCTTTGCTATCTGCTCCTCCAAGGTGTACAAATTTAGATTATCACAGCAGACTTTATCAGGGGAAGGGCCACTCTTCCTTGTGCCCCCTTCTACTCAGATCACAGTGGGATGGTGGAACATTTGGGGATCAGTTACCTCCACAGATCTAGTATAGATTAATAAAGGTAATTTGCTAGGAAGCACAAGGCATTCCATTATTGGCTGATGAGAGAAGGCCAGCCTTCCTGAAATTTATTTTCTCCCCTCAAACTTCACACTGTTCCCTAGAAGCTTGTACCACTGTTTAAAAAAACAAAACAACAACAGGCATAATTGTGTGTTTCCATTCCGTAACCCAGGGTTTACTGTCTCTGTGTGGAATTCAGAAGCCCCACAGGAACATAAGACAAAGCAGTACAGGAATCTGCCCATTTGTAGGCTAACCTTGCTTCCTGAAGGTGGCGCCTCTGTCAAGGAAGAAGGGGGAAAGGTTGTTTCTATAACTGGTTTTACGCAATTTTCTCAGAACATTTCCTACCGATGGTTGTTGCTGCAGAAACAGAGAAGAAGAAGGAGCCAACAAAATCCCATCTGCCCAGGCTCGTGTTTCCCTTAAGGTAAAGCCCACTCTTGTAGGCCTGGATGATGCCCTGCAAAGAGATAAGAAGGAATAAGAGTGAGAGTTTCTGGCAACAAGGCAGCTACCGTAAGTCAGCCTGGAGACTGTCAGTCCAAGGCAAGATCAGATTTTGCCTTTCTGACATGGCATATATTTAAAACATAAATAGCCTCGTCTCTCTAAGGGGCTATCCTAGGTGGCTCTATGGGGCTTTTTATGCACAGCAATTTTAAGGATAGGTTGTGTTTTCACCATGTTCTTTAAAATACATTGGAATTGCTGCTGTTTTAGTGTTTTTAACTGCATTGAAGCCTGCCCCAGGATCATACGATAACGGTCAAGTAAAAATATTCTTAATAAATAATGGGATGTGGCAGTTTTCAGCTTGAATATGCAGACCACACTATATATGGAACATGGGACTTACTTAGTAGTAGTCATGTGACATAATTACTCCAAAGTAGCTACAACAGCCAGAGGTGAAGGGAGCACAGAAGCAGTGAGGAGATGCACTGTAAGTGTGGCTAGTTACTGAAGAGTAAAGCCCCATCATAGTTGTTTGCTGCTGGGTGACCCTGAAGCTAAACTGTGCATACACCAGAGGGTTAATGTGTAAATGGGTCACACAGACTTTTCTCTGAGTATTTTTTTTTTACACATTCTTCCACATGAAAATACTGTCAGTTGAACTCTTATCTCAGTGTTTCCCATCCACGCTAGTGGGCAATGCTTGGATGTATGTGCACTGTGTATTGCCCCTCCCAATTAGTACTTCCCACCTTCCCTGAAACCTGTTGTGCATTTTTGGGCAGGTCTGGAAGCATTTGCTTAACTTTGCCAGAAGCCCATAGTTGTTTTGGCCAATCAAAAGTCAGCATCCAGAGAAAATAATACAGTCATGTGCAATGCAAGAACAGGAGGAGGAGTGTATGGCTTGAAATTAAAGACAGCGGAACTGGTTGACTAGTAAACCAAGGAGAATGGCAAAGAACTTCTGAACCCAAAGCATTGTGCAACTAGATAAATGAACATAATGCAGATACATTCTTTTTAAATGAGACATTGTATGATAAAACTGTCACTGCATTCTACTAATTAACCCTGAAGGTTAGGGTTAAATGAAGTAAAATAAAACCCATGAATACTGAAATGCAGGAGAAATGTTCTAGCCTGGCATTGTCTCTGATATGTTAGTGTAGCATCCTTTTTATCATGGAAGAGAAAAGTGATACAGCCTGGGAATTAATTCAATTCAATACTTTTTTGCGGTCCAAAGACCCACAAAACAATTTCAAAACTAGATACAGTTAAAATGACCAGATAGACAGATGGAAGAAACCAAGGCAGTAATTTTGTTTAATAATAATAATAATAATCAATCAATCAATCAAGCTTTATTACGGTCGTATACCAGCTATTAAAATAAAAATGCTTTACAGGGCTATGGGGGTTGTCATTCGGGGTGGATATAAGAGTCTATAAGTTTGAAGCGGCTATGTTTCCAGAAGGCGGGTCCAGCTGGCCTTTCCCCTGGTGCTGCTCAAAGTTCTCAGTTTCGTGCCCGAGCGAAGGAACTACTTCCCACAGTCCAATCCCGCGTTTACTATTCCAATGGCTGTCTTGTTCTGGGGGGGAAGACTGGTCCTGCAGATCTGGGTGCAGAATCTGGCTACCATCCGAGTTAACTTTTGCTCCTTTCCTAATAGTAGGGCCTTTAGTTTGGCCTTATCTGGGAGGTCGGCCAGGCTCTCCAGAATGGGGGCGATGGTATCTCTACGTACCTTATCGAACAGAGGGCATCTAAAAAAAAAAGATGTTCAGGGCTGCCTACTTCCCCCAACGGGCAGGAGCAGAGTCTCTGCTCGTATGGGATCTTTCCGAATGAGCCTAGCAGCACTGGCGAGGGCAATGCCGAGCTTCGGGCGAGCGTGAAGGCTCTTCTTGGGTTTCTGGATTCAAGATAAAAGAGATACGCTGCCGGGGCAGCAACGTATTTCTTGTTTTCAACTATATTGAAATCCGGGGACCTCATGCTGTCCAGCTGTCTCTCCGTGTCCACAATTCTTTGTCTGACCTCAGATTTCGCTTGGTCTATGTCCAAGGCCAATAGGGCTTGAGGTGAGAAGCCCAGTTTCCGGAGAGTGGCCTGGACCTCAAACTGCCAGCTGGACTGAAATTGGTCTCGAAGGATCAGAGGGGCCAGGCCTCGAGGGTGTGATTGTAGGGTCAGCCATTTATAAATTGAGGTCAGTCTGATATGAGCCTCAACCCTCATTTGCCCTGTTTCTAGTCTTACCCAGGCATTTGAGACACACCTGGGAACCTGCAGTAGGGCTCTGAGAAATTTTGATTGGACTCTCTCAAGTAAGATGAAGGAAGGGGAAGGTGGGCCCAAGAAGGTTCCATAGGTGAGCTGGGACAATGTTTTGGCCCTGTATAGTTTTAAGGCCGCAGGGACGTAAAAGCCTCCTTTTGATCTGTAGAAGTTGAGGATTGAATTTGCAGATCTTTCTCCGGCGCTCCCTGAAGATGTTATATGGATTTTGTTTGATCCTGAGGATTGGACCACCATCCCCAAATACTTGTAACTTGAGACTTGTTGCCAGAAGCCAATTTCTTACTTTGCTTTGATATCCAATACAACAGACTTACACAAAACAGCTAATTTAAAGTGTGGGGGGGCATACCCTGCCTTACTAGTAGCCCACTCTTCCTGAATTCTGGAAACCATGGGCATGCACACAGGTATTTGTTTTTCATGCACATGGCCATTGAGATAACTGTTTGTATACAAGTTTTTCCATATACAAGATTTGCACAGAACAGTGGGTTAAATTTTTAAAAATGTGTGTTAAATACAAATATTATTTGTGTATCTGAAGCCATTACAAAAACAAAATACCCCAAAAGAACCCTACTAGCCCACTGAGGAGCATCTGCCAATTGAAGGTGGGGGTGGAGTGACAGATGGCACCCAGCAAAATGTCACCATGCATGTTTTAAAAAGTAGCCAAATGATGTGCATCCACTAATGCAATATCCACAAATCAGGAAAACCAAAATTAAAAGGGGGGGGGGTGCAGGCTGCCACCTGAATAAGGACAATGTTGTGTTGACAGTACAAAAAACCAAACGTGCACACACCCATTTTAAACTGGTGTGTGTGTGTGTGCACGCGCAAAGCCCTAGTTGCTACCTTTTAGCTCATAGGGTAAGGTTACCAGATGTCCCTGTTTCCTGGGGACAGCCCCCAGATTTACAAATCAGTCCCCTCACAAAATCCATCTATTTAGTAGGAAGTTGAAAAGTGTCCCCGAATTCATTGAAAAAAATCTGGTAAACTTATCATAGGGTAGCTGTGACTACAGAGGGCAGGGGAGAATCACATAAACCACTCCATGGAAAGAAGATGGGATATAAATTAAAGCAGATAGCTGCCTCTCTCACGGTGATACTTTGACTAGGGAGAGAGAAGCCTTTGTTTCCCCTGTTTATACTTTCCCTATTCATGCATGAGATGACACTTTGCTCCACCTGCTAAAGCTTAATTAAGATGTTGGGACATAACAGAGAAGGGAAATTAAGTTATTAGTTATATTTGCACTATTGATTTTTGATCCACGCTTGCTCTTGGTCCATCCTGCTTTATTAATATACAAGGAAATACAGTATATATTTTATAATAAAATGCTGAAATGAAGAGAAGAGTCCCTGTTCTTAGTTGTCCTGGCAATACTTTATAGGGCCAGCCTGCTTGTGATAATGGCTTTAATTAGTTCTGTGAATTTGGAAACTGGCAATATGCTGCCACCTTCCCACGGAAAAGCTATAGCTCAGGTAGGATTCTTGGCCACTGACAGGATGACGTATATCTCTCTGGCCTGCGACAACAGTCCGATCTGTTAGGAGCATATGAGGCACATGGACTGGGCCAAGACTTGGAATAGCTCTTGCAGAAATCCACCTCAGAGCCTGAATGGTAACTTTGTAGGGAGGACAAACTATTGTGTTTCTCCAAAAATAAGCGTCTTATATTTATTTTTCCTCAAAAAAACACACGGTGGCTTATTTTCAGGGGATGTCTTTTTTTTAAAGTATGGTACAGTTTAACCTACAAGGTTAAACTGCCTATCACTATGGCATATTTTCGGGGTATGGCTTATTTTCAGAGACACGGTAGAGCGAGAGGTACTGCCATGTCCTGCCTGTGGGTTCTCCACCCTCCCTCCCGGCATCTCCCCTCTCCATGCCTCAGTTTCCCCCTTTCTCTGTTCTGCCAGAAATCTAGGCTGAGTAAACACAGTTCAAAGAGTTAATTCCAACACATAAGCAACACATAGACTTGATTTTGATATACCAAACAGAGGACTTGAAGAATTCTAGGTCCATTTTGGCATCTTAATTGCACCATGGATTTTATGGTGAGATATGTCCTGTGATGACATTGCAAAGGAAACTGGTAACATGGATTGGTTACAACATTGCAGCCAGCCTTCTTGGTTCTGCAGGTCTAAAAATTGTTTTGTTATAAATGTTTATCAAACAATAGCAGGAGCTTTTTCTAGTATGGAATCATGGATTTAAGAATGTGTGTTTTTAAAGAAGGGAGACCTACTTCAATTTTAAGTAATGCAAGACCTATGTGACTCACAAATAGTTGATGTGGGAACACATACACTAGAGCTATGTCGAATTGCTTCACCACATGACAAGCAAGATATGTTCTTAGCAACATTTTTTATACTCCCTTCCAACAAACAATGACCCTAAGTATAATAAAACATCTTTATAGACCCTAATGAATGAGTAGATAAAAATTAAATTGTCTCAAAATGGGCACATTATCACAAAAAATGAAGCCTTAAGCATTAAATAAATGACACTGATAGATGATAATGACCATCCAGGATCTGTGTCTTATGTCTTTTGGCAAGCATCATCACTTTGTCTTACTGTAACTAATAGATCTAATGTTAGAATAGATTCCAAATCTGGAAAGTAATATTGGGATAATGAATCAGGAATGTCATTGCCTCCATTAAGAATCAGTTCTCATTTATTTAAAAGATACTGTGCATATTTTTTTGTGTGGGAAAATCAAGATGACTTAGCCCTTGTTCACACATCACATTAAGCCATAGTTGCAAGACCCTGTGATATTACGTGATATTACAGTGTGCCTGTGCGCACTGCTGAAATCTTGGGTGTTGAAGTCCTCCTTTGCAGCTGGAAAGAAAACCATGGCCTGCCTTTGCATTACCTCCAATCCTGGGCTCATGGTGGGTTTCCTTCAAACAAACAAGTGCTAAGTCCAGAGCAAATTTGGTTACTGAGAGGAACCAAACACAAATCCAGGTTCAGATGCAACACTAAGTGAGATCATGGCTTGTTTCCCAGCAATGGGGTTGGAGTGAAGCACCCATGATTTTAGCAGTATGCCCAAACATACTCTGTGTTCTCATTAAACTAAAGATAAAATAAACTATGGTTCAACGCGACATGTGAGGCAGGCATTATTGGGTGATGGTTTTCAGGGTCTTCTAAGAAGCCTTGGAGAGGATTACTTTATAAGCCATATCTGGGGGGGGGATTTCTTTGCCAGAGTACCTGCATCTGAGTGCCAGATTATCACGGTGTAGTGGTGATTAAGATTGTTTTGAAGTTAGTTGGACCTTGCCCTTTCCAAATAAAAGTTATTATTTCTCCACATTATTAACACAGATAAGTAACAACAATATATTGGGGGTGAATATTAATCTTAATGTGTCTTTTCAGGTACATAGGTGAAACATCATAAACCCTAACTGGCTCCTTATCTGAGAGTCTTTACTACAAGGTAAGTTCTCTCCCACACTGATAATGTGGAAGAAAATCAAAACAGTGAGACCATATACGCAAACAAGACATGCATGGAAGCATCATTGGGCTCCCAAGGATGCTTACAAAAGGTTGCTTACGAAGGATTACCAAAATCTGTTCCTGCTCCCAAGGAAAAGGCTATGAAACTTGGTATGTGGTCCAAGAAGAAAGAGCTTAACCATGATCCTGCCTTTGGATGACATGCTAAGCCAAACCTTGGCTTAGCTGCTGTTGCAGATCCGGAGGGGGAAAAGCAGGTGCTACAGCTTGGCTTACTGTGATGTGCAAACCATGTCAGTGAATCATGCCCATCTCATGCACCTCCTGCATTATAATAGGGGGCTAGTCATGTCTCAGTCTCCCTATTGTGGAAGAGAGAAGACTAAAGAACAGTGGTATGAGATGAAACCAACCAAGCTCAAAATCACCTACTTCTCTCCCTCACCCAGCAAGGTTCTCCCAAAGACTAAGCCACAAAATTCAAACCAGACTGTGCCAGAAGCAAGAGTAGAAGCCCAGAGGGTACACCAAATTGCCTACATATCAGTTGACTCAAAAGAGTGAGTCCGGCTTGTAATTTCTATGATCAAAAGAATCAGTAGCAAATCACAAGTGGAAAACAGTCTCTGCTTTTTTCAATTGATCTGCTTTCTCTAACCCTTATCCTTCTTCATTGATTAACTCTGCTGTTTGTTATTTTCACCTACCAAATCGTATCTAAAAACCCGTTTATACTGCTAGTGCCCCTGCCTTTGTATTTATCTTGTAAAGCCAGTGGAACACATTAGGTGGTGCATCAATAATAAAAAATAAAATAATGTTAAGCCCAGGAGAACTGATGTGAAACACAACACATGACTTAACACCTCTATATGCTACTTCAATTTGGCCATGATCTCCCATGAGTTCTTCAGGGACAGTCACATCCAAATATGGGAATAATGCCAATGGAAAATAGCACTGAGATTTTTTTTAAAAAAAAATCCACTGTCATTTGTCTTGTTCATAGCAACAGCTGATGTTTTTATAGCAGTACTGCAAGTATATTTCTCAGGGCATCTTGTAAGAGGGAAAGGAATCCTGTGGCCCTCCAAAAGTCATTGGACTGCATCAGACCTAGCCAGCATGGTTATTAGCCAGGGATGGTGGGAGTTCTAGTCCAGAAACATGAGTTTTTCTCTCTGCCTTGTCTTACAACAACCCCATAGGGCAGCATTATCATCTCCATATTACAGAGGATGAGCTAACCAGGGCCAGCTCAGAGGCTGAAGCAGCCTTGCTCAAGCAGCAGAATGTGAAGTACCAACAAAACAGCCTTCTTCAACTTGGTGCTCTCCATAACAATAAAAGGAGGCAAATGGTTAATTATTTTGTTTGCGGTTGGATTTCTAGTACAGGCTTCCCAAAACTGTGGCCCTCCAGATGTTTTGGCCTACAACTCCCATGGTCCCTAGCTAACAGGACCAGTGGTTGGGGAATATGGGAATTGTAGCCCAAAACATCTGGAGGGCCGAAGTTTGGGGATGCCTGGTACCATGAGAAGATGGCACTATTTTGACTGTATTAGGGACACAGTCAGTACTTCTGTCTGATAATGCAGTAATGCGATAATGAATAAGCTCACGACTGAGGGAACATCTGAACTGAGGACTTCCTGCTCAGACTTTCAGATGTCCCAGCTCACATGCATTCAGCATCTCATACCCCTTGGGACATTCTTCCATTTCAGCAGGATGGGAGGACCACAACTCTCACCATCTCTTGACCTTTGACCAAGCCAGTTAGGGCTGGTGGAGCTTTCTTGCACAGTATCTTTCTACACCAGGGATGAGGAATGGAGAGCCTTTGGCCCTCCAGATGCTTTTGGACTCCCAACTCCCATCAGCCCCAGCTGCAGTGCCAATGAACAGGGTGGATGCGAGATGTAGCCCAACATCCGGAGGACCATGGCTGCCCTATTGTTTCAGGTAGAGCTTTCTTTCAGGGAGAGCTCAGCCCCAGCACCTCTCAGGTGGGCGCCATTGCCATTATAACAGAACAAGGGAGAAGCTCATGGTGAGCTCCGGCACTTTTTCCTTGAAAAACACCACTGGCTTCAGGTATAACGTGGTCTTCTTCAAAGTCTTGCATTTCTGGACAAGCAGCTTCCCTGGTTTCTACAGAAAACTCCTTATCGCAGAACCCTTTCTGCGGGGGCTCTCTTTGCCTTCCCACCCATCTGAGGGTGGTACAACCATCTTCATGGATGTGCAATGCTTCACTCTACCAGAGTATTTCCAGAAGGGCTGGCCTGTTCATGGACTTCTACTTTTCCTTTTTTCAAAAGTTCTTCCGGACAGACTTCTTCCCCACCCGCCAGGCACCTTCCTTGCCACATTCCCGCGATTATACAGTCTTCCACCAGCCAGTTCTCTCCCCGCTCCCAACCTCCTTTCCGGCCAGGACCAGCCTTGGAGCGCGTGCAGACGAGCGCCCTCCCCTCAACCGTAAAAGCCCCACATTAAGTATCTACAAACAACAGCCTAACGGGCTGAGAGGAGAGAGGAGCAGGCGAGGACATGTTTCCCACATAGCGGGCGCCTCCCTTTCCTCATGGGATTCGGCCCAGCCCGGCCGTCGCCGTCCTATTGTCCCCTTCACCACCCCGGGGCTCAGGGGGGACGCTCTCTTCGGAGGCGGCGGGACGGGCTCGGCCCCCCCCCCGTACCTTGGCGAGGGCCTCGAGGTCCTCCCTCTCGAGACACGTGTAGTTCTCCAGCAGGTCCCATTTCTCCCGCAGCAGCCGCCGCGCCGCGTCTCTCTCGCGGGGCGACTCGAGTGCCCAGAATGCGACGCTGCCCAGCAGCAAGTAGCTCACGTAGGCGAGCAGCAAGAGCGGCGTGGCGGGAAGCCGGCGGCCTGAGGACGAGGCGGCTCCCGGCGTCGCCCGGCCGCAACTCCCGCCGCAGCCGCACATCGCCAGCTTCGTGCCTTCACCGGCCTGCGCGCAAGTTAAGTGGCTTCCCCTAAGACGCCGGCGGCTCTCTGATGCTCTGGGAGGAGCCAAGGAAGCGCCTCGAGCTTTTCAAACCGGGCGAGTAGCTCCGCTTCCGAGTCGCAGCGCGCTCACTTGCGGAGTTCGGCTTCGTTTGGCCCGCGGGAGCGAATTTGTGGCCCTCAGGGTTGGGGCCTGAGGAGGCGTTGGGTGCCCAAAACTCTCCAGAAGGGCCGCAGCATCGCCGTCCTCGTTTTAGGCCCGGCACCCCGCCAGCCCCTGGAAGTAAACGTTGAGAGAGGGAGTGCTGGCCACAGAGCTGAGTAGCTACCCAAAGAGTAACCCACATTTGGTGCATCTCAACAGGGGCCCGAGAGACCTACGGTAGCATTAGGTCGCCAGAGATGGGCGGAGCAATTCTAACTAGGTAAAGGTAAAGGGACCCCTGACCAATAGGCATAGCTGCCAAGTTTTCCCTTTTCTCGCGAGGAAGCCTATTCAGCATAAGGGAAAATCCCTGTAAAAAAGGGATAACTTGGCAGCTATGCCAATAGGTCCAGTCATGGACGACTCTGGGGTTGCGGCGCTCATCTCGCTTTACTGGCTGAGGCTCATGTGGCCAGCATGACTAAGCCGTTTTCTGGCGAACCAGAGCAGCGCACGGAAACACCGTTTACCTTCCCGCCGGAATGGTACCTATTTATCTACTTGCACTTTCAAACTGCTAGGTGAGCAGGAGCAGGGACCGAGCAATGAGAGCTCACCTCCGTCGCAAGGATTCGAACCGCCAACCTTCTGATTGGCTACGCCTAGGCTCTGTGGTTTAACCCACAACGCCACCCGTGTCCTCTAACTAGGTAGAGGCACATAAACAGCATCCTAACTTCTTCTGGCCAGAAGGTCTGTGGTCAAAATCGGGGGAGGGTAGTGAAAACTTGGATTTTCTGGTCTTCCTCGGACTCCTGTGGATTTAGTTACACCTCCATTTTGGGTGGTGCAAGTGGGTGGGGCCAGCTAATCAAGGGAGTTAGGGTGCAGCCCCCACCATGCCCACCACCTTTGGCATAATTTATGACAGCAAGGCTTTCCCTCACCCATAAATAGATCTGCCAGGGCAAGTAATTGCCCTTACAGCTCAGCCAGGGGCGACATACACCGCGTACTTACCTCTCCCAGCCAATGCATCTAATGGTTTTGGATCATGCTGCTACAGACCATGGCTCCAGCTATAAGGATTAAAAGTGCTACAGTATTTCAGTTCAGGGATGATCCATTTAATAACAAGTGTCTAGGATCATTCTGGACTAGACAAATGAGGGATATTTTTAAGTGTAAATGAAATAAACATTTTGGGGGGCAAAATGACACTGAAGCATATCCATTTTCCTCAACATTCTCTTGCAATATGGGCCATGCAATATTTATTTTATTTCTTCACTTTCTATCCCATTCTTCATCAGTATACGATCCATGGGCAGGTTACATCATAAAACATATACAGTACAACAAATCCAAATACAACAGGATACATTACATTGTGAAAGTAAAACACAACTGGAATTCTTACAAATAGTCCTACATTCCTGCCACTACTTCACTATGTTTACAGCTGACCTCATAACATCAAGCCCCATCCCAAGGCCTGGGCAAAAAGGCAAGTCATTAGCTAGTACCAGAAGGCACACAGTGTCAATGTGAGCTGTACTTTGGAGTGGAGGGTCCCTGCTTTTCCTTATTTTGATTCCTTCTCTTTAAACTGGACTCGGACAGGACACTACAAATAGAGGACTCTCCTCTATAAAGTAGGGCAGAAGGCTGCCTTAGGAAACAGGAAAATACCCACCATGCCTAGGGAATTTCAAAGGAGTCCAGCACAAACATGTCAACTAACTTCCCTACTTTCAGTAGAAGACGTTCATTTCCTTCCTGCCCTGTTTAAAATGAACGTAAGAAGTGCTCTGATGGATCAAACACCTAGCGGGTCAGCATCCAGTTCTCACAGTGGCCAACCAGATTCCTGGTAATCAGAGGCTTAAGGTAAAGGGACCCCTGACCATTAGGTCTAGACGTGACCGACTCTGTGGTTGCGGCGCTCATCTCGCATTATTGGCCGAAGGAGCCAGCATACAGCTTCCAGGTCATGTGGCCAGCATGACAAACCCGCTTCTGGTGAACCAGAGCAGCACACAGGAACACTGTTTACCTTCCCGCCAGAGCGGTACCTATTTATCTACTTGCACTTTGACATGCTTTCAAACTGCTAGGTTGCCAGAAGCAGGGACCGAGCACGGGAGCTTACCCCGTCGCGGGGATTCAAACTGCCGACCTTCTGATCAGCAAACCCTTGGCTCTGTGGTTTAATCCACAGCACCACCCGCGTTCCCTCATAATTAGGATGTTCAGATACAAAAGAAGACAGGGCCATTGGACCTTTAATAGTTGTGTTGGACGTTTCAGTAGGTGGAGCTTGAATAGTTAATTACATCTACTGAGATCCCCTCTTTTACACACCTATTAGAGCAGGGGTCCCCAACCTGCGGTGGACATTACTACATCTTGAAGGAATGAGTTCCATAGCTTAACTATGTGCTGTGTGAACAAGTACTTTCTCTTACTGTGTCTTAAATTTTCCAGCATTCAGCTTCATTTGCCTTGTAACCTTAGCCGCCTTTTCTCCAAACTAAAAAGTACCAGATGGTATAACTTTTCCATGTAGGGGAGTTGCTCCAACTCCTTGATCACTTTGGTTGCCCTTTTCTGAACTTTAGGAAGAGAAGCTTTAGATTACTGGCTGTGAAGAAAGATGCCTGGAAGAGCATTACCATTCCCTGCAGCACCTTTGTGATGAACGAATGCAGGGGTAGCCAACCTTTTCTCAAAATGTTTTGGACGTCAACTCCCATCAGCCCCAGCCAGCATGGCTAGTGCTCAGGGATCAGGGGAGTTGTAGTTCTCAACATCTGGAGGGCACCATATTGGTTAACCCTGAACTAATGTGACTCTGAGAGGATTTTCTTTGATGCATCCTGTTCCATGAAGTGGGGGGGTAGGTCTGCCAATGGAGCACACAACATTTGCACATGCCTGAAATTTTACACCCACAACAGAAACTGAAGCCATGTAGAGAAGCAGTAGCTGCAGCCGTAATTCAGAATAACATGCTTTAGTGACCAGCAACCAGACTGATAGTGCAAAGGAATTATCATTGATTCCTGGAACACTAGATCAACTGTTGCCTCTGAACAGCCCAGAAACAATGAAGAAAGACATCCATGGGCCTTTCCAGCTCTGCTTTGCACCCTGTCCTGGATGATGGGAGAAACAGATGTGGTATATAAGCAAGACCATCTCGGTGAAAGGGGCAGCACAGGCCCCCAGTTCCTAACTACTGACATAGGCACATAAAAACATGATTGACGGATACAAGTGTCAGAACCCACAGAGTCTAGAACCAGGAAGTTTGGGATCTCTATGCAGCTTCCCCGTGCGGTAAGCTGGTCAAACATCTTTAGAACAATAGCTTGGAACATCTTCCTGGCAGTGAAGACTCTCATCCAGCTGGGTTAGCTATTGTGTGCTCCTAGACAGGAAGGGCTATAAAAGAGTTACTGTACAGAAAGAGGCCTTCCTTAGACAACAAGGTTTTCCTGGCTCCGGTGTCTGTGTACTCTTTCTATGATCAAAAGAATCAGTAGCAAAACACAAGGGGAAAACAGACTGTCAATTCTTTGCTTTTTTCAATTGATCTGCTTTCTGTAACCCTTATCTTTTCTCATCGATTAACTCTGCACATTTACCGTACTGTTTTTGACTGCTGTTCATTTTTCTAATTCTACATGGAAATTTATTAGTTTATTGTATCTCTTTAAATACTTCCAAAAAATCCCACTCTTCCCATATCTTTCTCTCATCTTGGACTCTTATCCTCGCTGTCATAGTTGCAAGTTCTACATATTCAAGCAACTTATATTGCCATTCTTCTTTTTTTGGAGTTTTTTGTCCTTCCATTTTTAAGCATATAATATCCTAGCCACTGTAGTTGCATAGAGGAAGAGGCTAAGTTTCTTTTTAGGGATATCTCAATTAGTTATGCTTAGTAAAATAAAGCCTCATTTTCTTTCTTTCTTTCTTTTTTGAAAAGTCAGCCTTAGCATCTTTTTGAATTCTATGTAGATCATTTCCCAATACTATTTAGCCTGTTTACAAGACAGCCACATCTGCATGAGGGTCCCCTCTACCTCTTGGCATTTCCGACATAATTTGGATCCCTTTTCACTAATTTACTAGGAGTTAAATACCACCTATAAATCATTTTTTCCCCCTTTAGGGCATAGCATACCAAGTTCAGTGTTGATTTCCATACCCTCTCCTACGCTTCCATTTCTATATTATGGCCAATGTCTATCGCCCAATGTGTCACAGTGGCCTTTATAATCTCATCCTTTGTCTCCCATTCTAGCAGTATTTTATAAATTTTTGAAATGAAATTTTCATTGCTTCCAATTATCACTTATGGATCAGTAGCAGGTTAGAAAACAAGAAGCAGAGTGTGGGAAGGTGAGTTCTTTCATTAAACTTTCATTAAATGGTCTGGAGTGAGCAGTGAGGTAGCCAAGTTTGCAGATGACACTGAATTATTATGGATTACCTTTCTAAAGTCTTAACCCATGTATGGCATCATGTATTATCTATTATCAATTACCATTTATCATTGTTGTCGTTGAATTTACGCCCCTTCCTTTCTTCTGACAGAGTCCAGGGCAGCAAACACATCCACAATACCTACCTTATTTGATGTGGAAACCATGTATAGTTTATTGCTCCTCTTTTATAAAATCCCAAAATAATAAAAAGTGTATTGGCTAGCCTCCACCCTCAAACAAGAGAGTCCAGATTTTGTGGTAAAGGTGAATCCATTTGCCAGTTTCAAGAAAGATTATGAATGGCTTCTTCAAGGGGCTTGCCATTTCCCCACAAAGAAGTGACAAATAACAAATGACCAGTTGGAGAGTAATATTCTACACACTGTTGAACACTGCAACATGTAGTATTCTGTGTGCTTAAAACATTATGATCCAGGAGATGGGGGAAAAGGTGTGTGGATTGCTATATTTTGTGTCAGACAAATCAAGCTGGTATGATACTGAATGGCTGATGTCGAGGCATGGAGTTGGAGGTTATGTGAGCCTTATATCCCTAAACTTCTTATCTTGAAATAGACAACTTTGAGGACAATTGTTATCTCCAAGAATAAAATCTGACATATGGAGTTCAATTTTACTGTTTGCTGATTATGGCTTGGCCTCCAGTGGTGTCCAAACTTTTTTCAAAGAGGGCCAGATTTGATGAAGTGAAGGGCCCTGAGGGCTGACAAAAGGGCCGACCAAAGTTGTTAACTTTTTTTAGGATTGAATTGTTGAGCTTTTTAATGATTTTACTCCAAAATTGTTGACTTTTTAAAGGATTTTACCCCCAGAAATAAACTGCCACAGGGGCCGGATTAAACCGACTGGCGGGCCGGATTAAACCCCCAAAACGGATTTTGGGACATGCTGGGACTGGGGCTAACCTTTTGGAGGCTCAGTTTTGTGCAATTTTAATGGGGATAATTTTACTATCAGCATTTTTTTTTTTTACAAACGGAACCTTTCCCCCTAATACCCGACTGGTTCTATCAAGGCTTTATAAGGAAGGGAAGGCGTCTAAGGAGTGATTGCCAGAGCTACCATTTAAAAAGTGTCACTTTTTTGGAGTTGCCAACAGAGCCCCATCTGCACCATGGAGATTCTCAGTGGAATTGATAGTTAAAGCACTCTTGAAATTGTGGTACTCTGAGTGGGAATAGGGATCACCTAACAACTCTCAACAGTTTGTACCTGTTGTTTGTTGTTGAGAGGTGCTTGAAAACAGATGAAGGAATTCTACCCTGTTAGTTTTACTATATCTCTTAACAGCATTTGGTGCATGAAGAAACAGTGGTTTAGGCTGGTATTTGCAGAGCTCCTGACAGTCGACTCAATCTGTCCAGAAGATCCAATGGAGCTGGTAATACACAGAAGATCATCTTCATTCAACAGCTTTCTCTGTCGGGTTTTGGTCTTGCTGATCAATGTGGACATGCATGCAGCCACTTTGCAGAAGTTTGCAGAATGTAGCACACAGGTCATTCGGTCTCCCATCAGTAGAAGCAGGGACAGGAGGAAGCATGTCTTTCGCATTTATTTGCCCTCAAGGTTCACTGCTGTATGTAGAAATCTATTTCCACTCATTTGTTTTAGCTGTTGGCATTTCTATGTGCTAAGTAAAAGTTTAACCTTTTACACATTACTGCTACCCAGTAGTCACTTAGCTCAATCCACACTTACCAGAAGATCAGGAGGAAGGACAATTATTGAATGCTGGCTGGCCTAGCATGACGACATCTAGAATCTTGATCTCTCTTCCCACAGTGGTCCAGTTGTAGACTTAAGGAGTCCTAAATTGGTAGTATAGATTTTCTGGGGATCATAGGACCTAAAGCTGCAAATACCCTCAAATTTGAAGTGATTGCAGTGGATAAAATAAGTTGGTTTACCTTTCTCTGTCTCTGGTAATGGAAGAAGGGGAGGGAACAAATTCTCTCGGCAGTCTAGAAACCTGAGACCAGAATCTGTCCCAAACTTTCTTAACATGTGGAACTGGGAACATCTAAATCTTGTTCTATCCGCAAAGATCAGAACCACTTGAGAGATTTCAGATTACAGTTTGCTTAAGGAAATCACAGAAGCAGATAGCTTGATTCTCTTGATAACAGTTTTGGAGGAAAAATGAATCTCTACAAATGGTGTGTTGCAACCTTGGTAGTATCAGCTGGTTTGCTCCTGCTGGAAACAGAGGTATCCATCAGCCCAAATGCTGACTTGAATTAAACAAGATGATGTGGCCTAATGGTAGACTGTATATTTGCTGAAGGAATCAGATGTGTGGAAAACATGTGGCATTGACACTTTCAGTTTGTTTTCCTCCAAGGGCTTCATTGGGCTGTTTGCAGTACATATTGTCAAAGGGTTTCTTCTGTTTCAAAAAATCTCCTTTCCCTTACGAAGTGACCAACTCATTATGTACAGTATTTGATGCAAGGTGTCTTGCCCACAAACATCGCTTTGTAGGCATAAGGGAGAGGACAAGGGAGTTGTTGGTTTTTTGTGTTGCTTATCCATAAGTCACTCTCAGCTAGGGATGTGGATCCTGGGTTGATCAGGGTTATCCTCTAATTTGGTGACAGCTGTCTCTGCAGTGCCTGGGCCAGACTTCTGCCAATTAAGCTGTAGGAATTTCTCCATCAAGTCAGCTCCCAGATTAAAGATCAGAGCGAGCCAGACTAAGCCAAAAATAATCCAGATTGCTGCCAGGCTTCTGTACACTGATATATAATGCTTATTAGGATCTGTGCCTAGAAAGAAAGAAAAAACCAAGAAAACCCACAAGTAAGAATTGGTTTCTTTATGATTGGGAGGAATATGTGCCAACACAATGAACACCATGCACACATACACAACTCATATGCACATGTGTACAAAACCATGCAAGATTGTTAACTGGCATTCCACCCGTGTGTATTTGTTCACAGATTAGAGGTGGTGTGATATTTTCCTGGATACTCATTATAATGAGTTGCATGCCTAGGATAGGTTTGGCTTTTTACAGTGTGATATGTCGGATTATGCCCATTCTCACTTTCCCTAGGTTTACAACTTCCCCAGACTGTTATCATCCCCAGTGTTGCCACCAGCTCCACTGTTAGCATGAACGAGATCTACATGGAACTAGCCTTACTATAGCCATCAGGTCATTGTCCCTGAGCCTTGCTACTCTGATGACAGCAACACAGAGAAGGATTTTTTTAAAATCATGCTGCATAAACTAATTAGCTACTAATGCCAGAATATCTGTGTTCATCTAGTCCAACATTATCTGCTCCAATTGGCAATAGTTCTACAGAGTGTAAGGCAGAAAGGTGCTTTTCTTATCATCTGCTACCTAATTCTTCTAACAGGAGTTTCTGGGGGGGGCATGGGGGAGATTGAAACTAGGACCTTCTGCAAGCAAAGCATATGTGCTACCACTGAGCTGTGTCCTCTCCCCTGACAGGTCAAGAGAAAACAATTTGGGATACACATGACCTCAACTTGGTCCTGTAACTAGATTTAGGAAAAGCAGATGAGTCTGCAAGAAAGTTTCACGTGTTGCTGGCTCTGCATGAAAGCAAACCAGAGATGCAGGAAGTGGTACTTGGGGAACAAAGAGGAACCAAAGTGTCAGGGAGAAATAAGCTTCCCTATGCATGGAGGCGTTTTGTGTGTGTGTGTGTGTGTGTGTGTGTGTGTGTGTGTGTGTGTGTGTGTCTATAAATAAAATAGAACACACTGCAGTTTCTTACTGCACAAATCAATGGCAATCTCAAGGATCCTTTTTTTCTCCAAAGCAAATACAATGAGGAAAAAGGAACAAACATTTATGTCTGTTTCCAAAAAGAAGACCATGTAATGTTGTCAGCTCCTATAGCAGTCTATGCACAGGTTTAAACAAAACAAAACAAAATGGCACCATAGGCATTTCCTATGTTATGAATAGTGTGTTAAGTCATCTTGACTGTGCCATTTTGCAGCACATGGTTTTTCGCAACATGTTTTTGTGTAGAATGGCACCAAACACACAATATTTTTCAGACATGGAAGGAACAGCATTTGTTTTTTGTTTTTGTTTTGCGTGATTTGTGAACTTGGCTGAGCACATTTCAGGCTCTATGTGTATATACAACCCCCCCCCCCAAAAAAACCCCATCTATATATGCCTTGTAAATGTAGGTAAATGTAAATATATGCCCATCTATATATGCCTATATATGCCTTGTGTAAATGTAGGGTTGTCACCATCGTGCTCAGCTTATACGTTTCCCAGAAGCATCTGGCTGGTGAATGTTCAAGATGGAATGCTGGACCAGATGGACCTGACTGGTCTGATCCATCCAGCAAGACACTTCTAATTCCAGTTACTCCTTTCAGGATTGGAGGACCTTAACAATGCATTGAGCGGGAGAAATAAAAATAACAGAAGGAGCACCCCTCTGCCAGTCCTGTGCTGCTTAGTGTGGAACTGTTCCTATCACTATAAATGAGGAGACTCACTCATGGCCATAGTAAACAAGCAGGGCTGGCTCAAGACATTTTGCTGTCTGAGGCGAACAAAAGATGGGGCACTTCCCCAGAGTATTTGAGGGCAGCAAGCTAGTGTAGGGGATGCAGTCACATCCCTGGTCACTCCCCCTACCTCAGCATCTGCCACCTGAGGCAGTTGCCTCACTCTGCCTCATTGTAGGGCCGGCCCAGATCACAAGCAAATGGCCATTGCTATTAGTTCACTTTGTCATTGGTTTTATGCTTAATTTGATTGGGCGTCATGTGATTTAAGCAAGAGCATGTTTTAAACCAATGTCTTTTCCTCCTTGAAAGTATAACTCCTTTACGTAGTTCTTAATAGAGCTGGTTAGCTGGTTAAGCACTGTTTAGTGAATGAATGCATGAATGAATCAATTTTGGCACTTATTTGCAGCCTCAGCAGAGAAGCCATGAATAATCTAGATGTCATATGCACTGATTGCACTGTGATCACATTGCTGGATTTCACTAGAGTTCCTCCTAATCAAAGTTAGTTGAGAGAGGAGGACGATCTCAGGGGTAGAATATGTCACCACCACCACCCTTTCTATTACCTACTACATAGTCTCCAAATCCGATGGTGCTGAGGGTGATAAAGGTGAAGTAGAAGCCTTCTCCATAACTCCAGCCTTCCACGTAACTGAAGATCATGGGTGGGAAAACCAGAAAAAGCAAAGTCCCAACCATCAGGAAGAATCCCATTGTCAGAGTCTGAACCACCTGAGAAACATGAGAAGGGAAATGACAGTTTAGAAGGACTATGCTTCTGCCTGGCATGACTTGGTCTGGTTGGTCTGAGTGCTTTCAGATCTGCTACCTTAAGGCTGTTTCATACCATTTCATACTGTTTTATAGACCCCCAGTGGAACTTCTAAAAACTTCTTCCATGGAGCAAAGTTCCATGTAAATCAGAAGTGGGGAACCTTTTCTGTCTGGTAGGCCAGATCCTTATCCCATCTGTCAATCATCTGTTGTCACTATGATGTCAGGTGACCTTGTACTGTGAAGCCTCTGTTTTCAGGACTTCAAAGTACAGTGCAGGTTGATTGAAAGGCCTTTTGCAAGCAGCCCCATACTGCTCTTTAAACTTCCTAAAACTGGAGGTTAAAATAGTAGCACAGGGCCGCTTCCCAATGGGCTTTCAAACAACCTCACACTGCTCTTTGAACCTCCATATTTCAGAGGTTCAATGAGCAGTGTGGGGCTATTTGAAAACCCCTTTGAGAGCATTAAAAATAATACTAATAATATTTTTTTATTTATACCCCACCCTCCCCAGTCAGAACCGGGCTCAGGGCGACTCACACCAATAAAATTACAATAAAACATAAAAAGCAATAATTAAAATACAGATTAAAATACAGTATTAAAATTTAAAATGCAGCAGCATAGGACTGTTTACAAAAGGGCTTTCAAACAGCCCCATACTGTTCACTAACCCTCCATTTTTTTGGAAATTCAAGGAACAGCACTGGAGGGAGAAGTGGTTTTCAGTCAATGGAAGCCATTTCACTCTCCTGGAATGCACTCCTTCTGGAGAACACCCTGCTCTAGCAGAGGAACAACTGGGAACTCACTTTAAGTTCCCAATTGCTCCTTTAAAGCCCTGCCCTTACCTGCCCCACACCTGACATCATATATGTATGTCAGGTGCAGGGTGGGTGGGTGTAGTTTGCCCAGAAACACTTCTCAGCCCAAACGGGAAAGCCTGGCAGGCCAAGTTTGGAACATGGGTCAGAGGCTCCCCTCCCCAGATGTAAATGATGGCGGTCTTTAGCCTCTTAACTGTGTATTCAGGAGACTGACCTTTGCATAGCAAAAAGACAAAAAGTAGGAAAAGACAGAATTTGTGTCCCTTTCCATGTCTAGACAGGAGTATCCCCCCTCCAAGCTCACAAGGGCTAGAGAAGTTTAATCAACTAGTGTTAATTAATGCCTCCTCCACAATTCACTCCTAGCATTCTAGAAATCTTTATCAAACCAAGACTTGGTCTGTTTTCTTCTTCCTGTTGTGCAGGCAGAAGTCCTTGAGCTAATGGGAGGACTTCGTTGGATGCAACCTATGATCAACCGTGATCACATATTAAAACAACAGGTAATGGGCTTGTTAAAAAGAATAACAGATAGGAACTTGTTAAAAAAGAAAAAGAAGGTAAGGGCCTGGTAAAGTGAGGAGTGGAAGTCAAGAATAGATGAAGACAAGAAGACAATTCAAGGAACAAGCACAAACAGATTCTTGGCAATAGACAATTGGTGGTGCAGAACAGGGACCCAAGACTGACCCCAGAAAACATTTTATGGAGTTAGGAAACAGTTAACTGGGAATGCAGTGGGCAGGACTGCTGATACAACTAGCCACAAGAACTTTCATATGCAGTTTTTTTCTGCAAAAGAGGCAAAGTTTGTGGACTAGGAGGCAACTAGAGCAGTTTTAAAATCTGCAGTTCCCCTGAGCTATGTCAGGTAGGATTTTTGTTCCTTCTAAATAAGAAAGTAGTAGTGGAAGAAAAACCTGCTTTGAGAAAATACCAAAAAATGTCCTTCCCTCTAAAATTGCATATTCATACCTAGAAAGCATACTATACTGGGAAATAATATGAATAATCTGTCTGATATTTGTGTTTTGTGAAATTGGAATCTTTCATCCTGCTTCCAGGATTTCAAAACTTGATATGTCATGAGAGATTAACAGTGTGATCCTATACATTTTTACTTGTGACTAAGTCCCTTTGAGTTCAGTGTAACAAACTGCTATGGAAGTGATTCTAGCCTAAGTACCAAAGGCAGAGATTTGGGTTGGGTTGATGGTGTCTGCTATTTCTGGGAACAATGATTTAGAAATGGCTTTTTCCTGTATGTCTTTTTCCTTTGTCATGGAGTCATGGAACATGCTCATTTTTAAAACACACACCTCATGAAATCTGTTTTTCTCAGGAGTGAAAAGGCTCCTTTGTGTGGTACGGGCCACACAGTTTAGAACGAGCCCAAACAATTGTCTCCTGGAATATCCCTGTGAACAGTTGTAATTCAGAGGAGGCATCTACAAAGTTTGCCTGGCCCTAGAGGCTAGCTGAATTTCTGGTTGCCACAGTGCCTGATCCCAGTCTCTGACTCAATGGTTGAGGTAAATTCTCATTTCTGGTTAGGTCCAAGGAACAAGCAAGAAGTCTTGTTTGTTTATGGGTGTCTATGAAGCCCAGTGCAAGGTCAGGGACAAACCCCTGCCCTTTATTCCAGATCCAAGACTTGGGAGAAGAGATTGGTCTTACCAGTGAGGGTACACTGCACTGGAGATGATTTCACCAAAGCCTAGTGTGTGGTCATGAGGACCTTCCTAGTTCCCACTTTGTGCTGGGTCAGGCATTAACTAGATCAGATAGGGTTGCCCCTGCTGACAGCTACTCAAAATTTCCTCAGACCCTCTTAATTCACACTGGAAATTGTTGTATAAGGAGAGAGGATATGTAGCAGTCAAATGAGTAGGTATGGACTGAGCAGATTGCATCTCACAAACATTTCAGTGTCTTTCAGGTGCTGGACATGTATTCAGAGCAAGGTATTGTCTACCACCCCAGAGCGAAAGAGATAATGGAAAGAGGATGGAGAAGGCCCCTCCTGCTCCCTTGATATGCAACCTGGAACCTTCTAGAACAAGGGTGGGGAATCTCAGGCCCCTTAGGATGCTTCCCAGGCTATGCCACCTCCCCAGACCACACCCCTCACTGGCCCTGCCTCAGATCCTCTTGAGTGCTTTTGCCTGGCTGTGATGTGTCCTTGAATTGTGACCAGACCATGCCTTTTGGTTGGATGGATGGAGGAACGTGTTGCTGTCTGCCTGGATAATTCTTTGATTTCTGGTGCTTCCAATGTGGCATACTTTAACCAGGCAGGGGTCACCTTCATTTTTATGCAACTGATTTTTGTTTGTTTGTTCCAAGAACTAATTGTGCAACTTAAGTTCTACTGATGGTAAACAATGAGGGCCATCTCCATGGGGCAATAGTGTCTTGAGGCACCAGTGTTCTCAGTAAAACAAAGGTTTCTCTTCAGCTCACCTTATACTTCCACAAGCAATTACACCTTCCTGCAATTTGTCTTCTCCACAAAAGACTGAGTGTCTCATGCAACTTGAAGAGACCACTCATCCTAATGACCTTTTGATAGTTTAGATTTACTGGGTGGTGAAGGTTGTTTATTCCTTTTAAAATAATTTTTTACAAATTTTGAGGGGTAGGGTGGTTTCCACTTGTTAAAGATTTTTTTTAAAAAAAATACTTTTGTCATGTCTGTCATCTTCATTTGTCACTGTGTTCTGGCAATCCTGTTTTTATATTACTGATACTTTCATTTTGCGCATCATCACCATCCAACTCTGCCCCCATCTCCTTCCATGAAACCTTGCCTGCTTCCTCCAACATTTTCTCTTGGAGCTACAAACCGTATGGAATCATTTGTTATTCTTCATATGAGGGATCTTTTACATTTATAGGACTGCCGGAACTGCATTTGCTGAAATGGAGTCTGACTCATTCTTTCTATAGCGGTTTGCAAGAATAGGTTCTGGTAAATGAGAAAATGACACAGAACAGAGAACTGACTTGATAGCAGCCATGGGTGTTTGCAATCAAGCAACCTGTATCTGTTCAATTTAAAGCTGTCTTCTTCTTCTTCTTCTTCTTTTGGAAATTCAAGTACATCCCTGTCCCTAAGTCCTGAGTCAGCAAATTACTGTCACAGGAGGGGAAGCAACATCTGTATGAGTTATAATGGGTCTACGGCATCCCTGCCTGTCCTAAAATGATACACGAAAGTCACCTTTGAAAAGCAAGGAAAGGGTAACAATGTTAAACAAGCATCTGTACCTGAGCTCGGCCTGGCTTGTGGACCCATCTCTCCAAGTTGATCAGGTGAATGGTGAGCCCTTTCCCCAGCTGATTGAGAAATGCTAGATTAAGGGGCACACCAAACAAGGCATAGAACACACAGAAGACCTGCCCTGGGACTGTGCTGGGGGCCAAATTCCCATAACCTGAAAGGAAAGCAAAAAGAATTGAAAATAGTCACACTCACTTAATAGGCCTCAACATTTGCTTTTACCACATCGGACATGGGGGGAAGAAGCCAGGAATAGTCATCTCTATTGGGTGACTATAATCCCAAATTCCACATGAAGTTACAGACTCCCCACACCTCATTTATTTGAAGCACATTTGTCACTATCTTGTTGGGGGAAAGTGGGCAGCGTGTAGCTGTCTACTCAGAAGCACACTCCGTTGAATTCTATGGTACTTATTCCTTGGTGAGCAAGTTTAGAACTGCTACAGAGCATTGGCTGGTTCATGCTGTATATTTACAAAGCAGACACTTTCAGATTTCCCTGAGTACCGGTATGCAATGGGACCCCACCAATCCCCACCTGCCTGGCTTTTTACTGGGGGTGACCCTTCTCACTAGTTCCTCTTCCTTAGTTTCAGTGTTGCCCTCAACAGGGAAGAGGTTGGAGACAAAACGAGAATGAGTTGGCTCTGCCTGTCATCAGTTGTGGCTCCACCTACTGTTGGTCTCCATGGCTACTGCCCTACCAGTTCTGATTGGCACTAGTTACTGCTGGAATGCACTTCATAGACTTCAACACATGCAAAACTGGCTACACACACACACACACACACTCCATCCTACAGGACCAGAACGTCCAGTACGTCATGGAAAACGTATGCATAAAAATGGGCGTTGGTTGAATATATGGCTTTTTAAATACATCTTTCCACACCCGAGACCCTTCTGACGCAGGTTTCCCAGGTTCGCATTGTACCTTCAGTCACAGATGATTCAGTACTTCACTGAAAATCTTGCAGAACTCCAACAAGGAAAGATTTATCGGGGGGAACCTCCTGCAAAACACCCAGCTCACCTTACCTACGGTGGTGACCACCGTTCCTGCAAAGAAGAAGCTGTTGCTGAAGTCCCAGTTGCTGGGGTTGGTTGAGTTCCCTTCAGGGTTGACACCTTTCTCCCAGGCTTCCATAATGACCTGAAGTGGGATCATTTACAGGGGGAGGAATAGAAGAATGTTGTCACGTCATGAACTGAAGGAGCGTCTCCACCCCCATCATTCTGCCCGGACACTGAGGTCCAGTACCGAGGGCCTTCTGGCGGTTCCCTCGTTGTGAGAGGCCAAGTTGCAGGGAACCAGGCAGAGGGCCTTCTCGGTGGTGGCGCCCACCCTGTGGAATGCCCTCCCATCAGATGTCAAAGAGAAAATTAGCTACCAGATTTTTAGAAGACATCTGAAGGCAGCCCTGTTTAGGGAGGCTTTTAATGTTTAATAGATTGTTTTATTTCATTTTTCTGTTGGAAGCCGCCCAGAGTGGCTGGGGAAACCCAGCCAGATGGGCGGGGTATAAATAAGAAATTATTCTTATTCTTATTATAACTGGGAGAGTCTCACCAGCCAGAGAGCAAAGCACATTTATACGACCACAGGTTCAGTTGCTTTTGAAGCAGGGCTGAAAAGGACAACGGTCAATGGGCCAAAGTAAGCAGCACTTCTTGATACACCAACATACCCACATAGCTTCATAAAGTGGCTCTGTATATGCAAAAAACCATAAAGTGGTTTCTTGGTAAGGATTTCCTGGTTAATGCTGGAACTGTTTGGACTGTAGATATGCTTTTGCATTGCTCCTGCACTCTGTGATCAACACTGTGATCTGAGTGGGCTAGTGGAAGGGGCATCTGCTGTGGGCCAAAGTGTATTAGGGAAAAGAAGGGGAGACATCATACCTGTTAAGTTTAATACATAGTGTCAGCTGTGTTCTAACTACCTGGTTGCTGGTGTCCCAGACATTGTCCTTGACATTATTGCTCCCTGCCGTGCCTGTTTCACTCTAAGGCAAAGAGGAGGAACCTGTGACCTAACAGATGCTTCTGCATTACAGCTCCCATCAAACTTGAGCACTGTCCATGCTGGCTGAGGGCCACAGGTTCCCTAGTCCTGTGTTAAAGGTCTTCCACTACCATGGGCATAGCCAGGATTTTTGTTGGTGGGGGCAGAAACTCAGTTAAGTATTTTTTTAATTGATTTACTTGATTTGGGGGAAGCAGCTGCCCCCCTGCTCCCCTTTGGCTATGCCCATGTACGCTACTGTTTGTGATTAAACAGTGTCATTGGCTGTGGCCCAAGAAAATGCCTAACCTTATGAAACCGCTTCATATGCCACAGAAATCAGAAAAGCGTCAACAGAGAAACCCAGCAGATAGATACAGATGATGAGAAGTTCATCCTTGCAGACTCAAGGATGCTGAGTGATGGTGTAGCTTAGCATGAAACATCGCATCAAAAGAGTGTGCTAAGATACAATAGGATGAAGCCAAGGGTGGTGATAAGGATTCCTATTTACTGAATAAGGTCATGGATGATTTATTTTGATGAGATATTTACGGTAAAAGCTGTTGTGTTGTAGCTGAAATTTTGGTGCCCTCTAGTGGTTTTGTTTGTATAGCAACCACTGCTGTAATCCTTGCGACATACCTACATCAAAAAAGTTTCCTTTTAATGAAAACACTTATGCACATGCCCTGGCTTTTCTGAACTTCTGCTTATATAACAGAGGAGAAAATGCTCAGCTCCCCCGCTCCCCAAATGACCTGCATTGTTTGCCTTTGGACAGCAATGTGCAGGGGTCTTCTCACTGTTTAAAACATCGTGGCAGAGAAAATGTTAAAACAAAATAGCAATTTGTGTATGTTATGAAGCACCCCTAAGCTTTGCTGTGATAGCCTGCCTCTCAGATGGAAGTGTTAGTTATGGCCTTAAGAGAGACTGCATTACAGAAAGCCAGGCTTACATGTCCAAGCGAGCTGAGTTGCAGAGAGCATCTGGTAAATATTTATTACCTGCCCTTCACCCCAAGGTTCCAGGGTGGGTGACAACATCAAATACATTTCATAGAATCATAGAACTGTCCAATCCCCTGCAATGTTGTAATAACAGCTAAAGAATCTCTGACAGATGGCCATCCAACCTCTGCTTCACGAAACCCAATCAATGGGAATCCATCACCCTCTGAAGTAGTCTAAGCTCTTGCTGTCAGAAATGTGTAAATTTAAAAGTAAAAGGACATCAGGCTCCTCCTGGAAGTATATAACCAATATAGTGTCACCTACATGTCATTCCCTCTAGCCACCACCTGCTCCCCCACACAATTACTAATCAATGTTTTGATAGCCTGAGGATCTTGCCAGCAGAGCCCAGAACATATGTTACCCCCTTTCCTCATTTCATACACACAGCAGAATAATATTTTTCCAGAAGGCATTTTGCAGTTCTTTAGACAAACTCTTCCCAGCTGGCACCATTCAAAAGCTTCTTAAACCTATTCACTGTCAGGAAGGCGGGATTTACAGTCTTTGTTTCTATGTTAATTTCGGAAGCCCAGCTCAAGCCTAAGAGGGAATGCTTTTCATAACAGTGGCCAGGAATCTCTGGCTGGTCAAGAGGATTCATCTGTCTCTACATAAGAACATTTCTTGTGGACTCCTTCCCAACTCATCTTCTCTCTTAGGCTTTCTTTCACTCCTGCACTGAAGAGACTTCCATCCATTCCCATCAACCCCTATGGACCCGACTCACAGAATAAGGATAAGGCATTCAACTCTTTCTATCAAGCTCAGCAGCTGGCCCAAGCCCCCTCTCCTCCTACCTTCAACTTTGGAGCCCCCTTTCTTGGGGAGAACTGCTCTCTTTCTCTCTCCTTGCTGTGCTAATTTCTTCCTCCTTAGTTATGTCACCCCAGAATCTCAGATTCCCCTATTTTCACTACTCTCAGCCATTGTCTCAAATTCTCCCACTTTTCTTCTGATTTCTTAACTAGAATTTCCCACAAAGCCCCAATTTCCAGTCCTCCCTTATCCAGAAAAGTTCGACTGCTCGTTCTATATCCTCTGGCATAACTTTCATTTCTTCAGCTCAGCCCCCCTCCCCAATTTATCTAGTCCCACCAAACTCTGGAGTGCATCCAGGTTTTAGCCCTAAAACTCGGTGTCAGGATTTCATGTGAGAATTGCAGGCATGCATGTAAACTGTACTCTTCATAACCATTATCATGCCCAATGCAAAACCAGTGGTTTCAAATGGGAGCACAGCTAAATGATAGAAAACTCCTTTAAACATTTCAAGTAGTGAACTAAAAGCTTGTTTTCTCAGAAACAGGATCTCAAAATTCATGGCAGAATTGAGATTTTTAAATTAAACAAAGGATTAAATTTCCCATGATTCCTTAGCAACTGTATCTGCATTTACTGTTTCATATGCAGCCCTTTAAATCTGGAGAACTTTTCAACCTGGTTTTGAGAACTCATTTAATATCCATCAGTAATGAACTGGAAAGCCAGGTGTCAGTGGCTGTGCACTGCATAGCTTCCTCAACTCCATATTTTTAACATCCTTAGTTTTATCTCAACAAAGGAAATGTATTTCTAATTAAATCTTCTTAGAGAGGGAAGTTGCATGAATAGAAATGGGCAAATGATTTGGGGATATAGTTGCTCAAGTGTTTCTGGCAAAAAGCAACGACAAAAGCAATAGTAATAGCAACAGCAACAAATAATTCAGGTGATGAATGCAGAACCTATTTGGGTACAGATTTATGTGCATTTGGGTCTGTTCACAAGTTCCATGTCCACAGGAAGTTTCAGAGGGAGGGACATCACACTTGTGGCCACACAGCCACAATCCACAGAGCAACCACTCTGCAGCGAATGCACTTCTGGGTGGGGCAGGGGGAGTGGGAAAGAGGAAAGAATAACATTTCCCTATTCAAAAAACACTGGAAAGTTAAGAAACAACAATATTCACCCACTGAAGGTGCAGCCTTGAAGAGAAGACATGTAGGAAACCAGAAACACGTGTGCATTTACAACTCATTAAAATAGATTGTGGAGGGAAGCCTTTGGTCATATTAAAACACACATACATATACCCCACTGTAAAACCTTATTCATAGGATGAAAAGGGAAAACTGGAACAGCAGTATAATTTCAAGCTCAATATTAGCTGCATTGCTAAATTTTGAAAAGGGATTAGGGATCAGAGAGAAAAATCAAGAAATTCAAAATGGCTGCCGCATACATAGGTGTTTCCACAGCACTGATTTCTCCTAATCATATGATCTCTTCTGGGCATTCTCTGCTGGTTGTTGTTGTCCATTTTCAATTCCTACGGGCACAGATCCTCTCTAGAACGATAGTATCAGAAGTTGTGGAAGACCCAAGTCCCAGGCTCTAATCCTATGCCAGGATTTCCTGCACCCCACCCACCCACCCACCCCACCATTAAAGTTACATGATGCAAAGATGAACATAAAGTTGGTTCCTTGGGATTGTTCTCCTTACCTGCACAAATTGCTCCAGGGCTTGTCGATCCAAGCACGTGTAATTCTGCAGGAACTTGAGTTTCTCCATTTGGAACTGGTCCCGAGTCTTGGCTTCTGCCTGCTTTTCCAGTAGCTGAAACACCAAGGCCCCCAAGAGGAGGTAGAAGAGGTACCCCAGCACCAGGGGCAGAGTCCAGCTGAGCTGCCGGTTGCACACTGTGAGGTAGGGCATGACTGTTGTTGAGAAGGCAGGGGCGACCTAGTTGAGTGGAGCACTCACTGGGTTAATGTTCCTGTTCCAAGAGGCACGGAAGAATCGCACGGCTGTATTCTCAGCTCACGCTGCTGAGATTCTGTTTAAACAGCTTTATGAGCATCAGGTCTGGATAACACGAGACTAATGCAAACAGATTTCACGCACCTTTATCTTTCATTCAGCTGGGAGCAGCACACTTACGGCTAAAGACCTACTGTAGCTGTCTGTCCTATGAAGATGCTCACATAGTTTTAGGGAATAGTGAGTGTAAGGCGGCTCTGCTCTCGAAGCTGATATCTTAATTTCCTGGATGGGCCGATGGTGATAAAAAGTTACTGATCAACTGTGGCTCATGTTGGTGGATCGGCCAGTGTGAAAGTGCAGGAGCTGTGATGCTCACAGCACTTTGCTGTAACCGCTAGACAACAGTACAAGGGTACGTTACTTGAGGAAAGATTTCCTGAAGCAAAGGGAATACCCAACACCCCCAAAAGGCTTCTAACTGTGGCTTGTAATATAGGGAGCACACCGCATTTGTCTGCCTTATTAATTGCAAACTAGATTCTCATCGTTAGCATAACAAGTTCGCCACCCAGCTTTTCAGCTGTATTCTGTGTTGTTGATGTTTGTACATGACCGAATCTCTCATCTTTGCTGCTTCCCATCTCTAGGTTGCCCTTTCAGTCTAAGGTGTGTGTGGGAAGCTGGTTAAAGGTTAATTTTTAGCTCAGATGATCCCACAGATTTGCCTGGAAGGAAGCAATGGTTTCGTGGACAGAAAGTGGCAGAGAACCTCCAAGGTTAGTCGGAAATTGTCTTGGGTGCACATGGAAGATCCTTGACCAAAAAAACAGTCCCTGGTACCCTTTTTAATAAGCAATTCCCTATTCTGCGTTTAAGGAACATGGTTTTTGTTAACCAGAAGAGCACCACTTGCAAAGAAAGCATTACACTGACGATCTTGAGCTAGGGCCCCTATTTATTTGCTACTCTGATATCTTGATTTCCATTTGTCATGGAATCCAAGGTGATGCAAATGCAATCCCCAGGCAGTCACCCATCCAGGCACTAACAACATCCAGACTTCCTTAGCTTCAGCAAAGTGGTGGGCTCACATGCCTTTGGACCACACTCTGCTCTGTGCTAATGCACATCCTTTCCATCTAGGCCTCATTCTCTACCTGTTATCTCTAGCTGAAAGATCTCAGGTAGGTGAATTAAAAACCTCTACACCACCTAATGCCTTGGGGGAGATACTATCAAATATAATAAATAAAGTATTTACATTTTATTTAGTTTGAATGTGTCAACTGCCTAGAGGACATGGCTAACTGTGTGGTATATAATTTCCAAAAAATTAAATATGTAACCAAATGGAGGGTGGTGATTCAGGAGAATGGGTGGCACCAGCAATATCTCTTTTAGGAGAAAACCCAGTTTCTGGGATTTTGCCTGGCATTTGAAACAAGTGGAAACTTCCTCTGAATTTAGCACCGTGTTTGGATGCTGCAGTTGTGTTGTTGTTGTTTAGTCGTTTAGTCGTGTCCGACTCTTCGTGACCTCATGGACCATAGCACGCCAGGCACTCCTGTCTTGCACTGCCTCCCGCAGTTTGGTCAAACTCATGTTCGTAGCTTCGAGAACACTGTCCAACCATCTCGTCCTCTGTCGTCCCCTTCTCCTAGTGCCCTCAATCTTTCCCAACATCAGGGTCTTTTCCAAGGATTCTTCTCTTCTCATGAGGTGGCCAAAGTATTGGAGCCTCAGCTTCACGATCTGTCCTTCCAGGGAGCACTCAGGGCTGATTTTCTTAAGAATGGATAGATTTGATCTTTTTGCAGTCCACGGGACTCTCAAGAGTCTCCTCCAGCACCATAATTCAAAAGCATCAATTCTTCGGCGATCAGCCTTCTTTATGGTCCAGCTCTCACTTCCATACATCACTACTGGGAAAACCATAGCTTTAACTATACGGACCTTTGTCGGCAAGGTGATGTCTCTGCTTTTTAAGATGCTGTCTAGGTTTGTCATTGCTTTTCTCCCAAGAAGCAGGCGTCTTTTAATTTCGTGCCTGCTGTCACCATCTGCAGTGATCAAGGAGCCCAAGAAGGTGAAATCTCTCACTGCCTCCATTTCTTCCCCTTCTATTTGCCAGGAGGTGATGGGACCAGTGGCCATGATCTTGGTTTTTTTGATGTTGAGCTTCAGACCATATTTTGCGCTCTCCTCTTTCACCCTCATTAAAAGGTTCTTTAATTCCTCCTCGCTTTCTGCCATCAAGGTTGTGTCATCTGCATATCTGAGGTTGTTGATATTTCTTCCAGCAATCTTAATTCCGGCTTGGGATTCATCTAGTCCAGCCTTTCGCATGATGAATTCTGCATATAAGTTAAATAAGCAGGGAGACAATATACAACCTTGTCGTACTCCTTTCCCAATTTTGAACCACTCAGTTGTTCCATATCCAGTTCTGACTGTAGCTTCTTGTCCCACATAGAGATTTCTCAGGAGACAGATGAGGTGATCAGGCACTCCCATTTCTTTAAGAACTTGCCATAGTTTGCTGTGGTCGACACAGTCAAAGGCTTTTGCATAGTCAATGAAGCAGAAGTAGACGTTTTTCTGGAACTCTCTAGCTTTCTCCATAATCCAGCGCATGTTTGCTATTTGGTCTCTGGTTCCTCTGCCTTTTCGAAATCCAGCTTGCACTTCTGGGAGTTCTCGGTCCACATACTGCTTAAGCCTGCCTTGTAGAATTTTAAGGATGCTGCAGTACTGGAGATTTTCGTAGCTAAAACCAATGACAGCTTGTTGATATGGAAACAAATCAATTTGTTAGGTGAAATGTAATGATTTCTAATGACTTTTGACATAATTATTGCCTCTAATGGCAGGAATAATGTTGAAAGCATGTTAAAATAGCAGGCACCACAGATCAATTAATGGAAAATAAAATGTACCACACAGTGGTTGTTTTTTTAAACAAAGCTCCTGGATAAGATACACCCTGAGATGGGTTAATAATTGGGTTTCAGTAGAAAGGAAACAAGGAGAAGTATTTATTTTTGAATAATCAATTGCCCATGCAAGACAGATGAGCATCCCATCTGAATGGCATGAAAGGAAAATGAATTGGGGAACTCAAATTACATTTATTTAACAAAGACATTTTATTTTCTGAGATCTACAGATTAGTGACATGGACAGTGCATTTAAATGCCTAATCTAAGCCAGACACCACCATACCCTCCAAGAATGGAAAATGCTATAGGGCACAATCCACCAGAATGCTCTCGTTTCTTTAAAAGACCAAGTGTTTTTGTATTTATGTGTCCTCATTAAGTTTTCCCCCCTTATGTGAATAAGAGTGTGGCAATGTGTTATATTTTCAGGCATCACAGGGCTTCTTGAAGGGAGTGTTACTTAAAAGCTTGCTAAATATTGATAATCATTTCTGGCTGCTGTGCGTATGCCCCCAGTGCCCAAACGAATCCTCAATGATGTGCTCCTGAACCTCAATGGCATGAACCTCGCCTGGCCCTGGTGTGGCGGTGGATCCTTCTCAGTCACCAGAGGGACCTCAGGAGACCCTTTCCCGGCCCTGCTGGCCTGCTGCTGGTGGGTACAGCATATACACCATGACAATCTGGGCTGCCTTCTCAGGAGTCCTGGCCACAGCCACCTCAGGGGGGTGGGGGGTACCAGAAGAGAGTCACCAAATATCTCTAGCGCTCGTCTTCACTTGGCCAGCGGAAGAAAGCTCCGGTAGACTTGCCCACTGCATTGGCTTGAAACTTTATAAACTATCTTAATAAATCAGCTTCAGCGATCTAGCAGTATGTAATTGTGTTCATTTACTACCCTTCTTTGGCTTCCCTTCTGTGATAAAGAATCCTAAGGCTGGAGGGGTGATTATTACTCCTGGTAATCATTGCTCATCAGAGTCTTCTTCTCACCCAGGGCTTGTCGGCAAACAAAGCAGCTGGAGTCAGAGTAATTTGCCCTGCCTGGAACCGATAAATAGCATTTACTATATTGACAAGTTTGCACAGCCATTGGTTTAATACCACACTGGTTAGTATTCAGTGTGCATGAGATACCATTTACCAAAGAAAACCTTTCCACTGGCGATTAAGCAGGCTGAAAGACAAATATGAACCTATATTCACAAGTGTAGCTTCTGCTTTGCAGAGTCGTTTTCCCAAGGAGTGTGGAAATAATGTGTTTCTTTATAGCACATTAGAACTACAATCCTATGCATATTTACCTGCAGGTAACCCTATTAAACACTTGCTGCACGACTGTGCTTACAATTCATGTTTATGGTCTCAGTCAGATTCCTTGTGCAAATTGGTCAGTGTTTATAACTCAGAACCACTTGTTCTTCAAGTGCTGGAAGGGAACATAAACAACACCAGGATGGTGAGCTCCCCAAACTGCACCTGTTTTGCATATTCCATTAAAACCCACTTAATATAAGTTAGCAAAACTTGTGAGTGACAATCAAGAAGCTGTAAGCAGGTTGCACTCCTGTCAAACTCTAGCTGACATTTTTTCATACCATGTCTGTGCCTACGTTGATTTGACCTGGAGATGAATTACTGGTCTATTGCCTGCACATGACTGGCAGTGTAATTCATGTGCCTTCTGTGGGGATTGGAGCTATGTGCTGTGGTCCCCAGACTTCACTTGAGGAGAGGCCCAAAGTGGTTTTCCACTTTCCCCAAATGCTAATGCTGGAGGCTGGGCTATGTATGGATTTTGGCTGCACTTAAGTAGGATTCTCGCTTTGAGGAGGAAAGGCGAAACCATTCAGCATCATGGAGATTCTGGTTATTTACTTCATCCTTATTAGAAGGATACAGATCCTCATCCTAATTGCATTCTAAAGGTACCCAATCTGGCTGGACATGTCTGCAGTGCACTGCAGCTGCAAAAAAGGCGAATGTGATTTTAGGCTGCATTAAAATAACCAGGGACCCAGGTGGCATCAGGGACCCAGGTGGCGCTGTGGGTTAAACAACAGAGTCGAGGGCTTGCTGATCAGAAGGTCGGCGGTTCGAATCCCCACGATGGGGTGAGCTCCTGTTGTTCAGTCACTGTTCCTGCCAACCTAGCAGTTCGAAAGCACATCAAAGTGCAAGTAGATAAATAGGGACCGCTCTGGCAGGAAGGTAAACGGTGTTTCCGTGTGCTGCTCTGGTTCGCCAGAAGCAGCTTTGTCATGCTGGCCACATGACCCGGAAGCTGTCTGCGGACAAACGCCGGCTCCCTTGGCCTATAGAGCGAGATGAGCGCCGCAACCCCAGAGTCGGACACGACTGGACCTGATGATCAGGGGCCCCTTTACGCTTTATCTAAAATAACCATAGATACCAAATCATGGGAAGGATAACTTCTAGTTCTGAGCACCATAGACAAATAGGAACAGGTTCAGAAGAGGGTAATATGGATAGCTGCCAGTATGAAGGGCAGGTGCTATGAGGAAAAGTTCAAGGAACTAGATATATTTAGCCGCTGAGGATGCTCTAGCTATGGATGTCCTGCAATGAGAAGATGGTTGGATTAAATGGCTCACATGGCTTCCTTAGACACAACCGTCATATAGTTGTTTCAAGGCTCTCCTCTGGGAAACTGGTTCATTACACATTGTGTTATAATAGAGACAGGAAGGAAAGAAAGCAGCTCCAGGAAGGAGAATTCAGAGCAGAGAAGTCATGGTGAGAGAGGAACTGCTCAACCTTTTCGATCTTCTCTTGATCCCTCCATCTCATATGGGGCCAAGGAACTGGGAACTGGTAATTTGGAGTGGCAAAGATACAGACATGAAAAAAGGTTAAACACCCTCCTTCCCGCACATATTGCTTCTGAGTGCCAATATCCCATAGGTCATAGATTGTTTTTCTAAAAAAAGAGATAAATCCCAGGGCTCAGGGTCATTTGCAGAAAATGTGTAGTCAGCTCGAAAAATAAAACATTCAATTGCATATGGCTGTTGTTCTCTCTACCCATCTCTCTATTTCTCTGAGTGAGAGTGTCTTTATTTAGCTTTACTGAGCCCCCACAAATAAAATGCATGCAAATGTAAAATACATGCAAACACACTTCACATGCCAACCATGACAAATTCTGTGAATCTCTGATGTAAAGCTCATTGTCTAGAAGTTTTAGAATGTGGATTTTACTGACATAAAGAGGAGAAATTCAGGATAAACATTACAATTTTCCTTTACACATTGATTAATTCTCAGCTTGTGTCAAGTGATGTTTTTTTTGGTGGTCTTTCTGTATTTAGTAACATATTATTTTCTGATATATGGCAGTCATCGTTCAGCAAAGCCCTGAACAGGAACTGATTTTTGAGCACAAACATTTCCAACAATAGTTGATGATAACACATTATCCAAAAATAGAGGGGAAGAGGGTCCACAAACATACAGGTTCTCAGCATCTCAAGGGCAATAATGGAAATCCTATATGCAAAAAAGCAAAAACAGATTTGGAAAAATAATCCAGCAGTTTAAAAACACAGAGCTCTCAACTTCACAGACTAGGACTCCATGGACTACAATTTAACTAACAACCTCATTCTTTTGCAAATATAGCTATGAAAATTTCCTTTTATAATGAAGATCAGATTTAGCAATCTAATTCATAATATCCAAATATATGAAAGTTGGCTTTTCACATTTTTTTTTAAAAAAGTTTGTTGGTATTAAATTAACAGCTCTAAATATAATTATAAGGGATAAAAATAATTGATGCGTTTTGCACAGTGCTACTGAGCCAAAGCAAACCAAAGCCAAAAAAACCCCAAAACACTAACATGATGTGTAAATCCAACCTGCGGAGAACTGGGCAACTCTTTCATAAGATTCCCAGGGATAAAAAAAATATCCCAGGCAAAGAGTTCTTCTGCTTGTGCTAGGCACGGAAAAGTGTTATTAGAATTGCTAAATAATCGAAACATTTACAAGCTACATAAAATGGCCATCCGATTCCCCATATCATAAGCTAGGATATCCTCTTCAGTTGCTTACGTTTTGTCATGTTATTCCTTGGACAAAACCAATGATTTTTGCCTCCTGTAAATTCAGCTGCAGCTCAAAGGTCCATTCATTTGGTGTTGCAGTAGCTCTGCACTGCTAGTTTTTATTTTGAAATGGCAGCTTGTTGTATGACAAAATTCATTTGTTTCCCAATCCTGAAAGGGTAAAGAAAAAGGTGTCAGGCACAAATCATTAGGTTTAAACTCGTAATTATTAATCTAGGAATGTTAGGAAAAGCAAAGACCGGCCTTCTTCTTTACAGTTCTCAACCGCAAGAAATGTGATACCATGAATTATTTCTGGGCTTTTTCAATGCATGACCACCCTAGTGACCTCCAGCTGAAGGTGGGGGAACAGCACCAAAGGTTCTACAGCTCCAAATCAACTAAAACCGATCCCAAGAAGTTACATTAGAAGTTATAGCTGACACTTCACTGGAGACTACAGTGAATGTGGATGTGGCTCAAGACTGCTACAGACGTGAGCAACTTTATCCTTGAAATGCCTTGCAAACAATTCAGAATGGGCTTCCAAATCATCTAAAATGCCATTCCCTGGAGTATATGTCAACAGACTTCAGACTGTTGAAAAAGCTCCACTGGACAACTATTTGAGGGTGTGATAGATGCAGAGAAGTGGACCCTCTTCACCACCCTCACCACCACACTGAAGCAAGCTTATGTTGTTTTACTCATGCTCGGTCAGCTTCACAGCACATCTTTCACTTGCACTCTAGGCACCACCTGGCCTTTTTCATCACCCTAAGTTCACGGATTTACCAAAGTCTAGTATAGGCTCCACAATGCCAGAGGGGGCACTTGGGCAACTAGCTTCCTAGAGCAGGAAGAAAAGAACCACCATTGTTCTGTTGTTCATTCAGTGTAAAGACAGCCATTGACTGAGAAAGATAGTCACTAGGAAAAGGAGCTGTAAATATGGGTGCTCAGATAGCACTCCCCCTAAACCACTATTGATTCAAAAATAAAATACCAAAATCTTTCTAAAATGGTTAGTTATTTTCAATACTTTCATAAACACCTGCTATGATCCTGATCCTGAATTGCAGCCAGAAAAATTGCTGCAGAAAAAGGAGTATATATTATTGGAAGCTGTGGCTTTGACTCTATCCCAGCAGATGTGGGAGTATTGTACACCAGAAACTCTTTGAAAGGTACATTAACTGCAGTTGAAAGTTTCCTGACTGTAAAATCTGGACCAGAGGGTTCCTGCATTCATGATGGGACCTGGAAATCAACTATACATGGCTTTGCAGATCAAGACAATCTGAAAAAAGTTTGAAGGCAAATAGGAGGTTCTAGCTAGATTGCAAGAGATCAGTGGTACCACCTTAGAAATGCTGGCCCCAACACTCGGCCTAAGCCAGAGCCTATCAGCCACAAGTCCTTTTAGCTAGAGCTGCTTCAAACTGGAACCCCCAGAGATAGCAGTTCGAGCCAGATTGCTGGGAAAGGGAGGCCTTACCTGCCTCTCTGCTTGCAGTGAAAGCAGCACATAAGGCATGAGTGTGAGGCTCCAGGCCTGAGCCTTACCCCTTTAAGGCACTCCACTCTTCAGCAAAGGGTGGAGCTTGAGAGAGGTAGTCTAGTCCAAAAGGCATAAAGGGCCTCTATCTTCCTTGGAACTAATAGCCTGCTTGAGCTATCCAAGGTCCTGAACTCCAGCCTAACAAAGAATCCATAGTTTCTGGTCTCTGATAACAGGAGAGAACAGCACCCAAACACCACCCAGAATTTTCCTGTTGTAATATTAGTTAATCCTAAAATTCGTTAATTTAAGGATGTTCACAGAAGGGAAGTTTCATGTGCCCACAGTCCACCTTTATCCCATGAATAGATCTCCTGAACAATGTAGGATTTTATCCTGATTCTAATTTTTAAGCTGTATTTTAATCAATTGTTTGATTGTGGTTCATTGTGTTTTAATGTATTTGATATTTGATGCTAGTTGCCCTGTCTTGGTCGGGGAGGCGGGGTATAATAAAAAATTTGCTTACTTACTTACTAGGATGGGTAATAGATCCCACCATACTTATTCAGATCACTCATCCTACATAATTACTAAAACTGATCTAGATATAGCCCCACTAGGTTTTTGTTAGGCATGAGTACCCTTTGTTGTCTTTTCTGCACCTTTTATCTGCACTTTCTAGTGTGCCATGCTTCTTGTGTACTGAAATCGAGGTGACAAACTCACCAGCTTTATTTCATCATGGTTTGTTGGGGAATACCTTACAATTCAGCATCATGAATATATTTAGAAAGTGCCTGACACAAGTTTACTAATTGAGACACATGACATCTCAAAGCCTAAGTGTCTAAATGTTTGCTCTGGATGAAGTGTTTACACCCAACATTTATTGCTGATAACCACAGAGATAGACTAAAACTCTGCTATGGGATAATGCTAACACCATCTGGCAGGTGCTGATAGCTTGCTGAGTAATGCTGTCGTCAGCAATTGCATGGTGATGGAAAGCTATTGCTTCACTAATCACAGCTGCTTTCATGTGTTCTGTATAATTTGCTCCATCCCTACAGAACCGCTGATACAAAGAATCTCTCTCTTTCTTTATAAAGATTAATAGCTTCCTTGTTACCTTTGGGTGCCACTGTTGTCTATTTAATACTGAATGCCTTCTACCACTTGCCATTTTTAATTACCTTCCTAAGCGAGTGAAATGTAATACATTCATCATCCAAAGGGCTGGTTTGCACACAGCCTGGGTATGTAGTGCATGTAAATGGAAAGGTTTTGTGGATTGAGCCCAGGTTCAGATGCCCATCCTATTCTGCACAAAGAACCTTTAAAATGAAGAGCAGGTAAGGCTCATTTACAATATAAAAAGGACTACTTGTGTAGGCATTTGCATTAGCAAAGTGAGGGATGATTGGCTTGTATGCTACCTAAAATTAATTTCCAGTTTTGCCAGTATATAAAAACCACAGTGTTTTCCTTTACTTCTGTTCTCTGGTTAACAAGAAGACTGGAAACACTTAAGGCTGGAAATAGATCCAAGTAACTGTTTGATTTTATATTCTCAAAAGCAGGATATCAGTCATTGTGCATATTCGTTTGTGCCTGTGTAGCTCCTGGGAGAACCTAATCCATCTACCTCTGCCATCTCTACACTCCATGCAAAGACTAGGACTAAAGCAGACTTGATGGCTATATCTCTAAGCCAGATTACCCCTCTGCTTAACATCCAGCCTGACAAAGAGTTCTGGAGAACTCTAAAGCTTGCTCACTATTTTGTGACATTTTGGTTGGTCTTAATACAGATATTTTTCTTATTGGCCAACATGACTGTCTTTACCTTTGGTGTGCCTGCCATCCAGCCTCAAGTTCAGTGGAGGTCCTGATCACTAGGATTAGGATGAGAACCAGGAATTTTAAACCAGCTCTCTGCTACTGGCCATGTAAACTCTGTTTCAGTGTCCTAGCAATTGCTGGACCCCAGGGGTAATGACAATATACTTCCGACTGCCAGTTGCTAGAGAACAGCAGGAGGGGCAATTATTTTCAAGTCCCACTTGTGGGGTTCCCAAAAGAAACTGATTGGCTACTATAGAAAAAGGACACTGGCTTGGCTTGACCATTGCTCTGACTTAGGTTCTGGACTAGGTAAATGTAAAGGGACCCCTGACCATTAGGTCCAGTCGTGGCCGACTCTGGGGTTGCACGCTCATCTCGCATTATTGGCCAAGAGAGCCAGCGTATAGCTTCCAGGTCATGTGGTCAGCATGATAAAGCCACTTCTGGCAAACCAGAGCAGCACATGGAAATGCCGTTTACCTTCCCGCTGTAGCGGTTCCTATTTATCTACTTGCATTTTGACGTGTTTTCGAACTGCTAGGTTGGCAGGAGCTGGGACCAAGCAACGGGAGCTCACCCCGTCACAGGGATTCGAACCGCCGACCTTCTGATCAGCAAGCCCTAGGCTCAGTGGTTTAACCACAGCGCCACCTGGGTCCTAAAACCCTGAACTACTACTGAACTACTGGATATACTGAAGTGCAATTAGTCAATTGTCCATTGGTAATCTTGCTTCCATGCTCAGTAAGCAGCAATAAAAGGGGCAGAACTAACAAGCAGCAAGCTTTTTATTCACTTTGCAAGGAACTTTTGATAAATGGAACTTTCTTCTGCATCAGGATTATGCAGGCCAAGGATCTTGGCAATGGGCATTTCTGGATAACACAGTGCCTCATTAAGTCTCCCTTTAAATACTGCTTCTTGGTGATTGCACAAAATCAATGTCTCAGCAGCACCATTGTACTATGGAAGCAGTCACAGAAAAAACATACGAGAGCAACCCTATACCACAGGAAAGTTATTTAAAACTGCAATAATAATAGCTCAGCTAGAATGTACACTGCAGTTCATGAAAAGTACCACCAAGACCAAGAGGATGCCAACATGCTTAACGAGCAGAGTCAAGGATGGCAGGGAGGAGAGAATTCAAGAGAATAAGAACCACCAGGGCTCTTCTAATTTTCTCAAGAGCAATATAGGAAATTATATCAAAACTGAACCTTACTGAGAAGAAATACTATGAAGCAGGTTTGTTATTACACACATAATATTATATGCATATTATTGTTAACATATTACACACATATTACGCAGCCCTGTTTAGGGAAGTTTTCAATGACTGATGTTTAAATGTAATTTTAATATTTTGTTGGAAGGTGCCCAGAGTGGGAAACCCAGCCAGATGGGTGGGGTATAAAGAATAATAATAATAATAATAATAATAATAATAATTCCTTTCATTAATGATAAGTTTTTCCAACCTTTCAAGAGCATCCTAAATGGTAAGCATAACAGTGCATTTAAAAACAATGAGTAGGACTATGGTGAATACAGACATTACCATAACATGAATTAATGTGACCATGCTCCATACTGGGACACATTTATGAAACATATGCTTTTGACTCTTTGCTATAAACCTGGATGAGATGGCATCATATCCCTAGATAGTTAATGCTATAACCAGTAGTGCACTTAGCAAGGCTTACCTTTCTTTTGTATGAGATTCTGCCTGGCCCTAATGAAAGCTAGAATGTCAGCATCTGTTTGGTGGTCTCCTGTGAAGGAGATAGATGAACTTTGGACCGGTGAAATCCTGCAATAACAAAGTATATTTAAGCTTTCATCTGAGTTTTCTACTGCTTAAATTTTGTATTCCTTCTTGTGGATAACTTTGTATATTGTTAGTTACAGGTAGGTACCGTGTTTCTCATATTATAAGACACGTCATATATTTATTTTTTCCTCAAAAAAACACACTATGTCTTATTTTCAAGGGATGTCTTATTTTTTTCCTCCTCCTCCTGCCGCGGCCGGCATTGCTGCTGCGCCTATCACTATGTCTTATTTTCGGGGTATGGCTTATATTCCTTGAATGCTTAAAAATCCTGCTATGGCTTATTTTATGGGTATGTCTTAAAATATGAGAAACAGGGTAGCCGTGTTGGTCTGAGTCGAAGCAAAATAAAAAATTCCTTCAGTAGCACCTTAAAGACCAACTAAGTTTATATTTTGGTATGAGCTTTCGTGTGCATGCACACTTCTTCAGATACCATATTTGTATATTGTTGTTGTATGTTGTTGTTGTTATTGTTACTTCTTGCTCTTCACCCTAAGGTCCCAGGGTGGGTTAAAGCCTTAAAAACAATTTAAATAACTTGTGCTTTCTGTCTTCAGGATATAGGCCTAATCCACAAAGTGCTACACAACCTCTGTTCATTTATTTCAGGACTCTTGGATGGAACAGGGGCTGGTGGATTATGTTCTGTTTTGGTAGCAATCAGCATAATTTGAGAGAGCATTGGATTTGCAAATTGCACATATCTGTTTTACAATCAACACGTACTCACATTACGTTCTTAAAAAGAAGGAGAAAATCAATTTTCCAGCTATTTGAAACTGAGTGTTGGGGAAAACACCATTCTTTATTTAAAATATTGATATGCTGCCCTTCAGCAAAGCTTCCAGGCCATTCTATGGTTGCATGCACACGGAGGTTATCCAGACTGCTTGGAGCAAAGCAGCAACCTCTGCATATTACCTGTGCAAAAACCACCTGAATCAAATCCCACAGGCTTCTTAAATGACTTTGGGTAACATCTATCTCTTTAGGGCTGTTGCAAAAAAAAAATGATATAAAAATGGTAAGGCTCAGTAGCATGTTATATTCTCAAGCCACATAATCTGCAAGTCCTTATGGGCAAGAATATTTTACTGCAGTTTCACGTACAAGCCACTTTAAGGGCCAAACCACCGATCACTTCCCTTTTCAAGTAAAAAGAGCTGCATGAGAGCCCCAATCCTGATCAGGAGTGTGGCAAGTGGGGAGGAAGGGTTTCATGTTCTGTATGGTTGAGTTTCCCCTGAATGCACATAGGTTCCCCTTTCAGTTTTTCCACACAGTGTGTGAAGGAGCAAATGCAGCAGTGGATGGTAGAGATGGCAACACTGGTGGCAGGACTAGTGTGCACAGCAATTCTCCATGTGTTCCAATTTTTAAAAAAATTCTGAAGACGGCAGTTATTGCATACCTTGCTTTTGAGGGTGAGTTACTGCTCACACTGCTCTTCACAGAATGCTCTTCATAGAAGCTGGCTCTGCTGTTATTTGGAACCCTGGGAGAAGAATATTGGACAAAGGATATGTTTAATTCATAGAAATCTATAAAAAAAAAGAGTGAAATATTTGTCTAATTCAGCCATTTCCTAGAAAGAAAATGGTCAGGAATGATTCTCTTAGGATTAAGGAAGTGGGACTTCGAAGTCCATTCAGATGATAATCATTCCAGATAACAGTACAGTGGTACCTCAGTTTACAAACACAATTGGTTCCGGAAGTCTGTACTCAACCTGAAGTATACTTAACCTGAAGCGAACTTTCCCATTGAAAGTTACAGGTAGGTAGCCGTGTTGGTCTGACGTAGTCGAAACAAAATAAAAAAATTCCTTCCAGCAGCACCTTAAAGACCAACTAAGTTTTTATTTTGGAGTACTTAAACTGAAGCGTACTTAACCCGAGGTATGAGTGTACAGTAATTGGTTCTGGAAGTCCGTACTTAACCTGAAGCTTACTTAACCTGAAGCAAACTTTCCCATTGAAAGTAATGGAAAGTGGGTTAATCCGTTCCAGACAGGTCCGCGGAGTACTTAAACTGAAAGTACTCAAACCAAGGCGTACTTAAACCGAGGTATGACTGTACCCAGTTTCAATTTCATCCTCAGTGTGGGCTACATTTTACTTTTCTATGCTGTTCCCTTTTCCCATAGCTAAGCCTTTCTTACTTACTCTACTCTTTTCGCTAGCTTACTGATTCTCTTCCCTTCCCTTCATTCTTCATTTCTCCACTTACCAAAATATGGTCATGGCACTACTCATGAGGGCAGCACTTGCAGACCAGTGGATTAGAAGAATGACATACGGCACCCCATAGCAAAGCAAAATGTTTGCATCACACTTAACTCCTTAACATTTGAATTGACATATGATTTGCTGTGCCACTATTTCAAGCATTGACATGAAATCTGAACATATCACTCTGAGCCAAGATTTAACCACTAGATGGCAAGCTTGGGGTATTTTTGCTTTTATGAGTTTGTGTTTAATTGGCTTCCAAACAGATACTTCTGGCAAAAAGAAAAAGAAAGAAACTTATGAAGAGGGAATGGAAAGCATTGCTTCTTAACAGTGTCACAAGAGCAAAGAATGCATATCTCCTTGGCTGGAAGACAAGGTCCCAGACTTTTGACTCCACCAAGGCAAAGGACTTCCTGCCCACCCAGTTGAGAAAGCAGGAATAAACCAAAGTCCCTTACTACTGGAAATCCTGAAATCACAGCACTGAAGAGCAAGTACAATCTCAGCCATGGCTCTGGTTTTCTGAGTTCTTTTATTGTACAAAGAGATCCTTAGTCTAATGCACTTCAGATATAGATTTGTCCCATTTATTTAAAACAACAACAAACAGCTGGGAATTGGAATGAGTTTCACTGAAAGCCATGCTTGCAAGAATAAGGTAGATCTGTTTGAAGAGGGGCAAATGCTCCTTCCAAAGTATAGCAAGAAGATACAAGGTGAAGGTAATCATCCAAGTTAACCCTGTACATTGCCCTCTTGGTATCTATTTTTGAACTGAACGAAACAATGACCCATCTTTGTGTTTTCCCTACCTTTACCCTTCCTTGCAACTGAACCAGCCCTGATGATCAGATTAGCAGGCAAATCCCCATCCACTATGTTCACTGGTCTGTTTGAAATGTTTTGCAGAATCCCTAATTTCTTTCTGTGTTTTCTTAGACATTTTAAAAGGGAAAGCTTTTTCTTTTTCTTTTGGTGCGGGGTGGGGGGGGGCAGAGCACAGCATCTGCTACAGCTGCAGTTTTCCTTGACACTTTCCTACACCAAATTTAGAAAAGTAGTTTGGGGGCACCAGGTGGGGGCGCTCATTCAGCAAAGTATTCATTTCTCTGAATGTCTCACTGCTCAGTCGTAGGTTTGCAGAGCAAAATGCAGAGCTCAGAAAATCAGAAACAAAAAGGATCTGTCATCTTTCCTCTCTGTAGAATTCTTAATCATGATCATTACGACTAATTTAATTTGCTCTAATTGGATGAGAGTCGCTATTTCCAGCAAGGCAATTAGAAAGAGTATTCAGTCGTAGCATTTTTGGGAAAGGTCTACAAGCTCATAGACTTCCTAACAATGCAGTGAGTGTTGGCAATTTCACCAGCCTTACTTCACAGATGTCAGCTATCTTACTATAAAGTCTAACATAGAAAAAGTATTTTTTGTTTGTGTGCACTGAGATTTCAATTATTTGAAATGTGATACATTCTTTTACAATATTTCTCACCTTGTTTTAAATCTCATTGTTATGCACTGGGAGTCCTTTAACACATTCCTATTTTTATATGGGACACGGGTGGCACTGTGGTCTAAACCACAGAGCCTAGGGCAGGCATCCCCAAACTGCGGCCCTCCATATGTTTTGGCCTACAACTTCCATGATCCCTAGCTAACAGGACCAGTGGTCAGGAATGATGGAAATTGTAGTCCAAAACATCTGGAGGGCCGAAGTTTGGGGATGCCTGGCCTAGGGCTTGCCAATCAGAAGGTTGGTGGTTCGAATCCCCATGACGGGGTGAGCTCCCATTGTTTGGTCCCAGCTCCTGCCCACCTAGCAGTTTGAAAGCACGTCAAAGTGCAAGTAGATAAATAGGTACCGCTCCGGCGGAAAAGTAAACGGCGTTTCCGTGTGCTGCTCTGGTTCTCCAGAAGCGGCTTAGTCATGCTGCCCACATGACCTGGAAGCTGTTTGTGGACAAACGCTGGCTCCCTCGGCCAATAAAGCGAGATGAGCGCGCAACCCCAGAGTCATCCGCGACTAGACCTAATGGTCAGGGGTACCTTTACCTTTAATTTTTATAATATATTTAAGATGCTCACATTTTCTGTTTGCTTTCAAAGTCTGCACATTCAAAGAATGGGAGTCAAGATGGGAGTATTCATCTCTCGGTAACTTTCTGAAAGTATCAGCTATTTATTTTGCCTTGAGAGACAGTGAAGTGTGCCTCGGGGGGGGGGGTCAAACCACTGGAGAATCACAGTGCCCACTGTGGCTACAGAGACCAGTAAATTGTAACAGCTTCCTCCCACACTGTTTTTGCTGTGTTAGCAGCACCAAGGTGACCTCCCACGGGGCACAAACCTGGGCAGTGTGTGTGTATGGAGGTCCTGGGCTGCCCAGACAAAATCCCCCTCAGCCTTGCTGATGTGGTTCAAGGGAAAGCAAAGCCATACAGCTTGGCTTCAGGAGCTGCTGGAAGGAGGTGCACAAGGCACTATCTTAGGGACTCAACTCTGGATTTGTATAGAGTTTACACATTAGCCTTTTCTTCTTCTTAAAATGCCCCACAAGGCAGTGGGTATGGATTTTTCCTTGGGGTTTACTACCAAAGCCTTTATCACAAATGAGTATAACTGCAAGCCATTGGAGGTATAGGATCAGAGTTTTCCTTCTCCTACACCGATTACCTTCCCCGGTGGACAAGCCCCACCTGCCCCTCATTTCCTCCTACAGCATGTGCGGGAACTGCCTTCTTGACCACTGGACCACTGGCGGCCTTTCCCCTTTCTTGCTCTCCCCCTTCCCAGCCTTGTGGGAGAGGACAGGGAACTGCACACTCCTGGCTGCATACTGTCAGGTCGTGAATATAAGCAGGACTTTAACTTTTCACAGTCAGAATTTGGGGGGAAAGTGTGGCTTATATTCCGCCCAATATGGTACTATTGGTCTCATACACTCAACCCACCAAAGCCTGTCTTCGCATGCAGGGGAAGTCCCTAACGCACCAAAGGATTGAGACCCACTGGCTACCCTCACCTTTACTTTCCCTCTCACTCTCGACAGGTACAGTCATGGAATTCACCAAGGGCTACATGGTATTTGACAGTGGAAATCCTATTTCAGTGCAGGCACCAAACACAGCAGAGTCGTGCGCAGAAAAATACTTCCAAGTTACAGTAAAATAAAAGTTGCACAAGCAGGTTGCTGGTAACTTCGTTGCACAATAGATTGTACAACTTGTTGCACAATGCATGTCTGTTGATACAACTGTTGTGTTGGATTCCTCAGCTGCACAATATCAAAATCTACCCATCTGCTACAGCAAGACCTCTTGCTCCAGTGGACAGAGAATGTTGGAGATAGACCTATCAAATTAGTATGGCATGAGCTTTCTTGAGCTACAGTCCAGGAAAGCTTATGCCATAATAAATTTGTTAATCTTTAAAGTGCCACCAGAATCTTTGTAGTTATAGTTTTCTGGTAACAATGTTAGTGATACATTTGTATGATTCTTATATCAGGTCTCATGAATTTTAGCTTTTGTAGCCACTTATCCATCTGCTATCTAAATTTCCTCTTACAAATGACTTTCTAGCTACACCTGAACCCACATTTATTGTTATGTAGTGTATCATTCCTGTCAACTTTCACTAGTCCTATTAGCTTGACTGATAGAAGATGATGGTTAGATCCCTTTCTGTGAGTAAATTACCAGTTGGCTTCTGGATGGATTTAACAAAGAGCTTTTTTGTGCTCCAAGGCCACAGAGTTGAGAGAAAATATAAAGTCAAAAGGTCTCAACCTATGCAATTGTGGGAATGAATCAGTTAGGTTACTGTGTCATTCAGGTTCGGTGGAATCCTTGGGAAGCAAGCATTTTGTTATTTTATATTCTTAAATGTAGGAAACTAAAAACTTTGCCTCCGAAATGTTAATGCCTCAAACAGGCTTCAAGGGGACAAGAATAAATTTTCAGCACAGTGGGATATAAAAATTTGCTTTTCCCTTTCACAGTGTCAAGAGCTCCATTACAAATTCTTCATGCATCACACTGAGAACATAGCTGCATAAAATGGGTTTAGCAGGCTTAGCACACAATAACACTAAAGTGCCTTCAATAAGGTCCATGGAGAACTTAAAAGGGTCATTACGAGTGTAATGGCATAGATGATATTAGATATCTGCAAATAAAATGGAGCCACACAATCTCTTCCACATAGAATATCACATTTTATCCATGCTCTTGGCTTTTTATCGTCTACATGCCTTATAATCATAACCTCCAGGCTACCTGATAATCTGGCTTCCAAGAAAAAGAACCAAATTCAACAATAGTACACCCTAGTCACCCGTCTATCCATTTGTCAGTTTTCAAAGACAAATTAGCAATCAGAGAATATAGCTAGCACTTAGACCTAACAGACGTTTGGTGCATTTGTCATATAAAAAATAGCCATGTGACACAGCCCCAAACTGAAATGAACCCCAAGAGAAATGCTAGTCTACATTTATAGCACTCGTCCATGTTTGCTTTTGGTTTTTCTTAACTACTTAACCTAGGAAGAGGAAGAATTTCCATATTTACAGTACTTCAGAAGAGACAGCTTTGTACCAGGTGCTCCTGTGGAGGTGGGAAGGGAGTAATGGAAGCATCTGTGTGAGACCAGGTAGTTTCTAGTGAACATCTAGCCAGAGGGAGAGACCCATTAAAGTCAGGGGTAGAAGTGGTTGTATGACCCATTCCAATTTGAGTTCAGACATGGATATGGACAGAAGCAACCTTGTTCACCCTGGATGACTTGTGCTGGATTTAGAAGCAATATTGCCCAGAGTATTTACCGTACTTTCCCGTCTATAAGACGCCCCTAATTTTGGGAACTCAATATTAAGAAAATGGGGGGGGGGGAGTTTGTCCAGAATGGGAGGAATGCCAGAAAAAAATCTCATCCAAATTCCGTTCCTTGCGATCGAACGCAACGCAGAAGCCTCCTATGGTATTTCTGATTGACACCAGCCGCCACCAATCACATGCCTAATTGCCGCAGCAGAGCCCCATCACCAGTAGCCATTGCCGCAGCAGTGACCAATCACCAGCAGACATTCTCGCAGCAGCGACCAATCGCAAGCGGACATTGCCACAGCAACACCCAATCACAGGCGGACACCCGCAATAATGCCAGTGACAATCTACTACTCAATATAGAAATCATTTTCACCATTCCCCCTCTGCACTACCCATGTATAAGACAACCCCAATTTTTAAGCATTGTTTTAAGGTAAAAAAACATCATCTTATACACGTAAAAGTACAGTACATGGCTCCTGCTACAAGTAGTACTCCTTGCATTCTTCCATCTCTTTTCCATCTCTACAATCTCATTGTTTGAACCAACAACATGGGTTCACGGCATCAAATGGAACTCAACTCATTATATATATTAGCGTGGCTATATCTCCAAAGTGCAGCTCCATTTCATGTATGTGTTCGTATGTGTATGAATTTGACACGAGCTAAGTGACACTAAAATATCAGGGGACCATTAAAAAAGTCAATTATATATTGCATATTTTCAAACAGATAACCATCTTACCTGGTAGAGTATGAATGTGGTTGGGCTTCAAGAAGCAAGGGAGGAATCTTTACTGCACTGGTTGAATTTTGTAGAAGTGGCTTTTCTTCCTGGGCCGAAAGAAACATTACACAGGTAGGATGCAAAAGTCAAATGTGGAAAACAGTGGGTTCGCCCCACCTCCATTAAAATTAAATGCTAAATGCTTTTTAAAAACCCTACTCTACAATTCTAATCTTCCACACCAGTTGTCTACTTCTGTAGCACCCTTCCTTCCTTCTATCCACTCATCCATCCTAGCACAGAAGTCAGAAATTCCTGGTGCCTTACAATAAAGTGTTGAAGATTGGTTTTAAAATGTCAAAGGTCAGGTTCCAGGCTTTCAATCAGGAGGCATTGGCTGATCTGAGTGACTTAAGGCAGTGGTCCTCAACCTTGGGCCTCCAAATGTTTTGAGACTACAATTCCCATCATCCCTGACCACTGGTCCTGCTAGCTAGGGATCATGGGAGTTGTAGGCCATAAACCAGGGGTCAGCAAACTTTTTCAGCAGGGGGCTGGTCCACTGTCCCTCAGACCTTGTGGGGGGCCGGACTCTATTTTGGGGGGGAAATGTGAACGAATTCCTATGCCCCACAAACAACCCAGAGATGCATTTTAAATAAAAGGACACATTCTACTCATGTAAAAACACCAGACAGGCCCTACAAATAACCCAGAGATGCATTTTAAATAAAAGGACACATTCTACTCATGTAAAAACATGCTAATTCCCAGACCGTCCGCGGGCCGGATTGAGAAGGCGATTGGGCCGCATCTGGCCCCTGGGCCTTAGTTTGGGGACCCCTGCCATAAACATCTGGAGGCCCAAGGTTGAGGACCACTGACTTAAGGGACTTAGAATTTTACACAGGTTAAGATCTATGCAATTGTTGTTGTTGTTTAGTCGTTTAGTCGTGTCAGACTCTTCGTGACCCCATGGACCATAGCAGGCCAGGCACTCCTGGCACTATGCAATTAAAGTCTCCTATTATATTAATCAGCGGCTGAATTTTGGGCTCCTCCTGTGCACATACAAATGTACTGTATGTATGTATGTACATGTAAGAATGGAGAAATACTGCCTTAAATACAGTCCCATTTAGATAATTTCAACCATGTTTTTCTCTAACAAGTAGAAGACAAAGTTTCAATATTGATGATACCTGCAAGTTTCTCGCCTCCTCAGACCACCAAATTTCAAAGTCTTTTTGCAACTTCACCTTGGCTTTTTCCATAAGTAGCTGCAAGTGCTCAATCTCTATCTTCATTCCTTTCAAGTGTGTAAACATTGTTTTGTAACTGCAGAAATGAAAAAATATATAAGTAAAATTCGTTATAGAATAATAATGAATCATTATAGAATAATTTGTTATAGAATAATAATGTGGAAGCTTCTGGAAAAAAACACACTCTTAATTAATGTGCAGGGCTGCACCAAATTCACTCCTCTCATTCCTGCCCCCATCCCACAGATGGCAAGCTGGAGAGACCAGGTTTTAAAAATGTGATAATCTAAAACAACCTTTTCTTCTCTTGTTCAATTTGTGTCCGAAGTGTCTCTTCTATTGGGTCAGGCTCATTCATTTGCCGAGGACTGACAACAGCTGCAAGATATAATGAGTGTTAACAGTTGTAAAATGTAGAGCTAAGAAAATGTTTATACGCTGGAATGATAATCGCTTTATATGTCTGACAGAAAGAAGTATCATGCACAACTTTTTTTTTACCCAGAGAGCCCGGTTTATGTCAGAGGAATAGATTCCAATCTTGCTACAGCAGTTTATCTTTCGTGAATTTAAACTGTTTTCCCCCCCTCTGGATTTACCTCAGGGCAAGATTAGCATCTCACTTCTAGGTAAAAATGTGCCTGTTGGGGCCAAAACTACATGTTAAATCAAATTCACAATTACACTGAATGGATTGTTTCTTAAAAGAAAAATAGCAGTAGGCGGAGGGTCGGGATCGTGACTACGGCGTGAGGAGAGCTGCAATCCTAACAGAAAAGGGTAGCCTCTTCTCCTTGCACACTATGATCCAAACCTTAATTCTACCCCTTCCATGCTTAAAAACCAGATACGTTGCACACGATAATACATTTAAAGTAGCAAATAGTTTGGTTCTCAGTATTGTAGGTCTTAGTGCAAGCTTTGAAGACACAGCATTCTGAGGGGTACCTATGACCTCCAGGATATTCTCAGAGGTGTCATTTCCCAGCCCTGCCTTCACTGTTTGAGAATTAGATGGAGTTAAAAACACCATCTTGACAATGCTGCTTCTCCCAGAGAAGAGGAAGATGGGGGAAATCACCAGGAACTGATATCCAGCAGTATCTCCCTACCTTTTCCCCAACCAATCTGCTAGGAAGTATAAATAAGCTGCTGAGAAAGATGGAGGAATTTGGCAAAATGGCAGGATTCAAAATAAATAAAGAAAAAACTAAGGTGATGGTTAAAAATATGAACGAACAGAGCAAAAAGAAATTGGAGCAGGGATTACAAATTGTACAAAAAGCAAAATATTTAGGGATAAATTTGACAATGAAGAATATAAATTTGTTCAAAGATAATTATAATAAGACCTGGAAAGAAGTTAAAAATCAATTAGAGATTTGGCAAAGATTAAAATTATCAATATGGGGGCAAATCTTGGTGATTAAAATGAATATTCTGCCAAAGTTAATGTTTCTTTTCCAAATGTTGCCGATAATAGGCAAAGTAGATTGCTTTGAGAAATGGAGAAAAGAAATATCGAGATTCATATGGCAAAAAAAGAAGCCACAGATAAAATTTAAGTTATTAACGGATAAAATTCAAAGAGGAGGATTTGGCCTCCTGGACCTGAGACTGTATTACGAGGCAGCTTGTTCTGAATGGATTAAAGATTGGATTACTCTACATAATTTAGAAATCTTGGATCTGGAAGGTTGGAATAACCGTTACGGATGGCATGCGTACTTAGTGTATGAAAAAGTGACTGTGCATAAAGATTTTCTGAACCATATAATTAGAAAGTCATTATACAAAATATAGATAAAATATAGATGGCTCCTTGAACCAAAAATACCTTGGTGGGTGTCACCCATGGAGGCTATGGCAGTGGAAAAAAGGAACACAGAAACAGTATGGCCCACGTACCAATAATTAGTAACGGAAGGAGATTGTGATATAAGACTAAAACCCTATGAGGAGATTAGCAGTTATTGTAACAGTTGGTTAAAATATCATCAAATAGTACACAGATTTAATCAGGACAAAAAGAAAGGTTTTGAACAAAAAGTGTCAAAACTACAAAGTGAACTAATACAACCGAGAAAGAAGACCATCTCTAGGATGTTCAATCTACTGTTAGAGTGGGAACTGAAAGATGAAACAACCAAAGAAGTAATGATAAAGTGGGCGAAGGACTTCGGACATACAATTCAACTGGAAAGCTGGGAAAGATTGTGGAAGGTTGATATGAACTTCACGGCCTGTTACATGATAAAAGAGAACACGATGAAGATGTTTTACCGCTGGTATCTCACTCTGGAAAAACTGGCTAGGATTTATAAAAACCAATCTAATTTATGCTGGAGATGCAAGAGGGAGGTGGGAACTTTCTACCACATATGGTGGGGATGCAAAATTATAAAATGATTCTGGAATGCGGTATATGAGGAGCTGAAAAAATTATTTAAGATTTCGTTTACTAAAAAACCAGAGGCTTTTTTGTTAGGCCTAATATCTAATGACATCCCCAGAGACAAGAAAAATGTAGTCCTTTACGCGACTGCAGCAGCCAGAATATTGATTGCAAAGAATTGGAAGGGAGAGAAAATCCCATCATTATTAGAATGGCAAAACAAACTCTATGACTTTGTAGAAATGGCTAAATTGATGGTAATTATTAGAGGCCACTCAAATAAGAGAATAATCAAAGAGTGGGATGGAGTGAAGGAATACATGAAAAAATATTGCTCCGGAATTGAAATATTATTAGATAATGTGTAAAATGTACAGGGTAAAGCAAGAAAAGAACAACAGAATTAATTGGATTATAATTAAATTAAAACAACACAACAAGATGGAAGAAGTAAAATATTGAGATCACGCACGGGTGAAGGGGAGTGGGGCTACGTGGGAATTTATAATTTTATTTATAACATAAATTTTCTAACTGCGTTGCAATTACATACAGCAAAGGGAAGTCTAGAGCAATGATGTATATTTTAATTTTAATTTAGGTAACTTATGTAATAGACCTATGTTAGAAAATGAACATGGATTTTGAATTTGATGTTTGTATTTTTTGAACTGGATGTCGTATTTTGTTTTTTGTGGTTTTGAAATAAAAGAAAAGAAAAGAAAGTAATGCAAAATGGATTAATCCATTCCAGACTTTAAAAAACAACCCCTAAAACAGCAATTGAACATGAATTTTACTATCTAACGAGACCACTGATCCATAAAATGAAAGCAATAAAAAATGAACTGCAGTCACACAATCAATCAGTCAGTAGCTGAACTTGGTTCCACACTGTCACAAAAACAAAACAAAAAGAGCTGGAAAAACAAAAACGCAAAATAAATAGCAAAACCAGACAGCCCTCAGCGTAACAATCAAAACAGAAATGTGACACTCAAACAGGGCCGGCTCTAAGGCAAGCCCGGGTGGCGCAGGGCGCCAGGGCTGCAAGGGGGGGCGCCACGTGGCTGCGCCCACCCGCCGCAGTGAGAAACGGGGCGGGGGGGTGGGCGCCGGAGAGATCATCACACCATGGCGCCCGGGCGCCCGATATGCTTAAGACGGCCCTGCACTCAAATCAGAAGTGTAACACTCAAAACGGAGCACGTTCCGCTTCTGGAAAAAAGTTACCAAACCAGAACACTTACTTCCAGTTTGCAGTGTTTCGGTTCCAAGTTGTTTGAGTACCAAGGCATTTGAGAACTAAGGTACCACTGTACTGGTTTAACAAAGAAGTAAATTATAAGTAAACCTGCTACTAGGCTAAAGGAGTGTTCCCAGCTTCAGGGAATGAAATTCTGGCTGGAACACCAGGGCAATAATGACCACTCTTGGCGTGTCAGTGTTGCAGCTAAAACCATTAAGCTTTACTTACAAAACTCAGCAGCTTAATCAAAAAAGAAATCAAATAATTTATAATAATTTCATTGAAAGTACTTTAGACCAAATGTTTAATATAGGCTAAAAGCCAAGAAGATGTCATGATCTACAGGGCTTCAATTCCACGTTTGCCATATTATCAGTCGGACACGACTAGAAACATCTAGAATGCCTTTTGGTACTATGGGGAACTTACATGAAAAAGCAAACAGTAAAACTATCAATAAGTAGTAAAAAAAAAAAAAGTAAAGGTAAAGGACCCCTGACAGTTAAGTCCAGTCGCAGACGACTCTGGGGCTGTGGCGCTCATCTCGCTTTACAGGCCGTGGATGCCGGTGTTTGTCCGCAGACAGTTTTTCTGGGTCATGTGGCCAGCATGACTAAGCCACTTCTGGTGCAATGGAACACCGAACCCAGAGCAGCACACGGAAATGCTATTTACCTTTCCACCAGAGCGGTACCTATTCATCTACTTGCACTATTTTGAGCTGCTAGGTTGGCAGGAGCTGGGACCGATCAACGGGAGCTCACCCTGCAGTGGGGATTTGAACCGCCGACCATCTGATCAGCAAGCCCAAGAGGCTCAGTGGTTTAGACCACAGCGCCACCCACAGCCCCACTCAATAAGTAGTACATTTATATAAATCTGTACCTATTGAGTTTGGCCTGATAAATTCACAGCCAGAGGTGCAATATGCTTATAGGTAGGTAAAAGTAAATGTAAAGGTCTCATTCCCGTTAGTGATTCTCAGCTGTATGTTTTCTTTGCTGCTCTTTATTTTTTGTGTTGGCTTTATTATTTTAATGTCTTATTTAGTTTAACTTACTATTTTACAAATTTGTCATTGTTTGCCTCCATGGTTTTTTTTAAAAAAGAAAAGTGGAGTATATAACATTCTGACTGCATGGCACAAACATCTTGTGTCTCTGTGATATGTCTCTGAAATGGTGATGGTTAGATAGCATCCACTTAAAATACAATGGAATGAAGATAATAATAATAGTGCTTTATACATTTGGGAAGCATACCACAGTTAGTTGTTCAGGGCATCTTTTTAACCTTACAACATCTCTCTGTGAGGTACATTAGCTGAAAGTTGAAGATTTGCTTAAGGCCACCCACTGAGCTTCATAGCTAAGAGATTGGAACCTGGGTTTTTTCCACATCCAAAGGAGACACTCAAATCACTGCATAACAAAGAAACAATATAGTAGATAAGTCAAGCAGAACTAAGGGGTCATATGTAGAGAACTACATACTTCCCCAGCTGATTTGATTGATGCCTATAATCTCTAGATTTTTTAAATCCCTTTGATCGATCCCCAAGAGTTGGTTAATGAGCCACAGGTGGACCTTCAGAGTCAGTTTCTCTTAAAATGGGTGGTTTTGCAGCAGCTTGAAATAATCTGTTACCTGGTATGATAGCAGCATTTCAGGGCAGCTGTTTACCTGATACGCAGGTGATACATCAAACGAAACAGCTGCTTTACAAACATATTAACTATGAAAGAGGTTATAAACAAAAATTAGCAGAGATAAAATTAGCAGAAAGCTGGTTATAAGGGGAAATTTTATATATTTTATATCTGATGAATTTATTTCTTTTTTTAGAGTTTGTATGGGTGGTTCTAGAATTGATTGAAGTACTTTTACTGTTTTAGAGCTGGTGCTTCCGTACTTTATTCTGTTTTTACCATGTACACCTCTACGACGGCTTTATGTTGTGAAGCAGTCTAGACATTTTTAAAAACAGTATATCTGATAAATGGTAGATATGCATGCTATATCTATAGATCCTACACTTACGATCCTTCAAGCTACTTACACATTTTCAAAATATATCACATATTTTAAAGCAGAATTTTTATTGTTATTTTATAATACAGAAAATACTAATGCAAATGCATAAAAAGTTGAATAAAAATCAAAGATAAGATGAAGCAAGGGAGTTCATGATAAGGAAAAATGTACATTCTTGAGTATGGCATCACACATTATAGATAAGTCACAATCAGTGCTATTATTCTTGAAAAGGAGGTGCCAGAACTCACCATAAACACCTCCCTTGTTCTCTTTTAATGGCAATGGCGCTCACCTGAAAGGTGCTAGAACTCAGTTCTGGCAAGCTTTAGCTGGAAAAAAAGCCTGGTCACAGTTATGAACATAGTCCTTCTATAAATTGGCAAACATTTCTCTTAGTTCGACTAGGTCTGTACTTGTCTGAATGTGGGTGGCCTCTCATCAGATAAGCACCATCTCCAGGTGGAGACCTGGCAACTCTAGAAAGCCCATTTGAAACTCACCCAACCCTAGTGCATCGGTTATTGCTAGTGAGTTGCATACATTTGTAGAGTTCATGCAACTGACACTATATATTTCAGACAATTCAAATTGGAAAGGTTCAAGAGCCAAATACCCAATCTGGAGTGAAAACCATGCATGTGGAGACAGAACATATCCAGGCACTGCCTGCCAAAAGTGAATTTGTAGTAGTCAGCTGCATTATATTAAATGGAGTCCCCCTTCAACCACACATGGGCAGCAAAGATGAAAGTGGTTCAATGGAACAGGAGGAATTAACAGACGGGCTGCTCTGGTACAAGTACTTGGAAGTTAGGGTTGCTTCGTGCTGCTAGAATCCTAACATCCTTGATGAAAGGCAAAGGTTTTGAATTAAGCGATGCATTCTTTGCGACATTATTCGAACTAAGTTCAGTGACTTGCAGATGGTTTCCAGATACAAGAAGAATGAGAAAAGTGAGACAAATTTAGTAACAATATTAGCTGCAATAGAAGCTCTGCTGGAAGAGATCTGAACAAAGCACAGAGATGACAATTTTATAGTGCTGTTCCAAAAGGCGTTAAAAATCAAAGACCTAGCCAAAGTGAATATGTGGAAACTTGTTGTTCCTAAACTCAAAATCGCACTGGGTTAACAAGACAATGCAAAACTAGGAACATGCTTGGCAAGTCAGCCTTCGCTTTTGCTTCTCACAAGCTAATGCCAAACATGCACTTTGACAGGCTCAATCCTGAAAAATCCCACTTACAGAAGTGCTGATAGTTGTTTCCCTAGATTTTTAATGCAGTACTTTCTGAAGGAGTTTCACTTCCACTGAATTCAAAGCAGAGCAACAATATAGGGGTTTCTTTTTGGATCACAATATTGTCCCCGTTTCCAAGACACTTTTTAACTAGGTGAATTATTTCAAACAGCTGAGCTAGAAACCATCTAGCATGCTGGGTTCATGTAGGCAGCCATGGCTCAGTGCAACATCATGAACATAAAGGAATCAGAGTTCTTCTAGAGTTCAAAAGAGCGTAGTGCTCATGCTTCCAGTGACACAGAAACTTCCCAGGAAGTGTGCTGCAGTTTGAATGTCTCAGAGAACAAGCAGGTGAACCTTTCCCAAGAGAAAGATGAGAGCTAGTGGACTATGCAGAATATGATTTTGATAAGCAGCCAGGACGTTTCAAATCTGTACTTTGGAAGCCACGACATTACAGTCCATTTTGTCCCAAGAAAGATGAGCAGTCACAAAATCACATCTGAACTTACACTTGACCCACTTTGGAAAACCATCAAGGTTTCATAAACCCTTGTTTATGAAGCCTGAAGAAAGTGCCATTGCTTTGGTGCAAAATCCTGGCATGCACCACACCAGAGTTCTTCATTGCATTTGAATCTGGGAACATTGGCTTAATGTTCCTACAAAGTAGGAAAAGAAGCTAGGATGTAATCCTGCTTGCATCAGGGAGCACGGTTTTCAAGCAGAAGAGTAAGCTAAATGACCCATTGTTCACACAATGGACTGACTATAGGCTGCCCTAAAAGTATTCATATCCAGCAAGATTCTGGAAAGGCTATCACTTGTCTTGGGGGTACAGACATAGTAAGTAGCATTGTTGCTATCTCTGAGTCTCTTTCTGGACTAAATTTGTTGCAGGAGTGGAGAAGCAGAACCTGAAACAGCCTGTCAATGGTGAGAAAACAAACCACAGGGTTTGTTATTGGTTTCTCTGCAGGAGACAAACCATGAGTCTAGGTTCAGATGCAGTGCTAAGTCAAAACATGACTTAGCCCCAGGTAGTGCAGCAGGATCAGGGGATGTGTGCACCTGCTATAATCTTTGTTCTGGGAACTTGCACATTTACTCATTTCTTCTACACCATGGCTTAGCTCAGAGTTGTGTTCAAACTGGGCCATGTGATGCTGATAATTGCTAAGCTGTTCATTGTTTCAAAATTTGATGATAGCATTTATTGCTACTTGCCCTGGAGATCCCACAGGCGATGGAAGGTGTGCAATACACATTCCTTTGTTAATTAATAAATAAAGCAAAAATGATTGATGCCACACTGTTTTCTGGTTAACCTTTAACCAGTTTTGGAGATCTAATAAAAAGCTATATTTTGACATTCAAATTATTAATTTTGGATTTGGGCTTCTTCTTAAATAAATAAATACTAGATTACATATATTTTAGGAAGTTATATAGTTTAATCTCTTGTTTGTAAACAACAATTAAAAATGGCTGGCTAATCACTTTACAAGACAATGATCCAGAATGGCAGTTTCAGCAGGATAAAACCAGTATAAGGAAGGTGAGAAGTTGCCAATTACGTGCTCCATTAAATGAAATTTCCCTGAACTTAAAAAACCAACGACTCAGCATAAAATTTCAACAATGCCTGAGTAAATATGAGATGAATTAATACTGCTGATACATCATGAAGATTTGCATCCATGCTCTTATGCCTAAAAGGTAGGAAAATAAACCTTGCTCCCAAAATCTTTTTCTTTCCTGGTTCTGCTAAACTTCAAAATAAACATGAGACATAAAACTGCTTATAAAATGCTGAATTAACACCAGCTTTTATTTCAAAATGAAAAACAATAACCCAGACAATTAGAACTCTAATATTAATAATAATAGTAATAATAAAATTTTATTTATACCCTGCTCTCCCCACCCAAGACGGGGCTCAGGGTGGCTAACACTGAATATAAATACAATAAAAACATTTTTTTAAAAAACCAGTTGATTAAAATATAAATTAGAATACAGTTTAAAATGCAGCTTAAAATGCAGCCTTGTTTTAGTGGCAGCCCATAGATCAAAGCCATAAGGGGAGAAAACGTCAAATATTCACCAGGGCCAACTATCCATGCTGGTCCTACATGGGCCAGTAAAAAGAGCTGAGGGAAAATTTATATACAAATCCCATATAAGGGATTCCATCCAAAAAATAAGAAGAAGAAGAAAGAGGGGGGGGGTTAGATGTTGGCATATTTATTCTAGAATTGCTTGGCATTATATACAACAGGTCCACTACAACAACTGCAGTCCAGAAAAGCTATAATGCCAACCTATGTAGACTGAATGCATATATACTGTACATGTTCATCACCTGATGAATATAACATTCTGTGTTGTCCTCAATGTGTGATCATAATAATCAAGTATGTTGATTTCATTTCTCTTGACTATCTCAAACACAATATTTTCTCAATGCGGGCACTTTGCCTATTCAGCAGCTACAAATTATTATTATTATTATTATTATTATTAAATGTATTTATACCCCGCCCATCTGGCTGGGTTTCCCCCGCCACTCTGGGCAGCTTCCAACCAATACCAAAATACATTAAAATATCACAGCTTAAAAACTTCCCTAAACAGGGCCTCCTTCAGTTGTCTTCTAAAAGTAAAAAAAAAGAAGTTGCTTATTGCCTTGACATCTGCTGGGAGGGCGTTCCACAGGGCGGGTGCCACTACCGAGAAGGTTCCCTGTAACCTCACTTCTCACAATGAGGGAACCGCCGGAAGGCCCTTGGCGCTGGATCTCAGTGTCCGGGCTGAACGATGGGGGTGGAGATGCTCCTTCAGGTATATAGGACCGAGGCCGTTTAGGGCTTTAAAGGTCAGCACCAACGCTTTGAATTGTGCTCGGAAATGTACTGGGAGCCAGTGTAAGTCTCTTAGGACCAGTGTTATGTGGTCTCGGCGGCCGCTCCCAGTCCCCAGTCTAGCTGCCGCATTCTGGATTAATTGCAGTTTCCGGGTCACCTTCAAAGGTAGCCCCACGTAGAGTGCATTGCAGTAGTCCAAGCGGGAGATAACTACAGCATGCACCACTCTGGCAAGACAGTCTGCGGGCAGGTAGGGTCTCAGCCTGCGTACCAGATGGAGATGGTAGACAGCCGCCCTGGACACAGAATTAACCTGTGCCTCCATGGACAGCTGTAAGTCCAAAATGACTCATGAAATATGAATCCATGAAATCATGGATATGTGAATTAGTCCTTGGGAACATACAGTTTATGGACTTAATATACAAGCACAGCATTAACAGCATGCATGGTCCCAAGTCCGAGAGAAGAAAGATAATTTCTGTAATCAATGTATCCTAAGCTGTTTGAACAATTTACGAGAATGGAATAAAAAAACAAACAAAAACAAAACACTAGTTTAAAGGGAACTCAAATGTCTCCAAATCTAAATGAATAGAAAGATGACACTATTTCTACCCCAACTGCAGGCTTAAGGAGAAAATCTTGACAAACCTGCCTGCAAGTTTATTAAATTGCAGTGCTGTCATCCTATTTTTTAAAATCTTTCTAAAACTCAATATGTTTCATCCATGAATTTTTATCATAACATTTCTGGATAAGATCCTTTGAAAGGGGGATAATAAATTAAATGGGCATTCTTGAACAAGAAATCAAAAATCCCCAATCAAAGAGAGTTGGATTTCGTTAATGCTTTATTATAAAAACCCTGAAATATTAAGTAACAATAATATTATAAACGTTATATTTCTTACTCTTCTATGCAGTGCTTTTCTAAGCACTTGTACTCAAAAATAAGTCATGGGATTAGACTTAATTGCCATATAATGGTTATCAAAGTTACGCTTTGATCAGAAGAGTCCTTCTGATAGCTTTCCATCTTTTCTTCAGAACAATTAATTTCTTATTAAAAATATTATTCAAACTCCCCTTCTTTCAAATGTAACACCATGGTTGCAACAAAACCATGCTTTCCCCCAAACCATCTCTGTTTATGTGGAGATACTTTTATGGCTACATTTGGGAAAGCACAGTTTGGGAAATGCCCCACTTTTTCTATATTAGGGCTATTATAGACAGACCTAAGACCTCGGAGTGCAGAGTTATAAGATTCCTGAGCTGTTGCTTTTCTATTCTGGTTTTCATTTACGCCTGAATAAAAAACCACAACATAGTTATTAGATTTTATCATAACTGTTTCTCAAGTGCTACAGCAGCAACATTCTTAGTACTTGGCCAGTCACCAAGTGTAAAGGATATTTACTTAGAGAATACTATGCCGATAAAGTGAAGTTTAGCTTCACTGAATTTTAACTTCAAAGATATTATAAAACTGACCTGCACAACATAAATTCTTCAGGTTGACTGTGGCCACATTCCAGTCTCTTGCGATCCCATGCGAGAATTCCAAATACCTATTGTTCATGGCCTTTCCCCACATAATTACGTAAACCTCTAAGGCATACCCAAGCCCATAAAAAATGGGGTATGAATGAGAGAATGCCCATATCACTATGTCTGAACTGGTCCTTCCCTCTTATGGAGGGGGCAGCATCACTTTCTCCAGGTTACCTGCATCATTCAAATTGCTTTTCACGTTATGATTGATTGGGCAAAAGATGTGGGTCACAATATTATGATGGAGGATTGGGAAAGGTTGTGGAAGAAGAATATAAAGTTTACGGCGTGTGATGCATTTAGAGAAAATATGATGAAAATGATGTATAGATGGTACCTCACACCGGTAAAACTAGCTAAGATTTATCATAAGTATGATAACAAGTGTTGGAAATGTAAGAATGTAGAAGTAACCTTTTACCATATGTGGTGACAACGACTCATTGATATTGAAAGACAACAGGACTGCTCAAGTTGTCCTGAATATAGATCTGGAGAAATTGAGAGATACATAGCCGCCCCGGCACCTTATTTCTCCTTTCTCCTGTCAAAAAACGCAAGAAGGGCTTTTACACTTGCCAGAAGTGCGGCATTGCCCACGCCTGTGCTGGAGGGGCTTTACAAAAAAATCCCATACGCCCAAAGACTCTGCGTATGCCCTCTAGGGGAAATAGGAAGCCCAGAGCACTTCCTCTTCAGATGCCCCCTCTATGAAGAAGCTCGAAGGGAGATCCTGGATCCCATACTGGTGAAGTTAGCAAGCCTCCCGGAAAAGCAATTATACAACATGCTCCTGCTAGGCAAAGACCAGGAGATAACCAGGGCGGTCACCAGATTCTGTGCCCAACTATGCAGACACAGACTTTCTCCCGAGTCCGTCTGAATTTCCCAACATATGGTACCCGAGCGAGTTAGGCTCAGTTTTCTGCAGCTTCTATTTTAAGGGTTAAACTTTCAGCATTGTATATATAATTAACAATGTATTTTAAATGTTCCACAAAGTGTTATATATACGTTATGCTCCCTGAAACTGTTCTTTCAAAAGGGACTCACAGTATTTTATTTTTATTTGTATCTGTATTTTATATTTTTCTATGAACTGGTCCTCGACCGTAATAATAAATAAACTCTATAAACCATATGTGGTGGACCTGCCCCCAAGTAAAGAACTTCTGGGAAAAGATTTATAATGAAATGAAAAAAAGTGTTGAAAAACACCTTTGTTAAGAAACTAGAAGCTTTTTTTTACTTGGGATAGTTAGAGAGGAATTACATAAAAAAGATATTATGTTTTTTCTGTATGCCACAACAGCAGTGAGAATTTTATTGGCTAAGAATTGGTGGAGTGGAGAGCTACCTACAGTGGATGAATGGCAGATGAAGCTGATAGAATTTATGGAACTGGCTGAACTGACCGGGAGATTTTGTGACTAGAGGGAAGAGTCGGTGGAAAAAAATTGGAAGAAATTTAAAGTTTATTTAAGTAATAATTGCAATATCAGAAATGTTTAAAGTAAGATTTGGAAGTACAGGGAGGTTGTAGAGGAGGATTTGAAGAGGTATTATAGTATATTTAGATTTAGATATTAGTGTTAAATAAGAATTGAATTGTTTGTTAAGTAAACATTAAGAGGATTGAAATGTGTTAGTTAAGGTAAAAATAAGATGATTGAAGTATGTATAGAAATTACTAAGGATGATATACAATGAAAGGCAGTTAGGAGGGACACAAGGAAGTCAACAATGTCAGGACATATGAATGATAAATATGATTGATTTTTCTTTTTGTATTTTTGTGTTTTCTGTGATTTTTTCTTTTTTTGTAATTTTGTATTTTTGTGCGCTATGTGTTTCTCAGTTTTACAAAATCAATAAATATATTTTAAAAAAACAAAAACAAATTGCTTTTCATGTTAACAGGGATGGGATGCAGAAACAGATCTTAAAGACATTAGGAGAAGGAGAAGGGGTCACAGAGAGATGTAGTGGGGAAATAGAAAAAGAGGTAACATAGATGCAAAGAGAGACCTATGGGAGTGAAGAGGGGGGAAGAGTAATAACAGGGGGTCAACAGTGATCTATGGATGCTGAAGCAGAAAGAGAGCTGGTAACAGACCTAGCTCTCGCAAACAGCAGAAAACATGACAAACTAGTGACTGGGCAGTACTACTTCAGACTGCAGGTGAGGGCTTCCATGACTGAATGATTTTCCATGTTTTTAAAAAATCCCTGAATATAGAAAACTATATGTCAGAGGAAACTATATGTCAGAGAAAACTATATGTCAGAGGAAAGGGCCGTAGCCTACCCTTCTCCTTGACATGCGGGTTTCTACATCTGTCACATTTCCTGTTCCATGAAACATTTACCTGAAATGAAGCATTACCATTCAGACAAGGGTTTCCTGCTTTATATGCTGTTCATGAAAACCAGGTCTGAAAGAGGGCAGACAGACAGACAGACAGACAGACAGACAGACAGAGACACAATGCATAGAGAAGTTGTCTTACAAGGCACAGAGAGAAAGGGAAGAGCTATTAAAGAAAGGGGTCCAGATCAAAGACAATGAAGAGAGAGAGACAGAGAGTGTTCCCTATTGGGTGTAGAGAGGAAAATACTTAAGATGAAATGCAGAGAGACCTCTGGGTGAGGAAAGAAAAGGAGGCAGGGATCATTTGGGGGATAAGTGTGAAGATGTGTGGAGTGGGAGGTAAAGTGAAGACATGGGAGGGGTCAATCAGAAATTGAAACTGGAAAAGGGGAGGTATGTAAAAGGTGATAACGGAAACAGGTCAAAGGAGATGCCTATTGCTAAGGAAACAAAAAAAGAGGGGGTATCAATAAGAATACTGAATTATAGAAGTGAGGAGAAGAGCACAGAAGAGTAAACTACTATGTGTAGCGAAGAGAAAAAAAGGAAGAAAGTTTAACAGAAAAGGGGTTTAGAAAGCATTATTATTATTATTATTATTATTATTATTATTATTATTATTATTATTATTATACCCCATCCACTCTGGGAGGCTACATGCAATATGATGTGCGAAAACGAAAGGGTTAAAGAGAGACCATTGAGCTAAATGCTTTCCTCAAGGCTAACAAAGTACAGTCATACCTCAGTTTTAGTACTTTCAGTTTAAGTATTCCGCGGACCCGTCTTTCCATTACTTTCCATTACTTTCAATGGGAAAGTTCACTTCAGGTTAAGTACGCTTCAGGTTAAGTATGGACTTCCAGAACCAATTACACTCATACTTCGGGTTAAGTACGCTTCAGGTTGAGTACTCCGCGGACCCGTCTGGAATGGATTAATCCACTTTCCATTACTTTCAATGGGAAAGATCGCTTCAGGTTAAGAACGCTTCAGTTTAAGTACTCCGCGGACCCATCTGGAACGGATTAATCCACTTTCCATTACTTTCAATGGGAAAGTTCGCTTCAGGTTAAGTACACTTCAGGTTAAGTACAGACTTCCGGAACCAATTGTGTACTTAAATCAAGGTACCACTGTACTACAGTCCTCTTGGACCAATGTCCCCACTGTGGAAGGATGTGTGGATCCAGAATTGGCCTCACTTATGGACTCATTGTTAAAGCCATGTTTATGGAGGACAATCTTACTCAGCTATGAGTGATTGCAGAAGAAGAAGAAGAAGAAGAAGAAGAAGAAGAAGAAGAAGAAGAAGAAGAAGAAGAAGAAGAAGAAGAAGAAGAAGAAGAAGAAGAAGTCAGTCTTCTTGGAATAGTAAAATTGTAAATGTGTCCCTCAAATTTATTTGAGTTGTACACTTGTTATAAATCCACATGCATACAATCAAGTTCATTGTAAATTTGCATCCGAGTGAAGCATGCAAAAATGCTTTGTCCAATTAAATGGACAGCTTACTTGGTTAGTGTGTGGTTCTGATAATGCCAAGGTTGCAGGTTTGATCCCTGTATCATATAGCTGCATATTCCTGCATTGCAGGGGGTTGGGCTAGACAATCCTCAGGATCCCCTCCAACTCTACAATTTTATGATTCTATGATCATGTCTCAGGTTCTCATGTCTCTGAGCAACTCAAATATAGTCATAGCAGATATTCCACTCCATTCTGTTTCATTCATATTTATATTAGAACTAGTCCATTGTGTGTGTGTGTGTGTGTGCGTGTGTGTGTATGAAACTGATTGGTCTGTTAAAATATACATGGTTTCTTTAACCTTCAAATTGTATATAACCTAAAGATCAGCACTCCTTGAAATTATAGCTGTACTCATTCATTGAAAGACACCGTAGTACCACACTAAGATTCTCAGTGTCTCCCAAGCTTAAAAATACCATACTCCTTAACAAAATGTAAAATGTCATAACTCCATTTGTTGGTATAAACTTTGTTCTAATAGTTGTTGATTAAAGCAATTAAAACACATAAAGTGAGAAAACTGAGTTTAGTAACCTCTCAAATTTATTCATGTAAACCAAAATTATTTGATAGCATGCTTTCTATGACAAATTCTCAGTTATTTCCATGCCCCTTTGCTTGGACACATCAACTTATGGCATGATCATGAAGAAGTATTTTAGACTCAGGGTTGATACACTAGCAATAGTTTTAATGAACAAAATTTACTTTCTATGCCAATTTATTTTCCCTTGTGTTGCTGTTTTTGCAGAATCCCTGCCAATAAACTCATGTGCCGTGGCATTAAAGAAATGTGAACCCCAAAAGATTTAAATCAGTCAAAAGAAATTTAAATGGTCCCCTAGGCAACTATTCATGGAATGTTTTTGAGGTACTCATCCAGAGTTGGTACCAAAATCTTGTTCCAGGACTAATGGAAAATCTATGCTCTTAACAAACATCATCTGATCAACCGCTTTTTAGTCTCAGAATTCCAAAAATAACCCTCAGGCTAAACGATGCCAATGATGTTGTTCTGAACTCATGGAAACATTGGGGAAATGACTTTCTCTGAAACAATGGGCAGATAAAATGGCCTAAAATGCCACTAGATGTCACTCTAGGAAGTGAATCAAAAGCATTATACTAGATATACAGATGTGGGTTGTTTCAAATTTGAAACACAAATATTCAAAAATACTGAATATACCATAGCACTGAAATAAAATTAAATATGTGAAATACTAAGAAAATCCAACTCTTGTTCAATTTTCATTCACACCACAACTAGAACTGGTTTTGTTCCTTGACTGGAAACCTATTACATCCTGTTCTTCAAATCTCTTCATTTATCCAACAAAAATCTGAAATCTTTGACCGCGTGAGCAGAACTGAAAGAGACTGCTTTCATAAAGAAAGGTGCGTGAATGAAGTTTATTGCAATTTCACAAATAAAATATACATTGAGATAATGTGCCAAATAATACCCTCAAGTTAATACAGCTTTGAAATGCAGTAATTTGGTATTGGACACCTCCTCCTTTGCCTTGATGTCACTTAAGACAATGCAGAGTGTTTTATTCTCTCATACCACAACTGATTCCTGCAAATTACCAAAGGGTGGAAGTATAACCCGTAATTTGTGCAAATACAGAACACATTCACCAGAGATGCACCACAAAACAAAAAAATGAGTATCCAACAAAATGTGACATCAATCTGGAACACACAAGGAGGCACAGCTGGGTTGTCACCTCAAATTCCAGAAGGAAGAGATCAGAGTACCACATGTTGCCAATGTCAAACGGTAAGAGTCTGAAGTCCCATCGTTTCTTGTAGAAATTCAGTACATCCAGCAAATCATTGGTACTAAATGAGCATGCAGGTACTAAAGGATCTTGTGGGTGTAATCCAGGGGTCAGCAAAGTTTTTGTGGCTTGGGCCGGTTCACGGTCTCGTAGATGCTGTGATGGGCAGGAGTGCACACGCAAATGCTATTTTCAGCGCTCCTTCCAGCGCGAAGGAGGCGTGCACAGCTTCCCATTGGCTGCAGGAGCTTCCTGCAGCCAATGGGAAGCCAGCCAGCATTGCAGAAGGCAGTCCCCGCTCTGCTCCATGCTGGTTTAGCATGGCGCATGGGAGCCGACTGAGTGGGCGGCAGGGTTCCCCGAGAGGGTGGTGGGGGCCCATGGGCTGGTTAAATGACCTCCATGGGCAGTTGTGGCCCATGGGCCTTAGGTTGCCAACCTCTGATCCCCTGGTCAAAGCCTGTCTATAAGCTTTGAAAATTCTTTGAGGACAGGTGAGGTCCCTGCAGAATGGAGGTGGGCAAATGCTTCAAAAAGGGAGAAAAAGAAGATCCAGGTAACTACTGACCCATCAGCTTGACATCAATTCCAGAAAGGTCCTAGAACAGATAATTAAACGGCCAGTCTGTGGGCACTTAGAAAAGAATGCTGTGATTACTAAGTCCCAGCAAATAAGTCATGCCAGACTAATTACATTTCTTCTTTAGATAGAGTTACAAGCTTGGTGGATGAGGGGAATGCTGTGGACATAATGTATCTTGATTTCAATGAGGATTTTGACAATGTGCCCCCATGGTATTCCTGTGGTGAAGCTGGTAAAATGTGGCCTGGATGAGATAATTGTTGGGTAGATATGTAGCTTGTTAACTGACCGAACCCCTAGTCATCTTGCTGAAAATGGAACAAATGTGGTACTGAAGGGTTCTATCTTGGGCCTGTTTTTCTTCAACATCTTTATAAACAACTTAGACAAAAGAATTGAGGGGATGCTCCTCAAATTTGCAGATGACACCAACCTGGGAGAGGTAGCTAACGCCGCAAAAGACAGAATCAGGATTCAAGAGGACTGTAACATATTGCAGAACTGGGCCTGAAGTAACAACATGAATTTCAATAGGGACAAATGTCAGGTTCTGCACTTAGGCGGGAATAACTAGCTGCACAAATATAAGATGGGGGACACCTGGCTTGCCAGTAGAACATATGAAAATGATCTCCGGGTCTTCATAGACCACAAGCTTAACATGAGTTAACAGTGAGCTGCAGCAGAAAAAAACCACCACTGTAATGCTGTTTGAAGCTGCAGCAACAAGCATATAGTATCCCAGTCAAGGGAATTAATAGTACTGTACCACTCTATTTTGCCTTGGTCAAACCACATATGGAGTAGTGTGTCCAGGGGTGGACCTAGACATAGGTTAAAAATGCTATAAATAAGTCAGAAATTAAATCGTTCAAATATCCATCTTCAAATATCTCAAGGGCTGTCACATGGAAGATGGAGCAAGCTTGTTTGCACCTTCTCCATACACAAACCAATGGATTCAAGTTACAATAAAGGAAATTCCTGGTGGTAAGAGATGTTCTACAGTGGAACAGACTGCCTTGGAAGGGCAAGGAAAGACAATTAAGGAAATCTGTCTTTAAACTTTTTTTTAAGGCTGAGTATGAAGGTTTCCTGAAATGAGAAATCCAGATTCAAAGCATGTCCATCAGGGAAAAGAGATCATCATTATTCAAAATGGAAGTAAAGTATCTCCACAGAGAGGAAAGTTTTAAGTAAGAGAGGCAGCTGGAAAAGGTTAACACCAAGTTTTCAAATGGAAATTAGGTTTCATTTTGTATTTGGATTTTTCCACATACAGTAGTCTTAAGTAGGTTTACTACCAAGCAGTTTTCATTCATGGATGTCTTGATGCCTTTATGGTGATCAAGGAAGCCCCTAGGAGAACCCACAGCTGTTTCTGTCAGACTGAACACACATATACAAGAGAGGCATGTAATGATTGCCAATCTACACAGCAAACATCAGGCTACAATATTACAATGAATGAATCAATAAAACATATAGAAGATATTCACTGTGGTTATCGAAACAACCTTGCATATGTTATGAATGTGATATATGAACATTTAAGGCCTGCCTTATGTAGGAAGGACAATTATTAGAAATTGCAGTACTCAAAATTTCAGCTGCCACCCAGCAGCTCTGTGCTGTCATCTTTATTTAAATCAAGTAACCCATTATTTGTTGAAGCATTCCCCACATCAGTTTCTGTGAAGAGGGAAGAGTAATTAAACATTTGCGAAGGCTCCACATGTTTCTGGAGATGTTTGGAAACATACAGAGTGCACATGTTTTTATATCTGCTCTCAAAGGCTGCGGTGTTACAGTTCAACCCAGGACAACATCTAAGCAAAACAAACCCAAGCATAAATCAATATGGCTCCACTGAAGCCAGGGGACGAGATCCTCAGCTTGTGGAGAAGTGTAGGCCCAGTGAGGTCAAAAGGCCTAATTCTTCAGCTGCTGTCACTAACCATGGTGATATATTTGTGAGGAGAGAAGAGGCCATGAAAACATTGCTGCATGACCATTGAACAACATGAGGAAATTGCCTCCAGTGTAGCATGAAATGCACAGGGGGCAAGAAGCCCATAGCCAAGAACAGGAGAATTGCAGGCAACAAGTAACTGCACATTTGTGTGGAGGGAACACCTTGTATGGAAAGAGCTAAGAATGGCTGCAACATAACTCACCTTGAGCTGCTTTCTGCATGTGCCGCTGGTTTATCTCCTCTTTCAAATGATCTGTGTAAGTGACAAAGTACATTTGGTCAATAAAGTAAATAAAATAACTTGACAAACAATCTTCATGCATTTACTCTCCTGCAGAGGGTGATCATTAGTGATCTCCCGAACAGTCGTTCTTTATCTTGTCAATGCCAGTACTATTTAGAATTTTTTTATTGCGTATCTCAAAGCACTGGCTTGGTCATTGGCTCTGAAAATTCAGTCCCAGGATGGCGGCACAGCCACTTTCATGGAACTGCAGCGCCCTGCAACTTTGTAAAGCCAAGCAGCGTGGAAGACAAATGGACTAAGGAACTCATTCATAAAACTAGCAATGGAAAACTGCTATTAGTCATTCACTCAGTCTCATTACCAGCATTTAAGCAAGTTACGCTGAAATACTTGAATGTTCCAAGGGCAATTGTAAATGCCAGATGCAGTATATTTTCTAAAGGTTTCAGTGCTCGATATAGGAATGTATCAATTCCTTCTCAAGCAGCAAGAGTAGATGAAGCCTTCATCTTAGCCAATATCCTGTCACAAGCTGTGCCACCTTGATCAGGAGTCCATTTCCTGGAGTCTTCACATCAAAGTCAGGGCTGGGTTACAGACATAGCTCTTGGACTGGCCTCACAGAGAGATGTTGTTTGTATGAATTGGTACTGTTCATATTGCCCAGCTGCCATGAGGTCCTAGGCAGCCTGCAATGCATCAATGTATGTTTCTCACCTCTGTTTCAACTAATCCTAACTCCTTGGTATAAAGACCTCCTAGAACTGTAGGTTAATTTTCAGTCTGGGCGGGAACAGTTACCATCCAGGTATAGGGTGGTATATAAATTTAGTAATTAATAATAATAATCTTATTCCCTAATGGCCACTGAACAAGTTCAGCCCGTTTTCTCATGCTCTCGCCCTGAACAAAGCATGTACTGTAGTATGAAACTGAGGTCTGTCAAAAAGGGGCAAGATCATTGGGTTGTCAAAGATATACAGTCAAACCCTGGTCAAACTGCAAGAAAAATGGAACTCATTTAGAGGGGAGTAAATCTAAATATTCAGTTAGTCTGCAAGTCTTAAAAACATTAGAATATATATAGAATATATATATATTAGAATATATATATATATATATATATATATATATATATATATATATTAGAATATATATATATTCTTTCAAAGAACTCAGGTATGTTTTGGGGTGCCTTCACTCTAGCACTTTACACCCAATTGTTACTGGATGAAATGGTCATAGCTTGATAGGGGTCAAAACCACATCTTAAGAATTCTATTTTAAATCATTTGTTGTTAGTGCTGGAAGAACCACACTAGTTTCAATTTTCCTGGGGGAAATCCATGATAAATGTGAGAGCACAAAAGATTCCAGGACAGGTTTTAACTACGGCTGCCCTCCTGAAAAGAAATAGTTGGCTAGAATTTATTTTTATTCTATGTATTACATGAGAATGAACATATTTTATAACAATGTGCACAAGGGAACAATTTCAAGAGAATCTATACATAAGCAGGGGTGGAGAAGAGAGGAAGCCCAAATGAGGAGTGGTCTGAAAGACATGGGAACAGGGGATAGCCATAATATTTACACTGTAGGATGTGAGAGGATGATTGAAACTGTATCAATGGGAAATAAATATATTGGTAAGATATAAGTGAGCAAATAATTCCATTAGGGAGAAGGCAACAATTCTGATGATGAAGAGGTAGTTCTGAAGCATGAGAATCATTCTGGACTCACAGTGGTCCATGCGGGTGCATGTGCCGAGGGCAGCTGTCTACCAGCTCCATCTGGTACGCCGGCCGAGACCCTACTTGTCTGCACACTGTCTCACCAGGGTGGTACATGTTCTGGTTACCTCCCAATTAGTCACTTGGGAAGATAGGCGAACTAATATCAGTGTACTGGATGAAGTAAAGTGAAGCAGTGTACAGTGTTGAAGCAATGATTCTTCAACATCAACTTCATTGGACTGGTCATGTTGTGCGGATGCCTGATTATCGTCTTCCAAAGTAACTACTCTATTCGGAACTTAAAAATGGAAAGCGTAATGCTGGTGGTCAATAAGAGAGGTTTAAAGACTGTCTCAAGGCAAATCTTTTATAAAAAATGTAGTATAAACACCGACAACTGGGAAACACTGGCCTGTGAGCACTCCAGTTGGAGAACAGCCTTTACCAAAGGTGTTGTGGACTTTGAAGACACTCAAACTCAGGATGCAAGGGAGAAAGGTGCTAAGAGGAAGGCACACTTGGCAAATCCACACCATGATCAACTCCCGCCCAAGAACCAATGTCCCCACTTTGGAAGGACGTGTGGGTCCAGAATTGAGCTCCACAGTCACTTATGGACTCATTGTTAAAACCGTGTTTATGGAAGACAATCTTACTCAGCTACGAGTGATCGCCAAAGAGAAGAGAGAAGACTTAGACTACTGCATTGAAGGTGACTTGGAAACTACAACTAATCCAGAATGTAGCAGCTAGACTGGTGATTGGGAGTGGCTGCCGAGACCATATAACGTCAGTCCTGAAAGACCTACATTGGCTGCCAGTACATTTCCGAGCACAATTCAAAGTGTTGGAGCTGACCTTTAAAGCCCTAAACAGCTTTGGCCCTGTATACCTAAAGGAGTGTCTCCACCCCCATTGTTCAGCCTGGACAGTGAGATCCAGCTCAGAAAAGCCTTCTAAAAGCCTTCAGGGCTGGCACAGCAAATTACCAAAAATGCTGAAGCAGAGTACATAAGTTAGAATTATATTTAACTTTTGATTTTCTTTCACCAAGTTGCTTGTTTGATGCTTTTGTGTCTCTGATTTACCAGGAAAAACATGTTTGGTTAAGTGCTCCAGACTGGTGAAACACCACATGCCCAGACACTTGTGTAACATCAATAGTCTGTAGAGCAGTGGGAACTTGAGAAATTGGAAAGACTTCATTTCAAGAGGATGTGGGCCACAGACCTGTCATTATAGTGCACCCTCCTATGTTGTCTCTTTAAGCAGATCCCCCTAGTTTGGATGAAAAACTGTTTGTAGGGGGCTGGTGGTACCTACTTATAAAAGAGGATATTCAAATCTTGCTGGATGAGTAGTTTAAACCAAGCAGTCAGGAGGAAAAGGAAAGCATTGTACCTGAAGATAATAGCAGCTTTGATGGTTGGGCTGCAAGACTGATATATGAATGTCTCTTTCTCTGATATTCTTAATATTATGGTATTAAACAAACAGAAACAGATGTTTGACAGAAAGATGTTCGAAAACCCCAAATTCTGACTCATATGCTTTGCTATTTACAGTGCCCACTCAATTAAGAACAAGAGTCAGTTAAATTAAAGCTCAATCTGCATTTAGAACTTTGAAATGTTTAGAAAACAATTGACTTGAGAACATTTTCCAAAAGAATAAACAGAGCTCTTAAAAAACAAACAAACCCTGCTTATGTCTGCTTTCCAATGATTTCACATTTTGTTAACTAGTATGTTGCATGTAATAGCAATCTTATTTTATTCTGAACCATGCTCCCCCCAAAATATTCCTCATACTGTGGTAACTGCATTATGAACTAGCCACATTCATATACATTTATAATAAACACATCATTTAAAAACAACCATAATTATTTGGTAACTTTGGAGGCTTTTTGGATAACAGCACATAATAGACTACGACTGACCTGTCTCTACCAGGATAACTTTTCTTAGGCTATTTAAATTTGTTGTTTATTAAAGGTTCAGCAAAACATTGCTTTGGTGACGATGAGGAAATCATATGTCTTTTTTGATTGATGAGTTTAGTGTTATAATTACTTTGCAATTTGACTGTGCTGGAAACAGATCAGAGATTAAAAATTCTGGACAACATTTAAATGCCTATGAATAATAACAAGGCAGGATTGACTTAATGATTGCTTTGGGACAAACACTTCTCCTGTTCTTGGTTTGGCATTTAGCATCCAACGGGACAAAAATGGAAGGGCTCCCAGCAAACATTTGATGTGGCCCATCACACCCTCACTCCTGTCCTGCTTTTACCCCCTTCTGTCAAGCAAATTGACATGTCTGCATATATGCTATAATCAGTCTTGATTTTGTATGCAGAAATCAACATCTGGAGAATATCAGCTTTATTTTAACAAAGGGAGTATCTAGCACTTAGGGCTTCAAGAAATGATGGATTGTGTTATGGGGGCTGTGATGAAAAGCTTAACCTGCTTTCCTTATAGATTATGAAAAATGTAAGAATTTAATAAGAATAGACAAAGTTTGTTTAATGTTGAAATGTCAACACTTTCAGCTCGTTAACTGTCACAAAATTAGTTCAAGGCTGGGGAATGGACTAAGAGGTTAACAGGGTAGCAGTGCAATAAGGCAAAGGGATGTTCGGTATCTGTTTTATTCCATCACTGTCCTTTCACTGTTCTCTCTTCTGTTGCAAAAGTCACTTTAATTCTCCCCCATAGACCATGAAGGAACTGTACCCAGAAGCAGTTACTAGTTGCAACCTGATGCAGTGAAGAAAACTCAAAGGTTTCTCAAAGCACAGCTAACTGTGAAATGAAGTTGGGCTGCCAGGGTGGAGAATTAGCCTGGAAAACAATGTGGCATTAACAGAAAGGGCCTGAAATCAATACGGATAAATGGAAACATAAGTATGCAGTAAATGTGTTTCTAAATGATTATTGCCAAAGGGGTGAGTGCTAAGCTGTGCCAAGTGGACTCTCAGCTGAGAGAACAGGGAAAGTCCTAGCCAATGGAAAACACTGTTGTTGCTTATTGCTCACACAGAATACCCTGTCTGTGATCAGTTGGCATTTGGTAAATTGCTGCATATGCCTTCTATAGCTTCCCAGCACATGCGACTGTCACCCATTACACGTTACCTACCTGCACAGGCTGTTTATGTACATTTCTACATAGAAACATTCTCACTGAAGACATTTTGCAATATATAAGATGTCCCTAATATGCACAAAGCTGCTTAGTCCTTATGTATTTCTCCACTCCATTTGGCAGAGTTGTGTTGTAGTGTTTTTTTTTACAGAGTGTGCAACTCACTTTTCTTTTCTGCTTTATGTGATAGAAAGGAGCAAGTTTGTTCCCCCACTCTCTCCATCAGAGTCTCTGTTGGCTGCTCTAGAGCAAACGATTTTTCTTTATCCCTCTAACGTTTTACAGTTGTGCTCTTGTGAAGCTCTATTAATTTCAATTATGCAGGTGATACTCCTGGTGGACTGTACTCAATATTTTCCCTTATAACAAGTGCTGACAGAAGCTGTCCATAGATCAGGGTAGATTAATGATCTCTTTAAATATGATGTTGAGCCATTAGGTCAGACTAAAGGTTGCACCTCTGGTCAACTGTGCACATCAAGAATGTAACAAACACTTCTGCCCAACCACAGAGGCTAACCATCATATTTCCCAAGGGCCCAACACTGTTCCTCTATTACATAGCTGCTAGGCATGCAACACAAATCCATGCAATCTTTTCTAGAGGATGAACAGCAAAGTGTGCATCCAGACTATTTTTAGATTGGTATATTTTGTCAAAGGCAGACAGCTATTTAATCAAGTTATACTATGACTGCAGGGCAATTATTTAGTCTGTATAGGCATTTGCAAACATGCTCACACATAGACTCACAGAATTGTAGAGTTGGGAAGGATCTCAAGAGTTGGTCATCTAGTCCAATCCCCTGCAATGCAGGAATCACAGCTAAAGAAGCCCTGACTGATGACCACTCAAGGTTTTTTTTAAGAAAACCTGCAATGAGTATCTACTACTAGGTGAGGCAGGTACCTGAATCAGTGCATGAAGCTCTCATAATCGCAATCCCTTCAGAAGTCAACTGGGAGAATATAGGAGACATGGTTTCTAACAGCACTATCGTGTCTACTCACTTCTGAGTAAGTACTAATGAGCTGAATGTGGCTTATTCCTGGGCAAATTGATACAGAACTGCAGTGGTACCTCGGGTTAAGAACTTAATTCGTTCTGGAGGTCCGTTCTTAACATGAAACTGTTCTTAATCTGAGGTACCACTTTAGCTAATGGGGCCTCCCGCCGCCGCGTGATTTCTGTTCTCATCCTGAAGCAAAGTTCTTAAACAGAGGTACTATTTCTGGGTTAGCAGAGTCTGTAACCTGAAGCGTCTGTAACCCGAAGTACCACTGTATTAAATTAGGCTTCATAGTATTTTGAAAAATTAGGAATGTTTCCTTCCAGCTCCATGTATCAGACGGCTGTCATATTTTGTCTGGATCACACTAAGGTTTCTCCATATTCTTTCCTTCCTTCATAATTCTATTTGTACTCCACTCTTCCACAAAGAGAATCATGCTCAAAGTGGCTTACAACAAAGAAAACAGGAATATATCTCAAAATCAACCACCACAAGAACAATTTCATAGCATTATTAAACAACATAATAGAACATATAACAATTTACAAAAACCACATTTCAGTACTACAGATATAACAAGATTACATTGACATTACCCACAGAATTCTGCACCAGATAAGATTCTGAACCATCTTCAGAGGCAGCCCTACATATAACATGTTGCAGTAATCTAACCTACAGGTTACCAGAACATAGACAACAGAGGTTAGGCTATGCCTGTCCAGAGAGGGGTGCAGCTGGGGCAGTAGCCAAAGCTGATGGAAGGCCACTGAGGCCACCTGAGCCTCAAGCAACAGCAATGGATCCAGGAGGACCCCCAAGCTACGTACCTTCTTCTTTAGAGGGAGTATAACCCCATCAAGAGGGACACAGGGGGTGCTGTGGGTTAAACCACTGAGCCTAGGGCTTGCAGATCAGAAGGTTGGCAGTTTGAATTCCCGAAACGGGGTGAGCTCCTGTTGCTTGGTCCCAGTTCCTGCCAACCTAGCAGTTCGAAAGCACGTCAAAGTGCAAGTAGATAAATAGGTACCGCTACAGCGGGAAGGTAAACAGTGTTTCTGTGTGCTGCTTTGGTCTGCCAGAAGTGGCTTAGTCATGCTGGCCACATGACCAGGAAGCTGTACGCCGGCTCCCTTGACCAATAATGCGAGATGAGCGCTGCAACCCCAGAGTCGGTCACGACTGGACCTAATGGTCAGGGGTCCCTTTACCTTTTAACCCCATCAAGAGCAGGCAATCTCCCATCCATCTGGTCTAGGGAACCATCCACTAACAGTGCCTCAGTCTTATCTGGATTGAGCTTCAGTTTGTTGGCTCTCATCCAGTCCATTACCGAGGCGAGGCAACAAACTCAAAGGCTTATTAGTAACAAAATAAGGAAATGATTCCAGCTCTGTTGTATGTACAGACTTTTTCCTACAAACAAGAGATGGGCTTTGGCATGTTGTACTGCCAGTTCCATAACTTTCTGAAACACAAATATTTACTCAAGGAACAATGAAATATCGTACATTCCTACAGAAATGTACCTTTTGATCCCAATAATGTGAACTGTAGACACATTATTTTGATCCCAATAATGCGAACTGTTTTGAGTGAACCCTGCTCAAAACTGACCTTAGCACTGTGCTAACATTTCTCTCCACAACTAATTATACTTTATGAAGCCTCACCAAACAAGCTGCTAAAAATATTCCCACAGTTGATACCAAATCATTTTTTCCAAAGGAGTCATTCTTCATTTGGAGATAACAGTACCAATAAAATGCTGAATGCTGAATCTCCACATGTTCTGGCAAAAAAAGTAGTTTTGGGGAATTGAGGAATTCACTCAGCATGCAGCTAGCTGTCATTAGGACTGTGATAAATCTGGTGGTTTTGGCCTCAGTTCCTGGATAAAAATACCATCCCAAGGTATGGAAAAGAGATGAAACCAGCAAAATTAGTGTGCAGACTTCTGATGGAAGACACAAGACATGGAATTATGGAAGACACAAGACATGGAATTATTGTGATGATAAAAATAAGGAGGAGGGGGGATGTAGGAGAGTCTGGCCTGTTTCAATGTGAACTTTAGAAGGAAGATTAGCGTGGACACTGATTTAAATTCATGGATCTCTTATGGACTTGCATGTCCTTGATTAAAGGTTCAGGGGTGGGGAGTGATGTTAGCTCACTCCCCACTCCCAAGCTCTTCAACAGGGTGGCAGTGAGAGGAAGAGACTGGGGAGTACCCAAATGAGTGCCTGGCAGAGGCAAATAGACTGTGCATGCTGCTCACCAGCTCTGATCCCTCTCCCCCCTCCATCCCCACTGTCTCTCTGTTGCATGGTTTGGGGGGGGGGGAGAGTGAGCCCATGCAGAGATATGGACTGTGTGCACATAAACATGCTTGCACACTCTCCAGCTCCTCTAACCCTCTCATCCACTGTAGCTCTGTTGCCAGCCATGGCAAGGGCTCAAGGCAAGGCATGGCATGGCATGGCAGGGAAGGGAAGGGGACACCAGAGGTCTAATCAGTTCTGGGTAGGTCTAACTGATGTTCCCAAGTTGCCCATCTTTGGGCTCTCTGCATATCCCAACCTTATGCATGTTTACTTGAAGTAAATCCTATTAAACCAATGGCATGGGTGGCCTCATATCTGTTTCTATGGATAGGAACGTTACTGGGAATAACATTTTCTCTGCTATGCTTTTTGTGACTGCAATGGGGACCTCCACAGTGGCAGAGCTCCCCACTTGCCAGAAGAGCTCAGCAGAGGACAGCGGATGGGGATGACCGCCCAGTCCTAAGATCTTTGAGCAGCCCGGGGGGAGGGGGAGGATTGCAGCCTTCATGTGCATAGGATACAGCCTAAGACAACCAATCCACTCTCTTAACCTCAGCCATGACCCCCAGCAATATGGGATGCACAATGTTACTCCTCAACCTTTCAAGATTGTTGCGAAGATCAAGTAACATATTGCGAAGTGCTTTGGAAACTCTAACATTCTATATCGACGTGTTTGTGGAATGCTCTCTCCAGGGTGGTTTGTCTGACATCTACTGTGAGGTCATTTCAGTGCCATGTGCAGATCTCTTTTATTTCCCCAGACTATTGTATGTTTATTGTATGCCTAATTGTAAGCCATCCTGTACATACATATCACCTACATATACGTATCTTTTACTTTTAAAAAGCTTTTAAAATACAAAACCTCTGGCTTTGTATCACAACAGACAGGAGATAATGGAAACCAGAGATATTGCTTCATATGTTCGGGGGGGGGGGGGAAAGAGCTGTATTCAGCTAATGTTTACCCAGAGCCTATGTCTACTGAACTTACTGAACCTAAGTTAATCCTGATGTGCTGCAAAATCCATTAAGACCAAAGGACAGTGGTGTCTTTGCACCCACAAAGGCATGGCCACCATGCTTAGAATGTCAATGGAAAGATAGTAAACCTTTTCCTTTCCAGAACCTTGCTCGTCTGTGCACTGGTGAGGCCAGGTTGCACAAAAGACAGGAGGTTTCTTCTTCAGCCTATATAGCACCATTTCTTCTTCTTCTTCTTCTTCTTCTTCTTCTTCTTCTTCTTCTTCTTCTTCTTCTTCTTCTTCTTCTTCTTCTTCTTCTTCTTCTTCTTCTTCTTCTTCTTCTTCTCCAAATCCTGGCCTTGTCTTGGGAGGCAAGACAGCACCACCATAGACTTGTCTTAGCAGTCAGCTAAATGAAAAGAGGAGCATGGCACACTAAGCCGTAGAGTGACCTGCTGCGTCAAAACAAGTTGGCAGCAATGCCAGCTCACTGTTAAAATGGACAAAGTGTGGAGGAAGGGAAGAATGTAATGATAGAGTGGCTGATCCAAAACATAAGGCTCAAGACGGAGGCTGTCCACTTGTGCAGAGCACCAAATACCTCTACAATAAACAAAGTAAGATTTCGGTATGTGGTGGGGGTGGGAATGCTGCACCACAGAGCCTTACAAAGGCCTGGAGAGTGGTGCTCTTTCTGACCCCACTTGGGAAGCAACTACAATGGCAGGGCCACACTGCACTCCGCTAATTCCACAACACAAATATTTATGGGTACAAGGCATTCAATCCTAGTTAAGGGACCAATACACTTTCTACCTCCTTTTTTAAAAATAATAATAATAATGGTCCACAGGCAACACACACACACACACACACACACACACGGTCATGTCTAAATGTTTTCACTTTTACTTCCCTGTGATAAGCCCAAGTTAGGTGATGGCTGTTATCTGCATTCCCTACCAGTTTTTCTAGCCAAGCTTCAGAACTGAGCTTTAGATGGAGAAGAACCAGCCACTGAACTGCTTAAAGAACACAGCTTGCCCAGCCCAGCAGAATCTATTATTGACTTTGACACAGTGCATTTTGGCCCCTCCAGCACGGTGTAGAAAGAAATAGTATGGTCCAAATTACTAGCAACTTTTAGGTCCAACATTGATGCAGGCAAGTGGGTGGGACAATAGATCCTTCAGTTTCTTTTCAGCTTTACATATCTATGATTCTGCATGGGCCCTAATAAATTAGAAGCATGTCAAAAAATTTTTTCAAGTGAGAGAGACAGCATCTGGACATTGTCCCTTAGTTGTTTATCACATCTGTTTGTCCTTGTATTAAATATAGAATTGGCCCATTACCATAGTTTAAAAACAAAAAAACAAAAACCACAATGCCATATGGCTAAGGGTTCACTGTCCTTTAAGCCAATTATATATTCATGCTGATGCTGCAGGCTAGTCTTAATGGCTCCAGATGAATCAAGATACGATTGATTTCTGTTTGCATTTTTATTATTTGATTATTTCTAAAGAACGGTAGAAAAACAAAGGTGCTTCCTCTACAACTCTGAGCACAAAAAAATGCATTATATGCTGCAGAGTAGAAAGAAACTTTACTTCAAGCCAGCACACCAGCTTAAAGTCTACTCTCCACACAATGCTTAAGTGTGCACCTAAAAATGTAATGTATGTTGGCAGAGCCAATGTGTTTTTAATCACATTGTGTGTCCATACATACATACATACACTTAGTAGAGATCTAGGATTAGTTATATCTATTCTGTGTATGTGATGAACCTGGGTTTGCTTCTATCTGCAAGGACAGAAACCAGAATGAAGGTCTCCTGCCTCCTCTCGTACTCAACAGTATCTGTGATGGATAATTTTATGGACCACAATGAAACACCTAAAGTGATTATTATGATACATTTTTGTCTAATGTCTGAACTTTCCCGCTTTCCCTATATACTTAAATCTTTGTCAAGTACACTATAATGGTTACTTATATGAAGTGGTATGTTTTGGATGAAAGTTGCTATTTCAAATATTGGGCCATATCCACTCTACTTTGGGCGTTCTAATGAGAAGTGTTCAACATGAGGAATCCCTTCCCGCAAAACAAAACACCACGAAGCAGTCTTTGAATTATTTTAAGATGTTTTCTGAAATATATGAAACGAAAAATGCTTCTCATCTTGTCCATTCATGTGTCTTGTCCATTTCCATCAGGGCCAATGGGAGTTTATTTGTGATGTAGGGGTGATTCCCTCCCCCCCCCCAGAACAGAAGGAGTGAATAGTTAAACCTCCCCTCCTCACATGCTGTAGTCTGAACCTGGATCAGGTGCCCTTTCACTTGGTTTAAACTCTTTTAAAGTTCATTCCAATGAACTCTAAAAATGAGCCCTTCTAAAGTAATTACATTCCACGGGAAGTCCTAGAATAAGTACTGGAGATGTTTCAAAGCCAGCTGACTATGTATGTGGATTTAAAGCCATTTCATAACTTCTGGTAGAGAAGGAAAATACGATTTAAAAAACCAGCTCTGCTCAATCTTAGCTATAGTTCAGTAATGACAGCCTTGTAATATAGGAATTTATTATGCTGTAGACTGTTTTCCTACCATCATATCCAGAAACAGCTGTGCCGACAGTGCTAATTCCACATGATTTAAGGTTTAATCAACTTGGAAAACACCAGCCATTGTATTTTATTGCAGCAATTTTGTGAATTCTGACATGACTGTTCATATGCAGGTCACACATACAGTACAAAATATCTTCCTGATATGCTGCTGTGTTTTTTAAGGATTTGGACCTATTCACAGTGGCATTTCCATTAAAGCCCAGGGTCTGATTCCTCATCCTGCTTCATGAGAGTGGAAAGAAGAGTGCTATAATAATAAGATTTACACCTGCACTTTCATGGGCACTATGAAATATGCTGACCTTACAAAGAACATACTTTTGCAAAAGCAGCAAATGCTAATATGAAATTATCCCATATGATTTCAGAGTGCTACTATATCAGGGTGGAGATACTGCCCATTCTTGTGGAAGGTTAGATCGCTACATAACATGTACACTGGAGTTTTTTGATAAGAGTAACTGATCATCTTGATCCACTGCCTGTCCGGCACCTCTAAAAAAATGTGTTCTTCAGAACATAGACATAGAAATACACACCTCTGTGTCCATGAAGGACTTCCTCATGTTGAGGACTGTCCAAGTGGCAGTAGGAGTATATGAAAAGAGCCAGCCTCTGGCCTCTAAAATGAAAATGAAGTGATACCAGATGCTGAAGGACTCTTTAGGTTCAGAAAATAGATTACAGGCAAAGTGTTTCTATTCTTTTTCTTCCCATTTTCTCATTTATTTTATTGCTAGCTTATGGAAAAAGCTGCCAGTTACATGAGATTAGGAGCATAATTCATAGAATTGAATAAGTTTCTTGTTCTATAAGTATTAATATATTAATTACATCCAGCCTTAGGGTTCCAAGTTTTGAAACATGATTACTTCTTGCCAGTTATTTTGAAAGGAAGACTGAATTCCAAGTAAAATATGCAACACAATGAGAGATATAGAAAACTTGATTAAAAATTAGGAAAAGCATAATAATTAAATGCAAATTATTAAGGATGGAATCCAGTACTGTGCGAACATACAGTTACATGGGAATTATCTGTGTGATGCTCAAGCAATTTTTCCGATCCAGTTCCAGCCGGCTGCCCCCAAATCCCACAGAGCAAGGGGAGCTATGATCTGAGCGTAACTCTGGAACTGTGCACCTAGTTATTTCTGCTGATTTTTACTGTGGTCAACAGACTTAAGGGCATAATCTTGAAGCAGGAGTGGTCATGCCATGCAAATGATCTGTGAGAAAGTGGGTGTACAATCTCTTTTAGGTCTGAAGGCACAAGGCACCATTCTACTGCTGATGTAGTTCATCCACTTATATCCTGCATTCCCACCAAATGATGCCCAGAGTGGTTTAGAAAAGTCTTAAAACAAAACGTCAAGTGCTACTCTTCATGGTGCCAGCCAACCCTTCCCTTCCTCAGGAGAATCCATTCTATTTATTCTCCTATTTTGATTCTCCGCTATTCCCCCCACCCCACAAACAGATTTTCTCAGTAGGTACCCATATAAACAGAGGTGGTATGATGATGATGATGATGAGTAGCAGCATTATGTGCCCACTGTGCAGGGGAACTGCCCGCACAACCCTAAAACTGGTGCTAGTTGAAGCCATTCACTACCTACTACCAAGTCTCTTCTTTTGCACTCCTCCTTGGTTTTTATCCATTTCAAGATCTCCCTGAGCCTTTTAACCAGGGGAACAATAGCACTTTCCCAGTATTAAATTACTCTTGCAGAATTACCATCTACAGCAGGCACCCCCAAACTTCAGCCCTCCAGATGTTTTGGACTACAATTCCCATCATCCCTGACCACTGGTCCTCTTAGCTAGGGATCATGGGAGTTGTAGGCCAAAACATCTGGAGGGCCGCAGTTTGGGGATGCCTGATCTACAGTAATTCTTTGGAGGAATCCATGCCTTTCAGGATTGCTAGCTTGCTGGACTTGATGCCTTTTTTGATGTACAGAATAATGCTACCTCCATTAAATCCTTTCCTGTCCTTTCTATAGAGTTTATATGTAGAGATATACCCCTGTCCCACTGGTTCTCTCATTCCACCAGGTCACATCTGCTGCCCTTTTTAAAAATTCCAAATGTGCCCACAGGTCCATAGAACCCAAATGTGACAGGTCCATAGAACCACATGTTAACAGACAGCCAAGGAGAACCACTTGGGGGCTGACAAGCTACAAAATCAATATTACAGTCATGGTAACTCAAAGTGAGGGAGAACCTATTTTACTCATCCTGCCCAAATCTTTAAGGCTAGCTCTATTGCACATGCCACTTCAGATGAGATTTTACCAGATAAAATATTTACAGGAATGTGGACCTGTCCTGTGGGAGGGCCCATGCCTTCTTTAAGCTCAAGCACGAATAATCTAAACTATATAATCCTTCTGACATATCAATTCATGCAATACTGCTATCACCTTTCTTGGGGTACTCAGTTCTGAATAATGAGCTCTTGCTTGAAAAGGTGTGTCATTCATATCAGCAAAATATGAGACAGATAGTACAAGAGACTTTCTCCAACTTGTCAACAAGTTGCTTTAAAACGTTGCTTTGCTGAGTTCAGCCAGATAAAGTCAAATGGTCTTCATCTGATTTTAACAATATAACTGCATACATAATAGGCATAGTATAGCTGACCCAGTAGCGTGAAGTGTAACCCTCCTATTGCCTTTAAGGATTCCATGGCTGCATCCAGCAGGGATAAAACAGGCCATGTTTCGTTATGACAAGGCTCCTGTTTATTTCTATATGAACAGAATTTGAGATGGATTAACAATCTGGGAATGTCCATTTTCATAAATATTCCCTTCCCCCAATGCCCCTGTACAATTTCCCAACATTTACACCCTTACTTCTGTGCTCCCTAATCCATTCCATCTTTCCATCCATCCTCTTATTTACCAGGACAGCTGCATTTTATTTTCATGATCCTGACTTTCTTATTTTCCTTCATTTCAAACAATGCTTTCACTTGAGTTCACTACAGTTATTCCACGGAGACAATATTACTAACCACAGATTTTAATAAAAATTACTTCTTCTGATGTCTCACATGCCAGATGGATAAAAAGGACTAGAAGCCTGCAAACCCAAACAGGATATTAATAGCAGGTGAAGACACCTGTGATTAATACTTTGCGAGTTCTTTCTTGTGACCCAAACACTCTCTCCCCAGTGCATATATAGGAGAACAATAACAAAGTTAGAAGTGGATCGCGGAAGATTGAAGAAAACGAGTTTTCTTTATCATAGCAGCACAACCAAAATGGAGAATACAGGTGGTGAAGGAGGAAACATAGCTAAGAGATTCTGAAATGTCATATGAACTGGCAAATGATGAGGAACCAGCATTGAGACAAAGTAGAAGGGAAGAGTCAGGGAGGGTTGGGAGAAAACAAACTCTGAAACTTTGGAGAACTGCTAATGGTCAGTGTATATAATACTGAGCTAGATGGACCAATATTTTGACTCAATAGAAGGCAGCTCCCTGAATTTCTAAGAACTACCCTCCTCCTATAATTCCTTTATTGCTTTCTTAATATTTATGGCAAGACAATCAATCTGTTTATTGCAACATCTATATACATTGAGCTTATCTTGACTAGGTTTAAAGTAACCCTGTTGAACATTTCTAGACAGTGAAGTGCGCACATTCTTTTTCTCTGTTGCTATTAATACAGTGCGGCATGACAGTGGGGAATGATGTGTACAATTGTTTTACAATACCTCGTAGTAGTGGTAGATTTCTGATTCTGCATGAATCACCACAGCAATGAAAGAATGTGTCATTCTCGTTGACTAGCCAAGATGCATTATTTCTGGAAGGTCTATTTAAACTGAAAGGCTGCTACTCCCACAAAAGTTTGCCTTTCCTCTCTCACTCAGCTTCAATTATAGCATTAAGTGATCTTTGAGCAGAATAAAAGAAACAGCTGCTTTCCTTTGGGCTTTCAAATACCATTTGTGCTCATTTTTTCCTCTTGGAAAGGTTCTACCAATTAGTGGAGTAAACATCACATTTAAAGCAATGTGCTGGAAATCTTTACTAAAATCTTACATGCATCAAGTGTGTCTGCCTACTGTTCTATGCTTTGTATGATCAGCTCATTTGATCACTAACTCAGCAATAACAGAAGAGCTTAGCTGACTTATTTTTAAAGCTCCTTTTCAGAACTTTTGGCCAAGTTCTGTCCTCATTTAGGCTCTTGATTTCATTGAGATCTCAACAACACTGGGCTCTGCTCTAAGTACTATGACATGCTTTTAAATTAATCAGTTATTTGCTAACCTCTGGTGGAGGATTCTGCTTCAGAAAAATCTTCAAGGGGAGGGAATGCACTATTGTGGGCCAACCACCTAGAAAGCCCTTTTAAATCCTCATCCAGGGCTGTCTTAAGCATATCCGGCACCATGGTGCAAAGCTCCCTCCCCCCATTTCCCAGAGTTGCCCACCTTTTTTTAGGGAGGACGGCTCTGCCAGCGGGGCTGGAGGAGGCTCCTCCGGTGGGGAAGAGGCAGAGGCTGGACGCGGCACCTCCTGGCTCAGCTGGCTGCTTTGTGCCGCAGTGGCCATGGCAGACGGAGGCTCTAGGTGTGGTGCTGCTTTGGCGCGGCATGGCAGAGGCAGGCGAGGGTGGTGAGCTGATGCCAGGAGGTGCCGCGTCCAGCCTCCACCTCTTCCCTAGTGCCTTCCAGAACTTGGTGCCCTGGCGCCCTGCACCACTAGCCTCTATGGGTAAGACACCCCTGTCCTCATCCTTACTTTATGGAATATGAGTATGGAATCTTACTTTATGGAATATGGAATAATCAACTGTATGTTGTCAAAATATTTTAAAGAACGACCATACAGGGGACCCAAGCTTTGGTTACCCAAGCCTTCTAGGATTCTGAATTGTATGGCTGGAAGAATACAGAAAACTCATGAAAACTGGTGCAATGTTCTCCTGCTTAGAGATGTAAAAGTGTATCTATGTGCATATCAAGCCCCCCCCCATTCCTCCCCAAGATTCTGCTCCTTTTTAGTCACAACATTCTACACTAGCAGGAGCCTCTGAAAAATATTTGGGGGAAGTCCACACAGAATGTTTTAAGAAGTTGCTGCAGTAACACAAAGCCAAAGCCTTTGCAAACCTCACCCTACTTCCCTTTTAAGTATCTATTCTTGCTACAATCTTAAAGGCAATGGGAGACTCACAAAGGCTTTTGCAAGCCTCCCCCCTTACCTTAGACTGAAACTCACATGTTTTTCCTGAGAGCAGCAAGGAGGGGGGGGGTCTTCCCCACCCTCACCTCTTTTGCCACCTGCCTGCTCAAGTGTGCAAGCTGCTTGTGAGAAGTGCTTTAAGGCAGCTTCCAAGGTCCCATTTTAGTTGAACAGGATGCCATGAGCTGCCCTTAAGCACTTCTCAAAGCAGTTTTTGAAACATCCTCTTTCATTTAAATGAGAAAGGTGGCAGATGCTTCAAACAGTGCTTCTGAGAAATGCTTTAAAGCACACCCCACAGTCCCATTTTGACCAACACAGGATGGAGCGCTGTCTTAAAATGTTTCTCAAAATGCTGCTTCTCGCCCACTCCACTCCAATCCTTCACCTGCTTGCAGGAGGAGCACATGAGCTGTGCTTTTGAGAAGGCTTTAAACTCCACTCATGAATGAATGAATTTATTAATACGGTCGCAGACCAGCATCAACACGCACAATATCACAGATCATAAAACATATCAAAAATACAAAGGACAGTATGAATATAACAAGGAGTTAAATATAAAAATTAAAATTAATTATTAGTGTACCCCCTGTAGTTAACATTTAGGGGTTTGATCAACATGGGATACCACTTGCTTCCTGTGATTGATTGCAACTGATGAATGCGATTGAATTCAACTGATGAATGAAGATTAAATGCTGCTGACTTGGCTGCGAAATCCTGTTCCCTGCTGGCAATAGGGTACACAACCAATACAGAGTTAAACCCTGTCCTCCTGCACATCAGCAGTGACGTCTGTCACCAGTGATATCAACTGATGGCTGGGTGGGCAGGGTTGAGGAGGAATGGCCTCGTGGGCCAAATTGGACCCCTTGGCACGACAAGCCTGCAGGCCAGAGGTTTCCCAATCCTGCTGTAGTCTCTTCTTTTAGATTCATAATACAGGTAGGAGTATTGTTATTAGTACATTTACATGATATTCTCCAATCTGAGGATAAATATTAAAGGAATCTTTTGAAGCAGTAATTAGTTTTCAGGACTACAACAGATCTTCACTTTCAGTGCCTGTGAATTCGTTTGTCAAGTTAGGAAAACAATAGTATATGACAACAGATAGCTCATTTCTAATATCTTAGTTTCATTCCAAATGCCACTATATCAGCTGGGACACTTATTAAGTAGCTGCAATGTTTTGTATACCTCTATTGCAAAATAGTAGTATTTTGTTTTCTTTTAAAAGGGGGAAATGATGAGGTATGCATGGCAGAAGTTCAAGCTACAGCCAACTGCTGTCTGTCACTATCACAGCAAATCATCAAGACTGGTAAAATGGATTCTACATTGCATCAAGTGGCTTACCAAAAGGTCCTCCAATGACCTTTGTGGTAGAGAATTTTTTATTATTAAGTGTTGGCTGGAAAAAAGAAACTGATACTTATGTGATCTGGCCTTAATTGTGCACACTGGGGCAGCCAGGAATGCTTTAAGGAAACCAAAATAACAATAAAAGTAAATTAAATATATAGCTGTAGGCCACAGATGGCTACAATTCCTGCAGTCTGGTTTTCCAGGATAATTCTGGCAGATTAGGAACCATGCATGGCATAATGAATGATACTCTGCGTATGCATTCTACATACAAGTCACATTTAGTTAAGTAATGGTCTTATTGTCCACACAAGTCTACCTTCAGAATGGGGGCAGGGGCGAGGTGGTCTCTTTTGAGACTGGAGATTTATACATTGGTTGTATAGGGCTAGCTTTAATAGAACAAACTTGAGACAAGAAGTTAGGTCTTGGGGACATTAGTGAGGTGGCATAAGGGGGGATGCAGACAACAATGGCTATTTACAATTGCATTTAGTATGTACTAGCAGTATAATCCACCCAAAGATAAGCGTGTAAGTTCTGTTTACTTTAATGGGAAAATTGAGTACGTGCTTAACAATCTGCATCAAAACCAACAGGGATTTAAATGAGCTTATCACTGAGTGAGTTGTACCAAGGGGGTTTTCTTGCCTCTGCAGCTGTTTCAGAATTGCTTTAGTACTGTGTAAGAGCTTTGCAATTCTAGCATGCATTTCACTTTCATTTTTCTTGCACTGGATTTTGGGAAGCTATTGAAGGTCCTCATCCTGCTCATCTACAAGCAAAAATAGGGGATTCTAGAGTGTGCTGCTGCAACCCACACAATGCAAAGTGTGAAGCTGGTGCAAGAAATCACATATCAAATTATATCTCCATTGTCTGGGATTACTTATAACCCTCTTGTGGAACATTAAATGAAAAAAACTGAATATGATATTATTATTATTTATTAAATTTATATACTGTCCTTCATCCATAGATCTCAGGGTGGATCACAATATGTTGTTACCCATGTAAATATACCCTGTTGTGGGAGAAGCAAATCAATTCCATTGATAGTTAATTCTCCACAACATGAAAAATGCAACAAGGAAAGAGAACACAGGAAGTAGGAGACATAGAAAGAAATGCCAGCATAACAGATAAGCAGGAAATCCCATATCAAATTCCTGCAGTGTGTAGCATATACATTACTCAAGGATTGGCACTGAGAAATGCCACTATATAAGTTGACCACTTTCTGAGAACACACACTGAACAAAATTCTTATTGCTAGAGGAAATTAGTTTCTTATTAGAAATGCAGGTTGAAGACAGACGTAACATCCTAAGTATGATAGAAATGGTTTGTACACACATTTGCTACATTCTGAGGAATAGCTCTTCAGGGCAGAGGATGTGTGTTTAAACCACTTCCACCATAGTTGTCTGTTTTTACCCCCAAGTTAAATGAGTAATCATTATGCAAATGATACAATCTTTCATCCTCAAAGACCAAGAATTCTGCAACTAGAACATACATTATGGTGTCTAGACCATTTCCGTGATTATTACTGAGATACTGAAAAATGACTGCATATTTTGGAAACTTGGGAGAATCCTATCCATTTTCCTACTTTAATCATTCTGGACTAAGAATAATTTATTATTTCATTATTACTATTAAGGTTTGTATCTTGTCCTTCCACCAAGGACTTAAAAACAGCATCTTATCTGCACAAAAATCAGCTGAAGTAGATCAGGCTAAGAAAGCTGTGAGTCTCACAAATAAGCACGGCACGCAGCTGGACTAGATGATCCTCAGGGTCCCTTCCAACTCTACAATTCTGTGATTCTATAGATGAATCTGGACTGCCAGCATTGCAACCCAGTATGCTAAGCACTGAACTGGACATGGTTCAGTGTTAAAGCTCCCCCCCCCCAAAAAAAAACCTAGGGAGCCAACAAGATTTTTCAGAAGATAGGTAAGGAAAATAACAAGATTTGTGATGTCTGCCACAACAAACGTATATGCTTGTCACCAGGCCCAATGTTTGAGACAGCAGTGGCTATTGGGCATCTTGATTTTAGCATTCCTGGTTAAGGGTGAGCTTTGGCTGAAAATGTTTATACCTTTGATGGATATAGTTATATAGGATCTATTTTGCAATTTGTACAGGTACTATTATACCAGTACTCTTGTCACCTTACTCAGGACCTTACTGTATCTTCCACTGCTTCACAAAGCCCTTGCTGGCTTCCTTTGCAAAACAAAAACCCTTTGATAGTAGACAGAGACTTAAGAGGTGAGTATACAGAAAGATCAGTAGAAGTCATAGCTGGTGGTAACATCCAGCACAGGATAAGCAGCTGACTTTCTCTGAAAACAGCCGATCTTAAAAAAAACATTTAAAATGGCTTAGCTGATGTAAGCTTGATATGCTGACATTGTAACAGAACATGGAAGATTCATGGATTACTTACTGATTTTGTTTCTTATTTCATTGACTTTTTCTCCCATAGATTTTGCTTCAGCAAACCTAGTAAACAAAACAGTGTGGGTTAGATTGCTATAAAACAGAATTGGTGGCACATACTCTGGTGTCAACAGATCAACACTCTTTTCTACTTTTGGAGTATGAGCTCTTTCCTTTTTCTTTTAATCCGAGTTCATTCTTGAACAACATTCCAACTGAATGCCTCCCTGAAGTCTGAAATTTAACTTCGGGAGAAGTAGGCTAAAATTTGAAGCTTGGGAAACTAGTAACTTACACTAACATATTTTAAAGACATCCCAAAATCTTCTCAGAATGCAATAGATAACAAAGTGAGTGACTTACCAAGGACTGGCAACAAAAATGTTGATCAATGGTCAGGGTTGATGTTGTGCAGTTTAAAGCAACATTTCCCAACCTGTGGGACTGTGATCTGCAAGTGGACTGTAAAGCCTGTCCAAGAGGGTTGTGGGCTTTGTAAGTAAACTCAAAATAATTATTGCAAATGTGGTGACAGTTTGCCAGGTACTCATACAAGGAGTTACAGCTTGCCTCTGATGTGGAAACACTGGAGGCAGCACCTGAATATCAGAGGAGAGCTGTGAAAGTCACTTAAAACAAATCCCTGTACCTTGTGGTGAACCATCACCAGATCTGCTGCCAGGTTTAGTTAATAGTTAAGTGAAGTTTGCTTAGTCAAAATAAGTAATGATATCTTTACCCTGTGTATCCATAATGATCTGAGATTATGTCTGACAACCATCAAACCCCACATTGACCTACTTGTTAGCAAAATGCAAACTCCACCACCCAGTTGATTCTTGCCAAAACAATCTTTATCATGAATAAAACTCTTAAAATATTCATGGCTTGTTTCATATTGCATGTGTAACCCATATGCTTTTAGAATAATTTTTTAATAGTTTATGAAGCAATATCCTGAAATCAGATGGCCCATAAACAAAACTTTGAATAACTTTGTAAGTACTATAAATATTTCAACAAATTCCACATTAATAGGGCCATTAAGTAAATTTTAGCTTGGATGCCTCAAGTAACGGTTATAAAATAGGCAAATTTGGAGTTAAAATGCACAAAACTGCTGAAGACCAGAGGTCCTATATTCATGTGACAATAAAACGATGGGTCACCATACCAAGTAAATTTGAACTTGTGGGTTGCATCCTCAAGAGGTGGGGAACTATTGATGTAAAACATATGGGAAGCATCAGGTTGCAGAAGGCTGCACTACTGGTTGACAGATCTGGTTCTCCCTGAGACCGCGCAGGTAAGGAACCAACAATGTGAGCCTCCCAATTACTAATTCTTCAGTTTGCAGAGGTATTTGAGTCAAGTCTCTAACGTTGAACTTACTTCAAATTTTATTTTAATGTTCTCTACACTTAGCTTATACAGATAGGCAATAACATAAAAAGGAGGGATTAAAATATGTTTTTAAAGATAATTCCCTTGAAATAAATCAAAGATACCTGTGGGATGACTCATTCTATTTGGGGTTTTGTGGCCAGGACAGTCATGAAATTTTGAATGGTTACTCAGATGTGTATAATCATCATTGTACAGATTGAAGACATAACTATAGCATTTAACTGTTAGCAAAGCCTTGGGTTTAAGTGATTATCTGGGCAAGAGTTGGTCTAGCAGAAGCTATTGGCAAAACCCACAAGTTCCATTTTTGTCTAACAAAACGAGCAGTGGAACAAAGCTAAGAAATAGCACTTTTCCACATGAGAGGCACAGCTGGGGGACCGTCTCCTCTCAATTAGTCACTTTTTCTTTCAAATTGTAAGCAGCTAGTATCTTAGGACTCCATGCCCTTATTTGAGGGATCATTTCTATAGTAAGTTACCATACCAGAGAGGTGTACTCGAAGTGATTGCTTTAAGAGCTGAACCCAACATGGATATAATTGGGCCATACTGTGGTGGTTTCTCAACACGTTGCTTCTGATGTAAACTGGGAAGAAGTTATGAAAATGGTTTGTCCTGGGTTTTTGTTTGTTTGTTTGTTTGTTTGTTTGTTTTAAGCACTTGCTGTAATATAAGGGAAAGCTTGCAAGCTGTGAAAAAGAGACATTTCCTCAACCTGGGTTTAGAGAGGGGTTGGCTTGATGAGTTACATGGCCTAATAACAGGTAGGTAGCCGTGTTGGTCTGACACAGTCGAAACAAAATAAAAAAAATCATTCCAGCAGCACCTTAGAGACCAACTAAGTTTGTCATAGGTATGAGCTTTCGTGTGCATGCACACTTCTTCAGATACACTGAAACAGAAGTCACCAGACGCTTATATATAGTGAGAGGGTGGGGAGGGGTGTTACTCAGAGGAGTGGTTGGAATGGGTGATTGACTGACTGATAGCTGTTGACGACTGTTAACGACTGCAATTGGTCTTGCAGGAAAAAGCAAGGGGTGAGATGGCTAAAGATAGCTTTATCATGTATAATGAGATAAGAATCCAATGTCTTTATTCAGACCAGGTCTCTCCATGGTTTTAAGCTTGGTAATAAGTTGCAGTTCAGCAACTTCTCTTTCCAGTCTATTTCTGAAATTCTTTTGTAATAAGACAGCTTCTTTGAGATCTTGTATAGAATGTCCTGGGAGATTGAAGTGTTCTCCTACTTGGAGCTAACCAGAAAATTAAACCAATGTATAATACAAAAGACCTGTTTACAGGTAGGTAGGTAGCCATGTTGGTCTGCCGTAGTCGAAACATTTTGTTTTGTTTTGATTGCATTCTGTATTACACAAAACGCCCATTCAATAACATAATAATGAGGACAATTCCTAATCATTACTATCCTCTGCAGCCACCACTGACCCATATATGAATATATATTTTCCTATTTTAAAAAATTGTGCATCTGTTGAAATGGGCTCTAGAGTTCCAAATCTTAGGCCTTAATAAATCTGTTATCCATGACACACTTGGTTGTGGCTAACATACCCCACCTCTCTGGAGGTATTTAAGCAGTTTGGAAATACAAAATATAACCGGCAAAATTTCAAGCTGCGGATGTTGCTTTGGTATGCACTTTCCTACTTCATCAGATTCAAGAATCCACCTTCTGCAGAGAATATACATTCTACTGTGGTCTGGATCATGCACACTGACCGGAGGAGGTGTTGGTAGATAGACAAAATGTTAATGGCAGAGGGTTGGCTTGAATGACCTTAACAGATTAGACAACTGGGCCAAAGCAAACAAGATGAATTTTAACAAGGAGAAATGTAAAGTACTACACTTGGGCAAAAAAAATGAAAGGCACGAATACAGGATGGGTGACACCTGGCTTGAGAGCAGTACATGTGAAAAGGATCTAGGAGTCTCGGTAGACCACAAACTTGACATGAGTCAGCAGTGTGATGCAGCAGCTAAAAAAGCCAATGCAATTCTGGGCTGCATCAATAGGAGTATAGCATCTAGATCAAGGGAAGTAATAGTACCACTGTATTCTGCTCTGGTCAGACCTCACCTGGAGTACTGTGTCCAGTTCTGGGCACCAAAGTTCAAGAAGGATACTGACAAGCTGGAATGTGTCCAGAAGAGGGCAACCAAAATGGTTAAAGGCCTGGAAAAGATGCCTTATGAGGAATGGCTTAGGGAGCTGGGTATGTTTAGCCTGGAGAAGAGAAGGTTAAGGGGTGATATGATAGACATGTTCAAATATATAAAAGGATGTCATATAGAGGAGGAAGAAAGGTTGTTTTCTGCTGCTCCAGAGAAGTGGACACGGAGCAATGGATTCAAACTACAAGAAAGAAGATTCCACCTAAACATTAGAAAGAACTTCCTGACAGTAAGAGCTGTTCGGCAGTGGAATTTGCTACCAAGGAGTATGGTGGAGTCTCCTTCTTTGGAGGTCTTTAAACAGAGGCTTGACAGGCATATGTCAAGAATGCTTTGATGGTGTTTCCTGCTCGGCAGGGGGTTGGACTGGATGGCCCTTGTGGTCTCTACCAACTCTACGATTCTATGATTGCCTTTCTGATCTTTTCCAATGCTGTGATTTTATGATTAAGGTTACTGACAAGTTGGAAGCAATTTGGAAGCAAACTAGAAGGAAGATAAGGTGCCTGACGAGGTAATGCTAGTGTGGTCAGGAGTGGTGGGCAGTGCCACCCCACCACAGAGTAGCATAAGGAAATCTATAAAAAGCAGCCTTGCAGATATCTCCAAGTGCCACAAAACATAAATTGCTCCAGTGGTCTATGGAGGAATCCACCCAAATTTTTAAAAAGGAAATGGGGGAAGAAGCCAAAGAAAGAAAATACAGTGGAATAAAAATAATTGTGAACCCAAAGTCAAGCAGGGAATGAGAAACATGACAATCCTACTGCATATAGCAATACTGGCATAGAAGAGGTTTACATTTAGAAGAAAGTTATGTTAGCTTTGAAATGTGTTGTATATATAATCCTTACTTAGAAATTTGAACAGTGGCTGGGTCAGTGAGTTTCTGTACAAGTGGCGGTTCGGCAGCTATGTTCCAAATTACAGAGTAGATCTGAGAGGAGTTTGTTTTGAACAAGTGTGATGTATTTGGAGTTCCAAACCTCTTTTACTAATGTGTCCTGCAAGCAGCAGCAAGACTTATTTCGTCTGTTTGTATGGCATCTACAGCAATTTTAATGAACATTGCAATGCACTATGCTGATATTAGAAGTGCAGTGTTATTCTACGCTTGTTTCCTCAGAAAAAGTCCCACTATGTTCAATAGGATTTGCTTAAATGTTAGGATTACAGACTAAATATGATTTGATGCAAAGGTTGAGTTTGAATTCTTGTACTTATTCTGACATTTCATATCAAATTGTTGTTGTTTAGTTGTTTAGTCATGTCCGACTCTTCGTGACCCCATGGACCAGAGCACGCCAGGCACTCCTGTCTTGCACTGCCTCCCGCAGTTTGGTCAAACTCATGTTTGTAGCTTCAAGAACACTGTCCAACCATCTCATCCTCTGTCGTCCCCTTCTCCTTGTGCCCTCAATCTTTCCCAACATCAGGGTCTTTTCTAGGGAGTCTTCTATTCTCATGAGGCGGCCAAAGTATTAGAGCCTCAGCTTCACGATCTGTCCTTCCAGTGAGCACTCAGGGCTGATTTCCTTCAGAATGGATAGGTTTGATCTTGCAGTCCATGGGACTCTCAAGTGTCTCCTCCAGCACCATAATTCAAAAGCATCAATTCTTCGGCGATCAGCCTTCTTTATGGTCCAGCTCTCACTTCCATACATCACTACTGGGAAAACCATAGCTTTAACTATATGGACCTTTGTTGGCATCTCAAATAGATGTCCTGAAAACTACCATCTGTAATACCTTAAAAAAAAACCTCAGAAATAAGAGAAGAAGTGATAGTCTTTTAGAAAAGCCCTAGGAATTATATGGCTATATTTCATGCATGATTATTTACATGATTATTAACAGGGCGACATAATGCATTGTGATAGAAATATAAGGCTTGTCCATACCAGTGTTTAATGTGTGCAGGTGACATTTCTCCCCCTGCCCCATAAGTGCCATGATGAGGTGCTGAAAGGAGGGCCATAGACAATCTCAGGAACAACCCAGACATTATAATTAAAGAGGCAGACAAGGGTGGAGCTGTTGTCATCATAAACAAAACTGATTACATCCAGGAGGCTCAATGACAACTCTCCAATGCCGCCTTTTACAAAAAACTGGACTCAGACCCCACACAGGAATACAAAAAAGAACTGAACAAGATTGTTAAAGAGCTACCCCCCCACATCCAATAACAGATCCTCTCAAACACACCAACAGATCCTTGACCAGGAACCTTCCATCTTCTACCCAAAATACCCAAACCAGAAAATCTAGGATGTCCCACCATCTCAGGTATCAGCACTATCACTCACAGTAGGTGTTTCTGGATATATGGACTCTGTTCTGAAACCGTATGCCATTAGTGCTCCTAGCTATGTACATGACACCACAGACTTTCTGAGGCAAATACAATCTTTGAACACTCTACCTAACAACACCATACTAGCCACTATGGATGTGGAATCCCTGTACACCAGCATCCCACACAACGATGAATTACAAGCTATAAGGAACACCATTTCAGATAAAATCACAGTGGACTTTGCTACCAAACCCTACCATGTTGTCCTCACCCACAACCACTTCAGATTTGGAGATGACCTGTTCCTCCAGATCAGCGGCACAGCAATGGGCACCCGCATGGCCCCACAGTATGCCAACATCTTCATGGCAGATTTGGAACAACACTTCCTAAACTCCTACCCACTCAAACCTCTCTTGTACCTGCGATACATCGACAATATACTTATTATCTGGACACATGGTCAGCAGACCCTGGACACCTTCTACCAGACATTCAATGACTTTCACCCCACCATCAACCTAACAATGAACCAATCTATGCAAGAAATACATTTTCTACTATAAAAATACAGGATGGGCCCATAGACACCACCTTGTACCGAAAACCAACTGACCAACAAACATATCTACATGCTTCCAGCTACCATACCAAACATACCAAACAATCAATTGCATATAGCCAGGCTCTACGTTACAGCCACATCTGTTCCAACTCTACAGACAGGGATTCTCACCTAAGAGATCTAAAGCAAACCTTTTTGGAACTAAAATATCTGCCTGATGAAGTTAAACAACATATCAACAAAGCCAGACTGATACCCAGAGAGAACTTGCTGCAAGACAGACCCAAAAGAGAAAATAACATCCCTTGCTTTTTCCTGTAAGACCAATTCAGTCGTTAACAGTCGTCAACAGGTTTACTACACCTATCAGCCAATCACCCATTCCCACCACCCTTCTGAGTCAGGGCCGGCTCGCCCATTGACTCCAGTGGTGCGGGGCGCCAGGGCGCCTGGGCGCGCTGGGCGCGCTGAGGGGTGCCCCAGCAAGTGGAGAAGCTGTGCGGTGGCCTCCCTTTTCCCTCCGCCAGCCACGCTGCTCAGGATCTCCGCTCAGGGAGGTAAGCGAGCGGAGCAGGGGCACTAGGACCCTGTTCCGCTCTGCAGCACCAGGGTCATCCCTCACCCCGGCACTGCGCTTCATTGGCGTTCCTGTTGGTGGGAAGGCTCAGATGCCTTCCCACAGTCTAGGACTCTCCCCGCTGCCCTGCTGGCTCCGCGGGGCTGGGATGCCGGGCCTCTCTGCAGGCCGCACTCTCCCTTCCCGGCCCTGTGGCTCTCGGCTCAGCCGAGGTGTCACCCCAAGGCCTTCCGGCTTGGGGGAGACGGCACGCTCCTCCAGGGAAGGTAAGAGCTTTCCTTTTTTAAAAAAAATGGAGGGGAAGAGCTGGAGGTGCAGTTTTTTTAAAAAAAAAAAGAGTGAGGGTGGGGGGTGCCCGAGGGATCCCTGCACCAGGGCGCCCGATGTGCTAAAGGCGGCCCTGTTCTGAGTAATACTCAGACCCTCCCCACCCTCTCACTATATATAAGGGTCTGGTGACTTCTGTTTCAGTGTATCTGAAGAAGTGTGCATGCATGCGGAAGCTCATACCAATGACAAACTTAGTTGGTCTCTAAGGTGCTACTGGAAGGAATTTTTTTATATATAATTCTGTCTCAGATAGATGTTGGTGGAGCTATTCACAACACACACACACACACACACACACACACCTCAAAAATAAAAGCTCCGTAAAAGTTATTGAGAGTCAGGAAGCACTAATTGAGAGGAGAGGGAAACAACACATAGTCCCAATACATTCCAGCAAGCACTGCCCACTAGTGTGAGTGGGGAAACATCTACTCAGATGGGAAAGCATAGAAAACTGAATGCCCTCATGGACCAATGTATACACACATACACATGGACCTAGTGACTCACAGACATATTAATGCCTTCGTTTTGACACAGCCATAGCCTCTGCAAAATCACAATTTTTAAAAAGTACAATGGCCATGATCTCAGGATTTGCAGGTAATGGTGCAAAACAGAAGATGGAAATACCATCTTGCCCTGTGTCTCAGCCCTGTTAGGTAGAGACACGTGCCTTGTTTGCTCTGTTACATCCATAGTAAGCAATAATATAGGATGCGGGTGGCGCTGTGGGTTAAACCACAGAGCCTAGGGCTTGCCAATCAGAAGGTCAGTGGTTCGAATCCCCGCAATGGGGTGAGCTCCTATTGCTCGGTCCCAGCTCCTGCCAACCTAGCAGTTCGAAAGCACCTCAAAGTGCAAGTAGATAAATAGGTACCGCTACAGCGGGAAGGTAAACAGCGTTTCCGTGTGCTGCTCTGGTTCGCCAGAAGCGGCTTAGTCATGCTGGCCACATGACCTGGAAGCTATACGCTGGCTCCCTCGGCCAATAAAGCGAGATGAGCACTGCAATCTGGACCTAATGGTCAGGGGTCCCTTTACCTAAGCAATAATATACCTCTTTATCATTCTGAGAGAAAACTTTCAAAACACAATGGAAAGACACAAATATGGTATCTGCGTCCTCCCATATGAACTAGTCCACACACTTTTATCTGTGAGGATGAGTCACATGCCCCTGCCATCCCAGTTTTGGAGTGTAGGAAATTAGAATAGGGCCTTCTTGGTGCTCTCACTCAATTGCTTGATTTCTGGTGCTAATGTAAAATGACACTCTTCAGGTGTGCATTTGTTTACAGGCTTTGTCGTGAGTGACCTAAACATTTGGCCTGGATGTGTTCTGATATCTGGTTTCTCAATTGCCGCTAGGTGAAATTGTTTCAGATTTTTACTGTACAGATTGCTTTTTATCACAACAGGTAGCTGCTTTGGAGATCCTTCACATGAGACAGAAAGGTATTCTACCAAAATTTTATTTAATTGAATAAATAGTTTCCAAAAGTATATGGGCATCTATCACTCAAGCTGAAGATAATGATTGATCAAATATGTGATGGTTCTGAACACAATGTCCATGGTGGAGTGAAAGATAGTTATCAGAATAAAGAATATAATAAAAGAAGGCACAACCAAAGGAATAAAAATCAAAAGCAGATGTCTGGGAAGGATAAAGGAGTATAAAGTGTGAGAGGACTATGAAAAGAGATGCAAGACATCTGTCTAAGTACCTATGTTTATCTCCAGAATTCCCAGGCTTCTCCTTGTGTTCAGTGAGTCCTGGAGATGAGCCACATATAAGTGCCAAATGTAGAAATGGAAAATTATGAATCATTGGACAGGCAACCTTGTTTGGAGTTGTGATGGAATTTCCTGGAGAGTCACCATGCTCCTGTGGTCTGGATGTTAATTAACTCTCCTATTCTAATACTCAGGCCTTTTTGTCAGCCAGAACCCACCAGAACTAAGTTCCAACACCTCTCAAGTGGGTGCCATTGTCGTTGTAAGAGAACAAGGGAGAAGATCATGGTGAGTTCCAGCATCTCTTTGTCTAGAAAAATAGCACTGCTAATACCTTTTATCAGAGACCATCAAAATGTTTCACCTAATGTACTAGACGAAAAAGTATTGTTACTTCTACAGAAAAAGGAAATTAGGAAACTGAAGAAGAAAGAGGTCAAAAGGACTCCATGAATATAATATCACAAAGGACTCCTGGAATGGAGACAACATGCAATATTAGAATAAGCTGTGAGTTTTAAGGCATGAACCAAGATGAGGAAACTGTTGTTCTTTGAGTGGTGTCTTGTGTATCTATTATTTATTTATTAATTTTTTTGTATTGCTTTTTGGTCCTCCAATATGTACTTACACACATAGAACTGTGCCAGTAACAATCACAATTTGGAAACTGCACATATGGTGTTTGGTAAACATACTTATTATAACCCTCCTTTTTATATATATTATGCTTTTTTTTAACCTTGTCCGGAGCACCTACCGGCCAATAAATTCTCCAGAAACAGGCATTTCTGTTGCTCTAAACTTGTATTTGCCATTTGATACATGATATAAGAGCTAATCATGCACTGCTTCACAAAAACAATGAAGACAAAACTTAAAGCCAATTTTTTTGCAGCTGCTTCTAAGACTATGAACATATTTCTTACACAGAACTTTAACAATATTTTGTATAGGCTCTATTGCACTTTTAAAAGTGCTATGTGAATAATAAATAATTCTATGTATGCATGTGTATGTATTCAGTCATTTAGCCTGCCCAGTTCTGAAGGGTCGAGGAATGAGAAATATTTAAAAATACACAATGGAATAAAACATTAACTTCAAAATTATTATTTTAAAAAAAGCTTGATAATAATACCAGTTACTGTAAGTCAGTCATATAAAGTCCTTCATCACTTTTGAAAGATGCCCAGGCTCAGGAATAGGAATTTCATTGATAGAAAAATCCCTGCCTCTTGGTACACAAAGAGGTAACACTGCAGTGACCGAGAAGAATGCAATGTGGACATATAGATGCCAATGTGTCTGTGTCAGTACCCATTCATATCAATATGCTGCGTAGTTGACATGCAGGTACAGTATGTGTATCTGTCCTCTATTGGAGTGCTTTGGATTATAGTAATGGGTATTTTTTGAATATCTGCTTATCATATGTGGTTATGACATTCCTGGTCCTCTTGACACGGATATAAAAACATGGATACGAAAGATGACCCTACCCTGCTACTCTCCCACTTCATCCACATTTTTATGAAAGGCTTCACACAGAGGAGTTGCCACCTTCCTGACCTGCCATTCCAATACCCCAAATGTTTCCACTTCTTGCCTTGCGCAATGGCACACAACACAATCAGGTCATTTGTTTGCTTAAACCTGAACATCAATTTGTAACTGATTTCTGTATCCCAACCACGTATTTCTGCCCCAAAGAATGTGTTCTCAGTTTTATAGCTTGGTATAAATCTTACCTTTGCTTAAGGAGCTGCTTATTGTCTTCAATGGTTATGCTATCAGCATAATCTCTCTTGAAAATTTCAAAGGCTTCCTTACGTCCAAGTGACATTTCTCCTCTCACTCCTGTTCAGAAAATAAATCAAGAGTGGGATCATTTGCAGAAGCAACGGGATTTAATTTTTTACTATCTTCTAGAGACATTCCACAAAGACAAGATCAACAAGTCCTTTTGTGCACAGTGAAAAGTGCTTAAAGTAGAACACAGGAGCATAGCAAGCTGCCATATACTGAGCCAGACCATTGCTACATCTAGATCAGCATTCCCTACTCAGGCTGGAAGCAGTTTTGCAAGATTTCAGACAGGGTCTCTCCCAGCCCCACCTGGGGTGTTCCACATGCAAGGCAGATGATCTACCACTGAGCAACTATCCTTCTAAGAAACTCAAAACCCGGCTAATTTACTAACATAGATGACCAGTAAATACATCTACTAAACCATTCTGGATCCTGTTAGTCTTTTTTTCCGAAACAACATGGCAACCACTCTTATAAAAATTAATGCTATTCCATATTCTGTGGAAACAAAAAATGCCTGTTGCAGACCGAGTGGTATAGTTAAAATGACAGATTCAGTTTTGTTTCATGCCACTTGAACACCCGTAAGTCTGAATTCCTTGCATGTTTATTTTTCTGAAGAAGCTATTAATATCTCCTTAATTAAAACCAGAGTGTCAAAAATCAAAGCAGTGGAAATATTTACAAAACCATTGGAATTTTCATGGAAGAAAAAGTGCATATTTTCTCCGTATCTTCGCCATTTGTGGTTCTACATGCCATACCACGCAATATATTAATCAAATTAATATATACAGGAAGTTACCTCAGTCCACAAAGATTACATATTCACTATTTTCAGTTCACAGAATCCATGTGCTTTACTACTCCCCTAATGAAACCCTGGTGGCTTGCATGCACTCTCAGGTGTGCTAAGTATACCTTATTGGCATCCCACACATTACAAACCAGGCCCCCAGAATGTTTTACAATGCACAGGGGTTCCATTGCAGGGTTCCTCAGCACACAAACAAACCAATGTTAAAAGGGTTATCTGAAAAAGGAAGCTTGAAAACCACTGTTGTCAACTTTTACTCTAAACCCAAAACCAGTAATGTGACAATTTAAAAGTAAAACTGAACTATTTTTTACAGAATACCATGCTACTGAAACCAGCCAGTTTTATATGTATGTATAAAAAGGTAAAGGTAAAGGGACCCCTGATCATTAGGTCCAGTCGCGGACAACTCTGGGGTTGCAGTGCTCATCTCGCATTATTGGCCGAGGGAGCTGGCGTACAGCATGACTAAGCCGCTTCTGGCAAACGAGAGCCTTCCCGCCAGAGCGGTACCTATTTATCTACTTGCACTTTGACATGCTTTCGAACTGCTAGGTTGGCAGGAGCAGGGACCGAACAATGGGAGCTCACCCCGTCGCTTGGATTCGAACTGCTGACCTTCTGATCGGCAAGCCCTAGGCTCTGTGGTTTAACCCACAGCGCCACCCACGTCCCATATGTATGTATACATAATAATAAATAATGTAGAAATTTATTATTATACAAGCACCAATTCCCATGAACAGCTTCACTGATTGTAGTAAGATTAACTACAGACTAAAGTGCATTTCTCCCCATACTTTTTTTTATAAATTCACTTGTACCCCAGGGAAATGGGAGAATGCAAGAAACAAACTTTTCACTGAAAACATACTTTATAGCAGGCATCCCCAAACTTCGGCCCTCCAGATGTTTTGGACTACAATTCCCATCATCCCTGACCACTGGTCCTCTTAACTAGGGATCATGGGAGTTGTAGGCCAAAAGATCTGGAGGGCTGCAGTTTGGGGATGCCTGCTTTATAATATTACGCTTCATTTTACATGAACAGTACAAGCACATATGAAACCAATAACATGAATCGGAGGGACCCACATGGGATGACTGAAAGGCATAAAGCATGCAGTAGTACTCCACCCATTTTAAAAAAGCAAAAAACCTATAATGATTTCACATCTGTATCGGCCAAATGAGCTGGAGGGAAAGGGCAGAGATATTGTGTTTGATGCTAACTTAAAAACGGAATGTTCTCGTTTCATGCAGCAGCCCAAAATAAAAACATAGTTTTATGTGTGGACATACTGAGCTTTCTCTTCTCATCATGAAAAGCCTTAACCCAGTGGTGGCCAAACTTGGCCCTCCAGCTGTTTTGGGACTACAATTCCCATCATCCCTGACCACTGTTAGCTAGGAATGATGGGAGTTGTAGTCCAAAGACAGCTGGAGGGCCAAGTTTAGCCACCACTGCCTTAACTTGAAACCTCAACTGGCCAGCGGAGTTCCCCCCTTGCTTAACTTCAGCAGACTTCAATTTGGCGTATCCAGGTCAGCCACAATTTGACTTTAGTCCCTCTAGCTGCAACTTAAGTGTGATCATCTTTCCCCTATGATGATGATGATGATGATTAACTTATACCCCAGCCACTTTGGGTGGCTTCCAACAGAATATAAAAACACAGCAAAACATAAGACATTAATAATTCCCAAAAATAATAATAATTTATTACTTATTATGTTCCCTGCCCAACTAGGTTCCCAGAAAGAGCTGCATATCCAGGAGCACACATTAGAACAAGTCTGCAGTTAGAGAAGGTGGAGCTACCTGGTTGTACATTTCTCAAAAATTTCAAGGCATTTCCATAACACAAACTTGTTAGACATCTGTTAAAGTGCCGGAAAACTTCACTAATGAACCCCCCTGGTCTGCAATAGGGTAATTGTGCCCCTGAAGGACCAGGTCAGCAGTCTGGGAGTCATTTTGGACTCACAGTTGTCCATGGAGTCAGGTTAATTCTGTACATCTGGTACACCAGCCGAGACCCTACTTGCCCACAGACTGTCTCACCAGAGTGGTACATGCTCTGGTTATCTCCCGCTTAGATTACTGCAATGTGCTCTACGTGGGGCTACCTTTGAAGGTGACTCAGAAACTACAACTAATCCAAAATACAGCAGCCAGACTGGTGACTGGGAGTGGCCGCCGAGACCATATAACACCAGTCCTAAAGGATCTTCACTGGCTCCCAGTAAGTTTCTGAGCCCTGAAAGGCCTCGGCCCAGTATACCTGAAGTAGCATGTCTACCTCCATTATTCAGCCTGGACACTGAGGTCCACTTCCAAGGGTCTTCTGGCAGTTCCCTCACTGCAAAAAGTAAAGTTACAGAGAACCAGGCAGAGGGCCTCCTTGGTAGTGGCGCCCTTCCTGTGGAACACCCTCCCATCAGATTCAATTCAATTCAGATTCAAAAGAAAAACTATGTAAGAGGGCTGGTGAGAGTTGACTTTCCCATCCCTCCTGCCCTTAGAAAAGCCATTTTCAGTGGTTGGGGACCCCTACTGATCGGGGTGAGGACTGAGAGGGGAGATCTGCATCCAAATTAGGCAGAGATAGCTTGTGTCAGCAGGAGCTACATTTGCAGAAGCGCCTCTGATTTGGATGGGGTCCTTCCATCTCCTCAACCCACATTCCATCCCTTTCAACAAGACCCCTCCCCCAACCCCAAGGGCAGGATATCCTGGCCAGATTCATGGGTGTGGAAAAAACCCACAGTGTGATTTGAAGTGTCACAACTGTGGCAGTCAGCGACAGCAAATTCTGGTCTAGCAGTTCTGAAATAGAATTGTCAAAGAACTATTTAAAGGACAGAGCCTAGTTAAGAGCACAACACATGCTAATCAATATAACCGAATCTGCAATCCAAATTACATTAATCCTAACAGGACATTAAATCCTAACAAATCTGGTGGGATTTACTTCGGTATAAACATCCTCAGGATTTGTTTGTTTGTTTGTTTGTTTGTAAGATGTATACCCCACACCTTCAATACCAATCAGCACCAGGGTTTTGCTGCCAAGTATTTTCTTCAAAGGTTGGATCCATTTTGAAGAATGGATCTTGATTTGCTACTTTCTCTTATAGTACGTAGCAATCAATACTCAAAGACAATCTTAGCAGACAGCATGGTACTAAAGTTTAGCACCACACCAGTAGAAGCGGAGTAGCAACCCCCAGCCCAAGTCATCTGCTAATTTTAAAGGAGAACATTAAGGAAAAGCAGAGTTTATACAGTTATCTATAGCTCATCAGATTAATTTGCTTAGACGGGGGGGGGGTTCTTTCTGAGTTAGTCATTTTTTAAATGCATCTGAAAACAGTTGCATTCTGAAAACAGCATGCAAGGAGAACGATGGGGAGATGGGAGATGGACATCAAATCTCAGAGAGACGAATCAGGAGTATAGGAAATAAGTGTCTAGACAGACTGTGAGTGCAAGACAGTTTGTAGAAGATTCTATATACACTGGATAGTGATGGAGAGACTGGGAGAAACACAGAGCAGAGTCAGCACAACACAAGGAAATGCCAAGAAATGTGGGAAACTTGATGAGCTGGTAGAAAGAGATGATTCCCTTGCTGATGAACTTTGTTTTAGTTAATAATGAAGATTTATACAACTTTCAGATGGATTCCTCCCACACATTATGCTGTGCCTTCTTTTCTGCTACCCTCAGCCTGGAAAATCCTCCCATCTCAGTTAGTACGGTAGCTTCTTTCCCTTTTCTTCCTAAATATCAGCAAAAGTGAGCAAACCCTTGCGTTCCAGGGCAAATATTTATCCATCAGCCTACAAGTTCTGTCACCTGTCCCTTTAAAATAGTGACCTACACTTGCTGCTGGAAGTCTGTATATAGGAATGTGCATCAGAATTACACCCGGTGGTGGTACTAATAGAAATAAGGAAGAAAAACAGAGGTTTTCCTATTAAGTTGCCAGATGATGTTAAATTGCATCCCAGCTGCCAACCATTACACTGTAGCGACCATAAATACTGTTAATAATTTTCAAGGCCCGAAAGGGAGCTAAAATACAGTGTTTCCAGTTACAGTGGATTTGCATGGAGTGTTAAAACGTTCTTTCCACTGTCTTTTATGTTTATGAAATCAACTACCTTGCTATCAAACATCAATCACATTAGGGAAGAATTGGGTGTAGGAATCATTGTAGAAGGTAGCTGATATTTCACCAACCTTTTTGTAGAGGGGCACAACCCTGCATGGAGGATTTGAGGCCTGATCAATCTTGGACTTCTACAATAAAGTGGATGGAAATATTAATACCACCATGATTCAGGAAGAAAGAATAAATAATTGTTTTACAAGGTTTAAGTGATTCCAGAAAGACAGCAGAATTGTCTCTTGATCTCTGAAGATCTCCTATATTACAGGAGTTTCACAACCATACCACTTCTTCTAAGAACAAATGTCATATAGAGGAGGGAGAAAGATTGTTTTCTGCTGCTCCAGAGAAGCGGACACGGAGCAACAGATTCAAACTACAAGAAAGAAAATTCCACCTAAACATTAGGAAGAACTTCCTGACAGTAAGAGCTGTTCGGCAGTGGAATTTGCTGCCAAGGAGTGTGGTGGAGTCTCCTTCTTTGGAGGTCTTTAAGCAGAGGCTTGACAGCCATCTGTCAGGAATGCTTTGATGGTGTTTCCTGCTTGGCAGGGGGTTGGACTGGATGGCCCTTGTGGTCTCTTCCAACTCTATGATTCTATGATTCTATGATTCTATGAAATGCTGTATAGAAATCCAGTAGCAAGGTAGTCTAGTTCTATATGAGGCCCAACATGGCTAATGATAAAACCTGGAAGTTAGAGGAAGTGGCATAGCTCAGGGATAGTCTATCTGCTTTGAATGCTGAAAAGTACCATGTTCAATTCCCAGGGTCACTAAGTAAGGCTGCGGAAGAGTCCTTGCCTGAAACCCTGGAGAGCAGCTACCAGTCAGTGTAGACAATACTGAGCTAAATGGATTTGTTAGTCTGACTAGGTATATGGCAGCTATCTTTGTTCCAAAGTCAGCAAACTAGAAGGGCTTTTGCTTAGGGTCCTGACTTGTCATTGATTTGAAACTCTGCTTTTGTTTTCTACTTAATAGTCATCTGATCATCTGCTAATTTAGCAGTCAAAATGTTAGTATATTTGATCTCATAAGTTAGCTCCTGATCTAGTTATTGGGGAATCTATACACAGCATAATAATCTGCTAGAGTGGACAAGAAGAGAAAGTGAGAGAATTAGCAGGGGGCTAGGTATATCTGGCAGCTAGAGGAAATTTGAAGAAATCCATCAATGTTGTCTCCACAAGATTTAACAGCAACATTCAGAGTCCTAGGTGGACTAATAACAGCAAAGTAACTGCTTCAATGGGGACGCGGGTGGCGCTGTGGGTTAAACCACTGAGCCTAGGGCTTGCCAATCATAAGGTCGGCGGTTCGAATCCCCACGACGGGGTGAGCTCCCGTTGCTTGGTCCCAGCTCCTGCCCACCTAGCAGTTCGAAAGCACATCAAAGTGCAAGTAGATAAATAGGTACCGCTCCGGCGGGAAGGTAAACAGCGTTTCCGTGTGCTGCTCTGGTTCGCCAGAAGCAGCTTAGTCATGCTGGCCACATGACCTGGAAGCTGTACGCCGGTTCCCTCGGCCAATAGAGCGAGATGAGCACCATAACCCCAGAGTCGGTCATGACTGGACCTAATGGTCAGGGGTCCCTTTACCTTTACCTAACTGTTTCAATAAATGCCTTGTTTGCAAATAGCCATTATCTACAATGGGAAGCATATATGCTGCTAGGTCTTCTGTTAACCATGCACACAGAAATCCAGTCAACAGGATTGCTCTGGATTAGGAAGACTCTGGATTGTGGTTTAAGTCCATCAATAACTGTTGCAGCAACAACACTGTGCACACTTAAGATGGAAGTAGTCCCATTGAACTCAGTGGGACTCAAGTAAATATGCATAGTACTGCTCACTTCCATAAACTTTTCCACTTCCAATCAAATAAAAACAAAACAAAAAACCATAGGCAGACACTTTTCAAGCCAAGCTGAAGACGATTTATTTGAAGTTGCTTTGTAGTAAAACAAAAAGTACTAGAAATGTTTGCATGTAGCCATAATTCACTGGTTCTCCACAAGGATTTTGCTGATATTATCATCTCCATCTGCTCAGAATAGAAAATAGTAAATTTTCAGAGCTGAAGAACAATGAACCAAGAAAAATCAAGACGTTAAAAGGGGGAGAACCCAGCAGTAATACTCCCCTGCTGTAAGCTTCATCGAGCTTCTTTGCAAAGAGCATGTGTAATACATCTGGATACCTTCACTGGGCTCTACTTCAAAAATGGAAAATGCATAAAACAAGGCAGTTCATTGTACCCCTGCAGTGTTATACTGCAGAACATGGAGCCTTTGAGAAAAACGCAAACCCTCAAAGGAAAAGGTGGGTGCCCAGATTAAATGAGCTGAATGAATCTTTGGCACCATAATGTCACTTTTAACACCATTAGATTTAAACTGTTCACATGTGATTATAATTTTAGAGGGAGGCAGTAAGGAACTTTTAAAACAAGCTAACCACATTTTATGAGGCTAACTTCCAAAACACTTCACAATGAAACTAAACGCAAAGGGCAAGGCACAGGGGCTAAGCAGTACTTAAATCCCATGTTAAGTCCTCAGCATAGGCTCTGGTGGTATTTTAAACAGAGAACAGGCTTTGGACTAGCCGCCTTATTGTGTCCATTTCACCCATTAAGAACTAAGCTTAATTACATACACATGTAGGAATCATTTCACAAACATATAAGGAATGATTTCATGCAATTAGTGCTCTCTCTCTCTCTCTCTCTTACACACACACACACACACACACACAATCATTATGACGTAAGCGTTTTATTATTTTAGCATAAGCACAAGCACAATTAATCACTGAGATGCATTGGGTCACATGAAGAGATGACTAAGGTAGCTTTTATGAAATCACTGTTCTAATGTAGTTTATAACCATAGAATGACCCTTTAACATCACTATTGTTACAAAAGCACCACCAGAATTTTTAGTCAAACCAAATGAATGGAACATCCAGCCTTTCTGGATTAAACCAAATTCCATCTAGTTTAGCATTCTGTTTCCACCGTGGTAAGACTCTTTGTCAAGACTACAAGGGTGACATCAAGTAATAGCCATCCCCCATTGCTTTCATGCTTCATAACTATACAGTAATAGCAATTATCTAATCTGGGAATAGCCAACAACATGCCTTCTACATGTTCTTGGATTAGAACTCTCATCAACCCTAATCATTGGCTAGGGATCAGAGGTGGAACACAAGCCCTGCCCCCCCAGTGACCTTCACAAGCATCTCATGCTCCTCAGTTTCCATGCTTGTGGTTAAGGTCTTCAGCAGGATTCTGCTTGCATTTGCATCTGTGTGATCAGGGCCCCTGCTTCCTCAGAGTCTTTGATCAGATAAAGGTTCAAGTGAATATAAGTAGAAGCCCCTTGCAGATCAGGGACTGTGGAGAGGGGCACAAGGACTTTGGGGGTGGGGCTTGTGTGTATAGCCCTGTCTTATTGACATATAAAGCAACAGCATATTCAAGCCTCTTATTACTGTGCTCAGGCCTTTTAAGTCTTAACATACTGAGTCTGAACTTGTTTTAACCGCAGCTCTTGATTGCTGGTTTTTATTGTGATATTGTCGTATTCTGATTTATTGTACCGACTTCATTTGCTTTTTTTGTATTTTGTTTGTAATTTGCCCTGGAAACCATTTGAGCTGAAGGGCAGTATAGAAATTTTCCAATTAAATTAAATTAAATTAAAGGAATGCTAAAACATGTGCCAAAGAAAACACACCCTGGTCCAAAGTACAATAAACTGGAATTAAATCCCACTCAGTGAAATGGAATTTACTTCTAGGTAAGTGTGGTTAGAACTACAATTCTTTGGAGATAACTGAACTAAGCATCATCACGATGTAGGAAGGAATTGGCTAGTTCACATTTATAAATTTATTTAATTGCATTTTCATCCTGCTTTTCAGACAATTATTGTCTCTCAGTCTGGCTCACATTGGTGATAAAGTTTTACATGAAATGGAGAAAGTGAACAGAGAAAAGTTTGTCTCCCTCTCTCGTAACACTAGAACTCATGGACATCCAATGAAGTTGAATGTTGGAAGATTCAGGACAGATAAAAGAAATAACTTGCCATGTAGTACATACTTAAACTATGTAACCAACAGGAGGCAGTGATAGCCACCCACTTGGATTGCATTAAAAGAGGATTTCACAAATTATTATTATTATTTATTTATACCCCACCCATCTGGCTGGGCCTCCCCCGCCACTCTAGGCGGCTTCCAACGAATACCAAAATACATTAAAATATCACAGATTAAAAACTTCCGTAAACAGGGCTGCCTTTAGGCGTTTTCTAAAAGTCTGGTAGTTGTTTATCTCCTTGACCTCCGATGGGAGGGCGTTCCACAGGGTGGGCGCCACTACCGAGAAGGCCCTCTGCCTGGTTCCCTGTAGCTTTGCTTCTCGCAGTGAGGGAACCGCCAGAAGGCCCTTAGTGCTGGATCTCAGTGTCCGGGCTGAGCAATGGAGGTGGAGACGCTCCTTCAGGTATATAGGACCGAGGCCGTTTAGGGCTTTAAAGGTCAGCACCAACACTTTGAATTGTGCTCAGAAACGTACTGGGAGCCAATGTAGGTCTCGGCGGCCGCTCCCAGTCACCAGTCTAGCTGCCGCATTCTGGATTAATTGCAGTTTCCGGGTCACCTTCAAAGGTAGCCCCACGTAGAGCGCATTGCAGTAGTCCAAGCGGGAGATAACTAGAGCATGCACCACTCCGGTGAGACAGTCTGTGGGCAGGTAGGGTCTCAGCCTGCGTACCAGATGGAGCTGATAAACAGCTGCCCTGGACACAGAATTGACCTGCGCCTCCATGGACAGCTGTGAGTCTAAAATGACTCCCAGGCTGCACACCTGGTCCTTCAAGGGCACAGTTATCCCATTCAGGACCAGGGAGTCCCCCACCCCCACCCACCCCCTGTCCCCCCAAAACAGTACTTCTGTCTTGTCAGGATTCAACCTCAATCTGTTAGCCGTCATCCAGCCTCCAGGCACTCACTGCCTTTACTGGTTCTGATTTAAAAGAGAGCTAGAGTTCATCATCTGTCAATGGCTATTAGCCACAATGGCTATGCTCTTTGCTCCAAAGTTGGAGGCAGCCCTTCTGAATACCAACTGCTGGAAACCACAGGAGGGCTGAGTGCTCTTGCGCTCAAATCCTGCTTGCTGGCTTCCCACAGGCATCTGGTTGGCCACTGTGAGAACAGGATGCTGGACTAGATGGGCCCTTGGTCTGATCCAGCCAACTGTCCTTATGAAAGGGAGAGCGAGGGGTGGGGCTTCATCATCCAGTTTACAAACTAAAAACACAAGACACACAAGGATGTTATTCCTGGGGGGTTGGTATGTAGCTACTCAATGGTCCAAGTTCTCCAGGCTAATGGCAAAATCCAGATATGGATCCCTCCTATTCTCCAGTCCCATTCCACTGCACACTTTCCTAGGAGGAAACCCTACCGTGTTTCTCATATTATAAGTCATGTCTTATATTAATTTTTTCTTCAAAAAAACACGACATGGCTTATTTTTGAGGGATGTCTTATTTTTTAATAAAGTGCACGCGGGCGCTGTTTGCCGGGCTTGTCAAGCCCAGCAAGGAGCGCCCGCCGATCTTCGGTGACAGGCGGGGATGGGGGGAGAGCGGAGAACGATCTCCGCTTCTCCCCCACCCCCGCCTGTCACACAGCACAGGGCCGAAGATCGGCGGGCGCTGTTTGCCGGGCTTGTCAAGCCCAGCAAACAGCGCCCGCCGATCTTTGGTGACAGGCGGGGGTGGGGGGAGAGCGGAGCACGATCTCCGCTTCCCCCCCACCCCCCCTGTCACACAGGACAGGTCCGAAGATCGGCGGGCGCTGTTTGCCGGGCTTGTCAAGCCCAGCAAGGAGCGCCCGCCGATCTTTGGTGACAGGCGGGGGTGGGGGGAGAGCGGAGAACGATCTCCGCTTCCCCCCCACCCCCGCCTGTCACACAGGACAGGTCCGAAGATCGGCAGGCGCTGTTTGCCGGGCTTGTCAAGCCCAGCAAACAGCGCCCGCCGATCTTCGGTGACAGGCGGGGGTGGGCGGAGAGCGGAGAACGATCTCCGCTTCCCCCCCACCCCCGCCTGTCACACAGCACAGGTCGGCGGGCGCTGTTTGCCGGGCTTGTCAAGCCCAGCTAGGAGCGCCCGCCGATCTTTGGTGACAGGCGGGGGTGGGGGGAGAGCGGAGAACGATCTCCGCTTCCCCCCCACCCCCGCCTGTCACACAGGACAGGTCCGAAGATCGGCGGGCGCTGTTTGCCGGGCTTGTCAAGCCCAGCAAGGAGCGCCCGCCGATCTTTGGTGACAGGCGGGGGTGGGGGGAGAGCGGAGCACGATCTCCGCTTCCCCCCCACCCCCGCCTGTCACACAGGACAGGTCCGAAGATCGGCGGGCGCTGTTTGCCGGGCTTGTCAAGCCCAGCAAGGAGCGCCCGCCGATCTTTGGTGACAGGCGGGGGTGGGGGGAGAGCGGAGAACGATCTCCGCTTCTCGCCCACCCCCGCCTGTCACACAGCACAGGGCCGAAGATCGGCGGGCGCTGTTTGCCGGGCTTGTCAAGCCCAGCTAGGAGCGCCCGCCGATCTTCGGTGACAGGCGGGGGTGGGCGGAGAGCAGAGAACGATCTCCGCTTCCCCCCCCACCCCCACCTGTCACACAGGACAGGTCCGAAGATCGGCGGGCGCTGTTTGCCGGGCTTGTCAAGCCCAGCAAACAGTGCCCGCCGATCTTTGGTGACAGGCGGGGGTGGGGGGAGAGCGGAGAACGATCTCCGCTTCTCCCCCACCCCCGCCTGTCACACAGCACAGGTCGGCGGGTGCTGTTTGCCGGGCTTGTCAAGCCCAGCAAGGAGCGCCCGCCGATCTTTGGTGACAGGCGGGGGTGGGCGGAGAGCGGAGAACGATCTCCGCTTCTCCCCCACCCCCGCCTGTCACACAGCACAGGTCGGCGGGCGCTGTTTGCCGGGCTTGTCAAGCCCAGCAAGGAGCGCCCGCCGATCTTTGGTGACAGGCGGGGGTGGGGGGAGAGCGGAGAACGATCTCCGCTTCTCGCCCACCCCCGCCTGTCACACAGCACAGGGCCGAAGATCGGCGGGCGCTGTTTGCCGGGCTTGTCAAGCCCAGCTAGGAGCGCCCGCCGATCTTCGGTGACAGGCGGGGGTGGGCGGAGAGCAGAGAACGATCTCCGCTTCCCCCCCCACCCCCACCTGTCACACAGGACAGGTCCGAAGATCGGCGGGCGCTGTTTGCCGGGCTTGTCAAGCCCAGCAAACAGTGCCCGCCGATCTTTGGTGACAGGCGGGGGTGGGGGGAGAGCGGAGAACGATCTCCGCTTCCCCCCCACCCCCGCCTGTCACACAGGACAGGTCCGAAGATCGGCGGGCGCTGTTTGCCGGGCTTGTCAAGCCCAGCAAACAGCGCCCGCCGATCTTTGGTGACAGGCGGGGGTGGGGGGAGAGCGGAGAACGATCTCCGCTTCCCCCCCCCACCCCCGCCTGTCACACAGGACAGGTCCGAAGATCGGCGGGCGCTGTTTGCCGGGCTTGTCAAGCCCAGCAAGGAGCGCCCGCCGATCTTTGGTGACAGGCGGGGGTGGGGGGAGAGCGGAGAACGATCTCCGCTTCCCCCCACCCCTGCCTGTCACACAGCACAGGTCCGAAGATCGGCGGGCGCTGTTTGCCGGGCTTGTCAAGCCCAGCAAGGAGCGCCCTCCGATCTTCGGCTCTGTCCCCCGATGCGCGACGGCTCGGGGAAGCAGGCAGGGAGCTCCTGCTGGGTCCCGCGCCTTCGCCTCTCGCTCGGTCGGGGCTACACGACATGGCTTATTTTCGGGGTATGTCTTATTTTTCACCAACCCTTAGAAATCCTGTCATGGCTTATTTTTTGGGGATGCCTTAAAATATGAGAAACACGGTAATAAACACACAGGGACTTAATTCTGAATAAACATGCACAAGAATGAACTGCTGGACCACTTGACAGTTTCCAGCTGTGACTTCATTAAATGCATACACATACTAACAGAAAGCCCTTAAATTAGTAGGTACAGGGAGAAAAATGGAGCTGGACAGAAGCATGGCAGGTTTGGCAGAGGCAAATGGGAGTGGATACCAAGTAAAATCTGTAGTCAAAGCCACAAACTTTTGAGCCCCACCCATTGGTGCCACCACATCTAAATAAATAAGAAGTATTCTTTTTCCCTGTGTCAGAAATCACACTTTTCCTAGAACTCCTCACAAAGTGGATATATCTATTACTGCTCAGTTTACAATAAAGATTGCTCATTAAAAGTAAGTTTTCTCTTTCCTCTCTTGAAACTTATTTTAGGTTATGCTGCTTTGCTCTAGGACATACATTTCAGAAGAAAAGTTATTTTACTTGGTACAAGCAAAAAGACTAAATCAATTTTTTAATAGTTTAGGCATTCTGAAGCAGCCATCTTGCTTCCTCAGATGCACCTCTGCAGAAATTTAACTGTGCTGGCAGAGGAGCAATTCCTATTGCCCCACCTTGTTACCCTAGTAAATTATAGTTCAGCACTACTACCTTCTCTTTTCTACATTTGATGAAGTAAGCCAGAGGTTTTCAACCTTTTTGGGTCCATGGCTCCTTTAACCAACTACCTTCTTTCTGCGGTACGCTCAGGAGCCCAGTTATGTCACCCCTTGCCTGCCAAGCTGGAAGCCTCTCATCCTTTTCCCAACACCCTCCCTTGTGGAGTGTTCCCTCAACCTCCTCTCTTCTCATCTCTCCTTGGGAGTCTTCTGGGCAGCCGCTGCCGCCACCCCTCGTCTCTGAGCTGCTCCCTACAAAGAGAGGTGCCTCCTCCCACTGCACCACAGGGGCCTGGGAAGCACCTCCTGGCCAGCCCCAGAGGCACAATTCGCCTGGGGAGTTTGTAGCCAGGCCTGCTGCAACAAACAGCTGTGCAAGCCTTTGGGAGACAGAGATGTGAGAAAGCATAAGAGGAGGGAGGAAAGGAAAGAGGGACAAAGGCCAGTGTTGCCTGCAGTACCCCTGACCCAGGGGTCAAGGCACCCAGGGCGCTATGGTGCACTGGTTGAAAACCACTGAAGTGGACTAATGCCTTACAAACCAATGACATTTCCAAGTCTTTAAAGTACCTCTGAGAGATGTTGTGGTTGCAGCTGAGGAGACAGCAAATGTATCAATGCCCCTGGATACCAGAAACCTGTAGAACTAGCATCAGTGCAGAAATAATTCAAAATATTGTTATGTAATTAACAGAAAATACTTTGCACTTCTGAAGTCCCTCAGTGTATGTTTGTCTTCTGTCTCTCCCTATGCAGTATTTCCTTTATTGAGTCTTCCTGGTCTGATCTAACCTAAAAGCTCTTTACAGGCAGCAGGTGGCATTCTGTCGGAATGTATGAGAAATTGATAATTAATCCTAAGATTATTAACTAATAGCAATACTACACAATAGTAATAACCTGCAGGGGTGGAGGACTTCATCCTGGAGACTCATGGGAACCAATGGATTCCTGAATACTCTGGGAGATTTTCCAGTAGCCAATGCTGGCAATTCTTCTGAGTTCCTAGTCCCACATTAAGAAATTGTACCCAAATGTCCTCTCCAGCACTGTGGAGCTCAATTAGCCCCATGATTTACTGGGGAGGGCCACATAAGTAAATAGATGTGGAGAAAGCTGGAGGACAAGTGGTGCAAGGGAAACCAAACAGACATAAGAAAAGGGCCTGACATGAAAAATAACTTTGACTGCCATGTTTAATGCTGAACATCGTGACATACAACAGAAAGGAACAAAGAAGACAGACACAAAATAGTTCTTCTAAGGTGTCCATTCCTCAAACAATGATCTGGAAGTCTGCTTTTCATACACTTGAATCCTACTCTTACTAACCACTAGCTAACAGGAAAAATTCTCTATTTTTGCCAATAGCACATTAGAGTGTCTAGCCCCACTGCCTCTAGCTTTGAGTCTATCAAGTCTTGCTTCATCTATAAATATACTTCTCCGCTGAGATAAGATTAATGTAAGACACCTTTTCCACATCATTGCTGTTTATTCTGAACTATATGAGTTCTCATCTTCCAGCCATTTTTTAAAATCCACCTGGACCAGTTCTGCTAATATGATGGATTCACATTTTGTGTGGAATGATCAATCATAGGCCTTCTGTCTTTACCTCTCAGGGCTATGTGTAATAAATTTGAATATATTTATCTTAATACAGTGGTGTTTTATGCTCTATTACAGCCCTTCCTGGCAATCTCAGCAGCCTAAAGAACTGGAAATTTAGAATTAGCGCCAGTGCAGGGAAACAATGTGTTATAAAGCTTGCTGAGGTGTCATAGGATTCGGCAGAAGGTGTACTATATCAGTGGGATGCTAGATACAATAAAGCCATGACAGCTGTTGGTGGAACACCCTGCCAGTGGAGCTGTTTCACTGGTAAAGATACACTTCGGAGCTGTTTCACTGGTAAAGATACACTTCGGAGTAAGGCGACACCCCAGTCAATTGCAAAACTTTATGTCAGCCCCAGACTTGATGCAAATCCACCACCCCCAATAGAATTTCATCCTGCCCACATCACCATGATAAAACAGCACAGGATATGGTGTAATTCAGCACCCAACCACAGCACACCAACACCAATATATAGTGCCCCACAAGGAAATTGCCCTGGCTATTATTGGATGAAGAGCTTGAACTCAAGAGTATGGATTCTGCCATAATCTTTAATTCTGGTAGGCAAGGTAAGATTCAAAGTCACAGAATGTGCTGCATGGCAAAGCAAGCTAAGACATTGCTCTAAGAAGCAAAGGGCCCTCCTGGGTCCTGCTATCTGGGAATGGGGTGGGCGCAACTTCAGTGCACCAAATAGGCAAGCAAATGAGACTTCCTTCCTTAGCACATTGTTAACACTTCCTTTCCTAGAACTCTGACAGGTACTCTTCCTCAGATCTCCAGACACAAACATCCCATACCTAATCCCATTCCACCAACTGGGGATATGAGGACAGAACAACCCATGCAAGAGAAGGGAGCAGCCATGCTGCAAAATATAACCATTGTAACTGTCTCCCATGTCTTCTCCCACCCTCTTTGCAATATGCTGAATAGTGTGCCTTGTCTGAATTGTATTGGCATAGCATTCTTCCCCTCCAGCAGGGAGCTGTGTCTACCACACATAGAGATGGCATTCATGAGCACACACAGGTACACTTTCTACTGGCAAAGGTCCGGTCTTCCGCCCCAACTACTGCTGGGCAAACACTCATGAGCACTTTTCCCTGCAGGATCATGGCCCAGATGCACACAGCACAACAAACTGTTTCACTGCAATCCTCACGGGGAAGAGGTACAGTCACTGCAGGCTCTAGAGTGGGAGGCTGAGGCACAAGCATTAGCATAGCACTCCGGTGGCACCACTCACTCTATTCTCTCACTTCCTCACAAACACCTGCAATGAGGTTTGCTGGAATGCCAGCTGGCAGATCTTGCCAAAGGAATCTGCACATATTTATTGGCACAGATAGAGCTAATTCAACACTAGAGTTGCTGGTAATGCCATGAACTGCACACAAAAAGGTAAAGCGTTTTAAAGCTGACGCTACACTCATAGCAAAATTCACGATAAAGATGGAAAATGCAGAGCAACAGTATTGACACAGAAATACAAGCTATACCTCCAATAGTTTATAAAGGTATTGTAAAATCCTATTCCGCCTTGAATCTGTAGTAGGAGTTGTGCCCATACCTCAGTAGGAGATATATCAATCATAGTTTGTCTCATCAGTATGTAACAATCTTATTGGTCATAGGAACAACTAGTAATATACTGACACCCTACTGCAGGCATGGCCAAACTTGGCCCTCCAGATGTTTTGGGACTACAATTCCCATCATCCCTGACTACTGGTCCTGTTAGCTAGGGATGATGGCAGTTGTAGTCCCAAAACATCTGGAGGGCCATGTTTGGCCATGTCTGCCCTACTGGTACTGCCATAGTTTATATTGGTCTTCCTGAAGGAATACCTTGCATTTAATCTCTATCTCAGTGATTAAGATATACACTTAATGAAATACAAGAACTATTCCAAAGTGCTGTTTCATGGAAACAGGAGAAAAAGGGGCAGGAAATATTTTGCGTAGGGGGTCAAAGCAGTCTTCAGGAAGCTACAACTCAAAATGAACCGCAAGGCTTAGAAGCCATATGAAATGTTCTTTTGGGGATCATGTTGTCTAAGGGCTACAGTGCACGAAGCAGTGGTGTAACTCTTTTTCTTCCAGTCTCAAATGCTTTCAATTCATTTCTTTAAAAGTTTCCTTTGACCAGCTTTAATTTGTTTTGATGAGGAGTCATCTTTTCCCTTGGAGGAACGAAAAATGAAGTCTTTGGTGCACTGTCCAAGGTAAATGGATTCCAAATGCTATAGACAATTCTTTTTATGTCCTAGATTCACACTGTTGCAAACAACCCATCCTTAAACAGCTATGAAATGCTCTCACCCATGTATAATTATCATGATTCATTGTGCCTACGGAATCTGGCATAGGTCTGATGAGCTTGAAGGAAAAGGTTAGCTTTCATCTGGTTACAACATTATATGAGCATCCCTTTATAAGATAGCAATATTTGCAGAGAAATAAGAAAACATGCCTTCTAAAAGAAGTTTTTTTTTAGAGTCCATAGTAATATACAATATATATCCAGTGAAAATGCAACGAACTTGAGTTCACACATTCCTTTCACATTATCACAGGTTTCCAAACATTCTCCCAACATTGATGCTTGTGTTGGAGAGAATATGTAATTTTTAAGAAAGTCTGTGAAAGTATCTCTGTTTCTATTATACTATATGCACTCTGACTTCTGTTAGAAAATAATGGACTTTCATGGCTACAAAAGCTAGCTAAAAATGTCTTCATAATTATTCCCACAACCACATTTGGTATTGCAGAATCACTATGAGTTGACTTTTTATGCTCTTCTTGTGCAGGGAAAACAGCTTCATCGTAGAATAAGTTTACAATTCAGAAAGTCCTAAAAGGGCTTCAAAAACATGGCTTAACCACAATGTCATATCTGGCAATTTCTGTATCTTTGAGTACTCCAAACCACTTCACTTTAGCAAAACTGTAGGGCACAGTCAATTTGTGGCAGCTTTGTCATGGTACGGCCATGAGAATTGGCAAGTACAACATATCCAGAAAATTACTGATGTGCTATAATGATGCAAACTGGCATTTTCATCATACAAGCTTGGAGAAAAGATGTTAAAATCAAGAGAGTATTTTGAAAAATGCACTGTGTTTATAATATATTAATGCAACAAAGAAATATTATCCCACATGCATTATTAGGAACTCTGTAAGATTTATTTCTTGATGTATCTAACATTAGAAACCTCGGAAAAACTTTTTGGTTTATAGCAGAGGTGGCCAACTCCCAAGAGACTGCAATCTAATCACAGAATTAACAACTGACAGTGATCTACCCCATTTTGGGGGGGTTCAGGTCAAAGTTGTTGAGTGCTGAGCTTTTTTTAGGGGACCCAAACTTGTTGAGCTTCTTTGGGGGGAGCCAGTGATCTACCAGTGATATACCACAGACGTCCAGTGAGCTACCGGTAGATCACGATCTACCTGTTGGATGTGCCTGGTTTATAGCATTCATTTAATATAAATTTTATTTCATTTGCAAATTATTTCATTTACTTTGAATGCTAAGATGTTTTCATTTCAGATGCATGTGAAAGCACACACACACATGGTTTCCTGTTATTGTTATTATTTTAATGTTCACATTTGTTTCTTAAATAATAAAAGTATTAAGAGAAAAAGGGGGTATATTTTCCTGGAAATTTATGTCCAAAGCTAAGGTAGTGTGTCACTACATTAAAATGAACTCCTGCAATAAGACTGTGGTGTTTTGTGGAGTGCTTGAAAATGACAGTATCCAATACTGTCGGCCTCGGTCCGGTATACCTGAAGGAGCGTCTCCACCCCCATCGTTCTGCCCGGACACTGAGGTCCAGCTCCGAGGGCCTTCTGGCGGTTCCCTCACTACGAGAAGCCAAGTTACAGGGAACCAGGCAGAGGGCCTTCTCGGTAGTGGCACCCACCCTGTGGAATGCCCTCCCACTAGAGGTCAAAGAGAACAACAATTACCAGACCTTTAGAAGGCATCTCAAGGCAGCCCTGTTTAGGGAAGCTTTTAATGTTTGATGGATTTCTGTATTTTAATGTTTGATGGATCTCTGTATTTTAGAATTTCTGTTTTGTTGGAAGCCGCCCAGAGTGGCTGGGGGAACCCGGCCAGATGGGCGGGGTATAAATAATAAATTATTATTATTATTATTATTATTATTATTATTATTATACTAACAACATCAATTTCCTCTAAAAATTCATTGGTGGATAGACATTTTATGAGGCTTTCTTTACCTCATAATTTCACCCTGTAAATCACACAACATAGGAAAAAGCTCACCACAGGAGCAGGAAGATTTCTTACTAATCTGTACCACAGGAAAAATATGCACTTAACATTATTTACACAGACAGGTTGGTCGAAATATAAAAGAAATGTTTTATGAAATTCTATTAATCTTCCACAAACATTCATGGTATTTCATTAACCATGCCTGATTATTCGCCTTAGGTACAAATGCCTATTACAGAGAACACAAGGCTCTATGGGAATGATGCAACTAAAGCGGATTGTAGCAATTAATCTAGATTTAAAAGCAACATTTCAAATCCTCTAAAGCTTAAAATGGGAGCTTTAATCTAATTTAGAAATTTTAATGTTCCCAAGAAGCAATGACACTTAATGAGTTTGGAAATGTGATCTTGATTAAGTTTCAATGACACTTCACTAATTTTTTTCATTACATTTATTTCAAGGAAAGAAATAAAATTTTAAGTGTGCCTGATGCAGAACAGCAAACAATGATGGACTGCTATTTATATACATGCTGTTTCAGTTTACCTTTTATAATTTGTTGTGCAATTCCAAACTGTTTCTTCAGAATTTACATCAGAAACTGATAGCTTAACACTACGATCCTTAGATTACGGTGCTAAAATGTAAGTGTTGAGGGTAGTATGTCGCAATAATTTAGTGATGTGGTTCTCAAAACAAAAATATGTACAAAAAGTGTATATAAGGGGAAAGTGCATTATTTTAGGGAAATGGCATTATAAATTGCAAAAAAGAGTACATTATATGAAGGGGAAGTGATTCCAAAAAATTAGATATAAATGTGTAAAAAAATTATATATTAGATGAAATAGTAAGTCATGAGAACTTTTTTTTAAAAAAAACAGACTAATGTGGAAATTGAGATAGCTAAATTTAAGATTCAAAACATGAGAAACTGAGAAAAACTAAAATTGAGAGAAAGCTAGTTTGCACCCTCTTGTTATAGCACTTGCATCTCTAGAAGAAAAAGAAAATCCTGAGAGCCAGGGAACGCTGTAAATTCAGGGAACAGTGTAAATTCAAGCTTTCCCTCGCACAAACAAAAGTGTCTTCTACTCAAGCTATTGTCCGTGTCCATTGTTAATGTATGCAAATTGGGTTCCCAAACAAAAGCTATTAAGGTATTATAGCTCTTAAAATGAATTACAGATTTTGTGCAGACTTAAAATATTAAGTGGCTTGTATCTACAGCCCCTGTAGATTACAAGTTACAATAGTCCAAGAATGAATAACATTCTCCCCCCCCCCATACTAATTTTCAGACATTTAGACCCATGTCACATATTACCATTTCCAAGGGATCGTTCTCATAATCATTCTCAAAAATTATTTATGGGGCATTAGGGCAAAACAATTATGGGGCATTAGGATTGTGCATCTTCCACTGTACACCCTAACATGTGGCCATTAACATCCATCTACACCACAGAGCCTAGGGCTTGCCGATCAGAAGGTCGGCGGTACGAATCCCTGTGATGGGGTGAGCTCCCGTTGTTCAGTCCCAGCTCCTGCCAACCTAGCAGTTCGAAAGCACGTCAAAGTGCAAGTAGATAAATAGGTACCACTACAGCGGGAAGGTAAACGGCGTTTCCGTGTGCTGCTCTGGTTCGCCAGAAGCAGCTTTGTCATGCTGGCCACATGACCCGGAAGCTGTCTGCGGACAAACGCTGGCTCCCTTGGCCTATAGAGCGAGATGAGCGCTGCAACCCCAGAGTCGGACACGACTGGACCTAATGGTCAGGGGTCCCTTAACCTTTACAGTCATACCTCGGTTTAAGTACGCCTCGGTTTGAGTATTTTCAGTTTAAGTACTACGCGGACCTGTCTGGAACGGATTAATCCACTTTCCATTACTTTCAATGGGAAAGTTCGCTTCAGGTTAAGTACGCTTCAGGTTAAGTACGGAATTCCAGAACCAATTACACTCATACTTCGGGTTAAGTATGCTTCAGGTTGAGTACTCCGCGGACCCGTCTAGAACAGATTAATCCACTTTCCAGTACTTTCAATGGGAAAGTACGCTTCAGGTTAAATACAGACTACGGAACCAATTGTGTTTGTAAACCGAGGTACCACTGTACCTAGATTTAAGAAAATGAGGGGATACACTATCTGTGTATAAGTCACCCCTGATTTTTGACATTATTTTTTAGGGGGGAAACTAGTCTTATATAGGGAAAAATACGGTATGTTTCTCTTTACCTATTTGAGGGGAGCAACGAAAGAAAACACACACATATGTAAATATGGACGTACAGATTTATGCCATGAGTCATATATGCAGTTTGCCTGATGGTTACAGTCTTGCTGATTGGCAAACACAAATCTCGAGCTCACAAATGTCTGAACTATCCCTAAGATAAAGATTTGCATTAATGCTGGGGAAAAGCATGTGTGAATGACTGCTTTGGTGCCTAAGTTACTCTGCATCTTCAAGGAGGAAGTACTAAGTAAAGCTGCTCTCAAGGCTCTTTTGGCAACCTGCTTGGACAAGCATCCACTTTGAAGGCACCTTTATATATCTCTTCCTACAAGAAAAAAGTATACAACCCCCCCCCCTTTTTGCTAGAAGTCTTAAAGCCTTGCTAATAAAAGATGGCAATTATTCTCAAGCACCTGCATAGTTGTGCGATACTTTTAAGTCACCAATTTCTACTAAGATAAAGTTATGGTACATTATGGAAACTACTAGTCATACTATCCTATTTCAACATGCAGTCTGCTGAGATAGATCCTACAGCTGTAAACAATTCTGCACCAGAATCTACGTAGTTAATTAAATAAACCTGCTTAAACAGAATGGGATGTCTGCACAGAAAACCCCAATCCCAACATCCCTTTTCAGTATTTCCACATTCAAAGAAACATTTATATTCCCAACAGAAACCTTGGACATTCCACTTCTGGTTTTAAAATCTAGTCTGTAATGACAGTTAAGTTTTGCTTCCAGCTTCTTTTCCATTCTACCACTTTTATTGTTTTATTGTTGTTTCCTAGTAGCAAGGAATTGCAGGACTTTTAATAACCCACTTCAAAACTCTACTTTAAAATTCTGCTCATGAGGGCAATCTTAGTTAGGGAGGGTAATATTCACCAAGGAGAAGGGAGGAGAGACCATGATGGTACATGAAAACCATGACCAGAAGTTTGGGAATATTCTATCTGCGCTCAGCCTTAATGAGGGAAGCCTCTGCAAAACAGGAGATATGCACACACAACTCAATAAATTCCTGCCCAATAATTCTTAGTCTAAAGCACATCTATTAAAAACAAAGGAACACTAAAATCTTCACACAAAAAAGGATTCCAAATGAGACATCATAATTAACTAACCAACTTGCCTCAAAAAAGATAAAATCCTCCAATATAGCCTTAAAGTGCATTTCATGAAACAGCTCGAGAGTTTTATGTTCAATCTTTGTTCATATCTGAGAATTCTAGACATTAACGGCATGTTTATTAAAAAAAACCTCAATTATTTTACTCTGCAAAAGAAACAGCATATCATAATAATTCTTCATCTGTGATACAAGACACTGCTGAACAATTTATTTTCTTAATGTACCAATTATAATTAGTACCATAGGTTGTTTTTAAATAGCCTTTGGGTGATTTTTTTTTTAATTAACTGGGGATTTGCCACTGATTTCAACAGGTTCCTTTTACTATGCAGCAGAACTTTTAAATCAGCCAATACCAAAAAGCTCTTAAATCAGTACAAACATCTAATAAAGATCTAGGACAAGCCCTCCCCCTCTCAGGATTAAGGAGGAGATCATTTCAGGACATGATGCTCACTGTACAAGCTCACAAAGCACAAAGAGGAACTACTTACTAATCAATGAAATCAGTGGTAATCTTTTTCTTTAGGCATGCCTATACTATTAAGGTCCATGGGCTTTGTACTAGTTGTCTTCCTCAACCTTGTATCCCCAGATGTTGAAGGACTCCCACTCCCATCATCCCTGACCACTGGCTAAGCTGGATAGGGATGCTACAGATTGTCGACCAATGTCTGGGGTCCCAAGGTTTAAGAATTCTGCTCTGTGGAACCCATGTGAAGATTCTAATGAATCATAAGTCTTTGTTCAGCTTTGTTCACTGGGTGTTGAACTAGCCATTCTTTCTCTCTCACATTTCTCTTCATTTCTCAAAATGAATCCACATCCTGTCATAAACATATGGGTAAACGGTAAGAAAAATGTGGACAACAAGCAACCAACAGCCATGTCTCACGTAATGAAACTTCTACAATGGAAACTTGGGAGACTCTGATGGATTAAGTAAATCAACCTTTAACCACCCTGTACCTTCCAGATCTTTTGGACTACAACTGCAATCAGCTCCATCATTTAGAATCAAGGCTGGTTCCAGGTTTCTGTGGGTTCAGGGCAAGCGACTCCAGGTGGGGGCCCCTATTCACATTCACAACAACAATAATATTTTTATTATTATTTATACCCCACCCATCTGGCTGGGTTTCCCCAGCCACTCCGGACGGCTCCCAGCGGAATAGTAAAAACAGTAACACACACACACACACACACACTCACACACACACACACTGAACTTGCTAGTTCAATTTCAGGCTTGCTCATTCTTCCTCCAGAGCTGCCACTGTTGGGCAGCAATCCTTTTCCTCCTTGTTGCTGTGTGTAGGTGGGCTCTGAAACAAGAACCTAAGAGTTGGCAATGGCTCCCAACAAGAAAGACAAAAAGAAGCAGTCTTTCTCTAGCTCAGCTAAGTCCTAGTCAGAGATTAGTTTGGGGAATGTGGTCTCCAGGAGGACCAGCAGATGCTGATTGTGTTTATTTGACATCATTGGAATTAAACCTATAAAAATGGTATAATAATGGATTGTTTTGAGAACTGTTGAAATGAATACCAGCTGCATATATTTAACAACATTTTTTATTTTCACACTATTGGCATTTGTGTCTTTATTTGTGATATTGTGCCAATTAAAAATGTGTGATTTCTGATAAAAAGGAATCCACTCAAGTTAGATCATTAACCACACTGCCTTCCTTCATCCTTTACATTTCTGCCAGCTAAATTCTTGCTGTGTGGAGTTTTAAGTTGTGGCTTTTCTTCTACTATTGAGCTAATACCAAAATTTACCATGAGTTCAACTGCAGCAAATGCCACTAACATAGTCTGCAAGAAGGAGGGATCAAATCTAGCTCATAAAGCATCATTCAGGTATTTGTTGCTGCTAAAAGGACATCTGGAGATTGAGAGGGAAAAAATCTTAGGCGAAATAACAAGAGAGCGCCCTTGTTCAAATGATCTGTTCATTAAAAATAGTGAAACACACACAACCATTAACAGAGAAGTGAAATTAAGAGAGTAAAACTATTTTTTTATTAAAAAAAAACCAAGGGAGATAATAGCATCCAGTGGCCAAAGTCAACAGATGATAAAGTTAGGTGGTCTAGTGTTTTATGAATGTTGGAAAGGTTGCTATTGGCTGCTTTGTCCGACCTCCTCTGTGTATTTATTTCTGATCAAGATATGTAGTCAGATCTCACTGAATGTGTTCTAAGATTTGAAGGTCATGTTTTTCCAGCCTTCTTGTTGGATTCCAGAATAACACATTCAACTCATCTGGATAAGGCCGTCTCCAGTGTTTTTAATTCTTTGTTCCAGGAGGTTTTTGCCATCAGATGGAGTCTGTGAGTTAATTCTACTTTTCCTGCTTCAGCCAGACTCTTTTTATGAGTCAATTGGAAATAGATAAGAAAGATAATGAAGAGAATTAACTAAGTGGGAAAGAGAACACTACAAATTAAATCTGCAACAGATCTCTCTTTTATGTGCCCAAGGAAGAATTGATTAGAACACAGAGGACTTCTCTTCATTCCAGTCAGACCAGTCAGCTTTCACTTGCTTGACAGGTATACATTATAAAGGCATTAAAAAAATTATATTTCTACAAGTTTATATTTGTAACGATCTGTGAGTTTCATATATGTTGCCAGAAGCTTGCTGGACAGACTAGACAGAAGATGGCAAGCATATGCTTTTATCTCTAAACAAAAATAAGATATTGAAGTTGTCCACTTTTTACGAAATTAGGTAATCCATCTCCCTATGCAGTTCAGCAGTCTCTGGGTTCTGAGTGTCCATCTACTGTTGGCATTGGGTGTGGAAGACAAGATTGGACTGCTGATTCCTTTCCAAGTTCAATTCAAGGTGCTGATTATCAGCCCTAAATAGCTACTTGAAAACCCATCTCCTCCTCTGAGAATCTGTCCTTTAAGCTCAAGTGATGTGGTCCTCTTGCACATGCAACTGACTTCTGAAGTACAGTTGGTGGCAATACACAATAGGGCTTTCTCTATGGCAGAGATGTTGTTGTTTTTGTTTAGTCGTTTAGTCGTGTCCGACTCTTCGTGACCCCATGGACCATAGCACGCCAGGCACTCCTGTCTTGCACTGCCTCCTGCAGTTTGGTCAAACTCATGTTGGTAGCTTCGAGAGCACTGTCCAACCATCTCGTCCTCTGTCGTCCCCTTCTCCTTGTGCCCTCAATCTTTCCCAACATCAGGGTCTTTTCCAGGGAGTCTTCTCTTCTCATGATGTGGCCAAAGTATTGGAGCCTCAGCTTCACGATCTGTCCTTCCAGGGAGCACTCAGGGCTGATTTCCTTCAGAATTGATAGGTTTGATCTTCTTGCAGTCCATGGGACTCTCAAGAGTCTCCTCCAGCACCATAATTCAAAAGCATCAATTCTTCGGCGATCAGCCTTCTTTATGGTCCAGCTCTCACTTCCATACATCACTACTGGGAAAACCATAGCTTTAACTATACGGACCTTTGTAGGCAAGGTGATGTCTCTGCTTTTTAAGATGCTGTCTAGGTTTGTCATTGCTTTTCTCCCAAGAAGCAGGCGTCTTTTAATTTCGTGACTGCTGTCACCATCTGCAGTGATCAAGGAGCCCAAGAAAGTAAAATCTCTCACTGCCTCCATTTCTTCCCCTTCTATTTGCCAGGAGGTGATGGGACCAGTGACCATGATCTTGGTTTTTTTGATGTTGAGCTTCAGACCATATTTTGCGCTCTCCTCTTTCACCCTCATTAAAAGGTTCTTTAATTCCTCCTCACTTTCTGCCATCAAGGTTGTGTCATCTGCATACCTGAGGTTATTGATATTTCTTCCGGCAATCTTAATTCCGGCTTGGGATTCATCTAGTCCAGCCTTTCGCATGATGAATTCTATGGCAGAGATAGGGAGCCTTTTTGCACTCTGGAGGCTGCACTGTATTGTGGGAAACCTTCTGGAGACTGCATGTCAGAGGCAAAAGTGGACAGTGCAATGGATGTGACTCTTACCTTTGTACAGCAGGCCACGTTCCAGCTATACAGATATCAACACACACATCACCAGTCTCTATCCAGACAAGCAAGGAGACATGATCACAATTCAAGGACACATTGCAAATAGCAAAAGGACCAGGGAGGTTTGGGGGCCTGGAGAGAGGGGAGGAGGCTTGGGGAGGAGGCATAAAATTGGGAGAGTACGGAGGACTAGATAGGCTTGGAGGGCCCCATTTGGCCCAGGGGTCTGAGCTGCCCCAAACCTGCTCTGTGGCTCTTGTTATGGGAAACACCCTGCTCTTGGAAGTTAAATCTAACTTGAAGACTTTCTTTTCACAAAAAAGAGAGAGAGAGCCTTTGATTCAGCTGCTGTTTAATTTTATTGTTACCACAAAAATCTGTCCCATTTTTAAATGTTGGTTTTAGTCTTGAATTGTGTTGAAGTTATTTTAACTATTATTGTCAATTTTATTTTTATGTTCATTTTCATACTTTGTTTACCACTTTGATTATGGTATCTCCTTGACAATAGTAGGTATAAAGAACAGTTATTAAATCTACTCTTTCCTAGGCCATTCCATCCAAATGATCATGAAGAACTCTTACAGAATTCTTACATGGCTCCATGTTGCGGGTTCTTCACAACAGTTTATATCACTAATCTGAAAGCAGTAATTATGGGGGGGGGAGCACCTTCTGGCAGTTAAATTTCACACTACCTACAGGTACAAATGAAAACATAACATGCCACAAAATGCAAAGAAATGACATTGCTGTTTAATAACATATAGGAAATCTCTTCTTGATTGTAAACCGGAATCATAAAATAAGTGAAATGTGGAAAATATTTATATGGAAAAAAACACCCTAGCTTTAATATCATACGTCTACTTGTGAGTTCTATACCACTGGCTCAGACTCAAGCTACTCATTTTATCAAACCCAAGACATCTACTGATAATAGAACATGAGAGGATTCCAAGGCAGACTAGGCCTGACAAGCAAGATTTCTTAACACAGCACAATAGAGTCGTTAGAACAGATATTAATTTTTTTCTTCAGATATTCAATTTTCAAATATTAAGAGAGCACCCCTGTACATGTTTATTCATATGTAATTCCTACTACATGTAATGAGGTTCACTTCTTAGTGTTCAGGAATTTTGCAGCCTTACCGGTAGTCTCATGACCCTAATTCAAGTAGTATCAAGGTGAACTTAAATTTGGTTCTTGCATCTTTAACTCAGTCTCTTTGTTGTTGTTGTTGCTGTTGTTAATAATAATAATAATAATAATAATAATAATAATAATAATAATAATTTATTTATACCCTGCCCATCTGGCTCGATTTTCACAGCCACTCTGCGCAGCTTCCAACAAAATATTAAAAATACAATAAAACATCAGACATTACAAATTTCCCTAAATAGGGCTGCCTTCAGATGTCTTTTAAAAGTCAGATAGTTGTATGTTTCCTTGACATCTGGTGAGAGCATGTTCCACAGGGTGGGTGCCACTACCAAGAAGGCCCTCTGCCTGGTTCCCTCACTTCTTCACAGGGAGGGAACCGTCAATGGCCCTCGGTGCTGGACCTCAGTGTCTGGGCTGAACGATGAGGGTGGAGACGCTCATTCAGGTATACTGGGCTGAGGCCATTTAGGGCTTTAAAGGTCAGCACCAACCCTTTGAATTGTGCTTGTTTGAATTGTGTTGTTTGCAGAGAGGAGATTGCAGTAACTTTTCTTTTCCCTGGCCATTTTGCTGCTGTGCTGAGCTAAGCTATATGAAGCTAAGCTATGCTATGGTTTAGCATACTATCTGTGCCTGAGATCATCATTTAGCTCTCCCAGACAAACAATGAGCTCTAAACCATGGAACAAACTCAAATCCAGATGACACCCATGGCATAGCTTAGTGCAGTGCAGCAGCAAATTGGCCAGGGTGGAGCAGCCACAACCTCCTCTCTGGGAACCCACATGCTTTCTCATTTGCATTAAGCCATGGTTTAGATTAATCTTACGCCAGAACTGGATCTTCCCAGTTTTCTGCAATGACAAGAGGTTGAATTAAATGACCTTTGGGGCACCTTCCATTATACTAAATGGAAAAAAAGCTCCTCATTGCGCAATACTCCCTGAAATATTCTGGGACCCATCTGTGGGTTGCAACCCACACTTTCAGAAGGTTTAGCTTTGTGTAGCATACTGACCAAAATGGAGTGCCTGGCGTGCTATGGTCCATGGGGTCACGAAGAGTCGGACACGACTAAACGACTAAACAACTAAACAACAACAAGCATACTGACTTTATTTACGTATCTAAAGCATTGTTACCACACTCTTTAGCTATCTTGCATCTCCTACTGGTAAGGCTGTGGGTGTTCTCTCCCGCCCTCCCATTGCCACTCAGTATTAGTAGGTTCTTCCGTTCTGTTGCTCTACCTCTCTTTTTTTTTTTAAAAAATATTTTTTATTAAAAATTTTCAACATAAGACAAAAAGAAAAAGAAAACAAGCAAGAGAAACACACAAAAACATGAAACCAGAAAAAAAAATACACAAAAAATAAATAAAAACACATTCTAATTAATTGTTCCTTAAACCCTTTACATTGTCTTTAGGGACCTCCTCGGGTTTCCCTCCCTTTGGTCCCTTAGAGATTATTTAATTAGCAAATTCTACATCATTTTAATCACATTAAAGGTCATACTTTTTAACTATCATCTCACATGTTATAAATTTCCGCAGTTCATTTACTACTTAATTTCTATTCTAATAAATTACTTTCGCATGTTTTTTAAGATATAATTTAAAGTCTTTCCATTCTTCTTCCATCGCTTCTTCTCCCTGGTTGCGGATTCTTCCAGTCATCTCAGCCAATTCCATAAATTCCATCATCTTCATCTGCCAGTCGTCAATCGTTGGTAATGTTTGTAATTTCCAGTTCTTAGCAATCAGAAGTCTCGCTGCCGTAGTGGCGTACATAAAAAAAGACACCTTTTTCTTTGGAATTTCCTTCCCTACAATGCCCACTAGAAATGCTTCTGGTTTTTTAACAAATGTGTTTTTAAACACTTTCTTTAGTTCATTATAAATCTTATTCCAGAAGTCACTTACCAGTGGACACGTCCACCACATGTGGTAAAAGGATCCTACTTCTTTCTTACATCTCCAACATTTATTATCATGACTGTGGTATATTTTTGCCAATTTTACTGGTGTAAGATACCATCTATACATCATTTTCATTAGATTTTCTTGTAGTAAGCTACACGCAGTAAATTTTATATTCACTTTCCACAGTTTCTCCCAATCCTCAATCATAATATTATGACCCACATCCTTTGCCCACAAAATCATAACATTCTTTGTTTGTTCATCTTTCGTATGCCACTCAAGTAGCAATTTATACATTCTGGAAAGTGTTTTTAGCTTGGGTTCTAACAATTCTGTTTCCAACTTTGACTTCTCTGATTGAAAACCAATCAATTTATCCATTTTAAAAACTTCATTTATCTGATGGTATTGGAGCCAATCGTCTAATTTACACTTTAACTCCTCGTAAGTCTTTAACTTAAATTGGTCTCCTTCTTGAATCAACAAATCTCTATATTTCGGCCAACTGGGTTCCGTATTAACTCTTTTTCGAACCTTGGCCTCTAATGGTGAAATCCATTTAGGTGTTTTTCTTTCTAACAAATCTTTATACCTGGTCCAAACGCTATACAATGCTTTTCTTATTATATGTGTTTTAAAGCCTCTGTGGGCCTTTACTTTGTCATACCATACATATGCATGCCAGCCATAAAGATTGTCATAACCTTCTAGATCTAAAATATCTGAATTTTCCAACAGAAACCACTCTTTCAACCAGCAAAAGGTCGCTGCTTCATAATAAATCTTTAAATCGGGCAGGGAGAAGCCACCTCTTTGTTTTTCATCAGTAAGTATCTTATATTTAATTCTTGGCTTCTTCCCCTGCCATATAAATTTCGATAACACCTTTTGCCACTCTTTAAAACAATCCAACTTCTCAACTATTGGCAATGACTGAAATAAAAACAGCATCTTTGGCAATACATTCATTTTAACAGTAGCTATACGACCCAACAGAGAAAGTTTCAGGTTGGTCCAAGTCTCTAAATCTTTTTTCACTTCATTCCACATTTTTACATAATTGTCTTTAAATAGATTCAAGTTTTTTGCAGTCATATTAATACCAAGGTACTTTACTTTCTTAACAAAAGATAAACCAGTCGCCTCCTGTAACTTTTCTCTTTCCTTACTGTCTAAATTCTTATCTAAAACTTTGGTTTTTGATTTATTCAATCTAAAACCTGCTGCCTTTCCAAATTCTTGGATTACTTCCAGAGCCCTTTGAACACTGGACTCCGGATCTTCTAATGTCAGAACAAGGTCATCTGCAAAGGCTTTAAGTTTATATTGTTTCTTCCCTACAGTCACTCCTTTTATTTCATCGTCCTTTCTAATCTTGTTGAGTAAGACCTCCAGGACCATTATAAAAAGCAAAGGTGAGAGGGGACACCCTTGTCTTGTACCTTTTTCAATTTTAATGTCCTCTGATACCATATTATTAACAATAATCTTTGCTCTTTGCTCTGAGTAGATCGCCTTTACTCCAGTCAAAAAATTTTTGCCCACCTCCATTTTTTCTAAATTCTTCTTTAAGAACGTCCAGGAAATATTGTCAAAGGCCTTCTCTGCATCAATAAACATTAGCACAGCTTTTTTATTTATTTTCTGTTCCAACATCTCTAAGATGTCCACAACATTCCTAATATTGTCCTTCATATGCCTTCCTGGCAGAAAGCCGGCTTGATCTTTATGTATAAAATCTCGTAGGACCTTTTTCAATCTAGAAGCCAGAATACTGGCGAATAATTTGTAGTCCACATTCAATAAGGAGATTGGGCGGTAATTCTTTACTTGCGTTCTATCCAAGTCCGGTTTGGGTATCAGGGTGATATAGGCTTCCTTCCAAGACTCGGGGGCCCCTCCTCCAGTCATGATTTCGTTGCATAAGTCTTTCAGAGGTTGGACTATCCAGTCCTTCATTAATTTGTAATATGTAGCTGTAAGACCATCCGGTCCTGGGGTCTTACCCAGTTGCATTTGTTGTATCGCTAGTTCTACTTCCTGTATCGTTATCTGTTGCGAGAGTAGGGTTTTCTTATCCTCTGGGATTTTATGCAAGCCATGTCTGTCCAAGAATTTCTCCAATTCTTCTTTGTCTTGTTTTTCTTGTTTATACAATTGTTTAAAATATTTCTGAAAACATTTTCTAATCTCTGTCGGGTGCTCCAGATGTTTTCCATCTTGAACAAGATGTGTAATAGTGTTTTGCTTCTGCCTTTTTTTCAATTGCCATGCCAGCAATTTTCCACATTTATTCGCTGATTCAAAGGATCTCTGTTTCATCCATTTAATTTTAGATTCTATTTCCACATTCATTAATTGGGAAAATTGTCCTTGTAATGCCTTAATCTCTTTTTGTATCTGTATATTCTTAGGATTTGCTCTTAGCTTCTTTTCCTTTTCTTTCATTTGATTCCAAATCTTTTCTTTCTTTGCATTATATTCTTTTTTCTTAATTGTATTTTGTTGAATCAGAAATCCTCTCATTACCGCTTTACTGGCATCCCATATAATTTTCTTACTGACAGATGTTCTTAAATTAATCTCAAAATAGTCCTTTATTGTTTTTTGTGTTTTTTTCAAAACATTTTCATTCCTCAACAAAGCATCATTCATTCGCCATCTGTAAGTGCCCTGAAGAGATGTTTTTAAGTCAAGTAATACTGCATTATGGTCGGAGCAAGTTCTTGGGCAAATTTCGGCCTTATTTATCCTCGGACCCAACTCTCTCGAAATCCATATGTAGTCGATACGACTCCACGATTTTTTGGCATTTGAGAAGAAAGTTTGGTCTTTTTCCAATGGATTTTTCAATCTCCATGTATCAATTAAGTCAAAATTGTCTGTCAGTTCAAAGAAAGACTTTGGAAGTCTTCCATCTTTGGATTCCTTTTGTCTTTGAGATCTGTCCATTAATGTTGACACCACTCCATTCAAATCTCCCAGTAAGCATAATTTGTAATCCAAATAATCCAAAAGTTTCTCGTGTAATCTTTTGAAGAAATCCGATTTTCCATCATTTGGAGCATAAATTCCCAGAATCAAAATTTTTTCGCCTTGAGATGTGACTTCGACTGCAACATATCTTCCCTTTTCATCTTTAAATATCAATTTAGGAGTTAACTTCTCTTTTGCATATATCACTACTCCTCGTTTTTTAACTTCATCCGATGAGATAAATTCAAGTCCCAATTTTTTATTTTGTAGAATTCTTCGATGCGCCTTTGTGACATGAGTCTCCTGTAAACATATGATATCCAGTCTTTGCTTTGCCAGGACATGATAGATTTGATTCCTTTTCTGTTTTGAGTTCAATCCATTTGAATTCCATGAGAGAATCCTCAGCGACATCTTAAAGTGGTGCTGCAGCGCCCTCCAAGTATGAATCAGAGTCTAACTCAATCGGTTCGTCCACTCCTGGAGTCGAGGAAGGCAGTCCCAGTTTTAGGAGTTCTCTTTCGTGCTTCTGTAAAAAGTCTTTCTTCTGATCCACTGATTTGATTTTATATTTCTTCTGTCGGAGCTGGAAATTCAGACCCTCCGGAAATTCCCACTTAAAATTGATCCCTCTCCTTTTCAGAATGCTTGCCAAATCGGAATATTGGGATCTCAGGTCCAGAAAGAATTTTGGCAAATCCTTAAAAAGAATGATCTGTGTTTCTTGCACTCTCAAAGTTTTCTCGTAATGCAAATTTAATATTCTATCTCTTTGTTCTCTAGTTTGAAATGTTATCATACAATCACTGACAAAATTTTTATCTTTCTTGGATCTTGCACCGAATCTGAATGCTTTGATGATTTGTTGTTCCAATTCTTCCTTTGTAAGATTCCACGTTTTTGCAAACTCTTCAATTAATTTTGCCTTTAGATCACCTTCTATAAGGGGAAATCCTCTGATCCTGAGATTCGTCTCTCTCTGTTTCATTTGTAAAAAGGCGAGCGCCACTTGTGCCTGATAGGATTGTTTCTCTAAATCAGGGACCCTTCTCTCTTCCAGCTCCACCACTCTCTGGTCAACTGCGACAACTTGGGATTTGACTTGTGATATATCTTTAGAGATGGCTCCTAATTCTTCTCTCAATTGCCTCACTTCCTGCGTGGTTTTCCGTTGTTCCAGGATATTGCGTTCCAATCCCTCTTTCAGTACTGGAAGCGTTGCTAAAGCTTTTAACACCTCTTCCTCGAAGCCAGAGGAAAAAGATCCTTTTTTCTTTAATTTTCCACCAGAGGGCTCTGGCCCTGACATATTTATTGCTTAGTGGCAAAAAAAAGAAGAAGTGTAAAACCAAGAACTACCTCTCCACTATTTTCTATAGTCCAGATGTACCCTTATCAGAGAGGAGAAGTCAAAACAATCAGTCATTCAATTGCTGAGCCAGGCTCTCAAGGTCACCATATCAAAATGTTCCCAGCTTCAGTCAGCTATGAGACCCAGTCACAAAATATGCAGTCTGAGAATGGAAATTGAAACAGTTCTAACAAGAGTAATATTGTTGCCTAAAATTCCTGGCTTTTTTGGGTTAGAAAGTTGCAGATTTTGCCTTATACTAGTCCTTATTAGTCCTTATTCCTTTGACAGGAAGGCTGCAGTCAAATCAGTACTTGTCAAAGGGTAAACAAGAGTTCATGAGTTGATTGTTCTCTACCATCACAAAGGAATGCTTGGCTAGAGCAGACGGAGACCCGCTTCCAGGGTCTTGAAGCGATCCATTAAAACTTTAAAACTTAGAACTGCAGGGTTATTTAAGAGACCCTGCTCTCTTTTGTAGTAAAGCAGAAAATCGCAGAAATAAAGGTCAGAAAGTCTCTCTTTATACAGTTCGCTGCGGAGGCTTGTCTTTGCTTCCAGCGCTACCGCAGGGGGGGGAAAACCCGACCTCCGTTTTGAAAGTTTTCCCAATGGCCAAATTGCTTGAAAATTATGGCAAACTTCAGATTTTACTCACTGTGGCCGAATTCAGATGCTTGTATATTTATTTTGAAGAAAGTTGAACGCTGTTTCACCGTCGGACGTCGGAGCTGCTCCGGAGAAGGGAAGCGCTATGCCTGCCGTGTCTCTGCCTTCCACCTTCCCCGCTCTCGCGCCCTTATTAGGGCTCTTCGGGGGGGAAGGGAGGTCAAAAAATGACAGCCGCCAGGTCGTCCAGGCTTCAGGTCGCTCTACCTGAAGTTTTGGGGGGCTGCGCGCTCTGCAGACCCCCCCAGGACCCTTCAAAGGACGGGAGAAAACCTCTCCCGCTGCCGCCGGCGCTCGCGTTCAACCCGGAAGTCCTGTTGCTCTACCTCTCAAAGTGTCATTGCATATTAGCTGTTAATCCTTTTTGAGATTACTCATTAATCACTTTTCTTACTGTTAGTAAAAAAAATTCAAGATCAAGTTTCATCATTTAAATTGTCTCCATTTCTATTTTTCTTCTTCACAGTACATTTTTGTGTCATTCTGTTTTGAACTGACTACAACTTCTGAAATTGTAATGTCAAAGGTACGACTCTTCCATTTGTCTTAGGATCCCTATGGACCCAACTCCATTTATTTTTGATCAGCTGTTTATTTCCTCATCTAATACTTGGTGGTGGTTTTAAAAAACCCGAAGCATTATTTATGGTGGGATGTTGCTTGAATGAACACTTCTATCTCAGATGCCGTTCAGCACTCGTGGTTTGCTTTGGGGGGGGGGCGGATCTCAAATGGTTAAAAGGATGCAGTGAGTCATGGAGGAACTTCCAGAGCACTGAATAGTTCCAGGTGACTATTTAGAACACATGTTCAAACAACATAAACACACTGAGACCACTGCTATGTTAAAAAGAACAATATGGTCTTTTTCCCAGTACTGACATTTAGTATTCAAGCTTTCCTTCACTTCAATATAACAAAAAAAGGATTTAGTTCCTGCCCTCCTCCCCAAAATTTAACTGGCCTATCAGACTGCTTAAATGCCTGTACTGTAAGAAAGGTCTGTAGTGAACCATTCGTATATCAGATTTCATTTCACTTAACACAAAATTTGTTCAAAGAAACCATGACATTTAACTAAGAGAAAGGATGTTTTACACCTTGGGTTTTTTTTAAATTTATTAAATAGTAGTATTCATACCTTGACAATATTCACATTTCTTCTGCAGGGAATTAAAACTTTTACCTGCCCCTGACATCATGTATGGTTTCAGGTGTTAGGTGAGTGGGCACAGCTTCCTCAAAATGACCTCGGCAGGCCAAATGAGGAGGCTATACTTGGCCAGCAGACTGGCAGCTCCCCACTCCTACCATAGATAATGTAAGCCATATAATGAATAGCCTCCCTAAGTATAATTTGATTTATTAAAGCTCACAGTAAGATTGACTGATTTCAGAATTTCTAAACCATCTACATCCAGAAAACTGCATTGTGGTGTACATAAATAGCATATAAAACATAATGCAGATAATAAAACAGCATTAAACATAATAAACAAGAAATAACAACTACAGAGATTTAAAAAAGACAAAGTTTTCAACAAAGGACAAAAACATAAAACGGAGGTTTGCTTCACTTCTAGGTGAAGGGAATTCCAGAGAATGGATGCCACAATGCTAAAAACATATGGTCAAATCTCTGCTTGTTTTTACCACAGGCACTTGTGGCATCATCGATGGATCTTCATCCAGAGATCCAAGTCAACCGGTTGGAATGTATAAGGAGAGCTAGCTTCCCAGATACCCTGATCTTTATACACCAGGAGTGAAGCCTTGAATCTAATTCAGCAACTAATTTACAGTCTGTGCAACAGAGGTATCCCATCAGGGCCGTCTTAAGGTCATCGGGCGCCCTGGTGCAGGGATCCCTCGGGCGCCCCCCCCCACTCTTTAAAAAAGACAAAGAAAACTCTTACCTGGTGTGCCGGGCAGCGGGAGCCTCACGGCGGCCCCTGCACCTCACAGCAGGGCCACGCTGTGCCGGAGGCCGCCTGCCTGTCCGATGCCGCCAGATTGAGTGGGGGAGGGGGCGCCGCTGCTCCGTGCGGCCTTCCTCTTCTCCCAGCGGAGCGGGGTGCCTGGGCAGGCCGAGCCACGCCGGGTTCCTTCCCGCCAACAGGGCGCTGCATTTCATTGGTAGAGGTGCTGCCATGTGGCGTCACCTCTACCAATGAAACGCAGCGCCGGGGTGAGGGATGACCCTGGCGCTGCAGAACGGAACAGGGTCCTAGTGCCCCTGTTCCGCTCGCTTCCCTCCCTGCACTCGCGGCACGGCTGGTGGAGGGAAAAGGGAGGCCACTGCAAAGCTCCCCCACTTGTTGGGGCGCCCCTAAGAGCCCCCTGATCGCCCAGGCGTCGTTGTGCATTGCGCCACTAGAGTCAATGGGCGAGCCGGGCCTGTATCCCATGTTGTCAACTGCTTGCCCCAGAGAGCAAAGTGTGCAGCAGTGTTTTACACTAGCTGCGTGTTTCTGGAAAAATTCAAAGGCAGCCCCAAGTAAATAACATTACAGCAATCAAGCCTAGAGGTTACCAATGCATGGACTACTGTTGCCGAGCTATCCCTGTCGGGGAATGGTTGTAGCTGGCTTACCGGCCAGAGCTGCAAAAAAGTACTCCTAGAAGCTGAGGACACTTGAGCTTGCAGTGGCAATGCTGAATCAATGAGCACCAACAAGCTACATACCTGTTCCTTCATCCAGAACAGGCAACTGACCAATTTCCCAGACTCGGAAACCACTCAAACACAGGGCATCTGCCTGTTTCAGTTTATTGGCTCTCCAGACCATTAATTAATCCAGGCACTGTTCCAGGACTTGATAGCCATTTCTTAATCACATTTTCCACAGAGTAAAAGCTACTTATGACACCTAGGTGGCTGGACAAACAAACCTTTCTGCATATATGAAGTAGAAGCAAAAGAGTAGAGACATGATGCCAAAATACTAGAGTCAGCCTTTATTACATTCTACACATAAGTACAGCACCTCAAGGGATGGCACATAGTAATTAAACACTGGCGAATAGTCTGAAGCCACTAACCTGTGTTCCTGTGAAGTAAACGGGATCTATTTTCCAAAGTGACAGGAAACATCTCACTTTCTGAGGTTGCAATCTCCTTGGGTGAAGCACTGAGTTGGAGAAGAGCATCTTGTGCTTTCTTTTTTTCCTTCTTTAACATATTTACTAAAATATCTAAAGTTCATTTTAAGGAAAATTTCTGAAGTAAATTTGAGACAACTATAAACACTCTTCTTAGAATAAGAGGTCTGTTGATTATATATTAAAAGCAAGAAGCAGTATTTATTTTATCTTTTACTTTTATTTATTTCAACCTTCCAAAGAGCACACAGAGCTTTACATAAGGTTCCCAGATGGAATCCCATCCAGGCAGCTTACAGCAGTGTTTCCCAACCTTGTGCCTCCAGATGTTTTGAGACTACAATTCCCACCATCCCTAGCTAGCAAGACCAGTGGTCAGGAATGATTGGAATTGTAGTCCGAAAACAGCTGGAGGCACAAGGTTGGGAAACACTGGCTTACAGAGCTACACCAGAATCATACCTAAGTCCCCAGCAGGCTAGCCATGTCCAGGGTATATATGCTAAACATCATATTCCAACTTGTATAGCATGCACAAAATATACCAATATGCATCATAAAGGTAAAGATAAAAGATTGTACACAAAAGGAAAAGTGGGATGCGGAAGGGGACCATGAAAAATTGAAATGCTAGTTCAAGTCACGAAGCTTGTAAAATGATGAGCTTGAATGGAAACAACTAAGGGAGAGGAGGAATCATAGAGTTGGAAAGGACCACAAGCACCATCTAGTCCAGGCATCCCCAAACTGTGGCCCTCCAGATGTTTTGGCCTACAACTCCCATGATCCCTAGCTAAGAGGACCAGTAGTCAGGGATGATGGGAATTGTAGTCCAAAACATCTGGAGGGCCACAGTTTGGGGATGCCTGATCTAGTCCAACCTCCTACTATGCAGGAATCTTTCGCCCAACATGGGGCTCAAACTAACAACCCTTAGATTCAGAGACTCATGCTCTACCAAATGAGCTATCCATGAAGCTGGTCTCTCAGCAGAGGTGAGAGAATAGCCCTATGGTACCACCCTTGCTTCTGCTGTTGGCCTGCAGCCAGATGGAAAGCCGATTTAAAAGATAAAATCTCCATAAAGACTAAATAGATTTTTAACCAGAACAGGAAGAGTGTTAAAAGAGGGCAAGAAAAAACTTGCAAAGAATGGTCACAAATGGGGGGAGGGGCACAAAGGTAAAAGATTTTAAACACATTATCTTGGCAATTCCTCAATGCATCAGTCTAAAAATTAATCAGAGTATGTCACGTCATGTAGCTTTGCCATGCCAAATTTCAGTTTTGACAACTCTTCAATATTTTAATAACATTTACTATATTCAGGTTTTACATTGGTGGGATACAGTTTGACCTATACAGCTTAACCATGCAGCGATTCTTCTGCCTGTAAAACATATCTAAATATTAAACAATATCATATAAAATGTGGTTCATGTTATATAAATGGACTTTTAAACCAGACCTGATTTTAACGCAGAATAAAGGGTTTTTTTGCCCCAGTTCAAAAATAAAATGTTGTTATCTGCCTGCAGTTCTTTCAAATAACCCAAAAACTAGAATACAGTGTGCATGCACATGAAAGCTCATACCAATGACAAACTTAGTTGGTCTCTAAGGTGCTACTGGAAGGAATTTTTTTATTTTGTTTAGAATACAGGAATTATATTTTCTATGCCTTACTTAAACTACAGCTATGTATATATTTTCTATGAATTTATAGAATGCACAGCACTATTTCAAAAGCTAAATTTTATATATATTGAATCTCAGGTTTAATAAAAATTTACATTTACTCGAAATCCACAGTTCAGCAACATTTCATTTGACTAAAAATAACAATTACAGGAAATTCAACTTTTTGAATGGCAATAAATGGTGCTTTATATAGCATTGCTATTTTCATTATTATTATTTTTAAGAAAGTGCTTCACATAAGGTTTCCAGAAACCTGGATCTAGGTCAGGACTAAGCAACACACTAAAGCTTTTACATCCAGGAGATTAAACTAGCCTGCTGCAGAGCAGGCAATAAGAGTAAACCTTGGCGTCTGGTAAAAAAAAAAGGTGTAGGAAACATTTGTTGCAGAATTTGGTGGAAGAACTCAATTAGACAATGAAAGTACAAACATTATGTCTAACCCAGCTAAAATACCCATGTGTCTCCTTTCAGAAAGAGGCTCCCCTGACCTGCAGCATCATCTGTGTGAGGGGGAGTTTATGGGACAGGAACAAATAGCTGTCAGTCTTTCCCAGCTTCTGCCCCATTCCGGTGAGGCCATGCCTACTCTTGTGGTTCTGGGAGTCCCCTGCCACTGTGAGAGTGCAGGTGGAGTGGAAATAGTGGCTAGATTGCCACTCAGCCCAACTGAAGGCAGTAGAAGGAGGTGAGAGGAGAATGGTACAGGCTAACATCAGGCCCTCTGCCCCCTTGTAGAAGCAGCTGTCTCTAAGAGGCTGTTGCTCTGAGAGGCATTCAACATCAGGACTACGCTCCACTGAGGATGTAGACCATCTGCCTGAGTGGCTGCAGATGCTCAGGAGACTCCCCAAACCAGCCTGCTTCAAACTGGTGCTGGGGAGGGAAGCTACAAACCATCCTGCTGGGCTCAGTGAGTGGCACTGCCTGCATGTATTACTCCCAACGGGTGGTACCAAATGGATTCTCCTCTTTGAGCCATATTATACGGCAGTGGCGGAGGAAGCCGCTTGGGCACCTGGGGCGGTATGCCCAGGGGCAGGGTGAGCCGCCCATAGGGGCGGGCACACCACAGGGTCCCCGGAGTCTGCCTGCCTCCTTCCACTCAGCCGCCCTACAGCTGGGGGGAGGCAGTGTGGAGGCTGCGTGCGCCCAAGCCACCATGTCTCTCCCAGGAGAGACACGTGGCTCAGGCGCGCTGAAGGCCCCGCGGTGAGTGCTGCCGGGCATTTTGTCAAACCCCCCCCCAGTGGTGACACCTGGGGCGGCCCACACCCACCGCACCCCCCTTCCTCCGCCCCTGTTATACAGGTGCAATGAGGGCTCACTGCCTTTAAATATTTTCATTGGGCGTGGTTTTACATGTGACACTATTTGTCTCTTTCTCTAGGCCTAAGGCAGGGTTCTTCAACCTTGGGCCCCCAGATGATGTTGAACAACAATTCTCGTCATTCCTGTCCATTGGCTAAGCTGGCTAGTGATGATGGGGGTTGTAGTCAATGACCTTTTCTGGGGTCAGAAATCATTCGTATTTGCCTTTGAAGGTGTAAAATGGATCAGTGGGGTAGGAGACAGGAGGGAACATCGCCCTCTGAGATTGTTGTGTAGTTATGCAATTATACAACTTCAACTGGAAGGCAAATGATTCATGGAAAATAAGGTCAATGTATATTTAGGGGGGAAATAGTAAACTGATCATATCTGGAGCTGGTTATTACGGGAGCTAGAATATACAGAACGCTGTTGTGTTGTTCTCAAGCATACGATGGTCTGAGATGGTCCCTAGAAGGGTATGACAAAGGGTATGATAGACCTAAGCAATCAGGGTCTCTCCCTAAAAAAATGAACAAGGATAATAGCAATAATATAAGGTGGATGGGTGGACTGTCCCTGAGATAGCCAAGCATAGTCAAGAAGAATCCTCACCTCTTACAGGGGTTGGGATTTATCTCTTTCCCCCTAGAATATTACCTATACCATCAAAACACACCTCTGGTCAGAGGAAGAGAGTCAAGGAGAACTGCCTCATCCCTGTGGAATGGTGGTGATGGTGGGGAGATGAAGTTCTGTCTTGAATTAAGGGAGGTGATTGTCCAGTGCTGCTCGACATGGAAACATTGGGCAACTTCAGGGGAAACCTGTATCAGCCTTTTCCTTAGCTAGGATGCTTAGGTATGAGTAGTTCACTATGGAAAGCCAGGTCAATACCTCAGCTTAGATAGAATATATATATACACACACACACACACTTTAGTTACATTGCATTTTTGAATTGACATGTAAAATTAGTGGCCATTTGACTTGAAGACTGGTGACTGTCTCATTTTCGTTGACAAGGATACTGATTTCATTGTCTCGTTGCTGCAGAAGATCCTTCAACTTCTTCAACTCTTCATGCCCAATTGAATTATTAGTGTCTGACGCAAGCAGATGGTTGTTAGGTAACTTTGCATTATTAACCAATCTCTATTAAATGGAACAAAAGCAATGGTCAGTTCTTTAGTTTTGACATTCTGTTGACCTACCTCCATTAGAAGCAAATTGCACTAACTTATTTACCCGAATGCTACTGCTGCTGACCACTGCAATGGCCCTCTTGCCTGTCTTCTCATTCCACGTCAATCAATTTTGAATGCATCTGTTACTTTCATGACTTTTATCTGATGTCATCCTTCTCCTCAAGCCTTCTGCTCTCTCTGTTGCTTTCCTCTAAAAATGCCATTTCTCATCCTTACATTTAAACCTCTGTTTCTAGCACCATCTCTTTTCTCATCTCAGCTTATTTCCTGCTTTGCAGTTATACACAAGTTCTTTTGCCACTGACCCCATTTCTCTACATACATCTTAATGTCTTGTCCTAAATCAGCAATCTCGCATATTTTTTCAGGACTAGAACATGCCTTTTGGGATCCAATTCTTAATATATATATATTTATCACACGGAAGTGTTTCTAACACAGTATCTACTCATATTCAACTAAGTTGTGGCACTAGTAGAAGCTTGCTCCTTGGTCTGCACAACACCCATCTACCTTTCCAACTCTGCCCAGGAGGGTTGAAAGAACCCCAAAAATTGAGTGGGGAGGACAAGAAGGAAGATCATTCTGTCTGGTAAGCAGAAATGCATGTGCTGATGGGACAATCATATTAGTGTGATGCTGAATTCTCCCCTTAGCCTTAGTGCTAAGTTGAATACAATGAGGGGGATCAGTCTCCATTTCCTGGACCAACACAGCTTCTTTCAGTAAACCCTCCTTTATTCCATCCTTGGTACTCCCTTAAAAAACCTACCCTTCTCCCTTTATCTTCACTCTGTCTATATTGAAAACAATATGAGCAGGCACATTTGTGCATTTACATTTTTTAAAAATTAGCAATAAAGAGATACTCAACAGTTCTTAGGGAATATTAATTAAGCAAATGTGCAATGTTAATTTAGCTAAAAAAGCATAACTATTTACTCTTATTTCTGGAATACTTCAGTAATGAAAGGTTGGCAAACCTATAGGTAAATATGGTGTGCATATTGTGATGTATGTGACTTTAAGTGTGGAATCTTATTATGTGCACCTGAATCCTATTAACTGGGATACAGGTATTTTAGTGGTAACCTGTTCCCCACCCATTCATTCGTCTTGTGCTTTTCCTCCCTTGCCGGGTGGATGTTGTCACTGTGTGTTATTCTTCAATAAACCATGTCTACAGCTCAGTAAAGACTGTCTTAGCAGCGGTGCCTCCTCATTGCTGAGGTCCAAGGTTTCCCGGAGACATTACATATGGATATATGGTTTCCAGCTGAATAAAATATGGCTTGCTTGTCTGTTTATGTAAGATATATAGGTGGACTTCACAAAGTGTATAAAATTATTCAAATAATAACTATCCACTTTTTTGCAGTAAATGAAGATGAACTACTGTTTATGTCAAAATTGCAGTTTCTGCTTCTTATCCCTGCCCTAAGTGCAATATGATTCATCAGAAGCTATTGTAGTGGTAGCTGGAGACACTTCTCCCCAACCACTGGCTTTGACACTTGAATAATAGTGGTTTTTTAATTTAAAAAAAAACCACCACATTTTAAACCATGTTTCAGATCCTGATTAGCAAACAGACATTAAACCACAGTACTCCCATCTAGGAAACTCTGGTTTGAAGAACCCATGGCCAAAACTGATGCATGAGGGAAAAGAGGAGTTCATGAGCATAGTTGTCATTCCAAGCTTACTAATTAATCTAGGATACATTACATTCAAACCAGACAACTCAGATTCTCTCGATTACAATATGCATACCAAAAGCAATTTATTTTCTCCTGTGAGAAATGAACAATTTATTTAGTGCTTCAATTGTATAGTTTTATGGAGTTCTGATTTGGGGCTTTTATTTCCTTCTCCCTCTCTCCCTGGAATGTCTAGTAAATGAAAACACATGGAGCGTTATTATTGTGTTGAAGGCTTCCTCACCCCCGAAAATGGCAGCCAATGAAGCATACCTTTAAATGGTTGAAAGAGTGTTTGATCTTCCGCATATCAGCTCCTAACTCCAATGTGCTCTCAGGATCCATATCTTCCAAAAAACTTTTAATCTGTTCGTCTACCCTAAATTCACAGAAAGGAGGAAATACAACCTTTCAGAAAAGATACTTAATCTTCAGAAGATACAAGCAAATAGGCATACCAGACTGAGAGAAAGCTTGTTTCCAATATACCACAAGTGGTGTTTCCCAATATACAGTATCACAAACAGATATATTGTTTTAAAATAATGTTTTTGCATTTTTTAAAAAAGTTTTGGCTACAGTAAGTTTTTTGTTTTCTTTAAATGTCATCTCAATTGAACACAAATATATAGGCTGGTAGTCCACTAAAAATGTTTGTGTTTGGGATCAGACCTATTAAAATTCATGGACCTAACCATAGCTGCCAAGTTATCCCTTTTTTAAAGGGATTTTCCCTTATGCTGAATAGGCTTCCTCGCGAGAAAAGGGAAAACTTGGCAGCTATGGACCTAACGTAGTCACATCCATTAATTTCAATGGGTTGACATCAAGTAAAAGATGGATGAGTATCACTCAATCACCCAAAAACTGAACTACAACCCTCTGAAGAATAGTGGGGGAAATATCTTCATAACATTATAGTTTCAATTTTTGACTTGCTTCTGGAAGCCAAGGATTAGCAAGTTACCACAGTCACTATATTTAGGTGAAACAATCCTATATGCCACCACTGAGCCCAATATTTTCAGGATAATTATTTCTTGAAAAATGAAGTGATTGCATTTAGCAACAATATATAGTTAGCAATATTGAAATCAATGCTTTAACACTTAAAAGAAAAAAATTCTTGTTGCAGTCTGGCACCCCAATTGTGCCCAGAGAGGCCCCAGAGAAAAGGAAGGCCCCCCCCAGCCAACTCTAGTGACACTCAAGAATGGTATCTGTACATGACTTAATCACACCAGAGCAGGAATGGGGCATTCCATAGGAAGCAATGTGACTGTTGTCTCTCTCACCACAAAGAATCATTTGAAGCTGGATGCAAATGTGAATGTGAATCTTCACTTCCATTCTGTTTCAACTTATCATGCATGGATACATTTTAACATTTGACTGGAACAGAATCAGAGAGCAAATCTTTCTCTTCCATATTGGGACACTGATAATTCACAGTACCACATGTCCTTCCCCATGCAGGGTTCTTTCCTCCCATCAAAGAGAATAGGAGTCCTAGTATATGAAAGGCACAGTCCAGTAGAAGTATCCAACCAAATGTGAACTTTGCAGGTTTTTTCTTATGCACCAACATGCCTTACTTTGCTATTGCTGTTGCTGTTTTTTTAAAAAAGAATGACATTGACTTTAAAGGTGGAATCGACACACATATAAAAAACACTGTGAAAATGGTTTTTAAACATTTTGAAAAATATATTGAGTTTGCCATAGCTCACTATCACCATCTAGTGTCACATTTGTATACTGCACTTTACAACACACTTAAAATTGCAGCTGTATAGCTGAGTCCAAAGTTTACATCTTCAGAACTGATGGAAATGTTTACCAACATGACAGGAAATTAAACGTTCCCTAGTGTGGGAAAGACCATGCCAGGCAAGGGCCAAAAATTGGCTTTTGCACATGATTTAGAAGACATTAAAAGTCATAATTTAATATCGAAACAGAATCATTTCCTCAGTTATACACACTAAAGTACACCATTGGACTGTGATAAAACAACAACAACACTAACAGTCATAAATTAGCCATTGCTTGCAAATAATGTCAACTTCAGAATATTATTAGCATTAAGAATAGCATACATGAAACATAGCAAAGCATGTTTAGGTAGTCTAGTATTCTAAATTCCATTTTAACCCTCTTATGTATTTGCAGTCACAATGGATACCCCCATCAAGAGATATTTAAAAATATGTAGAAATTTTCCCTCTAAACTGTAGCACCTCATACACTATACTTCTGGGATAAATACTTCTGCACTAAAGCAGTCGAATAGTTTTTATTAGTGAAAACATCAAGCAACAGGACATTGGACTCTGCAACACAACTCAGTGGTAGAAAACAAAGTGCTAAATGTGCAGACGTTAACAATCTAATGGATAAAATTCTAATTTTACAACATTAAAGCTTGAGATAAGGAGGTGTTAGAAAGCAAAACAATACAGAATGTTTAATTTTTAAAAAAATTAAAATGGTGTGCTAGAACTATATTCAACAATCCTTTATAACATTCCTTATTTTTATAGTGCATTTAAAACAAATAACAAATTTTAAAAACTATTAACTTAAGTGACATCCAACATTAAGTTAGTACAGTAATTGCTTTCTAAAAGTGCAGGAAGGTTGTGTTTAAAATATGTAGGATAATATGTAGGATCACATGGCTATGAGACACAAGAGAAGAGACTTCAATGCATAGAGGAATTTTGGAAGCCCTCTCTTTGACCTTACTGTATTTGTAAACTATGGTTCATTTATAGCTGCTTTTGTCTTTTTCAACAGACCCCAGTATATTATTTAATGTGCAGAAGTGAAGATCACTTAAAGATCAATGAATCCCCTAGGATCAGCCATGGTCTTCAAACAAAAATTCATAAAACTGGAATTAAATGACAATGTATGTGATTATATAATTCAAGTATATGTATGCAATGACCCTTCACAACAGGAATAATTTAGTGATAGCACAACTGGCTTATCATTGCTGAAGTGGAGTGATTGGCTTGAGTTTTTGTACAGGGGAGACAGGAACATCAGTGAGATATGGGGAGCAAAAGAGCGCAAGCTACAGCAGTAGCAGGAAATGTTGGGAACGCTGGTAATTCAGGTAGAAGAGGCTCCGGTATAGATAATGACGCCTCTATGGATGTAAAAGAACTAATTCTGAGCCTCAAAAGAGAATTTACAGAGATGAAAAATGATATGAATGAAAAGCTGGATACTTTCGGAGAAAAAATAGATGGAAATGCAAAAACTGTAGCGGAGCTAACAGGGAAAATAAATGAGGTGATGACGAAAAATCTAGAACTTACAAAAACTGTACAAGAGCTAAAAGGTAGAGTAATTGGATTAGAGGAAACAGTAAGGAGACTTCAAAATGAAAATAAGGAAATGAAGAGGGAGGGGGAAAGGGCAAAAAAAGATATGGTGGATATGAAAGAAACCCACGAGGCTGTACTGGATGCAATTGCTATGATAGAGATGCATAGAAGGGAGAAAACCCTGAGATTTAGAGCAATTCCCGAGCAACCAGATGAACAAATAGGCAAGAAGATGGCCATAGAACTAGCGAACTGGTTGGAGATAACTGAGCAAGAAATGGAACAGCACATAGAAAGGGCATTCAGGGTAAGATCGAACATTGCAAAGGCAAACAATTGGCCGGGAGATTGCCTGGTAACATTTAAAACTTTGGATATCAGAGATAAAATCCTCCAAACCAGTAACAAAAAAAGATTGCAGATTGATGATAATGACATAATTATACACAAGATAATCCCGACTAGATATTTGAAGAAGCGTGAAAAATTTAAACCATATGTAGATGCTCTTAGAGGGAAAGGTATAACCCATAGGTGGGAATTTCCAGAGGGTTTCTCCTTTTTCTTCAAAGGGAAAAGGCGAAAGTTTGTTCTACCAGAGGATGCATCGAAATATTGGAGAAAATATTCCAAACATTTAGGAACTGTAAGAAGGCCAAGCGGAGGAGCGGAGGATCCAGAATTAGATCCGGATTCTGATAACCCAACAGAGATAGAACAAAGTTAAAAAGAATTGGATGAAGATATAAGTTTGTATTTGTGTAACTATTGGTTATTATATAACGACTCAAAAACTTCTTTTTACTTTGACTGCACTTTTTTTTAATAGACGATATAAAGAAGAGTTCAAATAAATTAATAAACTTTTAAAGAGATAACCAAATAAAAGAAAATGAATCTAAAATTATTGACTTGGAACGTGAACGGTCTAAATGATAAAACCAAAAGAAATAAGGTGGAATATGAACTACTTAAGCAAAGAATTGATGTGACCTGTTTACAGGAAACTCATGTGACCCAAAAACATATTAGAGTTCTCTCTAATAAGAAATTAGGGCGTGAATTCATTTCGGCTGATAAGACTAAAAAGAGAGGAGTTGTCCTCTATGTAAAAGAATATTTGGAACCAAAATTGCTATTTAATGATTCGGAAGGGAGGATAGTGATTGTAGAAATAACAATATGTGGAGAAAAGATAATAATAATAGGAATATACGCACCCAATAAAAGACAGAAAGAATTTTACAATGCGCTGGGGGAAAAGTTATTAGAATATGTGGGAGAGAGGATAATCTTACTGGGAGACTTAAATGGGGTCACATCACCGGATATTGATAGGACAAAAAAAAAAAGTAACCAGGATTCCAAGCAAACTAAATTGCCGATAATTTTTAGCCAAACCATGGAAACATTAAACTTAAATGATGCCTGGAGGGCTAAACATCCAGTAGAAAGAGAATACACCTTTTTCTCTGAGCCCAATAAGTCAGCGGGCAGAATAGATGCGATATGGATCCCTAAAGAACTTACCTTAAGAATACATAAAGCTGAGATCCAACCCAAAACCCTATCCGATCATAATCCGGTCCTTATTTGGCTTAAGGAAGAAGGGCCCAAAGCAAGAAGGTGGAGATTAAATGAATCCTTATTGAATGACGAAGGAGTAATAGATAAAGCAAAAAAGACTCTTCGAGAATTCTTTTCCCTAAATTTAGAGAAAGGAACACCAAGTACAACGGTATGGGACGCTGGGAAAGCAGTGATAAGAGGGTTCTTTATCAAACAAAATGCAATATTAGTCAAACAAAAGGAAAAAAGAAAACAAGTAATCTGGGAGGAAATTAGGAAAAATGAAAATGAACTCTATAAAAACCCTGAAAATGAAAAATTAAAACAAAATCTTAAATCACTCCAGCTACAATATTCCACAATATTGAATGAGGAGATCCAGTGGAAAATAAAGTTGATGAGGCAGAAAAATTTCGAACAGGCTAATAAGCCGAGCAAGTTATTAGCCTGGCAATTGAAAAAAAGACAAAACGAAAGAATTATCAATAAGATGAAAATAGGGGATAGTATTACTAATAACCCAAAAGAAATTGAAAAAGTATTTCTGGACTTCTATCAAGAACTATATAAAGAAGGAAAAGAAACAATCGAAGAAATTAATCAATATTTGGGCCAAAATAATGTGAGGAAAATTAATAAGGAACAGGCAAAAATACTTAACGCACGGATCTCAACTTTCGATATTAGTCAAGCAATAAAAAAAGCCAAATCAGGGAAAACGCCAGGCCCTGATGGTTTACCCGCAATCTATTATAAAAAAGTCGAGGAAGCGGTAATAGAACCGCTTAAGGATATAATGAATAATATATTGGAGGGAGGAGAGCTGCCAAGAACGTGGGCCGAGAGCTATATTACTCTAATACCAAAAGAGGGGGTGGATTTGACCCACCCCTCAAATTATAGGCCCATTTCGTTATTAAATAACGATTACAAGTTGTTCGCCAGTATCTTGGCAGACAGGCTTAAGAAAATTCTGGCCCAAATCATACATGAGGACCAGGCGGGATTCCTCCCTGGGCGCTTAATGCAAACCAATATACGGAACATCATAAATATCCTAGAGTATCTGGATTTGAGAATTGATAAACCAAGCCTTTTGATCTCAGTCGACGCTGAAAAAGCATTCGACAAGATTTCATGGAAATTTATGACAGCCACCATCCAACAAATGGAATTTGGGAAGTCTTTCTGCAATGCGATTCAGGCAATTTATAATAAACAAAAAACAAAGATATTGGTAAATAATAACATCTCAGAAGAATGTGAAATAAACAAAGGAACTAGGCAAGGGTGCCCCCTGTCTCCCTTGATCTTCATTTTAATAATGGAGATTCTAAATAATAAGATCAGAGAAGAGAAGGAGATTAAGGGGGTAACACTTGGTAGTAGAACATACAAGCTGCGGGCATTTGCAGATGACTTAATAATTACGACAGAGGACCCTAAAGAGAGTACAATCAGGCTATTAGAAATTATAGAAGAATTCGGGAAAGTGGCGGGTTTTAAATTAAATAACAAAAAAACGAAGCTCCTGGCCAAAAATCTGACCTCGGAAGAAAAGACGGAAATTGAAAAATTAACACACTTAAAATTCTCTTCCAAAATTAAGTACCTAGGGATCTGGCTAACACCTAAAAATATTAATCTTTACCAGGATAACTATATAAAAACATGGGAACACATAAGACGTAATATGGAGATCTGGAGCAGATTAAAATTGTCATTTTGGGGACGCATCTCAGCAATCAAGATGAGTGTCCTTCCGAAACTTATCTTCCTGTTTCAAAACTTACCAATATTAGGAGGTACGAAATATTTAACATCATGGCAGAAAGAAATATCGAAATTCATATGGCAAGGTGCAAGGCCAAGAATCAAACATACTCTCCTGATTGACATCCAAGAGAGAGGTGGGTTTGGCCTACCGGACCTTAAGCTATACTATGAGGCCGCATGCTTCCTGTGGATGAGAGACTGGTTTCTGCTCCAAAAAACGGACCTCCTCGACATAGAAGGATTTGATTTAAGATTTGGCTGGCACGCTTATCTAAATTATGATAAAAACAAAGTGCATAGAGGACTCACCAACCATATAATAAGAGGCTCCCTTTTTAAAGTGTGGGCCAAATACAAGGGGTTATTGGAACCCAAAACACCATCATGGATATCCCCTATGGAAGCCATAGCGGTCAAAAAAAAGAACATGAAAGGCGATTGGGTAACTTATAGATCATTATTGGTAATTGAAGAGGGTCAATTTAAGTTGAGGCCATATGAAGAAATTAAGAACAAGTTAACGAGTTGGCTAGACTATCACCAACTAAACGAAACTTTTAAACAAGATAAAAAGAAAGGATTTAATAATCAACCAACAGAATTGGAAAAAATTTTGCTTGACAACAATAACAAAATTATATCAAAAATGTACCGCCTCTTGCTTGACTGGGAGGTCAAGGAAGAGGCGGTAAAGGAAGTTATGATTAAATGGGCCCAGGACATCGGGCGTACGATAATGATTGATGAGTGGGAGGCCCTCTGGAAAAACAGCATGAGATTTACCGTGTCGTATTCCATCAAAGAAAATATGTTCAAAATGTTTTACCGATGGTACCTCACACCTGCCAAACTCTCTAAAATGTATAAGAACATATCAGATCGATGTTGGAGGTGTGGGGAAGGGAGAGGAGATTTTATGCATATGTGGTGGGGATGCCGGATGGTTAGAGAGTTTTGGAATACAATTTATGAAGAAATGAAAAAGATCTTCAGATTAACATTCCAAAAACGACCAGAGGCCTTTTTGTTGGGAATCCTGAACAGAGACTTACCAGCTAAATATAGGGAGATTTTTTTATATGCATCAGCGGCAGCCCGGTTATTAATAGCGGCCAGGTGGAAGGGGGATACGCTCCCAACACTCCAGGAGTGGCAAAATAAATTGTCAGATATGATAGAGCTGGCTCAGTTAACAGATAACTTAAGGGGAGTTACGAAACAGATGTTTACCAAAAAATGGGATGTGCTTAAGAGATACATGCAAGAGAGAAATGGACATTCGGTAATTTCCATGGCAGCCTTAGAATGACTGGTCTATAAAGTAATACTAGAACCTAAAAGAATTATCGGTATGATTGGATTTATTGGTGTACAAAAGAGATTATAAGAGGACGAAGAGAAAAGTATGTACTTCGCAAAAAAGAAGAGTCGCGCTATGGGAGGTGACGGGAAGTCATCAGGGTAATAATAATGAAAACAAATTTGTAGCTTCTTTAATGAAAATCTTTATTTCTGTGAGAAGAAAATATTTGTTCTGTTTGTTCTGTTAAAAAATCAATAAAGATGTTTTATTCTGAAAAAAAAAAAATATCATTGCTGAGTAAAGTGACTTATACAGCTGAGAAGTATGCAGAATGAATGAACATAGTGAGCCTTCACAGCAGCACTGATTTGATTAACACCTTAGCATTCTACAAGCAACATGACAATCAATGCAGCATGAAGGACTAATGGGGAATATTGTTATAAGAGGGGACTGGACAGATGTGTCCAAAATACACAACTCTATTGATGGATCATATTTCAGAAAAAGATGTATTAATTTAAGCAAGTTACATTTCTAGGTCACCACTTCAATAAATTGCATCAGTGAGTCTCTGGCCTTTAAAAGTTGTACAGATGCTAATCATTATGTGGTATTAACATTTTGAAAAACAGAGGCCAATGGATGCTTTTTAGCCACATGAGATAATTGTATAATGCCCCAGGTCCTGATTTCCTCCCTCCCGGAGTCCCAAATTTTCAATTAACAAAAGCTGCATATCCTTTTTCTTAATACATGTTTAAATTACTTCCAAGCAAATGCCTGCATATAAACCACTTTGCACTGAAGTGGGGGGAAACGATTGTTATTATTGCTCCCATTAGCCCCAGCCAGCATGGCAAATGGAAGTCAACATTCAAATATTCTACAGCAAGACTGTTGGTACAGATTGCTGCTGGCACATAACTCTGATGCTTAAAAGCTTGCATTGGCTACCCTTATACTACTAAAGCAGGTTTAACGTTTTTGTATTAACAATACCCTTAACAACTTGAATCCAGGATATTTTAAATACCACTTGATAGTGGAAATCCATTGTTTGTGGTCTCCCACAGTTTGGATGCATGGCTTGTATCCTCCACCAGCGGACACCCAATTCCGTGGAATTACATGCTGGCTGAGATCAGATACTGATGCCTTAGTAAAAACATGTTTTTTAATAATTTCAGAAGGCATTTGAAGTGAGTGTTGATTGTAACTAATTTTATGATGAATGCTGCATTTTATTGCACCCTGGTATTAAGCAGTATATGCATTATTTAAATGACTGAATGAACAAACAAACAAACAAAATGTATTGTAACATTTAGTGTAATAATAAACTGTTACAGACTGGAAGGTATGCAGGTGTCAATCTCAGTGATGAGGCTGAACAACCTATTTTCAGTCAATGACCAACAGATGCTGTTCATCTTTTCCTTAACATGTCCAAGAAAAATGATTTCATATAGTGTACAAAGGATACAATTTCCATTTGAAGAAAACCTTCTGTGGAAGCACACAATGAAGCCAGGTTCAGAAGTTGGGTGTGTGTGTGTGTGAAAAAGAGTTCCACTATTTCATTACACATATTATTTTCAGCTCATTTGAGTTGTTAGTAGCAAGATTTGATACCAAATACTCGCTTGCCATGAATCAGAAAATTAATTTCTTATGTTATCCTGTAACTGAAAATATAGTTTATTTATAGTACATATTTACTTAGCTATAAAAATATTTATATTACACTATTCTATCATTAAAAAGATCCCCAAGGTGGTCAACAAATCCCAATAAGGCAGTAAAAGCAGGTCAGAATATACCTATACAATGAGCAACGACCAAAGAACAGAACCAGATAAAACTATTTGTGTTTTAATTGGTCATTCTTCTGCAAGCCCTCTGCTGAATGTTCTACAAAAGAGATAGACCTTTGTAATGTGGCAGAAGCCAAGCAGATCTTTCTTGGAAGGGTGTGTTCAAAATGGTGTGGTGCCATAACTGCAATTAGTTGGAGGTGGAATTAAAACTAAGGTTCCATTAAAATATAGTGGTATATTAAGTAACAATCCCTTTCCCATTCCTATCCTTTTAGAATTTCTATTTTCAGTGAAAGTTTCGTTCAGCAAAGATCTCTGGCACTTCAAATAAATGTTACTGTATGCAAGTTCAGTTGTTTTATTGCTTCCTACTGATCCCAGCTGTGGAATTAGTGAATAATTTCTCCTTAAATAGACACTCTTGGAATTGCCCCATGTCAGCTATTTCCCTATGTGGCGGGTGGGGGAATCATTCATTCATCTTTTAATTATCTAGAGTAGCAAACAGTATTATAAATCATGCTATCTTAAAAATAAAAGGAACAAAACAAGAGGAAAGCAGTAAGCAAACACTTCCTCCCCGTTACAGAAAAAAAATGGCACAGGGTGTTTTCCAGAAAGGCCTTTCGAGGGAAAATTATTCAGTCACATCCCAGCTGCTATCAACATGAAGCAATAAAACTGGCTGAACCTGCAAAGAATAAGTGTTCCATTTAAAGGTATAAGGGGGGTGGGTGCAGAAAAGCTTGGGATTGACAGTTTAGAAACAACTGCATAGAATTATAGAAGTGTAGAGTTGGAAGGGATCATGCGGAGGGATCATCTAGTCCAAACCCCTGCAAAGCAGGAATCTGGATGACCTCTACAAAATGAATACCCAAAAGATGTCAATTCCATAGAAAAAGCAAGGTGTGGGATATGTAGAGAAGGGCCTATAATGTGTATCCCCACTGGGGCACTGGGATGGGTAAAAAGGTAAAGGTACCCCTGACCGTTAGGTCCAGTCATGGACGACTCTGGGGTTGTGGCGCTCATCTCGCTATACTGACTGAAGGAGCCGGTGTACAGCTTCCGGGTCATGTAGCCAGCACAACTAAGCCGCTTCTGGCGAACCAGAGCAGCACACAGAAATGCCGTTTACCTTCCCACCGGAGCAGTACCTATTTATCTACTTGCACTTTTGACGTGCTTTCAAACTGCTAGGTTGGCAAGAGCTGGGACCGAGCAACTGCAGCTCACCCCGTCGCGGGGATTCAAACTGCCGACCTTCCGATCGGCAAGCCCTAGGCTCTGTGGTTTAGACCACAGTGCCACCCGCGTCCCTACTGGGATGGGTAGAGAGGCTTAAACCATAGGATAGCGATCAAAAAAATCATACAGGTTTAAACAGGTTTTGAGAGTCCTTGAAATATCCTAATTGTAGACTATTTAGGACCTTATTGGTCAAAAAGCAACCCATGAATTGGGGTAGAAATGAATTGGTAAGCAATGAATTATAGAATCATAGAACTATAGAGCTGGAAGGTACCCTGAGGGTCATCTAGTCTAACTCCCTGCAATAATCTAGCATAGTGGTTAGAGTGCTGGACCAAGATCCAGGTTAAAATCCCCACTCAGGCATAAATCTCACTGGGTGACTTGCTGCCAGTCATTCTCTCTCAGTCTCATCCGAGACTAGAAAGGGAAAAATCCTATATGCTGTCTTGAGCTCCTTGCAGTAAAAACGGGTAAGATGTAAATTTGATACATAAAAGAAAGATAATGTTTAAATCAGCCTGTTATGTACCCTCCTAATCATATTTTCAGATACCATATTACCTACTAGGTTTACAGTCCAATGCTTGAAGCAGATGCATTGCTGTATGAATTTGTAGGACTATTTCTATTCTGTTTGACAATATAAAAGTAGTAAGGTAAAGATATTAATAAACTAAAGTGCTAAGCCAGCACTTGTAATCTGTGCCTTAAAGAGTTCCAACTGGCATGGATTCTGGAAGCGTGGGTGCTATGGAACACAGCAGTTTTGATTTGAAATCCTGACTTTCTGGGCAAAGTTAAGTTGCTAGTGAGCTCATCTGGCGGAAGAACTTATACCAACATTGTCCAAACAAAAAAAGGCCTCTCCCTTTACTTCTGGCATGCTCCTCATAAAATATAAAAAGGAGAAAGATTCCACTTAAATCCAGCGTTAAAAACCCTATAATACAGAAGCCTCTAAGTATACAGTACTATCTCCTTTAGAGAGGGTGCATGTTGCTATTTAATCTACATTTTTTTCAAATGTGCGCAGATGCTGGCTTACGAAACAAGAAACACCAGTTTAAATGACGTTTATAGATCAGTTTCATATTAAGAAAGCCTGACAACAGCATCCAAACGCAGTAATTCAAAATCTGAGAATTGTTGTTTAAACTCAATATAATAGATTTTCAAAATAAACAGCAGTATTTTTGAAGTACACAAACTGTATACCCAAGGTTGTAAGTATCTATATTTTCTTTAAACTTACTTTAAAGTAAATCCCATTGAAAAGTGGAACTTATTTACTAGGAAATATGCACAAGACTTAGCTGCGAAACTGAATACACTTAGCCGTCTATCCCACTTAATTCAGCACGGTGCACATAATATACTAAAGCAGAAACTGAAGGTTAGATTTTCCAAAGAAGTTGCAATTTTATTTACAAGACTGTTTATTTATGTTTTGTGCATGAATCAATTCACTAAAAAACAATCTGAACATTTGGTTTTCATTCCATTGCAAATGTCATGAAAGAAAATAATTAACAGCTGGGCTTAGTTGAATGGACATTGTCAGGGATAGACAGGGTCTGAAGGGTGGGAAGAGGAGGCGGGGGTACGGGAGGATAATCTGGGGAAGGGGTCACTGATTTGTGGGGATCTGTACCACCCATGATGCAGGCAGAAGAGGAAGAGGCTGGGCAGTCAGAGACGGGAGAAGAGGAGGCAGGGGAAGATTTGCAGGAAGGTGCAGACATAGAAGAGACAGTCCCAGTTACACTCTCTACCGTCCCCTCCTCCACGGGCAAGGAAGGACTTAAAGCAACAGGAGCAGCTGGAGATGCTGCACGGGACAAGTCGCTGGTTGCTTGCACACACTATATCAGAAGAGGGGGTTAAAATGTGCTGAAGGAAGCATGATGTGCTGTTGCTCCAACTCTCTACCCAAGAAGGCTCACTGGTGCCATCATTATATAGCTTTAGGTGCTACGCAAAAACTTGCCTCTATAAGCAGACTAAGCATTCAGCCTGCTAGGCAGAATGAACCCCACTCTCCTCCTGCTGCGTATTGTTCTGTGTGTTCTTCCAACTCCCCAGCCATTTGCAGGGGGGCATAGGAGGAGGGGGGAGTCCCATTGCAAAAGTGGAAGTCCTTGCACAGGGCTTTCACTGATAGGAATCATTAGATGGACTCTGCCCTTTGTATCTCATTCTTTCTCAGGATGATGTACCCTGAGCTTATTCTATTCTATCTAGACTTGTGCTGAAGCTTTGCAGTGGCTGGCTTCACATATGGCCACCTAGCAACTTTCACTGTTGACAAGGAAATGAACACAGACCTCTTCAGTCTGACTCTCTATTCATCTGAGCCACTTACTATTCAAAACAAATTGTTCCCCTGGAAGCAATTATTGCTAGGCCCATTATCGTTTTAAATATATGCCTCTGGTGTCTTGTGTGCACACCTGAAGCGTGAATCCGGCAATGTTTGCACACACAAGTACACTGGCTAATGTGGAAAACTGACTGACTGAGTGCACATTCATGTATTTGTTTCTCTGTAAGATGTGATGCGATCCCTAGGTATACTTAATAAATAGGAACCATGCAAATTGGTATTACCCTGTATACAATGTATCAGTTCTACATTATGCAATAAACATTTCCTTTTCTTGTAAAATTATATAGTCATCTGAACCAATTCAACATTAAAAAGTTGAAAATCTGTCATATGTCATTTTGCTGTCACCAATTATAAGTTGATAGTTGAACAAAGCAAAACTACAGCTCTGTGGCTTTTCTGTGGGTTCCAGGTAAGTGCTTCTGATTCAGCTTCTTCTATTTGCTTGATTTGTTCCTATTTTTATTAGCTGTCTTCCACAGAGACTACCTGACCTCAATTCCTGCCTCATTCTTGCTGGTTTTCCACATCAGCTTGTGCTTCCTTATTCAACACTAAATTCTCAGCAACAGACTCAACTTGGCTCCTTGACCAGTAGACAGTTTGCACATGTCAGCCCCTAACAAGTTCCTGTTCTCCTGGATCATGTTCTGAGTATTTTTAAATCTAAATTTAATCTAGCTCCTCAGTCTGAGACAAAAATGTGATGGAGTTGCAATTTAGGCAAATGCCGTTTACATGAATAACACCAGTGTATGCAGCACCAAGGAAATAATTCTGGTGCTCTATTTACCACAGGTTACACCTGCTAACATACCATGTCCACCTTAGATCACCACATAATAAACAGGATAGCAGTAAGTTGGAATAATTCAGAGGAGACCAAGAATATAGAACTGGCATAGAAACTATGAACAATTGAGAAAGATAAGGGGCTTTCTCATACATCAGATTTAGACTGCCTTTGAACCTCTCTCTCAGTTTATGATAACATCTGTTGTTTCTACATCAGAGGAGAACCACTGCCAGTCAATGCCAAAAAAGTGAATCATTTGAACCCATGGTTCAAGGTAGCTTCCTATGTTCCTAGGAGGAATGAAAGAGGCATTCGTAATGCAAATAAGCATTCTTGCCAATGTAGGCTTTATATTCCCATTACAAACTCAACTGAAACAACAGCTCCTTTATGACTCCTAGATGATAATGCCCTAAGGGTACAAATACAGAGCTACAAATACCTAAAAGGCTGACGGAAATGTATGAAGCATTAAGAAATTTTTCCTAACTGCTGGTCAATGGAAGAGATTGTCCAGAAACATTATGAAATCTTATTTCCTGGAGGTTTTAATAAAAGACAGTGTAGTGTTCATCGGCCCTGTGCAGATATAATGCTCTGAATTCCTTAACCATGATTCAGCAGTTAGGAGCAGGTTGTGGGATCACACACAGACAATGTGTTTTATCCCGACATTTCTTCAGTGGGATCTGGAATCTGATATAAGTATATCAAGGCCAACCATGTTTCCCTCAGTCCCAACTGGGTAATGTATAACATGGTCTCTTTGAATCCACTTGTGTGGTGGCTGGCATCTGAAGTGCCGGAATACATATTGAATGATCCAGATGTCTTGCCTACGTCACAGGCGCATGACACAAATTTGCCTGAAACTTTTATACTCCAATTTTTATATATAGATGCAAATTTAGGCTGCCTTTCAGATGGGAGAAAACAAATAATGGCTCTTGCTTGTCAGGGCTTATTGTATGGTGTGCTAACAGGATTTTCTGGACCCAGTGCACTGTAAGTGGATTGAGTCCTCCACTCCACCCCCCAGTTTGTTGGCAAGAACTGCATCATATGTATGGATTGCAACTAAAGCAAGTCCTGTACAACATGACACTCCTCCTCCCTCCCCCACCTCTCTCACCACCACCTCTTCGCCACCCTATCCATCTGCTCTAGCTTAGGCAGTGGTTCCAGCCAGCAACAAGGTTCTAGTGGTATATGTGTGGTAACCACAGAGTCCAGAGACACCATATAACCTTATGCTAGTATCAATTAAGAATCCAGGAAGCAAAGTCAGATCAAGCAAAAGTCAAGTGCCATCAAGGCATTGTCAGACAAAGCAGAGAGTAGGTTCCAATAAGTGAGATCAAGCAAAGCAGAGGTGAAGATCTAAAACAGGCTTCCTCAAACTCAGCCCTCCATGTGTTTTTGGCCTACAACTCCCATGATCCCCAGCTAGCAGGACCAGTGGTCAGGGATGATGGGAATTGTAGTCTCAAAACATCTGGAGGGCCGAGTTTGAGGAAGCCTGATCTAAAAGGAAAACAAGCAAGGTGGGTAGCACCCTGGATAGCTCCCAACAGTGCCTAGGCTAGAAGTCATACAAAGTAGACTTGAATACTGCTCCAACAACCAGGAAACCCACACTGAGTCTCAAACAGGACTACACAGCTTCCTCTGAAGAGCTAATCCCACCAATGATTAGTGACATGCCATATTCTTAAATGACCCAGCCTGTTGTAGAAGCTACTGACTCCAGCAGTTTGATGGAGGCTGGGCTTCCACCACGATTTCTGAGCTGGAGTCCTCAGAGTCTGAAGAAGGCAATATGACCTCTTCAGACTGGAGAGACATTGGTATCAGGGGGTATTTTGGTGCTGAGACCTCTGAGGAAGCAATGATATCAAAGGCTGGTTCAGAGGGGAAATCTTCCTCCCAGTCCAAGTTGTCCTCTGAACCCCCAGCAACTTCCCTCAAAGATAGGAACTCAGAGCCCTGGGTCATGATATCAGCAATTATCTGGGAAAATTAAGATGGGGGTGGCGGCTGCTGTGGGTCTCATTGACACTATGCTTTACAATGTGCTCAGCCACCCTTTAAGCATAGAGCTGTTTTAAAAAGTTAGGTTTTAAAAAGAGAGAGAGAGGAGATCCAGGACCTGGTTTGCCACCCCCCAACAACAGCCCTGCTGATTCCCCTATGAGGGCTAAGCCAGCTGTTCGCTTAAGAAAAGGTTTGCAGCCTGCTATCATGGATCTACAGTTTTAGGTCTACTAATTTACGTGTTTCACAAACACAGCCAAGCACATTCTGCTTATATAAAGTAGAACCACAATACTAAACATTTGGGCATAGCATAATTTATACATTTAAGCTTACTTTGGGCCACAAGAAATTAGCTCTGTGGCACTTCTCAACACAAAGAGCATTTCTTGAACGCTTGTTAAGATTTGAGCATTACAATACTAAATTACTCCTAAACCCCAACAGGAATCTCACACCACCACCCACGGAAGAACTAAACTGCAGGAATTCAGACCCGCAAAAAAATAGATACCATTCTTCACCCCTTTCCTCTCCTCCTCACAGAGAAAAGAGTACAGCTGTGTACCTTGCAAGATCATCCTTATCTCATCCCCTTTGCTTGCTCTTCTTCCCACCAGTCCAAGAGATGTGCATGCTAGGCATCCACTAGTTCTCTTTCTTCCCCTGGCAACTAGATATCAAACCTGCAACCACCCAGAAATCCAGATGTGTGCCACGGAGGCTCTCAAGTGAGTTTACTTCAGGGTTCCCCCTAAATATTTCCCATAAGCAGTACGACAACATCCCCTATCTTCACATTCCCATAACTGCATTCCATGACAAGCAATCACTCTAATCTGACACTTTCTGTTGTTTATAACCCTAATCCGAAATATATTACTTGGAAATTAGGTCTATGGAAATCTGTGGGATATATTAGCATTTAAAAACAATGTGCTAAGAACTGAACTGATTCTTATTATGCCACTTACTAAAACATTTCAAAGCAAGAGGAGAAAAAAGAAGCAAGACCAAAATATTACTGTTGTAGCTCTTCCTCTGTCAGTTCTTCTTGCCTTTGTTCCCCAGTCACCATGGCCAGTTCATTTCTTAGGTCCTGAACCTGCTTCTTTAGTCGTGCTATTATCTGCAACAATGAAACAGGTGTCACTTATTGGCTGAATTTAAAGTTATGATTAAAAAACTTTGTTGTACAATTTCTCATCTTGTACAATTTCTCATGCTTTTATTTTGTCAAACATGAAGTAGATGGCAGACTGAACCTTTCAAAACTGCACTGATTTCTTAAATTAATTTGAATTCCTGAAAAATACTAGGTATAAATAATAACCAAAATTCCTTACCAGTCTGGGGTCAATTTCCTCATTTAGAATGGCTTCATTCTTAATAAGGGCAACCCGCTGAGCAAATCTACAAGTTGATATTGATTCCTAAATGTAAAAAAAAAAAATCTTAAAACCATTATGAACAGGTAAGTGTGCTATATAATTAATAAACTACATCAGCAATTTTTAAAGCCAGGCTTCCTCAAATTCGGCACTCCATATGTTTTTTGCCTACAACTCCCATGATCCCTAGCTAGCAGGACCAGTGGTAAGGGATGATGGGAATTTTAGTCTCAAAACATCTGGAGGGCCGAGTTTGAGGAAGCTTGTTTAAAACAGACAACAGTCTTCAAATTCAATGTCCACAGAATAGCAGCAACATAGACTGATGTTCTCCGGTCTATGAAATCCAAACTGAAGATGGAACTAGATAGTGTCAAACAGATTTGGCACAATGCAGCAGATGAAACCAATACAAGTGTTTAAGATGCAAACGATTTAATAAAATAAAAAGAAATTTTTTATTAACAATATAGGGCCTGATCTGCCCCTCCTCTGTGCATGTGAGTAGGTGAACCCAGCCCTCCTACAAGCATATCTCTGCAGTAAGAGCAGAGGGAGGTGTTGAAGGACACTTCATTATCAAATAGACAGTTCAAAAAACATTAATAGTAAAAAATGAAAGTTGTCATTTTAATTACATTTGGGCACATTTTCCTGAACTAAGGCTGCAGTTCTAGGTATACCTACTCCAGTTTTCACTGGAGTAAGAAATACCATGAGCCCAAGTTTGGATGATAAAATAAGGAAAACACAGCTTAGATCACGGCACAGCAGCATCAGATGAGAAGTAAAGCAGCTGCAAGGTTTACCTCGCCTGGGCCGGTTCACTCCAGTGGAGATCCCGCTGTGGGCTGGATTGCGCTCGCACCGCGATTTCCGGCACCGCGAAAGTGAGTCCCCGCACCGCACTGGTTTAGCGCAGCACGCGGGGACTCGCCGAGCGGGCGGCTCAGTTCAGGGACAGCTCGTGGGCCAGTTAAATGACCCCTGTGTGCTGCTTGTGGCCCATGGGCCTTAGGTTGCCTACCCCTGCCCTGAGCCATTGTATGGCTTAGTGTTGCGTGAGAACCAGCTTAATATAGGGTTCAAAATGGGAATTACCAACTACTCTGGCAGTGTCACATCACTTCGCAAACTAGGGTTTAGGGTAGAATTAAATCCATCAGCTTATAAAGCATACTTGAATGAAATTAAATGGATAAGTTTAAAATACTAACTCTTGGACAGCAAATTATAATAAAAACTGAAAGGACATACATCTATGTTCCTTTTGTCTATTGAGAGTGTGGCAATCATTGTGGTCATACAGTTCCCTCCTAGGCTGTCTCTTAGCACCGAGGTCATCATAGAATTCCTGTAGGGAATATGAGACCTATTCTTCTCCGACAGAGCAATGATTACCTGCAATAAGAACAGAAATGGAAACTCTTAGAACTCTGGTTTTGCTCTTGACTATTTGGACAAGTCATTCTAATACTGGAAACGCTTACTTTAAAACTGAGAATTTTACAGACTGTAACAGTGGCATACATTAGCAAATGTCAGACACTTTGGCTCATCAAGACTCACTCTTGATCAGCACAGTGGATCAAGCACTGACACTATTGCAGTGGTACCAACTGTGACACAATCAACTTTTTAGGTTTTTTTTACCCTGCATTTTGGCACCAAAGGAGCAGCCCAGCCTTACGGATCACTTAAACAATTAGTATATCAGACCAAGAAAAACCCTGAACTTTCCTGCTGTGACTCTCTGTAAAGTCACAGAAATGGGACATGTGTCAGCACAGGATAGACCAGGAGCTGACAGTGTGGTGCCTTCCATATGTTGCTGGCTTTCTATTCCAATAATTCCTGGCCATTGGTCACACTTGCTGGGGCTGATGGAAGATGAAGTCCGACAATATCTGGGGGGCATCATACTGGCTATCCCTTGGCTAGATCATGGGACTTCTAGAGCTTTGAATCATTGCTCATTTCTTCCTTGCTTCAGCCAACACTCTTTGTTTCAATTGCCTCAGTGAATGAGCAGGATGAATTCCCTCTGAATGGTGCATGAACCAATTTCTGCTCTCCCCCCCCCCTTTGTAGCCTCTGTGTAGTCCCAAAGAAAGGACATGGTGCTGTTACCCAACAGTAGAATCTCCAGGACTGGGAATATTTTGCACTACTGCCTTGCTCATATCAGATCTTTTCCCCGCAACATGTGCTGTATAATGTTTGACAAAGGTTAGTAGAGAAGACTACATAGAAGCTGGTGGACATCTGGCATTCAGACCCTTTTTACCTAATGCTATTGAATATTCTTGAGCACATGGATTTGTAGAAAACACTTGGATTAGCAAATGACATTGTCACCTCATTGCTGGATAACCAAAACAGACTGTAGTTATGATCCACCAAGAAACTATCCAAGAAGAAGCAGGGAGTCCCTTGTTTTCCACTGCAAAGCAGTATTTATTTAAGAGGCATGTTGTAAATCAAAATTAAGAGCACTTTTAATATTCAATAAGCACAAAATATGCTGTTTCAAGTTTATACTTAGTGATTTCAAAGTTCAGTTTTAAGAAGGTCACAGCATTTATCCGCAAGTCACTGTTAAGTGCCAAATCTTAACTCATCAATCAAAGGAGGTACTTAAAATGTGCTATGAACTGCAACCATCAACATCAGTTTTTTTATCTGGTTTGATCTTCAGTTTCCTTGCCTTCACCTGAGTCCATCACACACTCCAAACACTAGACTTATGTTGCAGCTGTCTAGAAATGAGATATGCTGGTAGAATCATTAGGGTTGGGGATGTTTATTCAACATGTGGTTAGTCCAAAAGCAACAATTTGGCTACAGAAGGCAAAGTAAACTTTTTGCAAAGATTTCAGTTATAGTAAATATAAATGTTCTACTTTAAATTCCCATATGCCGAAGCGGGGGGGGGGGGGTGTTAAGCACATAGTTAAACAAAGCACATTGTCCATTTCTTTCCGTTCTGACACCTTTTCTCCTTGAATGTCTGACATATACTCAATTTCTGTGGCTTACAAATATGTTAAAGAAACTTTCTGGGAGAGAACACTGTGTTTACGAGCACTCCAAAATCAACAAAAGCCTTCCATTGCTATTAGTATTCGCAGGGCTATGAAACAATACTCCACAGTGAAATCTGTAAAAAAACAAAAAACTGTAGTCTGACAAGTGTGATGCTTTTCTCTTTTAGCAGAACACTTGGCTAATGGATAATGTTTTTCAAACTATTTTAATACAGTAGCAATAAATCACAGTAGTAATAAATTATCCACGGGTTATTAATACAACTCTCTTGTTGTATTAGAGATCCTAGAGTTGAAGACCAAGGAAAAAGTGTAAAGAATATCATAATGGGGAAAGATTAGTACAGTGGTACCTTAATCCAATCCGGAAGTCCGTTCGTAAACCAAGGCGTTCTTAAACCAAGGCGTGCTTTCCCATAGCAACGGGGGACTCAATTTACAAATGGAACACACTCAACATATTCTGCTTCCAAGGCAAAGTTCACAAACCAAAACACCTACTTCCGGGTTTGCAATGTTCTTAATCCAAGTTGTTCATAAACTAAGCTATTCTTAAACCAAGGTAAAGGTAAAGGGACCCGTGACCATTAGGTCCCGTCGCAGATGACTCTAGGGTTGCGGCGCTCATCTCGCTTTATTGGCCGAGGGAGCCGGCATACAGCTTCCAGGTCATGTGGCCGCTTCTGGCAAACCAGAGCAGCGCACGGAAACGCTATTTACCTTCCCGCTGGAGTGGTACCTATTTGTCTACTTGCACTTTGACGTGCTGTCGAACTGCTAGGTTGGCAGGAGTGGGGACCGAGCAACGGGAGCTCATCCCGTCGTGGGGATTCAAACCGCCGGCCTTCTGATTGGCAAGCCCTAGGTTCTGTGGTTTAGACCACAGCGCCACCCGTGTTCTTAAACCAGGGTACCACTGTACTAAAACACGTGAAATGCTAAGGCAGAAAAAGTGTATATATTGGTTGTATAATTCAGCACTGGGTGTCTGCAAAGGAAAAATCAAAGTACATTTTTTATGGCGTTGATATGATTCCATTGTATTATGACTGAGCAACAAATAGCTGGGATAAAATCCACGATGGCTTTGTTAGGCTTTCCATGAAATACACCTGCCTTTCTTTGGTCACGGAACACAAAGCATTACTACATACTGCATTTCAACAGCTGCCATTGAAATTGTGTTTAAGCAGGAAGTTCTATTAAAAGGTACAGTGCAGTAAAATGGCATAAGGAAAATTACATTCTCCATGCTATTACCTCAAATAAACTACACTGAGAGACATTATACTCCTTCTCTGAATCAAATGATTAGCCATAATGCCAAGTGAAATGGAACATGAACATTCTAAAAACAAACTACTACAACAAAGTAATAGCAAAATGAAGAACTGACGTCAACCATACCTGTTCCAAGTAATGTAATGACAGATTGATATATTTGGCTTCTGTCAGCAACTGGCCTCCAACCCCAGTCTTTCCAACACGCTCTGAACCAGCCAGATCCACTAAATGTAGTTTGGAGCGTCGAATGGTTGCAGAACCTGGCTCTTTGCTCGAGATGTGAATGGTGAAAATGCAATGTGAACGAGTGGAGGCTTGATTCATTGGAGTCTGTGAGACAAAGAATTTAATAAAACTCAGCTGCAGCCAACTCAAATGCTTACAAAGCAAGGGGGAGAGATATCTCCTGCTCATATATAAAATATAAACGTGACTAAGTTAAAAACGCAGGTCAAGAAGATGCATTCAAACACATTATGAACATAGAAATCTGTTGGATCAGACCCAGGTTCCATCAAGTCTAGCTTTCCCACAGTGACTAGCTAGAGGTTCCCAAGAGACAAGATGGGCATGAATCCAGTCACTCCCCCCAATGCTCTCATCCCCAGCACCTAGAATTCAGTCCATACTGTCTTTGTATGGGGGGGGTGGTCTGTTTAGCTATCATGTGTAATACAGTGGTACCTCGGTTTATGAACACAATTGGTTCCGGAAGTGTGTTCATAAACTGAAGCGTTCATAAACAGAAGCGAACTTTCCCATTGAAAGCAATGGAAAGTGGATTAATCTGTTCCAGACGGTCCGCAGAGTACTTAAACTGAAGCGTTCATAAACTGAAGCGAACTTTCCCATTGAAAGTAATGGAAAGTGGATTAATCCGTTCCAGACGGGTCCGCGGAGTACTCAACCTGAAGCGTACTTAACCCGAAGCATGGGTGTAATTGGTTCCGGAAGTCTGTTCATAAACTGAAGCGTTCATAAACTGAAGCGAACTTTCCCATTGAAAGTAATGGAAAGTGGATTAATCCGTTCCAGACGGGTCCGCGGAGTACTCAACCTGAAGCGTACTTAACCCGAAGCATGGGTGTAATTGGTTCCGGAAGTCTGTTCATAAACTGAAGCGTTCATAAACTGAAGTGAACTTTCCCATTGAAAGTAATGGAAAGTGAATTAATCCGTTCCAGATGGGTCCGCGGCGTTCGTAAACCGAAAATTCATAAACTGAGGTGTTCATAAACCGAGGTTCCACTGTACCTCTCTCTTGATAAAACCTGTCTTCCATGAATTTGTCTAAATCCCTTCTAAAACTGTATATGCTAGCAGCCATAGACCCAGTCTGAGTCCCACTCCCTTCTGTTAATGCTTACTTTAGCCCACAAAAAATGTCTCTGCAGCACTTCTCAGAACTCCCTTCTGTTCTGCCATCCCCCCTCCATAATGCCCCTTCTTCAGGACTTGGAGCAGTTTAAAATGCCCAGGGTTAGCTCAGCCAGCTGGGTCACACTGAGACAGAATGGGGGAGATATGACAGCATAGCCCGACTGAATCAGGAACTGGGGCGGAGGAAGGGGCGTGTGGTGGGGGCGGTCCACCCCAGGTGTCACCACTGAGGGTGTGACAAAATGCCGGGTGACACTCACCGCGGGGCCTGCAGTGTGCCTGAGCCACGCATCTCTCCAGGGAGTGATGCAGTGGATTGGGCACCCGCAGGCTCCATGCTGTCCCAAACGGTCCACCCGCTGCCTCCCCCTCAGCAGTAGGGTAGCTGAGTGGGAGGGGGCAGGCAGACTCCTCAGAGGCCCCGCGGAGCATCCTGCCCCGGCTCGTCCCACCCCACGGGCGGCTGGCTCCGCCCCTGGGCTCAGGACACGTGCACCACCCCAAGCACCCAATCGGCTTGCTCCACCTCTGCCAGGAACGTCTTGACTCAGGCAGAGATCCACAGGATCCTTACCCCACTCATCCCAGCAGATTTTGCTACAAGGGAAATTTGCCTGTCTTCACCTTGTACAATTTTGACACAATCTCATTGTGGGTGCATGAAATGTGCAAATAAATGCAGATATTATTTATTTATTTATTTATTTATTTATTTATTTATTTATTTGATTTATATGCCGCCCTTCCTCCGAAGATCACCGGGCGTTTACAGTATTAAAAAATGAAGACTCAAAATACATACAAATAACAAGAAAACCAATAACCCTCTCCCACAAACACATTTAAAAGGCCACAGATAGTTTAATCAGCCAAAGGCCTGGTTATAAACAGACATTTTTGCCTGGCGCCTGGTAAGTTATGGTGTTACTGTATAGATGTCTCAAACTAATACTGGCCAGTGGTAAATGAGTACTGCACACATTTCATGAGTGAAGTATTCTGGCTTGCAGAAGTTTTATTCCTAGTAGAAAGAAGTACTTATGTCAGAAAGACTAGAACTCAGCTTCCTAAAATGCCTGGGCCACAAGTAGTTTTTTCCATCACCACACCCTTTCTACTATATGCCATAGAAATCAATGTGAGACAGCAAGTGGGTTTTAAAAAAAAAAAATCCATAAATTATATTAACAAGATTTAACTTGATGCTTTGCCTTATCATTTACTGTCTATTCCATGTGGCAGTTCCATTTTCTCAAAAGAGAAAATTCCAAAATCATATGTAAGCCAATAACATCATAAACTATTAATGAGATGCAATGGTGGAACATTAATGCAACTGCAATGTAGTTCTACACCTTTGGCTTTTTTTTGGCTAGAGCACACACATAGATAACTTGGTGCAAAGTAACAAAAACAGAAAATCATTTATCAAAATTGCTACTAAAGCAAGATTACTGTCCCATTTGTGCATCTTCGTTATGAAGCTCCATTGCATATCCACTAGGCAACTATTCAGACAACTTGAAATTAAAAAGCAGTTAAGAGTCCACTACAAAGATTTTGCTGGTGATTTCAGAACTCTTTTGGTCTTGTTAAAAACATCCCAGACATATGTGTCTGAAGTCATGAAGATGAAAGGGGATTACAGAATGGGTCAATTTCAGAACAGATGGTTTCTATTGCAAATCTATATCTAGAAAAAAAAATATGGATTCCAGTGACTTGCAAATAACTTTTTCTATAACGGGATTCCATGACATCATAAGCTACGATGCTTCAATAGTTCTTGGCATCATGAGAGGAGCACAAAGGGCACATTTTATTCAATTCAAACTGCTCCTGTGACAAACCCAGAGTTTATGCTGGCTGCTTTAAGTTTCTGCATGGCTACAATTGTACTCCCTTCCCCCAGGTTGAGAAAGTAGCAGCAACTGCATAGCTCTCAGCTATTACATGGCAAAATAGGCATATCTCTATCACATGCCATTTTCAAAATACCCAATGTGGTTCATGCTAGGTCAACCCTTGTTGTTCACTAATGGTATTTTAATGTCTGGATATAATAAGATGAATAGGTTTGAACAATATTCAATACGTCAGATTTTGGTTAGAAAACTGCTGAACAGCTATTTCACATTTTTATTCCCTTACATTTCTAGTATTGTGGTACTGTGAAATTCTGCAGCTTTGCCAAAATTAAAACAAAGATAGATACCAAATTCAAATATTTACGACGGCAACTAATAAATTTCAGTAATGACACATTTATCACTGTGGTCACATGAAAGATTACCATCCAAAGCTATGTGAATCACCAGCAACGTAAAATCTTGAGGAATTGGATGGGTTATTGCTCATGTTATTAAAACCATTTGGAGAAACATGGGTCACGTGAACTGAAGAGGCAAATTATTTGCAACATAGCAGATTTCTGCTAATGCAATGGAACTTTCCCTTCCTCTCCTCCTTTCCTGCAGCTCCCCCAAAATCTGCTTTGGAGTGTTCTCCAGAAAAGATTCCGGGATGAGAACAGTAAGACGAAGTCCCATTTTGCATGGAAGTCTGCTTGTACACTGATTTCACTCACCATCAAATTTAATCAAATTTAATACACAAAGTTCAAATTATCCCTGTACATCTTAGAAAATACTTGCATGGGCTTTTTTTTTTTTAAAGATGAATGGGTGTACTGATTCCATCCTTTCCTTATCAACAAACCACACTGTGTTCCAAACCCAATCTAAGCTAGCTCCATATTCATGGGATTACACAAACGTTATGGTTTCCTGTGATCTAGCCCCAGCAGTGCCACTTAGTATGACACCTTCTTTATATATATATATGAACTAAGTAGAATATACCATACATGTAAAAAATCATTCAAAAAATTCAAGCCAATTCAGTCTTTTTCTGGCAGCAATAATAAACTATCAGCATTTTACTAGTGAAAAATAGCAATGAATGAGATTTTTGAGAAGAAAGGTCTCTGGAAAATTTGGAATGGATGCAGAAAATGGATTATAAACCATTCCCACCCTCCAAAAAAGTTCCAGTTCATCTCTAAGGAAGTTTCTTCTTTATTTTCAACTCAAAATGCTTCAAAACACTTGAATGGTCCTTTAAAATGTGCAATATTTAGAAGAATAAACTAAAAGATAATGATAATAATAGCAACTAAAGAAGAGGTAACGCCAATATGAAGGTCAGGAATAAGTGTCCATTGTCATCTTCAGATATTTAAAATCCTTACTTTCCATTTAAACATATATGAATGCTGTCAAAACTCCCAAACACAACTGATAGACAAAACTACTGGATGTGCACAGCATCCCAAATTGATGCAATAGTGGAACAGAGCAATAAATAGTACAGCAATAAAATCCTGTACTGAAACATTTCCATTCTCATTAAAATAGGCTACATTTGTATTAAGGAAAACTGAATACCAAGCTGGAGACTAAATTGCATGCCTTCTTTGATCTAGCTTCCTAACAAAACAAGATTTGAGATTTCTGAAGCATTTGCATGCTATGAGTCATTATTTCAACTTTTTCTGTTGAATGATAAATAAAATCCTGCAAAGAACTACTCACACCGTAAAGCCTTTTTCAACTTGAAAGGCCTACGTTATTTTGAAAGTTCTGTAAATAGAAACTGCACTCTTTAGTTTAGATCCATTTCATTTGTGTTGGCTGAATGGCATAAAGAAAGTGAAATCCACCTGGAAATCCACCATTGGTCATTTCCCGATCTCATGGGATTGCCAAGTCTGAAGCAATAGCAGGAAGACATGCTACGGTCCATCAGGGCAGCCTCAATTCTGTGAGCCAGAAGAATAAGCACAACTCCTTTCCTGATTATACTTCTTAGCAAAGAAAGTTGCAGCTTCATTATGTCTTGCTATTGTGGTAGCTTTGTTGAAATAGAACCATAGATTTGGAAGGTACACCAGAGGTCATCTAGTCCTACTTTCTGACAACGCAGGAAATCCACTGCTGTAGCATCCCTAATAGGTGACCATCCAGCCTCTGTTTTTTTTTTAAAAAAAAACCCAATGCAACCTTTGTTTTGTCTAAAAAGAAAACTAATGCAAGGGAGTCCATCACCTACCAAGGCAATCCATGCCATTGTCATTCCATTTTTCCAATGTGAAACTGTTAGTTTGCATCCTACCACCTGGAACAATAGAAAACTAATTTATTCTGCCATTTGTGTAGCAGGCAGCCTTTCAAATATTTGACTATGGCTATTATCTCTTCTCCAAGCTAAACACATCCAACTCCTTCAACTGTTCTTCATAGGCCATGATCTTCAGACCCCTCATCATTTTTGTCACCCTTCTTGCGACATGTTCCAGTTTGTTAGCCTCTTTCTTTAACTGCAGTGCACAGACCTTGATACAGTACTCCAGGAGAGGTCTGACCAAACCAGAATAGACTGGTACCATTATTTATTATGACCTGGTTGTCATTTCTTGTGATTCTGTTGAACTGCATTCACGTTTCACTTGTGGTCATCCTGTACTCTTGTCAAGTTTTGTGCCACCCATTCTATGTTTGTGCATCTTATTTTGCCTAACTAGGTGCAAAACTTTTACATTAAACTCTGGTTAGAGTGTGGTGCTGATAATACCAAGGTTGTAAATTTGATCCCCGTATAGGAAAGCCGCATATTCCTGCATTGCAGGGGGTTGGATTAGATGATCCTCAGGATCCATTCCAACTCTATAATTCTACTATTCTAATGTCATTTTGCAAATCACTACAAATTAATTTGGGTCCGCCTGACCCACTCTAGTGATTTCTAGCTGCCTCAACTCAATCTTTGTTTGGCACAAATAGTTACAAGTCGGCCTAATCCAATTCATAATTTGGACAAATGTGTTGCACAGTACCATGCATGGATACATGCATTTCCATGAAAAAAGATTTAGTAAAGGGTAATTTTACACATATACTCAAAAACAAAAAATTGATTATGAACAAATCTGGTTCTTTTACCTAGAATTACAAGTTCAGAAGCATTAACTAATGTGCAATTCTTATTAATAACTTTAAGAAACCTCTAAAGCTGGCTGAAGTTTTGAGACTGCTTCTAGTGTTCCGATTTTAAAAGCATGTAACTTTCTTAATAACTTTTCCTGCAAATGTTGGCTTTGCTGTAAGGACATGAAAATGAGCCATAAGAACTTGACTATGTACTTCAGGCCTAGAGACTATGTTTTGCAGATGTTTTCTGGTTGCCATAGTAGCTTCTGAATTTGTCTCTTTCACTATGAAGTTAGTAACCTTGTTTTTAAAAATGACAAGAGTCAATCTTGTAGTATGCTGCTTTATCAGAAATAATACTGACCTTTTTTAAAAAAAAAAAACACCTATTTTTATTTCTCTTTTGGATGATAACATAACCAGATATCCAGTGTTAGTATTAACATATACATAATCTTAAAAAGCCAGACCATGACATTTTACACAAGCCAAAATGAGTGCTTCAAATGTGCCAAAAATTCTTGCTTTCCAGGTGCCAGAAATCAAAAGTCTTTTTGTCTTGTGTTTGAAATTTTCCTACTGATTTTTTTTTGCTGCTCTGAAGTTGTCTTATAGATTTAAGCAAAAGAGCTCTTCTCACTAGTGAACTGAAAGGTTTCATACCCTTGTTAATAATGCCCATTGTTGCTTTTAGAAGTCTTTTTCTGAGCCTTTGTGGATATATACATCATGCCATGAAGATCTATCACAGTCATACTAATATACCATATGTGTGAACTTGATGTGGACATGTTATCTCATTCCTTTTTCCTCACTTGCTGGCTTCACTCACAGCTCTTCTCATAACACAATGTATTCTACTATCACCATATGGTAATGGCCATATCGAAATGGATTGAATGAAGAAGTCTAGCGTCTGCTCAGATCTCCTCAAGCCTCAAAATCATGATTGCCCAATTCACATTGGTCTATGATCCAAGCATGCACTCAATTTTCCATACAACAGAGTTTGCATGGATCTCATGCAATATACAATCAATTCAGATTTATTATCATGTTGAGCTGGCTTCAGGCACCAGGCCCATTGGCAGACCAACTCTGTGTTACAAAGATATCTGGATCAACCCCACTGTGTGGGAATCCTTTGCAGATGATCACAGTGCCTAGAGACAGACATACATGTCATGTATCCATAGCAGTGACCAGAAGAGGAATGATCACTAGGAGGATCACAGAGAGAAGAAATGCCATGCTGCAACTGCAGCAGCATAACCAGACACTTACATCTGCCCCAGCTGCAACAAAACATGTCTCACCCATATCGGTCCCTACAGCCACAGCAACTTTCCAACAGTTTGGCTTCACCCCCAAAGGCACACTCCTCCATTGTTGACCACATAACACTAGTAATAACATAATTACCCTGTCTGCCTATACATTTCGAGGCCCAATCTAAGTGCAGGTTTTAACATATAAACCCTTATGAGGCTTGGAGCCACAAAAATGACTGACTGCCTTTCCCAACAAGAATACATCCAGACTATGTTCATCCAGACCAGGGGTCAGCAAACTTTTTCAGCAGGGGGCCGGTCCACTGTCCCTCAGACCTTGTGGGGGGCCGGACTATATTTTGAAGAAAAAAAAATGAACGAATTCCTATGCCCCACAAATAACCCAGAGATGCATATCGCACCAGGTGAACATTTTCCTCTTCACCTGGGCATTTGATGGAATTTGAAAAGTTTCTAAAGTTGATTGTAAATTACTTCGAGATTGTCTTGTGTTAAATGACTTACAAAAGAGAAGAAATAAAGATGTTACGTATTCTGAGTCCAACGAGAGGAAAATTGAATTGTTTACAGCCAAAGATTCTCACCTCTGCAATCATCCTGTTAGTGTCTCCTAAGAAAAGAAGGTTCAGTGCTTCCTCCTCATTGGTTGCTTGCTGCAAAGAGAGATGTTTCAGATGAATGTTCTGATCAGGATCTTCCATTATTGTCACCTTTCTAGAAGAAGAAGAAGAAGAAGAAGAAGAAGAAGAAGAAGAAGAAGAAGAAGAAGAAGAATTTGGATTTAATATGCCACTTTATGACTACCTTAAAGAGTCTCAAAGCAGCTAACAATCTCCTTTCCCTTCCTCCCCCACAACAAACACTCTGCGAAGTGAGTGAGGCTGAGAGACTCCACTACTCTTAACCACTACACCACACTGGCTCTACAATACTACTACTACAACAACAACAACAACAACAACAACAACAAGATTTAAGTAAAGCTTAATGTCAGCATTTTGGGCACAAAATATATTGCAGCCGTTTTAAAGAATCCATAATGTATTTTGTGAATAAGTAAATGCACAGATATCCTGGATTTATATATATATATTCTGAACATAGAATCGTAGAATCTTAGAGGTGGAAGGGACACAAGGGTCATTTAGTCCAACCCCCACAATGCAGGACTCCCGGTTAAAGCAACCCTCAGATTGTGTCTCTCGGTGAAACAAAATATTCCATGTGTTTATATCAGAACTACCAAAAAACAGTGCGACCCTGCAGTTAATATTTGCACCTTGAAATAGGCCCATGAAACATTCCCTAGGCAATATCTCAGAATACATCCTTTCATTTCCCCCTTTATCTTTGATTTTATTTCTTTTCTTCCAGTTAAAGACTGGCCCTGATTCAAGAATGACAGGCTACAGCATAAAACATGAACTAATAAGGATCATTACACAATTATAATATACAAGCTAAAAAATTCTTGTGACAGTTCTAATAATACAGATAATCCTATTAGTAACTGGCTTCACTACATCACCACCCCCTGCAAAAAAGGCTTATCAAAGAGGCATGCCTTCAGCTGACACCTAAAGCTAAACATTGTTGTCTGTACCTAAGAGGTGAGTTTGTATTCCAGAAGTGAGGGCAGTCCATTAATGGGATGCCACCACTGAGAAGGCTCTATCCCATTTTACTTTTGGCCTCCATCACACAGATCCTAAAATCCAAGAAGGTTGGCATAGGGAGAAATGTTACTTTCAGCATTTGGGCCCCAAGATGCTTAGAGTTTTATGTCAACTTAACAAAGAGGAAACTTGATCGTTGTGAACTTGTAAACCTCATTTAGACCCAAGATTGTGCATGATTGTGTGTGTTTCTTACCAAAACAAGGCCTCATATGTTAGGTTTTCTTACTAGTTTTACAGCTTGGCTGATGCAACCAAAGAATCTGTACAGTACAACTTGGCTAATTCTGTTTTATGCATATTCCACCCAGCTTTAAAGAAGTCTACAAATTCCATCTACTTAGCCAAATGAAAACATTCTTTGTTTATAGAAAAAACAAAAATCCTGCTTCTGCCTCCTCTCCATCATTATGGATAAGTTAACAGTACTTTTCCATATCAAGGTCCAAGTTAGGACTAATTCCTATGGATTTTAGACATTTTTACCTGTATTGGAGGAATGGAGACAACTTCTATAGATATAAAACTAGTAGGAGCAACTTGAATGATAAGAAACAATATACTGAAGAGTATTAATAGTTTCCTCTCTCAGTCCCCCCCCCCTTTTTTAAGAGGGACAGTTTGACATTGGAGACCATGACATAATACTATCTAATCAAACTCATACATATTTCTGCCACTATGGAAAAAGTTGTACGTATTGGTTTAAAAAAAAAAGCCAGGGTGCAAAAATCCAAGTGTCCAGTAGGAATATTTGTCAGGTCTAATTTTCTTAACTGTCAATGGTGTCTAGAAACCATTACAGCCCTTTTCAAATCACAGATATTCTTTGTTTTAGATGTATCTGTGAAAAAATGACATCTCTGTAAATTCAGAACTATTTTCAGAACCCACAGCAACCCCTATTAAATACACATTTTAATTCAATTGTTCCCACTAAATGAATGTGATCCAACATAATGCTAAACTGACACATTTACTTTCTAAAAGGTATGGGAAAGGAAATACATTAAGAATAACCACACCTAAATCTGAAAGCACCTGTGGGTTTTTTAAAAGAAAAATGTAATTGGGCATCTAATGAAGGCTGGATTTTTTGAAAAGATTTGTGATTTTTAAAAATGTTTCACTCACGGCAAATCTTCTAGTCTGGAGGCTTCATGCCGCGGGTCCAGCAGATCATAACCACACTCATTATAAATTTCTAAGTAGGAAATTTGTGTTGTGTATACTTTGCTGCTATCCTGAATTGGAAGAAAAATAAAAAAGATGGGATCAATAGTTATCTAAAAACCTAGGATACACTGACAGCACATATTTTGTGTTATTTACCTTCTTACAATATGTCCTTCTTTGAAAGGTTTACACACATTATTAGAAGGTGGTTCCCCCCCCCCATTTTTATTATAATGTTTCATTATAAGCATTTTGGCATACTGAAAAAGACAGTAATAAAATTAAGAACAGAACATGGTAAGACTATAACAAAAGAGCAAAAGCAGCACAACTGGTTACTTATTAAGCTTCCTCAAAATATGTTATCACATTTATTTAATGGTTCCATACTTGTACAAATATATATGTTCCATGTCTCTTTGAACGAATCTGTCTGAATTCTCCTCTTGAATTGCTTTGTTGGCTCAGACAATCTGAAAACTGATGGGGAGCAGAAAACAATAGTCTGCTGAAAACCTACAATCTTTCATTTGGGAGAGAGCCCAAGAAAGGGATCTTCCCCTTTGGACCCACATGGGGAACAGCATCACTTCTCACTGCTTTAGGTAGCTATCAGTATCGGTGTGACATCAGCCACCAGCCCTCCAATCTCCATGTGCATCTCTGAACCTTCAGACTAAAGAAATGGCACAAAATTGCCATCATTAATAGGTCTGAAAGCAAAGGGTCAAGAATTAATGTGAGTTTACAGAGATCAGCAACAAGCAGCACAGCATTACCAATGATGGACAAGGATCAATGAAAGACAGTTTGCTGTCCATTACCAATGCTTCTTTGCAATGTGCAGCCTCAAGAGAATACCGGTTGTGTTCTAAGTTGTGATCCGTTCATGTAGGACAGTAAAGAGCCCAGTAGGCCTGGCAGTGCCCCACAGGCACTGCTATACATCCTAGATTGCACAATAATTATTTGCAACTTGTAGAGGTTCCCTGGCAGAACATCAGTGTGGAAAGGGTCTCTCTGAAGGTAGAAAGCCAGAAAACAACTCATATTGCCCCTTTGTTTGGGTATGAAATATGATCCTATCAACCAAGAATGACTTACTGAGGTGGTGAGTTATTTTCTATTTTACTAGGCTGTCTGCTGTAGGAAGACACGGAAGGTTATGGATATTACAAATATTTGGGCAAGACAACTCACTGTTACTGTTTCCCCCTTCCCCAAGGCCCGCCATGGACAACAAATTACAAGGGACACCACCTCTACAGAGATACACATTTTCCACTCCTACCATGCCATGGTTGGTGTTTCCGCAAACATTATTCAAACCATACACAAAAAACTGGGATTGGCAGTGTAAGAGAGAAATGTGTGTCCATCGCAGTGATTCCTTCCTAGATTGAGCTTTGCATTCTGAGTACCTTGGATTTAACGTACAGTTCCTTCAAGATAATCCACATTTCAGTAAATTTACAGTACAGTGGTACCTCTGGTTAAGAACTTAATTCGTTGCGGAGGTCCGTTCTTAACCTGAAGCACCACTTTAGTTAATGTGGCCTCCTGCTGCCGCCGTGCCGCCAGAGCACAATTTCTGTTCTCATCCTTCTTAACCTGAGGTATTATTTCTGGGTTAGTGGAGTTTGTAACCTGAAACATTTGTAACCTGAATTGTTTGTAACCCAAGGTACCACTGTAATAAGCTTTCCACTAGCTGTTTCTAACAGCAAGGTAGAAGCAGGGAGCAGATGGTGCTGTGGTCTAAACCACTGAGCCTCTTGCGCTTGCCTATCAAAAGGTCGGTGGTTTGAATCCCCGCGATGGGGTGAGCTCCCGTTGCTCTGTCCCAGCTCCTGCCAACCTAGCAGTTTGAAAGCACGCCAGTGCAAGTGGATAAACAGGTACTGCTGTGGTGGGAAGGTAAACGTAATTTCTGTGCGCTCTGGTTTCCGTCACGGTGTTCCATTGCGCCAGTAGCGGTTTAGTCATGCTGGTCACATGATCCAGAAAGCTGTCTGTGGACAAACGCCGGCTCCCTCGGCCTGAAAGCGAGATGAGCGTCACAACCCCATAGTCGCCTTTGACTGGAATTAACTATTCAGGGGGCCTTTACCTTTTACCTTTACCTAACAAAGCAGTTAGAAGAAAACTGAGCTGGAAGTTGCATGCACCTCTAAGGAAATGTACATATGCTAGGACCTCCAACCAGGAAGAGATGGGAGAGTGCCAGCTCCCTGCCTAATGTGCAAGAATACACTGAATAGCTTTGCCTAGCTAGAGATCCCATATGTGGGACCACAGACCATGAAGACCCATTCCCGTACTAAACTGAGGCTATCCAGTAAGTGAAATTTTTTCCTGTTTTAAAATTCTAACCTTTTAAACCCACTTATGTATACATTCAGACTAGTTCTATGCCACCTTTCTGCCAAACAGAGATATTGGTCAAGGCTTATAAACCAAAAACTCTTAACTCAGTTGCAGCTTGGATGAACAAGCAGTGACAGTAAATAATACCCGAGAGTTTCAACTCAGAAGGACATAAATGTTCCACTTTGGCTTTGCCTCTATTGGTTAATGAGGTGATACAACTGATATTTCAACATATAAACAGAATTTCATTTTCTCTTCTGTGGAATATGGCAAAATACCAAGGTCCTTTCATTTCCTGTTGCAGAAGAATCATTCTCAGACTGTCACATCCTATTTGACAAGAATACTAACCTCTTCATTAACTTATCAGTTCTCAATCAGTTTAATAAAGTTTCCACAGTGCTTTGTTCCCTAGATTCAATTAACAAAATCCTTTACTTCAAGTTTCATCTTGTTTGAGAGAGCATAACACCAAGCTCAAACCTGTATTCCAAGTATTACTAAGAAAAAATACTAAATGCAAAGCAGATTGCTACTCAGAATGTTAGGGCCAGTGCAGACATACTTTCAGCCATGGTTAAGAGAGCACGAGGAAGCCACATAATTACATGCTACTTTTAGCCATTTTAGGGGGGGGGGACGGCAACTGAATTAGTCAAAGGATGCAGAAATATCTAAAACATACAAGGGATCCAAAGGAACAGGTGCAATAAACTAAAGTAAAATTGGGCATTTCATAGTAACTAACCTTCTAATCCTAAATATATTCATATGGAAGTAAGGCCACATCAATAATAACAGGATTTACTTTAGGAACACAGAACACTGTATCTCATAATTCAGCCATGTCTGTAACCAGCATAGCAATGAACATTCACCAGCAGTGCCACCTGTGGAGCAGCTGTAAGCTATGTCCTATGAATGGCATTCACCCTTCAAGGTCTTTGATGGGATCTTGTTAACTAGTCCTTTTGGTCCAGATACCATTTTTAACAGATCTAAAAATGTTAAATTCAGAACAGATGGGAAAGCGTCTCTTGAGAAAAATACATTTCTGCACAAAATATTTTAATTGCATTTTTACTGTTCACAGATTTACCTGGTTCATGTGGTCTGCAGGTGCAGTTACACAAAGAAAGTTGCCTAATATCTACCCTTTCTTTGCTAAGTCAGAATCAATGAATATCATATCATGCATATCATTCATAAGTATTTCAAATATTTATTGAACAATAAAAAGGCCCACAAAAATCAGAGAGAAATTTGGACATTTCTGTTTCTGAATACTTACAGTTCAGCAATAATGTTTTAATACAGTTTTAAGACAGACTGTTTATCTGGTTCTGAACCAGTCTTCTATAGAATCTAAATCAGTTTTTTCATGAATGGTTTGAAAATATATCTCCAAGGACTTCTATCTCAGCCTTATTGAGGTTTTAATGACTAAATGAACCCTGGCAGCAAAAACCAAAAAGTTAAAAATGAAATAAAAACATATTTAACATCTTAAAACCAATTAAAAGTATCTAAAAATTGAGAACATCTAAAAACTTTTAATAACCATCGCATAACATCCCCACACAGATAATAATTTCAAGGCAACCAGATATCATGACAAAATCAGTATTTTTTCCCTCAGCTATATCATTATATTAGTTAATGAAATGTTTTAAAGAAAAATGATCAGAGAGAATGGCCTGTACCTTCTGCAACTGCTGAAATATGTAAGATAGTGTCCGTGGAATTATGCCCCTATCACTGTAACGTTCTGCTCCTCCTGTAATGGTAAAGGTCTTGCCACTGCCCGTCTGTCCATAAGCAAATATGGTGCCATTATAGCCAGCTAGAGCACTGAAAGTGGAGGAAAAAAATATGTTATCTATGGAATATGAACATCGGTTTATAAACCTTCACGCTCTGATTAGTGTAGCCATGGAAATCTTTGCTGGCATGACTGGATATTCCTTACATCTTTTAAGATGAAAAGTAATGTCAACCTTTTTTCAAGCAATTTCCCTTAATTTAACACATTTTTGAACGCTTTCATGAATATATGCATTTTTATACACACTTACCCCAATGTATGCAATTTTGTACACATTTCTTGGCTGGAGAACTGCACAGCAAAATTCAATGAAGTGCAAATTTTGAAGGCCGGCTATGCTTTGATTCTTATATTGTCCTGGAAAGTGTGGATATGGTAGCTTCACCTTTAAATGTGAACTGAATCAAATACCCCCTCAATCCCTACTGGTGATACAGTGTCATTTCTAGCAGTAGCAAACTGTAGGGGGGAAAAGATGGCTGCCTCCATCTTCCTGAAGCTATTTTTACATTTAAAGAGGTTTTTAAAAGAAGTATGGAATAAGAAACTCCTTAGAACACCTTGCAATTGATTCCTCCCTCCTAGGTAAAAAACAAAACAACACCTTATTGCTACCCAGAAAACATCACTGATTACCCCCTTCCAACTGCCGGGGGGGGGGGAATTTCCAAAGAAGGAGAGGGATCCCTTTTCACAGTCTGAATTTTATACTAGCTTTTGAGTACACTGTTTTAGAAGAAACCAATCACCATTTCCAATTTCACAAACATGAAGTTCTAAATGCAGAAGACAGTGCAAAATGTACCCATAGGTTACAAAAAGGTCCTACATACCTTCTCCCATAATTCACATATATAAAGATTTTTTCTTGGGTGGCAATGTACATACAGAGTCTTTGTTTTCAAGTCACATTCAAAGTGAGACATTACTGTTATAAGCAATATGGGGAAAAGAGAAGTGGGAAGAGAGAGGGAAGATAGTAAAATGTCATTATTTTACGTCGTATATGAAGGAAGCTTTTTTGTCAGCATCACATGAATCGCTACTTTTCGTTGGCCCAGGGAGTGGTTGGTTGCAGTGTGTGTTGTTTGGTGGGGGGGTGTTGCTGGATGAGATAAACCAGGCATCCCCAACCTGCGGCCCTCCAGATGTTTTGGCCTACAACTCCCATGATCCCTAGCTAACAGGACCAGTGGTCAGGGATGATGGGAATTGTAGTCCAAAACATCTGGAAGGCCAAAGGTTGGGGATGCCTGAGATAAACCATATCAACTGTATGCTGTTTCGAGGGGGGTTTGATCTCTGTCTTGTTAACTTGCATATGTAATGATGAATTATGGCTTCTATCATATTCCTGCCAGCATATCAATGAAAACATTTCAGCTTGATAAAGTCTCTTGATAAGACTTACTAGTTTTCAAAAGAAGATTGTATTGGGTTTGTTCAGCTCAAATACTCAACATATGTTATGTAAAAGAAGAGGGGGAAAGTATTTTTGTGCACTCTGTTTATGAGTAAAGTTATAAATAAGCCATGCTTTAAATTAAAAAAAAAAGCAAAACCTTCATTTTCTTCCCTAGGATGATGGGGTCAACAGTGAGTCTGGTGGCATGAGAAAGGCAAAAGGCCTCCAACTCATTTATCTGGAAGCCTAAGCATTTGCCTACAATAATCTACAATAGCAAAATATCAAGGAAAAGAATACACAACAAGATGCCAAAGAAAGCCAGCATCTGCTGAAAACAAAAATACAGTACCAGAATTGTCAGAAGTATTTGTTTTCTGCCTGGTTATTAGGCATATATTCCACCTTTATTAGGCATATATTCCACCTTTGTTTCAAAAAGAAGTCATGGGGGGTGTTCTATGTTATATCATGTTGTCAGAGTGAAACAGTTGTTTGTTCATTTTAGGATTAGTGGAATATTTTCAGGCTTTATAGCATTGCACCCAAACTGGGTCATTCTTGAGTGATCAGTTTCTTGGGCTTGGTCCTCACATTCTCACAACTTCTTACTCTGTCTTGCTGTAATTAATTGAACCAGTTTATTAAACCAGTTGTTTGTTTGTTTTGTTTTGTTACATCTAAAGTGCAAAACGGCAATTTAATCGCAGTTTACAAAATGTGATATGATTAAACTAGGATACAGCTCTGTAGCCACATTTTGAACTGTCAAAGTTTCTGGACTATCTTCAAAGTTTGCTCCAAGATGAACTACAATCATTCAAGATGGAACTGATGTTGAGGATAGGTACATATTCTCTAGGAAAGAGCACCTGAGTATCCAAGAGCAGGGATAGATCCAGGAATACTTCCAAATTGCACATCTGCTGATTCAATGAAAGTGTAACCCTGCACAGAACACGTTGCACATCTATTCCAATGTCAGGTTTGAACTTTCCCGGATAGAGCTTCAGTTTATTCACCCTCATCTCGTCCAAATTGCCCCAAATGAAGTCATTCCCACACAGTGATGGTGATGGTGATGATGGTGATGCCAACAAAACTTAAAAATCCAGCCAATTGCCACCACAAGAAGATATGGATTAGGACAGTGATGGCCAAACCTGGCCCTCCAGCTGTTTTGGGACTACAACTCCCATCATCCGTAGCTAACAGTGATCAGGGATGATGGGAATTATAGTCCCAAAACAGCTGGAGGGCCCAGTTTGGCCATCACTGGATTAGGAGAAGAAAGAGTCAAGTAACTAGCAAAAAGAGAGCTAGGCAGAGAAAGACTAGGCTTGTTCTGCAGATGCCGTTTTTGGAAGTTACAATGTGACTAAGAGACTGGAATGCTTTTCTCTTAGGCAGTTGAGCTTTAAAATGGTTACAGAATTGCTTTATTTGGTTAATTATATCTGTACCTCAAACAGAAACACATCAAAGACATAATCCAAAAAAGTAAAATGAATTGTAGCAAGTTTTTTTGTCATGCTACAAAGTGTCATAGTAAGGCATTCATGAATTTGTGACAGGGTAGCATGTTGTACAGATATGTAAATTGCTTTGGCAATACTGTCTAAACCTAACTGAGTAATCCTTCATGGACCAAATCTGATTTCAACAGACATAAAAGAAATGAGGGAATTCTGATTGGGGAAACAAAGACTTGGAAGTACTGAGTTAAAATAATCAAGTTAAAAGTAAATTGTAAAAATTTTCCACTTTATAAGAGAGGCCTTGAATGGGTAAATGGGGCCTTCGGATCAAAAGAAACTTAACTACTCCTGCATTATACAGTCCTGCAATAGCCATTAAATGAGGTGGCCCTTCAATAACTATGGAGCAAGGTAAACAGAGGACAATTACGAAGAAAGATACTGTGGAACCTTGGTTCTCAAACTTAATGCGTTCCGGGAATCCATTTGACTCCCAAACTGGTTTGAAAACCAAGGCACGGCTTCTGATTGGCTGCAGGAGCTTCCTGCAGTCAAGCGGAAGCCACGTCAGACATTTGGCTTCCAAAAAATGTTCACAAACCAGGACACTAACTTCTGGGTTTGCAGCATTCAGGAGCCAAAACGTGCGAGTACCAAGGCATTCGAGAACCAAGGTACGACTGTACATACAAACTTTATTTTTCACTCAAGAACTAATCAAGTCTTGAAGTATTTCAAGCTTTTATTCAGGGAGCTTTTTTATTTTTGGCTAAAAATAAACTGGAGATCAAAGTATGTAAAATACATGCTGATGAAAGTTGTCAACTATTAATATTTCAATCACACTCCTTCCCTAAACTATTTTTCTGGCATCTTTGTACTTCCATTCTATCCATCATAGATACCCTTTAGAACCAGAGTGAAATATGGCATAGTACTGCCTAATTCAACTTTTAAGTAGTAATGCTTATGAGAAACATAAAGTTTACCCTCACTTTAAAGTTTTGAGACAGATGTTTTCAAGGAGATACATTTAAATATCTTTCCTCATTTGGAGATAAAAGTTATTTTCATTAAAATAAACAAAATATCTCATTATTACATCTTTTGTCTCCCTGCCAAATCTGTAGCATAAACCCTATTTAGCAATGCTCTTCGTTTCACGGATATGTCCAGTTCTTTATATATAAACTTAGTAGCATGGATTTTTCCCCCCAGTGCAAATACATACTGCATGCATTTTTTTCCATAAAAGCTGTCAGAAATTGGCCTGAAAAAGATCTGCAATGTTTATAATTTAAGCAGTTTATATTAATTTGAATGCTTAGGCAAGCTGGAATTTGTGTCAAAATAAATCTTAAAAGATACTATGCCTTATAATAGCAGTTTGAGGGAAAACATAGCAATCCTTGATACAATTTCAGATCTGTGGCTCCATAGCTGAGTGTCTTTTAAAAAGCACACACTTTAATCTTTATAGTTCTGACACTTCATTTTTCAGTGAGATTTAAAAAGGAGGAAAGAAAACAAACCCAAAACATGCTAAATAAAAACCCTATAATCATGTCAAAGTGGTATTCAAAAAGGGCATTATTTTCTTCCCCCACCATGCTGCAAATAGACTCTACCGACCTCGATGTCAAGCCACCTACACGAATAAGAAGAAGGATGTGATGCATGTTTGTCTATTGTATGGCTTCACCACTGCTTACTAAGGGATATCAAAAGATCAGGAATGGTAATGCCTTCCAGTATATCATTGGTTCTCAACTACTAAATCATTGGCTGGAACTAACTATAGACCATCCTGCTGGTTCCAATGAGGGTGGATTTTTTACTTATTTGCCAGCCCTAAGTTCCTATTCCAGTTCTTCTTTCTCCCATATTTCATAGAGTTAGAGAGGTTTTTAGGACTCACTCAATTCCTTTGATTTTAAATTATAGAATCATGGAATTGTAGAGTTGGAAGGGACCACAAGGGTCATCTAGTCAAACACCTTGCAATACAGGAATCTTTGCCGAACATGGGGCTTGAACCCACAACCCTTAGATTAAGAGTCTTGTGCTCTACCAGTTGAGCTATTTGGTTGAGTTGCAGATGCTGGTGTGAAATTATGTCCTTCAGAATATGACTGCCGCACACCCACACCCTGAAAGAGGTAGGGTACTTTTCACTAGTGAAATCTCAAAGCAACCAGTTTGAAGACACCCCCTGCTCCCCTTTCTGTTTAGCCAGCCATTGAATCATGGAGTGTCTTGTTAGACAAGCAAGAGAGGGTAGTGTCAATGGCAATAACTGGGAAATGTAACAGTGGCATTACAGAATCTGTCAGCACAAATTTTAGAGCGCTACGATTCGTCCCAGAGTATTTCCTCTGTGTGCGGTACTGTTATCAGAAGCTTTAATTCCTCTGACCACAGGCATTTTATAGTGAACTATTATTTGTTATTGTTTAATATTTCAGATTTCATGCTACAATATTGAGAGTCCAATGAAAATGACATCTTAAAATTAGAATATTTAGATATAAGAGTTTAAGTCTGAAATCTTCAACATTTTGGAGAACAAACAAGGAAAGAAAAAGCTTCTAGCCAAAAAATCAGGGCCAATTCTGTGGTCAAATGCCAGTTGGCAAGAAAAGTGCAGAAGCAATTGGAGGCTGTGGCACCAGGACTTGATGACTTGCCCACCAATCTCCACTCTCTCCTCAAAGTGGTTCTCCCATAAAATTAGTTGTTGTCCAGGATTCTAGGCAAACTTGTGTAATGTTTTTAAGGTACTGATCCCAGTTAAGCAATATATCACTTAGATCCACATGCACAAAAAAAGATGTTTGGCACTTGCAGTTTAAGTTGCGATTTCAAAAGAAGACAAACTTGTGTTACAACAAGTTACTGTGGTTATGCATTCTTTAAAGTAAGCTACAATAACACAAAATTCTGCAAACTCCAATAATAAATATTCTGGTCAGAATATACGAGACAGAGTGCACTTAGCCAGGTTAGGAACGTGCTGTTCCAGATGCTGTGTAAATATAAAACTAAATGACAACTCTTGTTCCAAAGAATTTACAGTCCAAAATACCAGAAGCAATAAATGATCTATAACTGGAAAACTGACAATATCTTTCTTTTCAGTATTTGGGTAGCATAAGTAAGTTTTAAAAACCTTTTATTCATGTAGCCACTGTGTTGGAAACTATTTTGTCTGCCAGTTAAATCGCCCAGCAACCTACTGTACCAGCAAAAATCACCTACATGTCCAGAATCAACATGCTACAGCTGCATTCAATCGAGCCACAAAACAAGTTCAAGAGGACGGAAAATGTGATATGCTACACCACAGCTGAATGGCTAGGACAATGAACAAAGAATAATGGGCAATAGATGTTCTTTGTGGGAGAAGGCAACGAAGAGTGACACATACTCTCCTACACTACATGCAAAATAAAAGCCACCTTCTCCTTCATGGTTTGTTTTATGTGTGAATTAGCATTAGGCATGGTAGACCAGGGCTGCTATCATAAAACCAAAAAGTGGGTTTTCATCCCTCATTGTCCTAGTTAGGGAACCGCCAGAAAGCCCTTGGCACTGGACCTCAGTGTCCGGGCAAAACGATGGGGGTGGAGACGCTCCTTCAGGTATACTGGACCGAGGCCCGTTTAGGGCTTTAAAGGTCAGCACCAACACTTTCTTAATTTTGAGTTCTTTTCATTTTAATACAGCATCCATTTAATATAATAGCAATACAATAACATAACATAACAGCTCTAACATAGCTCAGAGAATAGGCTGACTAGCCAACAATACCTGTGTAATAAATTCAAGACTGGGTACTCATCCCCACAACTGGGTGTGCTAGTTAAATTCTACGACCTTCCGACTTCCTGGTAATTCTATGGTCACTAGTCCTAATCATCATATGGGCATCTGACCATATGTGACAGAAAAAATTGCCATTTGAATCTCACAGTATAATCTCGTCTGAGCATTCTCCAAGGTCCAGTAACTAACTAGCTAGTTAGCGCACATGGCTTCTGCTGTTGCGCATCTTGTTCTTGTAAGTGGTATGCCTTGATGGCATGCTGGAGCTCTCTAGGGGATTTTTTTTTACATATATAAAGTAAGTTAAAGAACCATTAAATGGTTAAATTTCTTCAATCGTTGCATGAGTTAAGTGTCATGAGATCAGTTGCTCTATATTCATAATGAGTTTAAAGTGCTAGAAACCAACACTGCAAACCATCATTTTCATTCTGATTTGCATACAAGGACTTTTAAGTTGCACTTAAACCAGTCCTATGTTGGATGTCATAGGAAACTGATTCACCAAACCGGGTAGTCTCAAGTAAAGAGTGCAGGTGGGGAAGGGAAGGGAAAGAGGAAATGCTCAAACTGATAGCTTGTTTCTGCTCCATTAAACCATTGTTTGTTGGAACAGCAATGTTACCTATGAACCAGGCCAGAAAGCAATATTATATTTTAGGAGAAATGTTTAGAACAATGGTGGACAATTGGTAGGTTATCGGACACATTCACTTCCTGAGGCAATTTAATCTGGCCCCTAACAGAGCTATTAAACATTACTCAAGGCAACAACACTGTCCACAGTTTCACTTATAAAAGAAAAAAATGTTTTAAAGTTCTAAATAAATACTCAGGATCCTGGCAAGTCATGAGAAGTTCAGTTAATATGAATAAATACAGTTCTGACCCTCTGACTACTATTTGGAGACTTAACAGGGGTGTCAGAGAATACAGAAACTGCTTATCACTTGTTTAAAATGTCTACTCTAGCAAAAGACTAGAGAACCAAGAAATATATGAAACAAGAAAAACAATGCAGTGACTTAACATTACCCAACCTGGTACCCTTCAAACCTCTGGTTTGCTAGTATAACTGAATTACTGTATCATGAAATGATGCACGTCTTAAAAGTGTATCACCAACATGAAAAGTTTGGAAAGCTCTGGTGTAATCTAAGGAAATCAGAAGATTAAAATTCCAACCTCACAGTGGGGCTTGTTGTCAAGTAACCACGAACAGAAGTGCAGTCTGAAATAGTTAAACAAATGGAATGCTGCAACTAGGGGGAGAAGTTCAAAGAAAGACAAAAATGGGGTGGTGGTGATTTAGCTCTTCATCCTGCCAACAAGACACTGAAAACCTCTAATTAGCATCATGCATGTCCTCTCCTTTTATCATATTTTGACATTGTTCTGGATTTATTCTGTTGTAATACTGAATTTAGCCTCCCCGTGATCATATGACAAACAGCCTTGGAATGCTACTGAAGAACTGCAGAATTGATATTTCTGTGGTGTTATTTTCCTAGAAACACATCAGCAAAGCTATTCCCTCACTTACTAGTATACTTTTATCTTCATAAACATGTTGGTCTGAGCCTCTAGAAAATGGATCTGACAAACTGGCATACCAACCTTGTGTGCATATATATTTTAAAGATAATAAAACCAATGTTCATAATGAAGAACCACATAATAGCAAAATAGCAACAATTAATCTAATTGTAACAACCTGTAAGGAAATTTTGCCATACTCAATTATAGAATGAACAGCAACTGAAACACCAGGCAGTGAAGAACACCGTAGAACCGGCATCCCCAAACTGCGGCCCTCCAGATGTTTTGGCCTACAACTCCCATGATCCCTAGCTAACAGGACCAGTGGTCGGGGAAGATGGGGATTGTAGTCCAAAACATCTGGAGGGCCAAAGTTTGGGGATGCCTGCCGTAGAATATGAACACATCTGTAAATATATACTACAAAAATAACATTGTGCACAACAGAATGTTTTTTTTAACCGTGTTTAGAAAGCCCAATTCAAATAATGAGCTATGTTGCAATAAAACTGCAATTACCAGCAAGTGAAAACATCCTGCACTTTCATAAACCAAAACAGAACAACTGTTACTCAACTATGGAAACAAGCAGTTTAACAATGGGCTAAATTACAACATAGTTTAAAAAGAACACAAACATTGCAAGAAAATATTTTTCTATCTATTGACTGACAGTTTTAATTCACATATTTGTTATTTCTCCAAAAAGTATTTGAAGCCATATTTGGGGGAGAAACAGATGATACATAATCATTCAATTCCAAAATAAGAACACAGATTTTAAAATAACTAAACAAAAACATGTCAAGGAGTGTCAGTTAAAAATTAAGGCGGGTTCAGCTTTTAATTATTACATGAGACTTTAACCCTTCATAGGGCTCATTTGCATACAATGCTAAACTAAACACAATGCACATAGAGCTGGTGCTCTGCCACCTCCTTCTCCCATGTGGTCAGTAATTCAACCAAGTTTACATTCCATTTCAAAGGGTCTTCGGTTAGTGTTATATGCAACCAGGACTCATAGCTTACAACAAGCAACGCATTTGCTAAATAAGCCACCTTCAAAACATGGATAAATCTTGATGAAACATAGTCCCATAGTCATTGCAGGAAGTGATGGACTGGGAAGCAGGAGGCAGCCTCACACTGATGCAAGTTCTCCTACACCTAATTAGTATGGGAGCAACCTCTTTGCTTCCTCTCACACAAATTAAAACAGGCATCCCCAAACTCGGCCCTCCAGCTGTTTTGGGACTACAATTCCCATCATCCCTGACCACTGGTCCTGTTAGCTAGGGATGATGGGAGTTGTAGTAGTAGTAGTAGTAGTAGTAGTAGTAATAATAATACTAATAATAATACTTTATTATTTATACCCCGCCCATCTGGCTGGGTTTCCCCAACCACTCTGGGTGGCTTCCAACAGAAATATTAAAATACACTAATTTCTTAAAGATTAAAAGCTTCCCTAAACAGGGCTGCCTTCAGATGTCCTCTAAAAGTCTAGTAGTTATTTTTCTTTTTGACATCTGGTGGGAGGGCATTCCACAGGGCGGGTGCCACTACGGAGAAGGCCCTCTGCCTGGTTCCCTGCAACTTGGCTTCTCGCAGCGAGGGAACCGCCAGAAGGCCCTTGGCACTGGACCTCAGTGTCAGTGTCAGAGCAATGGAGGTGGAGACGTTCCTTCAGGTATACTGGACCGAGGACGTTTAGGGCTTTAAAGGTCAGAACCAACACTTTGAACTGTGCTCGGAAACGTACTGGGAGCCAATGCAGTCTTTCAGGACCGGTGTTATGTGGTCTCGGCAGCTGCTCCCAGTCACCAGTCTAGCTGCCACATTCTGGATTAATTGTAATTTCCGGGTCACCTTCAAAGGTAGCCCCACGTAGAGCACATTGCAGTAGTCCAAGCAAGAGATAACTAGAGCATGCACCACTCTGGCGAGACAGTCGTGCAGGTAGGGTTTCAGCCTACGTACCAGATGGAGCTGATAAACAGCTGCCCTGGATACAGAATTAACCTGCACCTCCATGGACAGCCGTGAGTCCAAAATGACTCCCAGGCTGCGCACCTGGTCCTTCAGGGGCACAGTTACCCCATTCAGGACCAGGGAGTCCTCCACACCTGCCCGCCTCCTGTCCCCCACAAACAGTACTTCTGTCTTGTCAGGATTCAGCCTCAATCTGTTAGCCGCCATCCAACCTCCAACCGCCTCCAGACACTCACACAGGACCTTCACCGCCCAAACCCCCTGATGATCTCTCCCAGCAGCTGCATGTAGATGTTAGAAAGCATGGGGGAGAGGACAGAACCCTGAGGCACCCCACAAGTGAGAGCCCAGGGGTCTGAGCACTCATCCCCCCCCCACCACTTTCTGAACACGGCCCAGGAGGAAGGAGGGGAACTACTGTATGACAGTGCCCCCAGCTCCCAACCCCTCTAGACGGTCCACCATGGTTGATAGTGTCAAAGGCCGCTGAGAGATCCAGCAGAACTAGGAAACAGCTCTCACCTTTGTCCTTAGCCCGCCAGAGATCATTGACCAGTGTGACCAGGGCCGTTTCAGTCCGATGATGAGGCCTGAATCCTGACTGGAAGGGATCCAAATGGTCCGCTTCTTCCAAGCGTGCCTGGAGTTGTTCAGCAACCACTCGCTCAATCACCTTGCCCAAGAATGGAAGATTTGAGACTGGGCGATAGTTGGCCATATTGGCCTCATCTAAAGATGGTTTTTTAAGAAGCGGTTTAATAACTGCCTCTTTCAGCAGGTGTGGGAAGGCTCCCTCACAGAGAGAAGCATTCACCACCCCGCAAAGCCCATCGCCCAGCCCTTCCCGGCTAGCTTTTATAAGCCAGGATGGGCAAGGATCAAGGAGACAGGTGGTTGGTTTCACTCGTCCAAGCAGCCTGTCCACATCCTCAGAGGTAACAGATTGAAATTGATCCCACGCAATTTGACTAGACAGTACGTACCCTAGCACTCTCTCGTCCCAGCCCTGCTCCCACAGTGGAGTCTACCTCTTCCTGAATCTGAGCGACTTTATCTGCAAAAAACTTTGCAAAATCATTGCAGGAGATCATGTGGCCCGTGCTGAGCCCCGATGGAGCAGGTGGTTCCGCTAAATTGCGAACCACCTGAAAGAGTCTCCTGCTGCTGTTTTCTGCAGATGCAATAGAGACGGTAAAGAAAGTCTTCTTCGCTGTCGCTACTGCCACTTGGTAGGCTCGACACTGAGCTCTAACCTGTGTCCGGTCAGCTTCAGAATGAGTTATGCACCACCAGCGCTCTAGCCTTCTCAGCGATTGTTTCATTGCCCTCAGATCCGTGGAAAACCATGGGGCTGTCCGGGCTCCATGCAATCAGAGAGGGCACTTCGGAGCCAGACAGTCAATAGCCCTGGTTAACTCCACATTCCAGCAGGCCACCAGGGAATCAGCTGAAAGGCCATCAACATGGGATGTTTGTAGCCCCAAAACATTTGGAGGGCCGAGTTTGGGGATGCCTGAATTAAAATGTAGCTTCTAATAATGATGATAGTAACCCACTTGCTCAAGTTAAGAGAAGGACTGAAGGATTGTGCAGCTGGACACTTGCCCATTTACAACTATTAGCTCCCTAGGCTGTCCTTGATGGATTTAAGATCTAACTACTTATGAGCCTATTAGTAATTATTAAAACAATTCTTCCAATTTTTATAAAAAGTAACCAAATTTTATGTTGATTTTTTTGTCCATTATGAATTTAAGTACCGGTAAGAAAGTCTAGCTTAGAAATAGCAGCCAAGCAGTGAAAGAAGTTAGTTTTTAACACCTACCTTGGAAATGTGGACTCCAGTGGAACCCAGCTTTAATAATATCATATGCCAGTAAACATGAGGTTAGGGAAGAGTAAAATTCAGATATAAGTCACTTGACCAAGGTCACATAATTAGACCTAGTCCACACAGAAAGCAAACAAGGTGGCAGAATTCTGAGATAATAAAATGGAGTGTTTCACGTCTAGGTATAGGTGACCATGTACCATTTTGGATGCTCCTCCAAATAAGTAAGTGCATTACTTTGCACTGACATCCCTTGAAGAACCACATTGGCCTATTGTTTTCAAATTACCTTTGGGAACAACTAAAAACCATTCACAGAAGGCATAACCCCAGGTGGTTATCGGATGCTGATTTAATTAATTAAAGAAATTACACTGATCTTTTAAAATAATCAAACTTACCATTCTGCAACCGGCTTGGCAATGGCTTCAAAAATTTCATCCTGTTTTGATTCCTGATCAAAAACTTTCTGAAATCTGCAAATTATGAACAATTTGTCATGCAATCTTAAAACACTACTTCTTTTTTATTTTTTAAAAAATATGTTAGTAACTAAGTCAATGTTTACATCACTGAACTTACATAACCCAGTACAATGTTTTCCCTGTAGTCTTTACTACACTATGCTGTTGTGCTATTGTATCCACAAAAGACTGTAAACACTGCTGCTTTGACAAACACTCTACAATAAAATCCTCTGATAAAATTATACTGCTTAGAAAAAACAAACTGCATTTTACTACTGTCAAGGGGATCAGTGCTTCCAAATGGCCTCACACAGGACTTGTATAATTAACCCTAGAATCAAACAGATCATATAAACAGTACAAATAATTTTCAGTTTTCTTCTATAGAAGAAAGGGAAGTCATTAAGGAAGTTATTTTAGTCGAAGATCCAACGCTTCAAAGGAATTGTGCCCAATTTGCAACACTTAATACAAATATTTTAGCATCTTAATGTAGCACCACATTTACAGCAGGTCTTTTTCTTTTTTTAAGTGACAGCAGCAGCCTGTGCATAAGAATAGGAGAACCCTGCTCTGTGGAACATTTCTGTCAAATATGTGTTTCACCTACTTCTTTAATAGAAACCATTCTGAACTATTCCATTTTTTTTTCTACTACAAATGTTTTGAAAGCCTTCAGGTTTCTGGTTTTCATGTCCATTCTCTTCAGTGTAAAGCAGAGAGAAGTTAATGTTATGTAAGGACTTTGAAATTTAAAACAAAACAAAAGCTACTACTTCAGCACTAAGCCTTAATACATAGCTGCCAAGTTTTCCCTTTTCTCGCGAGGAAGCCTATTCAGCATAATGGAAAATCCCTTTTAAAAAGGGATAACTTGGCAGCTATGCTTAATAGTTCATTTCAAAACAGTTAACAAATTAATTCTTCATAGTTCTAGGCTGTTTTAGATTGCTTTCAGCAGAAGTATAGCATCCTTCAACAATATCAATAACCACCATTCATTCCCAAGCAAGGAAATTGAAACAGACAGAAATGGTACTTTACACTGCAATCTCGAACTCATTTACCCAGAAATAAGTTCCACTGGGCTCCTTGATCACTGCAGATGGTGACAGCAGTCACGAAATTAAAAGACGCCTGCTTCTTGGGAGAAAAGCAATGACAAACCTAGACAGCATCTTAAAAAGCAGAGACATCACCTTGCCGACAAAGGTCCGTATAGTTAAAGCTATGGTTTTCCCAGTAGTGATGTATGGAAGTGAGAGCTGGACCATAAAGAAGGCTGATTGCCGAAGAATTGATGCTTTTGAATTATGGTGCTGGAGGAGACTCTTGAGAGTCCCATGGACTGCAAGAAGATCAAACCTATCCATTCTTAAGGAAATCAGCCCTGAGTGCTCCCTGGAAGGACAGAAGGACAGATCGTGAAGCTGAGGCTCCAATTCTTTGGCCACCTCATGAGAAGAGAAGACTCCCTGGAAAAGACCCTGATGTTGGGAAAGATTGAGGGCACTAGGAGAAGGGGACGACAGAGGATGAGATGGTTGGACAGTGTTCTCGAAGCTATGGACATGAGTTTGACCAAACTGCTGGAGGCAGTGCAAGACAGGAGTGCCTGGCGTGCTATGGTCCATGGGGTCACGAAGAGTCGGACACGACTAAACGACTAAACAACAACAACAACAAGTTCCACTGAATTCAAAGGGATTTAGGCCCATGGGATGGAGGTTCCTCACCACTACCCTAGAACAGCAGTCCTTTTAATTTCATGCACATTTATTTGTGTGGAATCCCATTATTTCCAAATGAAGATGCATGCAATCAGGCAGTAAAGGTATCACTTCTAAGTCTTTTCTCTCCCTACAATACACAACAGAGTTGCCTTATGATCACATGTATAATAGCACTAATACAAAACAACAAGCAAGGATAACCTATGGAATCACCCTATAACATTCTCTGTGAACACCCTCCCCTCCCTGCCTTTCAGCACAGGGTTCAGGGGGAGGGGGAAAGGATTACAAACCACAAAACAACATAATGGAACATTATCAGATGGCATTTTTGTGTTTTGCCATTCACAATGTTCAAACATTTCTAAAACATTTCTAAAACATTTCTAAAATTAACTATCCAAGGGGACACCAATACACAAATTAACTTACTTAAATTTGTAGCTTTCTCGTTTGTTATTGACAAATCCATCTGCCAAATCACGTGGCACAATAATCTCCAAACTGAATGCTGATGCCTCATCTTGTTCAACTGAATATATCTACAAAATAAATATGGAGTCTTTTAATATGTTATTTGTATTGGTGAAATTCCAATTTATTTATTTTTTCAGAATATAGCATAAATTACCCTTAGACCTAAAACTGTAGACTCTGTGGACAACTTCCAATAAGGCTTTTTTAAAAAGGGGGGGAATATATCTAATAGTAATACCAGTAATGAAACCATTAATATCAATAATGGTTTATATCCAAATAAGTTTGCAAATTATACACAAATAAGGAAAATATATTTGTATGGAAAACATTTAAACCTTACACATGCAATGTATATAGGAATATGGCAGGATAATAAGCCAGATCTTCACCACCAATTCAGTGCTATTTTTCTAGAAAAAGAGTTGTTCTTCTCTTAGAATGGCAATGGCGCCAACCTGAGAGGCGCTAAAACAGTTCTGGTGAGCTCCAGCTGAAAAACAACCTGGTAAGCCCTACTCCAACTCCCAAACAAGTTTTGCAGGTAGATTACCAGGAACTGTGATTGCCATAGTGAGCCAATTGGAGCGGGGGCTTCATGGTGCAGATAGATACCATAGGTTGTTTTTTTCTGCCAAGTTCTTTGCATGTTTTTTTAAAAAACCTGCATAATAGCAGATAAACCTTCTCCCATTAATCATAGTTGGCAGGAGGAATAGAGGGAAAAGTTTCAGTTACAGAGTTGTCTGCCATTCAACAGTTAAAGATACTCATGAGATACATAACTTCATTGATTTGGTTTTAGTTCTATAGAACATAATGTCATTTATTTATTTACTGTTCTGTATTTACAATTGATATATGGGGGAATCATCATTAAGAGGTGTCCAACAGTGGAATGGACTCTGTCAGAAGGTGGTGGATTCTCCTATGTAGAAGGTTTTTAACCTAAGGTTGACAAGCCATCTGTGATGTATGATCTGGTTGAGATTCCAGCATTGCAGGGGGTTGGATGAGATGACCCTCGGGATCCCTTCCAACTTTACAGTTCTAGGATTCTATCATCATTGTCATCATCATCATTATCACTTTGCCAAAGCATTCAGTGTCACAATCAAAATCCCAACTCCGAGGTATCCAACAACCCATTCCAATGGTGATATATATTGTAAAGCATCCATTTATATTCCATTTAGGGCCAAAACAAGCTGCTATGATGAATATGGGTTAAATTCCCATGAAAATTTACAACCACAGGTGTCAGCTCCTAGGGGCTGAAGGGGTCTTTGGCCAACCTTCAACAAAATGATTGGGCGAAGAGCCCCCCCCCCCCCGGATGATGGGCATTGCCATTCAAACAGTTTGTGTGCACTACATCATGTGGTCAATTATGTGGGGCAGGGCTTACCTGCCCACCTCCCCACCCCAGAAAAATATTTTTATTGAAGTTGGCACCCCTGTTTACAACTTCTACTTGTGCATGATACAGAAAGAAAAAACACACACACAACTTGAAAAAGAGTTCCTTCAATAGACCAGAACTTTATGGTGATTCTACTAATCACGTGAACAGCAAGGTCGTCTGGATTCGCTCTCGATGCGCCTGCAACTGCCTAAGGCGGCGCATTCGCTTCTTAGGCATCAGCCACAGCAAGCCATAACTTCCTCAGCGGGCCGCCCTCCTCGCCTTCCTCTTCCAGCTCGTCTAAAAAGCAGGGTCCCCTCCATCCCTTCCCTGCCAAAGGGCGCCGGTCACACGCAGCAGCAGCAGCCACTCCCCGCCCCCCGTGACGTCCTGGCTATTTCTTTCTTTTTTTCTTCGTTCGCCACCTACCCCCGTCGGCTGCCTCCTGCCGAGGGGCTTGACCCGGGCATAGATCTGGATCGTTTGCTTCATCACCATCTCCGCAAATCAAAGCTTTGTCGGGGCGAGAGAGCGGCGAGGGGGCGCTAGGCCCTCCATAGCAACCGTAACCGTGCAACGCTACCCAGCGTGCCTTGCGTCGCAAGCGACGCGTGGTGTGGGGGGGGGGGCTCGCATCGCACCGCGCATGCGGGAAATCCGAGCGGGTCGTTCGCTTTGGCATAGCGGCTACCTTACAGTACTGTTACTCTGTAGTGCCTTAAGTTACTCCTTTACACATGGCTCCTATGCAAGTTGCTTTATAGTTTATACTGTACAGTATATGTATTACTTGTTGACTGACACTGATAGACCCTCATGTGCTCGGCTTCAAACCCAGGAAAAAAAACAACGCAAGAGCCAACACAATGGGTTGTCTCCAACGTTAGAACAGACTTGACTGCAATGAATTAGCAAGACGGGACTTAGGTCCATTGTTTTTAATGGGTCTTTTCTGGTTAAAATGTTTCTGGATCTACAACAGCCCAATAATAGCGGCATGTGTCACACGCGCACACTGCCTCCTTTGTGCTTCGTCCCTCTCGGGTGGGGATTTGCTCTTCCTGACAAGCAGGCAAAGTTTCCCACAGCCTCCATGAGCCATGACGCAGCGTGCACAGAGCATGTGAGTTATGAATGTGCCGCTTGTGATGCAATCGTCGTGCTTTTTTGAAAAAACAAAACTATTCTGCCTGCTACACCGGTGTCGGTGCCAGGCTATGTTGCGCCCTAGGCTATTGCAACGCCCCCGCCCCCACTCCCACCTCCACATAATTGCTAACATCAGTTTTCAAAAACAGATGTCTTGTAGCAAAACTGAAAAGCACAAAAACTTGAAGCTGCTAATTTTATTTTAAATTGCAGGAATAAGTAACACAACAACATTTGATTGTCTTTCTCATATGCAAAAGAAAATGTTTTAGCACACAAATCATTTTGAATAAACTTGTGAATTGAGTCACTTAAACGTTTCAATTCCAGGCACATCAAAATGTCACTTTAGGTGCCTTTTCCTTTGCCCACTTTGTTACCGATTCCTTCAGGTCAAGTGCTGATGCTCAGACATCTTCAAAGTCATATACTTGCCAAGTCAGCTATTCCCTTTTGCAGCATTGTTGAGTCTGAACTTTGAGAAGCTGCATTCAAAATATAAAATTAAAGTAAAATATTATCAGAAATTTATAAGATGTAACAAAAACTACTCTGTATCAAACCATGCCTCTCAAATGTCAGTACTGCACCCCTCTGATGTCTAACCTTATGATAGCACTGGCCCTGACCCCACCCACTTCCCAGGTAATATTGCAAGGATAGGAGAGGCCATAAATAGAGAAAATGAATGGTAATACTGTATGGGACAGGGAGGAAACTGATATATAGAACTGCTTTAGCTGTGGTTGTGATTGACATTATTGCTCAAAATCAGGCCCACCAGTAGTTTGTATGCAATAATTACACACAGGTGGTGTGTGATAATACAACTGATAATTGCTGAGAAATGCTACATAAGGGATTTAGTGAGTCTCAACCATAGTTGGTTTGGAAAGATTAAAGTCAGCATCAGGGATCAGACATATGGTAAAGTATATGTATTTGCAGCTGTGTTCAGAAATTAAAAATAAACGGCAGATGGTGTGAGAAAAATTCCTCAGGTAAGGGGGGGGTATTTTTTTACGTTCTCTTTACATTCCTACAGCTGTTTTGTTAGAGCAGGGCTCACCGAATTTAGGCAAATTGTAGAAAGTGCCTCAACATTTAAATACAGCGGCAAATAGAACATATGATTAAAATAATGACACATTCATGTGTATGAATAAAGTGTTATTACCTGCTATTCAAGCTATTATAAGGGTTATAAGGCTTATTTCAAACCAGAATTTGCTTCAAAGTTGTTCTTTTTTCTTGGAGTTATGAGTGGATTGGACATGTGTGGTTTATTACTGAAGCAGGCAGCATACCATACATCCACAGAAGACCTAGAGGAATATTGGCACCATAGACACAAGAAAGAAGTGCTCTTGAAAATTGCTTAACAACGTAAAGTTTTAAAAAAATGTAAAGAGGTTTAAGTAACACCACACAGCTTGATGTGTCAAGTAAATTACATTTGTAAAAAAAAGCAACAACTCCTTCCACCCCCACCCCAATTACTGGACATCAAGCTTTGTTACATAGCAGTTTCTGATTTATTATTATTATTATTATTATTATTATTATTATTATTATTATTATTTGCTTAGAATCAAAAAAGACATTGAGGTGCCAGAGTTGCTTATCCTGCACAGATACACAGGCATAACAGCTTTCATTTGGGATTCAAAATTGATGTTTCTCTGGTTGAATCCAGACTATTGGGAGCTATGCAGCAGATGCTTATCTCATAAGGTGGTGGTGGTCTGAAGCTCCAGATTTCTAGATGGGGTTCCAAGCGGCTACCTCTGCCCATCTAAAAATCCACCCACAGATTACCCTCTTCTAAAATGAATCCCACTGTTGCATGTTTGAATATAAGGATCCCATTCATATTTTTTTACCATAACTAGCAGCCACCAATAGATTTATGTACTACTGTATAAGTTTCTCTGTTTCAACCCTTTTTTTAAAAAAAAAGTAATGACCTTTTGACAGAAGCTATTTCTTGTACCTGTTGCTACTCCATGTGACAAGTCTAATTGTGCTGAGGGAAATTAATGTCTCTTGTTTCAGTCTCAGTTTTCAGTTTCCACAATTCCTTTTAAAATGCTTTAATTTTCTGACTAAAAGCTTATTTCTTCTTCAAAATTTCTTCAGAACGGAAATGATACAGCCTCTGATCACTTTAGTTGCCCTTTTATATATGTTCCCCTGTATCACAGTATCATTTTTGAGATGGGGACCAGAACTGTAAAGAGTAATCTGAATGTGGTCACACCATAGATTTATGTGACTTTATATAATACTCCTGTTAACATCCATAAGTCTCCACGTGGCATATATTACACCATAATTCTTTCTCCAATGGATATAAAACTACTTAATGAAGACTGGCTTGAAGGCTTATTGTCTTTGTGTCCAATTCCCAATCCTACTTAACTTGCCTTTTCCTGGGCTTCTTGCCATATTCCCCTTTCCCTATCCTGATGTTATATGGAGTTGAAACATCTACAGTTCATAAATGAATCAAATAAACTGTTGTGTGCTCACTTGTTATTAATGGGCAGTAAATGCAAGCATGAGCAAGTAAGAGGCAAAGGAATAAACACATCCAAGCCAGAAAAAAATTCCCAGGGAAATAATTTAGAGTTTTGTCAAACAACTTTTTCTTTGCAAAAGAATGATGATTTCCTAAAGAGGCATTGTATATTCTGGCACAGCAAGTTTTTTATATAATAGTTTTAAGTTTTAGTAACTTGTATCTAATGATCTGAAAGTGATATGGCGAAGATGATAAAATCAAGCTTAGAGCACCCCTATGAGGTCAAGAAACATTAGTGGATCCTAGGTTTCGTTCTCCCACTCATCCTAGTAGCATCCAACAACACTTTTGTAAGCACCAAGAAGTAACAAGTCTGGTAGAACAAGCAAAAGAGGACAAATTGAGACAGCCCCTGTTACGAAGCAAAACATATTTACTTCTAGCATTCAGTCTTTTCCTATTTGTTGGCAAATGTTTAGGAACTATTGATAGCAAGTAATCAATTATTTGATAGACTTCCCTACCAGTATAAAACAAAAGCTGGTTCAGTATTTCTATAAGTGGTTTGGGTAACCTTATATTTACAAAAGGATTACTTCCTTGCAGGTAAAATAAGGGTTGTTATAGTTGTTGTTCTTTTCATCAGAAAAAGATCTCCCCTTCTGACATGCTCTCCCCTTCTGACAGTAATCAAAAGCTTCCTGTTGCAAGTTCTGCCCCTTTCATCCCCACTTTTAAGTGTTACCTGAGAATTACTGATGTACAACTTGTTAATTGTCCCTTGAACGGCCTCTGTTGATTTCTTTGTTGTTGTTGTTTAGTCGTTTAGTCGTGTCCGACTCTTCGTGACCCCATGGGCCATAGCACGCCAGGCACTCCTGTCTTCCACTGCCTCCCGCAGTTTGGTCAAACTCATGTTCGTAGCTTCGAGAACACTGTCCAACCATCTTGTCCTCTGTCGTCCCCTTCTCCTAGTGCCCTCCATCTTTCCCAACATCAGGGTCTTTTCCAGAGAGTCTTCTCTTCTCATGAGGTGGCCAAAGTATTGGAGCCTCAGCTTCACGATCTGTCCTTCCAGGGAGCACTCAGGGCTGATTTCCTTAAGAATGGATAGGTTTGATCTTCTTGCAGTCCATGGGACTCTCAAGAGTCTCCTCCAGCACCATAATTCAAAAGCATCAATTCTTCGGCGATCAGCCTTCTTTATGGTCCAGCTCTCACTTCCATACATCACTACTGGGAAAACCATAGCTTTAACTATACGGACCTTTGTCGGCAAGGTGATGTCTCTGCTTTTTAAGATGCTGTCTAGGTTTGTCATTGCTTTTCTCCCAAGAAGCAGGCGTCTTTTAATTTCGTGACTGCTTTCAACATCTGCAGTAATCAAGGAGCCCAAGAAAGTAAAATCTCTCACTGCCTCCATTTCTTCCCCTTCTATTTGCCAGGAGGTGATGGGACCAGTGGCCATGATCTTGGTTTTTTTGATGTTGAGCTTCAGACCATATTTTGCGCTCTCCTCTTTCACCCTCATTAAAAGGTTCTTTAATTCCTCCTCGCTTTCTGCCATCAAGGTTGTGTCATCTGCATATCTGAGGTTGTTGATATTTCTTCCGGCAATCTTAATTCCGGCTTGGGATTCATCTAGTCCAGCCTTTCGCATGATGAATTCTGCATATAAGTTAAATAAGCAGGGAGACAATATACAACCTTGTCGTACTCCTTTCCCAATTTTGAACCACTCAGTTGTTCCATATCCAGTTCTAACTGTAGCTTCTTGTCCCACATAGAGATTTCTCAGGAGACAGATGAGGTGATCAGGCACTCCCATTTCTTTAAGAACTTGCCATAGTTTGCTGTGGTCGACACAGTCAAAGGCTTTTGCATAGTCAATGAAGCAGAAGTAGATGTTTTTCTGGAACTCTCTAGCTTTCTCCATAATCCAGCACATGTTTGCTATTTGGTCTCTGGTTCCTCTGCCCTTTCGAAATCCAGCTTGCACTTCTGGGAGTTCTCGGTACACATACTGCCTAAGCCTGCCTTGTAGAATTTTAAGCATAACCTTGCTAGCGTGTGAAATGAGCGCAATTGTGCGGTAGTTGGAGCATTCTTTGGCACTGCCCTTCTTTGGAATTGGGATGTAGACTGATCTTCTCCAATCCTCTGGCCATTGCTGAGTTTTCCATACTTGCTGGCATATTGGGTGTAGCACCTTAACAGCATCATCTTTTAAAATTTTAAATAGTTCAGCTGGAATATCATCACTTCCACTGGCCTTGTTATTAGCAGTGCTTTCTAAGGCCCATTTGACTTCACTCTCCAAGATGTCTGGCTCAAGGTCAGCAACCACACTACCTGGGGTGTACGAGACATCCATATCTTTCTGGTATAATTCCTCTGTGTATTCTTGCCACCTCTTCTTGATGTCTTCTGCTTCTGTTAGGTCCTTACCACTTTTGTCCTTGATTATGGTAATCTTTGTATGAAATGTTCCTTTCATATCTCCAATTTTCTTGAACAGATCTCTGGTTTTCCCCATTCTATTGTTTTCCTCTATTTCTTTGCATTGCTCATTTAAGAAGACCCTCTTGTCTCTCCTTGCTGTTTTTTGGAAATCTGCATTCAGTTTCCTGTATCTTTCCCTATCTCCCTTGCATTTTGCTTGCCTCCTCTCCTCCGCTATTTGTAAGGCCTCGTTGGACAGCCATTTTGCTTTCTTGCATTTCCTTTTCCTTGGGATGGTTTTCGTTGCTGCCTCCTGTATAATGTTACGAGCCTCCATCCATAGTTCTTCAGGCACTCTATCCACCAAATCTAAATCCTTAAACCTGTTCCTCACTTCCACTGTGTATTCATAAGGGATTTGATTCAGATTGTATCTTACTGGCCCAGTGGTTTTTCCTACTTTCTTCAGTTTAAGCTGGAATTTTGCTATAAGAAGCTGATGATCTGAGTTACAGTCAGCTCCAGGTCTTGTTTTTGCTGATTGTATAGAGCTTCTCCATCTTTGGCTGCAGAGAATATAATCAATCTGATTTCGATGCTGCCCATTTGGTGATATCCATGTGTAGAGTCGTCTCTTGTGTTGTTGGAAGAGAGTGTTTGTGATGACCAGCTTGTTCTCTTGACAGAACTCTATTAGCCTTTGCCCTGCTTCATTTTGAACTCCAAGGCCAAACTTGCCAGTTGTTCCTTTTATCTCTTGATTCCCTACTTTAGCATTCCAATCCCCTGTAATGAGAAGAACATCCTTCTTTGGTGTCATTTCTAGAAGGTGTTGTAGGTCTTCATAGAATTGGTCAATTTCACTTTCTTCAGCTCCAGTAGTTGGTGCATAAACTTGGATTACTGTGATGTTAAAAGGTCTGCCTTGGATTCGTATCGAGATCATTCTGTCATTTTTGAGATTGCATCCCATTACAGCTTTTGCCACTCTTTTGTTGACTATGAGGGCCACTCCATTTCTACTACAGGATTCTTGCCCACAGTAGTAGATATGATAGTCACCCGAACGGAATTCGCCCATTCCCTTCCATTTTAGTTCACTGATGCCCAGGATGTCGATATTTATTCTTGTCATCTCATTTTTGACCACATCCAGCTTACCTCCATTCATGGTTCTTACATTCCAGGTTCCTATGCAATATTTTTCTTTACAGCATCGGACTTTCCTTTCGCTTCCAGGCATATCCGCAACTGAGCGTCCTTTCGGCTTTGGCCCAGCCACTTCATCAGCTCTGAATCTACTTGTACTTGTCCTCCGCTCTTCCTCAGTAGCATGTTGGACGCCTTCCGACCTGAGGGGCTCATCTTCCAGCGTCATAACTTTTATATGCCTGTTGTCTTTGTCCATGGAGTTTTCTTGGCAGGGATACTGGAGTGGCTTGCCAGTTCCTTCTCCAGGTGGATCACGTTTAGTCAAAACTCTCCACTATGACCTGTCCATCTTGGGTGGCCCTGCATGGCATAGCTCATAGCTTCTCTGAGTTATTCAAGCCCCTTCGCCACGACAAGGCATTGATCCATGAAGGGGCTGTTGATTTCTACTTAGTGTCAGTTCCTATTTGATTTAATTACATGTTCCTATTTAATTTAGTTACATGCTTTAATTACATGTTTCCCTTCGTTTTCTGCTTTTAAAATTTATCCAATAGAATTGTTTTCTTTTGTTATATAAAAATGAGAGGAAGTAAGTAATTAACCCCTTACCCCGTGAACTGAGCAAACATTGGTGGACAGTTAAGAAAACTAATTCTGCTAACAAGTAATATATTATTCATCTGTTATCTCACTGCCATGCTCAACAGGAAGCAATAAAAGGGGTAGAACCAGGGAACAGGAAGCTTTTAATTAAAGACACATGCACCCTGAAGTTTCAATAGTGTTGTCCATATTGAACTTCCTCACTAGCTTCCTTTCACATGACACATCTGCTTCAAGCTTCAGATCCTCAATTTCTACTGTTCCACTCATTATGCAGCAGCAAACTCAGATTTGCCACTCACTGTGGTTTCATTTAGGGAGCTGCAGTCAGTCCCAACTTCTAGACAGCTTTAGTACATAAAGAAGAGAGCACTTTAAAGCTATCCATTCCATTGACTTTCTGCTAGTCCTCCCTTTTAACACTTCCGCATTTTTCTCTCCTTTTGCCCTCCAAAAGCTTATCTACTACTTCATTTTCTCATTCCTATTTCTTTGACATTGCACCCTCCATATGGAACGTATCTAGCCCCCCATTTTCCTCCAACTGCTTCACTCTCCTCCATAAGATCTAGTGTTTTAGGAAATAATTCTCCAAACCACCATGCATGCTTCTTCACAGCTATCTTGTTCCTTTCCACCTTAGTCCAAGGAATAATTTATCAGACCCTGATTCCTTCTTCCTCCTATTCATCTGTCCAGCATAAATTGTGGCCCTCCCTGCAAGGGAGTCTTTAATAAATGCTAAACAACGGTAGTATCCTCAGCACCCAAGCACAAAATGAAATGTTATTATAGGTTCCATAAACCTCCTGTTTGGTTTTTCAGATATTTGGGCTTTCAGTCAGTTTCTGAATTAGATTATATACATCAGTAATTTATGCAGGTATTCTAGACAGACCAAGAATTCCAGCATTTGAGGCTTTACATTTAGGGTAGAAATTGACTAGCCAAGTGGATGAAGAAGGCGTTTTTCCCTACCCACCATCACACATCATTTGTGAATGTTCCATCAAAAACTTGCCAGGTGCTTCATGTTTTCTGTTCTATTTGCTTTGAATCACTGAGTATTTAACTACTGCTGGAGGCAGCATACCAGACAAGGGATATCTACAATGGTATGACTGTAGGTTTTGTGGTTTCATTTCCTTTTTAGGAAGCGAAGGTAAGACAATAGATTCTTATGGTAGTTCCATCAGGACACACTTTCAACTTGTAAAACTCCCCACTTACAAAGTCTGTAAGACTCCTGGTTTACATAGCCAGCTCCAACAGTTTCAAGGCATTTTTATTTTATTTTTTTGAACATACTTTTTATTAATTTTACAAAATACAAAAAAAACAAAAAAAACGGTACATACTTAAACCCCATTTCCACCTCCTTCCTACCCACCCACATGGGTCCTCCCCTGCCACAGAAGTATCCCATGTATGTGAACAGTCAGAGATGGTCCATTTTATGCTTGGATTTCTGTCCTCCCCCCCTTCCCCTGACCCCAAAGCCCCCCCCTGCCACCAGGGAGCTCCAGCAAACCAGGGCAGTACGCAGGAGGACATCTATCCAACCATCTATTATCATACCAAAAAAAAGAGAAAAATAGATATAAGAAAAAAGGGAAAAAAGAAAGAGCGAAAAAAGAAAGAAAAAAAACAATACAAAACAGAAAAATTTTCTTGCATTCATAGTTGTAAAACCATATTTTATGGGCTTCCCCTCCCCCCCTTCCCCGGTTTTCATCCCTTTTTTATCATCTGCAACAGTTTCTTACTTTATAAAAATACACCTTTGTATCTTATACAACTTATAAATCAATTGTTAGCATTTTCATCTAATATTCAAATCACTGAAAAATCAAACTCCCATTTTCTCTTCCCGTGCCTAATTTTTTTTTCCTCCCTCTATAAGCCTCCATATTTTCACATTTTCCAAAATCCATTCACTTTTAAAACTATAACTATTCTCAATTTAACCTTACATCCCCGGATACCGGCTCCACCCCCCCAATCCAGCAAATTCCAAAGTCAGCAGACCAGTTATAAACCTGTTAATCCATCCTTATAATCAACAACATCACTTTCCCTTCACCCCACCCCCTGTTTACAGTCTTTTGCCATCCAGGCCACCATACAGGACCCCTGGATTTCTTCTCTTCTCTGCATATTTTTTCCTTCTTCCCTGTGGGTGTTCTGGAATTCCAATAATACCAATCGTGCCCCCCTCAAAAGCAGGGCACTCCATCCAACTTTTTGTAGAGTAGAGTCATCATTTTTTCCGTGGTGTGCTTCATTTGGTGTTAAATCGTCACAGTCCTCATCCTCATCTTTTCCTTCTCCATCATTGTCATTCTCACATTCATCTTTTTCAGTGTCAAAAGCTTCATCTCCTAAAAAATCATATTCCGCCATCACCTCCTGGAATTTTTGCTGTAACACTTGCCGTCGTGTCTCCTCTTGACATAGCTCTATTCTTGTTTCCCACATTAAGGTCAAAACAGACCGCTGGAACTCAGGGGAACACTTTTTTGTTGACATATTTCAGTCCTGCCAAGGTCAAAACTTGTCACGTGGGGTGGAATATGATCACAGTTTATTTTCTCGACTCCATTTTAACAAGCTGGCTGCATTCTTCAAGTCTTATTAACAATAAAGTTCGAACTCACATTTCACAAGCACTTAAGTCAAAAAAGAAATTCCACAAAGTCCAGAAATACAAAGTGAAGTAAAGATTGACTTATAAATCCTGATCAACTCACTGGGTTGTCTGGGCTGCCGGCTCCCAAGGGAAAGAAAGGTTTTTCTTAGGCTTACCTCTTGCTGCAGGGCAGTCATAAACCACAGTCTCTCTCCCCTTTTCACCCTGCATCAAAGGGGAGATTCTCTTTGATGCCTTTGAGGGATCCTTTTGAATTACAAATCTTCTGTTTATGGCTTCGGGTTTCTATTTACTGTCTCTTTGTTACCGTGGGGGGGGTGGCTTCCTCTTTTCTCCCCTCTCTCCCAGATCCAAATTGTGTTTTATAATCCAAATCGTGAGATTACTTACAGTCTTTTCTAATCGTTTTATTTTCGGAAGAATCCAGCGCTCTCCGCCTTCGGCTTGAAGCTTCTCCCTGCTAGAATAACGTTGCCGCTCAAAATGGCCCCCGCGACTTCTACCCTCCTCACTCCGGAGCTCTTATTAGAGCTAGCCGAAGAGTTGGGGAGTCCGGATTGGGTCTGTGCTGAGCAAATTGCCCTCGGGACGCCCTTCCCGAGGTTCTAAGGGGCGCAGCGTCGCTCTCGCTGCCCTCCCCACTCCTAGCAGAGACGGGCCGTCTCGGAGACGAGACGAAACCCCGCCGATCGACGCTGGCGCTGAACCCGGAAGCCCAGTTTCAAGGCATTTTTAATCTTAGTAGAAAGGGTGGTTTCCGCCCAATTAATGTATTGTTTTAAATGTTAATGTAGATGAGAGTTACCTTGCTTATTTAGTGAACAGATTCTTCAATATTTACACTTGGAACAAGGAACTTGTGAGTCAAACTGTCTTAGTTCTTTGGTTATTGGATACAGACTTTAAAGAAAGCTGTGTCTTGGGTGCCACGAAGTGCAAACTTGAGTCTAATTCAGAAGCTTTTTGTAGCATGTTTGCCTTCTCAGTGGCAGAGAGCTTGGGTGCGAAGGCCAAATGTGAAGTAGCACCGGTGTGATTTAGCTAATTTTAACTATGCCACTGAAATAACCTTTAAATGCATGTTCCCTAGTGGATACAGACTTGACCCCAGTTACATGGGGTGGTTGGGTGCTTCTACAAAGTGATGCTCAGCATTTTCAGCACCAAAACGATCTTCCTCCTCTGTAGCACCAAGGTAATAAATTTAACTTGTGGATCAAGTCTGAATAGCCACACAGCTAACCAAATACAGTCATACCTCGGTTTAAGTACGCCTCGGTTTGAGTATTTTCAGTTTAAGTACTCCGTGGACCCGTCTGGAATGGATGAATCCACTTTCCATTACTTTCAATGGGAAAGTTTGCTTCAGGTTAAGTACGCTTCAGGTTAAGTACGGACTTCTGGAACCAATTACACTCAACCTCGTGTTAAGTACGCTTCAGTTTAAGTACTCTGTGGACTGTCTGGAACGGATTAATCCACTTTCCATTACTTTCAATGAGAAAGTTCGCTTCAGGTTAAGTATGCTTCAGGTTAAGTACAGACTTCTGGAACCAAATGTGTACGCAAACCGAGGTACCACTGTAACTTCAAAATAAGGAAGCAAAGTTTGTAAGCAAGGCCTGTGCAAAAATTAGTCACACTGATTAGTGCGTTCATTCCTTGTGATTCGACAGTTTCACCCCTCCTCCAGCTCCTAGGGACTGGGAACGGCATGTTTTACAAATTAATCTGAGGGAATTATGCATGAGTCATTGTGGACATTTCTCTTGTTTCCAGCCTTAAACAATGCTCTTTATTGTTTGTGTACTTATATTGAATATATGAGGAGCTGGTTCAAAAGGTAATATAAATAATTGCTCTGTTACCTAGCCATGCATGGATGTTCTCCTGAAGACGGCATCTGAGATTTGTAGTCAAATCCATAGTTCTTTGCATATAATCTGTGCATACCCTGCTGGATTATCAGCAGGCAACCTTTGGTGTGTCATACAAGCGTTTTGAAGCAGTGATCAGCTTCTGATCTCCAAAGATAAAACTAAAGATGACAAATTGGGGTACAAAATAGAACTGAAGCCCCAAGGAACTCACTCATATAGTAAAACTGCAAAATGTATAGTTATTTATAGCAAGTAGCTGGAATTTGTAAGATAGTGCTTGTTTGTTTCCTTGAATATCTCTAAGGGGAACGGCCTTGGCAAAAGTTCCTTCTTGTAGAACCAGCTTGTGGATTCCATGTGCTCACTTGGCTTAACAACATTTGAGATTTTTTTCCATTCAGTGCCGCTGTCTTGAATGAAGAAAAGCCTCATTCAGAATATCAGCCTTTTGGGTACCATTGCAATGTTTTACTTATATTATATTTATATCCTGCCTATATTCCATGACGGAACTCAGTGCACCATACAACAGGGTACCCACCTGATCTACCATACACTGACAACTCAGACCCAGTTAGCCTTAGATTCCGCAAAGTTTCTGTACGATGAATCAAGGTTGCTGCTCTCAGCCATACCCTTACTGACAATAAAGGGTTTTTGTTTTTTTTACAGCCATTCCAGGAGACTTGCCCAGGACGCAAGACAACCTCCATTGTTTTGGTGTCTGGTTCATATGTCAGTGGGGTTGTGTGAAGTATTTTCACAAGGCCTGCTTTGCCCTGATAATTTCTGTCAAGAGGAACCAGGCAGGTAATGCAAATTAGGTGGGTTCTTCCCTCATCAATGTCACTGGGTGCCGAGAGCTCTGAGAAGCACCCGTACAATTTGTCCAATCTATGTGTGGCACGGGATCAAATGGTGCAAAATTTTCTCCACTGGAACTGTTCTATATGAGTCAGGCTTAATGAATGTATTGGAAGTTGAAACAACAGTTCTTCTTAGATATGCTAATTGACTTCTACAGTTCCATCCCTAATGGAACTCTGATAAAAGTGTATAAAAACATAGTCAAAGTGTATAAAAGTATTTGTGGCCTGGGGATAGTGGATAAAGAAAGGTTTTCCTCCCTCTCATATAAAACTAGAACTTGTGGACATCCAGTTAAGCTGAATGTTGAAGGTTCCAGGACAGACAAAAGAATACTTTTTCCACACAGACATAGTCGAACTATGGAATTCGCTCCCCAAGGAGGCAGTGATGGCCACCAGCTTTGATGGCTTTAAAAGAGAATTAGGCAAATTCATGGAGGATGTGGCTGTCATTGGCTACTAGCCTCAAAGGATATGCTCTGCCACCACAGACTGACAGCATGCTTCTGAATACAAGTTGCTGGAAAACAAAGGAGGAGAGTGTGTGCTTCTGCTTGGCTTCTGCTTAGGGGCTTCCCATAGGCTTGGCCACTGTGAGAACAGGATGATGGACTAGATGGGCTATTGGCCACCCAGCAGGGTTCTTCTTGTGTTCCTAACCTTCAAGGCAATAAGCAACAATAATAAATAAGGTACCAGTGAACCAATACAAACAATAAAGGCATAGACCAAATAAGCAAGAGCAACAATACCAAATCTGTAAAGAGTCATCAAATCCCCAGAGAGTACTCTGTTGAAATGTTGGTCTGAACAATACTGTTTTTGTTTGAATGGACTCCCTTGAACAGTGGTGGACTCTCCTTCCTTGGAGGCTTGTAAGCAGAGGTTGGATGGCCATATGTTATGGATGCTTTAGTTGAAATTCCTGCATTGCAGTGGGTTGGACTAGATGACCCTTGGTGTCATTTCCAACTACAATTCCCTGATTCAAGATACTTCAAGGTGAAGTATGGCGCTGCTAGGAGGTGAGGGTTTAAGGTCAAATTACACTTGGCATTTTTCTTACTTCCTCTGTTACAAAAGTTCTTTTTAAAAACATGAGACTTTTGAGACGTGGTAGGAATATTCCAAATGTGTAATCTGGCAACACAGTAACACACACATGCACACTTTCAGGCCAGGGATAGTTGTTGTTCCATCTTGCAAATGCCAGAGTTCTGCTTTGTATCCAAAGACAGGTTTGCAACCAGCCAGCCAAAAATAAGTATTTACATTTATAACTATATTTTAAGTGTACCGTTTAGTACTGTTTGCTTTTTATAGGATTTCCCCATCCCCCCCCCCGGGACCAAAAGCAGCAAAAAACCTGGAGACCTTCCTATTATTAAGCAGAGACAATTTATTGAGTTACTGAAACTCAGGAAGCATCCAGTTCAAAACTATATAACTTGTGCAGTGATGGCTATTTGGAAATATAGATTAGCTTAAGTTACAAATTGGTGCTATCAGGAGGCTGATCCTAATCCAAGGAAGAGAAAGCACAAGTCTGGCTGTGCATGATGAGTTCAAGGCGAGGGGCCAATCCATTCATTCTTACTTAAGCCTTATCAGATGTTTGGAACAGTTCTGGGGTGTTCTAGCATCACAGGGACCCCTGACCGTTAGGTCCAGTCGCGGACGACTCTGGGGTTGCAGCGCTCATCTCACGTTATTGGCCGAGGGAGCCGGCGTACAGCTTTCGGGTCATGTGGCCAGCATGACAAAGCTGCTTCTGGCGAACCAGAGCAGCGCATGGAAACACTGTTTACCTTCCTGTCGGAGCGGTACCTATTTATCTACTTGCACTTTGATGTGCTTTCGTGCTGCTAGGTTGGCAGGAGCAGGGGCCGAACAACAGGAGCTCACCCCGTCCATAGCTGTCAACTTCTCCCTTTTGCTGAATAGGCTTCCTCGTGAGAAAAGGGGAAACTTGACCGCTATGACCCCATTGCAGGGATTCGAACCGCCAACCTTCTGATTGGCAAGCCCTAGGCTCTGTGGTTTAACCCACAGCTCCACCCACGTGGGTTGGTGTGGTGTGGTGTGTGCTGAAGAGGCCCTCTTTTGCCACAACCAGCAGACCCAACAGGAACATTGGTTGCATGTGGCGGAGACACTTTACATGCGCCCTCTGGAAGAAGTGGCTTTTGTTGCAGTCTGAAACACCCATGCTTACTGTGTTGCCCCTACTCACTCCCTGTACAAAGACAGCAATCCCCCAGGAAAGGGCTGTGGCCCAGTGGCAGAGCATCTGCTCTGCATGCAGAAGGTCCCAGGTTAAATCCCTGGTTCCTCCAGTTGGTCTGGAAACGACTCCTGGAAAACAGCTGCCAGTCAGTGTGGAAAATGCTAAGCTAGATGATCCAAGGCACTGACTGTATACGGCAGCTTTCTGTATTGCTATATTGCATTTGGAAAAAGCTTTTCACGTGGAAGCACGAAAGACTAAGATTCCCAAGGAGCTGCAATCCAAGCTTTTACCTAGTGAAACTTTAGCCCACTTAAGCCATAAATATCTTGTAGAGGCTTCCTGACGTCACAGGCTCTTGCAGAGGGAGGCTGGTCTGAAAGTGAAAACGGCAGCAGTTCCACTCCGAGGACAGCACAGGCAGTGAAAGGAAAGCAGGGCGAACAGTGCTCAGTGTGTGGACTTACAGGACTGCAGGAAAAGGAGGAATGACACAGAGACAAGGGGGTTGCATCTTAAGGGTGGCTGGTGCAGCAGCTCTTCTAGTCCCTGGCTGGGAGGAAAAAGAGAGAGGGTAAGCTCTGTTTTCTTTTCTGAAGCAATCAAAAAGCAGTCAGAGGATTTAGGTTTGGAATATAGGTTCTTAGTTTCTTTGAAATGCTACACACACAAGCTGACAGCAAGTGGGCGCATGTTTTGGGGGATTTGTGTGTGTATAAAACTAAAGCACAGATGCATGGATTGTATGCTTATCTTGAGTCCTCATCCAGTCTTGGGTGCAAGAGGGGGGGGAGATTATGACAGCGTTGCTTGTTCTTTCTCTACAGCATGTGAACCAGTACAAAATCCCTAAAGCTTTGATTTGGCAAGTGCAGCCACATTCCTGAGTACACAACTAGTAGCCCAATTATTCTACAGATTTCTGAGCTATGTGTGGTTTATTTTTAATCCCTTCATCTGACACCTCCTCCAAGTGAAACTGTGGTGGCATAGCAGTGCTGTTAGAAAGTTTCTTTTGGTCCTATCATGTGTATTAGGCTCAAAAGGGAGAGGGCTGTGCTAAAGGACTTGTTGGGGGAAAGGGTCCACAACCCTCACTGTCATTCTCAACCCTTGTTGTGTTGCTGGTTCTCTGGAAGGACTGAGAATTACACAAGAGGAAGACACTCGGAACTGCTTTTGGGTCTGAAGAGTTGGATGCTTAGCAGGACTTTCGGAAGGGAGGCAAACCAGTAAGAACAGTCAGGATGTTTGTTTGCTTTGTAGTTTGGGTTTTATTTTTTTTAAGTGTGCACATCGTTGGCAATAATGTAGAAGGGGGACTAAGGATTTTCAACTCAGAAGGGCAATATCAGCCCAATGAAGTAACATGATTTTCTGCTTCTGCAAATAAAATAATAAAGTATTTAACATCAAGGGCAGCCTTCGTCAACCTGATCCCCAAGCCCAGATGTTTTGAACTATGGCTCTCATCATCCTTGACTGCTGGCCATGTTGGCTGGGGCTGAAGGGCATTGGGAGTCCCAACAACATCTGGAGGGCACCAGGTTTCTGGAAACTCGTCTCGGGCTTCACAGATGAATTACTTCAGTTCAACCTTGTTTCCATCTTGGTCATGAGCCAGAACAGGAATGCAATAATAACAGAACCTGTCTCCTTGCAGATGGCTACAATGGACAAGAAACAGGTCACCCAAAATTAGTTGTCTCGCAAGAAGCAAAGCAGCAGAACACAGTTTAATTAAGAGAGATGCAATAGCAGCACCTGATTAAAAGGACTTGCAGTGTCAGAAATAATAAAATGGTTAAAATAAAGATGGTTAGGAATGGAAGCAGGATCCTGCTGTTTGTCACGTCTCCCTTGTGCAGCAGGGGCCACTTAGTTCCGTCATAACCCTTTAAATTGGATTAATCTTGTCATTCATGTTACAAATCAGATTAAAAGTGAAACAATAGCAGAGGCACCGTAGTTAATTCCTTGGGAAAGGAAAAAAACCCGATTTGGTCATTAATTTTTCGCTGTAGCATGACTGAGAAACAACACGAAGACATGCACACATTTCACATGGGAGGCTACGAATAACTCTTCTGAAGAGCAGGTCTGAAGTAGCTCTGTTTTATTATCTCCTTTCTTTTGGTTTACAGGCAGGGCTACTGATCTCCTGCTCCCTCCCCCCTTCCCCCTCCCTCCTTCCCCTTTTCTCTCTGCATCTGAAAGCAATGCTTTTTTCTTTTCTCTTTTTTTGGCATGCTTCATGATCCTGGATTGCCTTAGCTGGCTAGGTTTTTATTTATTTATTTGAAAAGCCTGTGTAAAATCTAAGGCAGTTTGGACATTACATCTGCTCCAGAAAAGCCAACACAACTTAATGAGTGGGCATAAAGTATAACTGAGCTGGAACAGGGATGAAGAGCAGGGGTGAGCTGCTGGTCATGGTGCTTCATGCACTAGCAACCCTGAAAGAGGTATTTTCAAGGCTGTGTTTCTGCTTTTATAATTCTACAAGGCTGCAGATATCCTGTGTGTGTGTGTGTGTGTGTGTGTGTGTGTGTGTGTGTGTTTGTGTTTGTGTGTAAGCTGTTGAAAAGGGAGAAGAGAACTGGATGGAAGCAGAGTAATGTTATATTGAAATAACCGATTACAGAACTTAATCATGTAGGCGAATGTAAGTTATTTATAGCTCTTGGAATCTCCTTCTGTATTGATGTGTGTAGTGTAATGTCCTCGCTGGCTGATGAAGCTGGCTAATGCTTTAATGGACAGATGCTCAACGGCTAATCTAAGATGACTTGTAATGCAAGCTTACATTGCTGAAGGAAAATAAGTTGCTGAAAAGGAGTGTGTGTGCACGCATGTGTGATTACCCTTGTGCACTTTGGTCCAAAAGTTTTGCCTGGCACTGCTATAATTACATCTGGATTTGCAAAAGAGTAACACAGCAGTTATTATTCAGGGCTTCTTACTCAGTGGGGTTTATTTCCAGTAAGTAAGCAGCAGCTTTTCCTAGAAGCACTGCTTCATAATAGACTAATTGAACAGGGCTGGCTAGTATCTCAAAGAGAAACATATTGTTAGGTACCAACCATATTTTCCATAATAAGAGGCTGAAATGCTAGCTGATGTTTATTTACTGCATTTTTTGCCCTGCTTTTTGGTGCCCTCAAGGTGTTTGACATCATTACTGGAGCTCGGTAGGAGAATTTCAACTGAGCCATGGTGTAGGAGGAAGCAGCTTGGCACCATATTGTTCTGAGATCCCATTCACACCATGTTTTTAAAGCAGTATCCCACCACTTTAAACAATCATGGTTTCCCCCAAAGAATCCTGGGAACTGTTGTTTGTTAAGGATGCTGAGAGTTTTTAGGAAGAAGAAGAAGAGGAGTTTGGATTTGATATCCTGCTTTATCACTACCCTAAGGAGTCTCAAAGCGGCTAACATTCTCCTTTCCCTTCCTTCCCCACAACAAACACTCTATGAAGTGATTGAGGCTGAGAGACTTCAGAGAAGTGTGACTAGCCCAACGTCACCCAGCAGCTGCATGTGGAGTAGCGGGGAAGTGACTCGTAATCACCAGATTACGAGTCCACCGCTCTTAACCACTACACCACACTGGTGTAGAAGAAGAAGAGTTTGGATTTGATATCCTGCTTTATCACTACCCTAAGGAGTCTCAAAGCGGCTAACATTCTCCTTTCCCTTCCTCCCCCACAACAAACACTCTATGAAGTGAGTGAGGCTGAGAGACTTCAGAGAAGTGTGACTAGCCCAACGTCACCCAGCAGCTGCATGTGGAGTAGCGGGGAAGCGACTCGTAATCACCAGATTACGAGTCCACCGCTCTTAACCACTACACCACACTGCCTCCATTCCCCTTTCAGAGCTTTCTATTCCCAGAGTTCCCTGTGAGATTAGATTGACTCTCTGGGAAGCTCCTTATGAATTTTTAAAATCAATAAAGCAGTTCCGTCTGATGTGCAAAGGGAGCATGATGTGAGTGAGCATGCATTTGAAGGCTGAATCCTGAAACCTCTGGCCTGAGCCTTGGGAATTAGCCAGGTTCCAGAGGTGGGGCTGGATTCAAATTAATGTATAAAGGATGTCAGGTGCAAGAATAATATTTTTTCAGTTGAATTTCAGCACTCTCATAACTTCACCAGATCTGTTGGCTACTGCTATTTGCCAAATTTCTAAAATGAGCCCATTGAAAGGAGAAAGGAGCTGACAGCAAATACAATGCACAGGAACGTTGTTTTGGCTCTTGCTAACTTCACTGACTTCAGTTTGTTCATTATAAAATGAAAAATGGGCCACAGTTGGCAAAGTGGCTGTGCTGGCTGCAGTAGAAAGGTGTGCTCCTACTGCTAGAAGCTTTCAGTACACAGTACACACACAATACATACACAGTCACTCCAACCCTGGTTTTGTAGGTTGGGGTGTGTGTTGCTTTTTAAAGGTGCTAGGCATTGTAGCTCTGTGCAGAGTAAACTACAGTTCCCAGGGTTCTTTGGAGGAAGCCACCTGATTTAAATGTATGGGGTGTACGCAGGCACAGTGGGGAACTGCAAGCTGGCTGGTAACATACCTATGACAATGTAACAGCTGTAATCATGAGGCAAGTCCCATTGTTACTGTGTCCCCAGGTTTTAGTTGTTTATGTGTGGGGTGGTAGTGCTAACTGTGTTCATTGCATGGTAGAAATTTCTTTTATCAGGAATCTTGCAATTTGGGTCTTTAAACCTACCCATTTACCCCACCCCATTGTGAAAAAGGGGGTAGGAATGAGAGGTGGAAGATCTATATATGGACAAGAGCATGAGTAATTTGGAAATGTTCCTGGTGAAAAAAGAGAGAGATGCGAGTCTGATATTTACCTGCCCAGAATGGATGTGTGCTTTGGTTATAATCTCATGATCCCCTCCTGGATCGAAACTCCTCCAAGAAGTAGCCAACCAGTGCTTATTTTCCTGATGACACTGATCTTAAAGTGGAGAGAGAAAAGTTGGGTTGTACTGTTTGCTGACAGTGTGGCATTGGTTTGTTTGTCTGTCCTTAAAGATGTGGTGTCAATCTTGGAGTTTTAAAATAGCACCCTTGTATCTCACTTGTGAGCCAAGATGAGCGCTGCACCCCATAGTCGCCTTTGACTGGACTTAACCGTCCAGGGGTCCTTTACCTTTTTACCTGTAAGGATAAAATGGGAAGGGGAAGAACCATGTCCACCACCTTGAGCAGCTTGAAGGAAAAATAGAGTGTGAAGATAATAATAAGTAAATAATAAAGCCAGTTAAATCACTGAATACATTTGTATGGCTTATGCTTACTGGTGTCACGACCACAGGACCTTTTGACTTAATCGTCTCTAAATCGTGAGTAGATTGGAATTAGGGGTCAAATATCCCCTCCCCCCATCTCAGCTGATCAATATCAGGGGACAATAATTGCATTTGTAGTAGATTTCTCTTTACTTTTTATTGTTTAAGACAGTGAGATATCACTAGATTTGCGCAGCCACACATAGACATCTTCCAGATGTGCCATGACTCTGCTGCTCTGCTGACCAGGATTGCTGGATAACTTCCAGAGGCTCCCAGGGAGTTCCAGAAGAATGTAAAGTCATTTCAGCGCAGTTACGGATTGTTGAGAAATCAGAGGATGCCATTTCCTGGCGCAAGGAACGAGAGGCTGAGTTGGAACTGTGGTTCCCAAGCCTTACATAAATGCGAGTTCTCAAACATGGGTCAGAAGTATTAGGAAATGACCCATCTGGACTAGAACAAAATGTCCCCAATCCCAGTAAATAAAAAAAGCCATGAAGCCTCTCTATCAAATGAAATACTTTGCGTGAATGCAAGAACCACAAGAAGAGCCTGCTGGATCAGGACAGCAACCCATCAAGCCAAGCATCCTGCTCACACAGTGGCTAACCAGATGCAACGGGGAAACCCACTAACGGGACCCGTGCCCAAGAGCTTGCTCCCCTCTTGCGGTTTCCATCAACTGGTATTCAGCTTGAGAGGGGAGGTTACTCTTGGATCTGAAATGGGCATCAGAAGCCCAGAAAAGCTTCAATGCTTTGGAATGCCTTTCCCAGCTGCAGCTAGTTAGCTGGCTGCTTCTGCACCTTTGACTGAGATAGCTTGGCCATTCTCATTCATACCCTGGTAACCTCAGGTGTGGACTATTGCAATGCAATCTATGTATGGCAGGGGTTAACAACCTTTTTCAGCTGTGGGCCGGTCCACTGTCCCTCTGACCATGATGTGGGCTGGACTATATTTTTTTTGGGGGGGGGGGAATGAATGAATTCCTATGCTCCACAAATAACCCAGAGATGCACACATAAAAGGACACATTTTACTCATGAAAAAAACACACTGATTCCCAGACCGTCCGTGGGCCGGATTGAGAAGGCGATTGGGCTGCATCTGGCCCATGTGCCTTAGGTTGCCTACCCCTGATGTAGGGTAAACCCTGAAGACTGTCCAGAAGCTGTATCCAGTGCAGAGTGTGGCAGTCAGATTGCTGTACAGGGAAATAATATGACTCCTGCACAGGTTGCCTATATGCAACTGGGCCCAATTTTAAGGTTTCAACATTAGTATATCAAGCCTTAAACAGCTCGGGACACAGATACTTGAATGAGCCATTCTGTTGGTGGTCCGGCCTATGATGAAGATACATTTGGGATAAGGCCCTTTTCCAGTTTGATGGGCAGTTTGATTATCCCTCTCATTGGTGACCTTTTGACATTAGTTGAAAACATTTTACTTCATTCATACTTTGGGGGCGTAATAAGGTGAGCCATACTGGGCATTGGAATGCTGTGGAGTTAGGATTTTGCTTGCTGTTTATATTGTGTTAATTTTAGATTTTGTTGTTAACTAAAGTAGTATTTTATGGAAAGCTGTATTTGATTGATTTGTATTGTAACCTTCCCTGTGATCTGTTCTACAAAAGGCAGGGTAGAAAGGAAAATAGACAAAGTATGTGAGGTTATCTTCTTTTCTTCCTCACAACAACTTTGTTTGGTATGTTTGGGTGAGAGAGAATGACTGGCCTAATGTCATGCAGAGACATCCTAGCAGTTCAAAAGCACATCAAAGTGCAAGTAGATAAATAGGTACCACTCCGGCGGGAAGGTAAATGGCATTTCCATGTGCTGCTCTGGTTCGCCAGAAGTGGCTTTGTCATGCTGGCCACATGACCTGGAAGCTCGCCAATAACGCGAGATGAGCACCGCAACCCCAGAGTCGGTCACGACTGGATCTAATGGTCAGTGGTCCCTTTACCTTTTTACTTACCTCCATTGCGACATCGCTGACTGGTGCTGGGTTACATCTGGTTTTCAGTTTCTTTAACTTTGGAATGCTAAAGTGAATTGTGTGCTTCAAATATTAACGTGCTCTGTTCTTAAGAACATAGGGAAAGTCTTGCTGGGTCAGTCCAAAGGCCTATTTAGTCCAGAATCTGTTTTCCACAGTGGCCAGCCTAATATATCTGGTAAGCCCAAAAGCAGGATATGAGGGCAATAGCTCTCGCCTGCTTTTGTTCTCCAGCTACTGGTACTCACAGACATTGTTGTTTAGTCATTTAGTCGTGTCTGACTCTTCGTGACCCCATGGACCATAGCACACCAGGCACTCCTGTCTTCCACTGCCTCCCGCAGTTTGGTCAAACTCATGTTCGTAGCTTCGAGAACACTGTCCAACCATCTCGTCCTCTGTCGTTCCCTTCTCCTTGTGCCCTCCATCTTTCCCAACATCAGGGTCTTTTCCAGGGAGTCGTCTCTTCTCATGAGGTGGCCTAAGTATTGGAGCCTCAGCTTCAGGATCTGTCCTTCCAGTGGACATAGTGCATCTGAACCCTTGTTTTCGATTTGTTTGTCTAATTTCCTTATAAAAGCCTCTAAATTAGTAGCTATCACCAAGTCTTGTGGCAGCAAATTCCCCCAAAAAATCTTGTGACAGGAAATTTCATAAATTTACTATGCACATATTGTTAATTTCCTTGCAGTCCACCAGCTGAATTCTCACCCTGTCATCTTCAGGTTTGAAAAATGGCACAAGAAACAGGGGCTCATAAAACTCTAACCACCTATAGGGTTGCTGACCCAACATACATGGAACTTACTGTAGGTTTACAGAAGCAGAATTTCCTCTGTCTCAGAATTTAAGGTCTGTTTTTTGACAGCGTCCTGAAGCTTAGTTTTCCAAGTTGGGAAAACACAGAATGGCTGCTGTACCAGTGTGGTATCCTGGCTGTGCCAGCACTGCATGGCATTATGAACTGCCCAAGATATCTTGACGATGCCTCAGTGTGAGTCAGCATACATCAATAACTGGCTTCCTTGCCAGATGTAGCATAGTGGTACTAACCAACAATGAAGAATGAAGCAGAGAAAGGGTGAGACAAGGCAGTGATTCACTTACAAAACTTCTTAACAGATCATCTAGGTACCCCTCAGCCAACCATTTAAGCGTGCACACACTATTACACAGCACACAAGCTCTTACAATGCGAGTTCTACCAACAGGCAGCATGCCCATTGGCCAGGCCCTGGATGGAAGGCAAATTGCATTCTTAAAGCTACTCATATCTGCAGCCTTGGGGGTACAAGGCAAATATGTAAGGTATGTTTGTGTGATACTCCTTTGGTATTTACTAGGATGTGTTGTCATTAAGATGTGTATGTGTAAGATCAGTGTTGTGTGATCTCCATAGTCAGGACATAGCTGGCTTCCTATGGCAAGCATATGGTGGTTTCTCTATATTTTGTTTTATGCCACGTTCTCCATGACAGCCATTTTGTAGTATGCCCCATGACAGCCATATTGTGACTGGCACCCCTAGCCTTTTTGCCAAATTTGAAATGTGCCCTCTGGTCCCAAAAGGTAATGCCTGACATAGAGGAATGTGTCACCCCCAGTGCTTTCTTTCAGGGGGTATTCAAGGGTACACAGTACCGGCACTTCTTTTTGTTGTTGTTAAAATGTGTTGCCCTTACTGTAACAACTTCATGGCGAGTACTGGCACCTATTTTTCTAGAAAGAAAGAAAAGCACTGGCCACCACAAATCAATAGGTCCCTGTAATTCTTCTGGATTGACTTGTTCTTCTAAATTTACTTCCATATCATGAAATGGAGTTAGAATCATGTCAAATCCTTCCTCTGCATATTAAAAGGGCTGTATCCATGGTGATTTAATGAGAGTGACTGTTTATAAATACAGGCAAAAAAATACATGGCTATATGACTTTCTAACCCCATTGTGGCACTTATTGAGACTACTTTCCATCCACTCATTCCCCACAGAATCATAACATGCCTAGTGCTACACCACCTCAGCAGCTGATAAAGAAACAATTGGCACACACACACCCCTCACATAGTGAAGTCTAGTGCTCATAAATCACAGCAAACTGTTGAATACTAACTTTTTGCCCCATGTCGATAAATGCCATCTCTCCTCACTTGAGCATGCATGCTAACAAAATATTCACTGTGCAAAACTGGCATGGAAAAATGGACCACAATAGTGGAGGACTTTGGGCTCTCATATATCAGTGGCACCCTGTGTGATGCTAAAATTGGTACCCTCTGCCTCCCATGCTCTGTTCTGCATCGTTATTGTGGTGCCAGTACCCAGTGTGGCTAAACCAGTTGCGCTACGCTAAAGCTGCCTCTCACCGCAGAGTAGTTTTGCAGCAATGAAAAGTCACACAAGAAAAAGGCCTTAATGCTGGAGGTCCCTATTGGCCCCTTCAACTTAATAGTTAAAGAGACAAGGCACTCAGTGAACTTCCAGTTCTGTGTTGGAGAGTGGGGGTTTCATAAAAGCACTCAGAGGCCCAGTAGTTTTTTCCCCCCCAAACCCCTCCGAAGCTTTTTAGGGATAAAAAGAAGGGCCTAAAGGGACTTTTTGCCAGATGACAGGAATGATCAAAGAGGAAGCCATGGCAGGGTTGCAAAGGAGGAGGGAAAGGGGTGTAAACATTGAATCAATATCTGGGGGTCTGTCACATAGTGGCATCAAGGAAGGAATCTTTGCTTACTTCCTTACTTTCCAAATTTGGAAACATTAAAGCAAGAACCCTGCCTCTCTAAGCCAACATTTCTGTTCATAGACTTTGAAGCTGACATTTGTTTTTGTTCAAGATCTTTTTCTTTTTTCTTCACTGTGTCCCAAGATGACTCAAAGGCAGACGACATATTCCTTAGTCACTGAAGCCTTTCCAAGACTATTGAGTCAGGTGTTGGTCACATTTTAGGCTCCACTGTTTCCTATATTATTTAACAGCCTTTTGTGGATTTTCGTTTCTTTCAGTAGTAAACTCTTTCCCCTCAGTTATCATGCCTGTATCTCCTATTCCAACCCCCCTCCCTCCTTTTCATTTTGCTTGGAAAGAAGGGAAAAAATGCTTTTAGTCCTGCGATGACTGCTTTTATAGCCCTCAAGCTCCTGACAGGGTAAAATTTACACAAAACCTAATGAGGGAAGCTATTAGCCTCTTTGAGGCCCATCGTCAGATACGATTTCTTTTTTAAGACTTGGGCTGAGGGCACACCCCCAACACATGTAATCAATTAAAAAGATACACACACTTGCCGTTCCCTTCACAGGCAATCTGGAGAAACAGAAGTGGGGCAGCAAGCAAAGGTCTATATGAAGTATAAACAGAGAGGCAAGACTAAAATATTTAAGTTACAGAGCAGCAGGCGGAGGCCTGAGGGCCAAATTCATACCTCCTAAGAAAAACCGACAGTCACGCTCCAACGGGTGCCCTCCGGGGCAAGGTTCCCAGTAGGCATAAGCTTCTCACCAAAGGACTTGCTAGGCTTGCTTTGCTGGTGCAGTGCAGTCCAAACAAGCCAAGCTCAAGCACAGGGAATCAGTCTAGGGCTAAATACGACCCAGGCGCAATATGAGGAAACAGTCCGAGATCGGCATCATAGGGAGTTCAGCAAACTACAGCACAGCCAGGAAGAGAAACCAAACAAGAAGGCAGCAACCAAGAGGCTCATGAGGGAGATTTTATATAGGCCGGCCTCGTGGACCACACACCGACCATAGTTCTTGGTTGAAAAGGGGATTCAGGGATTGTTTACCTGCAAGCAGACTCTTTGCACCCAAACGGACTTAGTCACGAGTAGCCAGCAAGTTTGGAAAACTCAGCAGTGGCCAGAGGATTGGAGAAGATCAGTCTACATCCCAATCCCAAAGAAGGGCAGTGCCAAAGAATGCCCCAACTACTGCACAATTGCGCTCATTTCACACGCTAGCAAGGCTATGCTTAAAATTCTAAGGCAGGCTTAAGCAGTATGTGGACTGAGAACTCCCAGAAGTGCAAGCTGAATTTCGAAGGGACAGAGGAACCAGAGACCAAATTTCAAACATGTGCTGGATTATGGAGAAAGTTAGAGAGTTCCAGAAAAACATCTACTTCTGCTTCATTGACTACACAAAAACATTTGACTGTGTCAACCACAGCAAACTATGGCAAGTTCTTAAAGAAATGGGAGTGCCTGATCACCTCATCTGTCTCCTGAGAAATCTCTATGTGGGACAAGAAGCTACAGTTAGAACTGGATATGGAACAACTGATTGGTTCAAAATTGGGAAAGGAGTATGACAAGGCTGTATATTGTCTGCCTGCTTATTTAACTCATATGCAGAATTCATCATGCGAAAGGCTGGACTGGATGAATCCCAAGCCGGAATTAAGATTGCCGGAAGAAATATCAACAACCTCAGATATGCTGATGACACAACCTTGATGGCAGAAAGTGAGGAGGAATTAAAGAACCTTTAAATGAGGGTGAAAGAGGAGAATGCAAAATATGGTCTGAAGCTCAACATCAAAAAAACTAAGATCATGGCCACTGGTCCCATCACCTCCTGGCAAATAGAAGGGGAAGAAATGGAGGCAGTGAGAGATTTTACTTTCTTGGGTTCCATGATCACTGCAGGTGGTGACAGCAGTCACGAAATTAAAAGACGCCTGCTTCTTGGGAGAAAAGCAATGACAAACCTAGACAGCATCTTAAAAAGCAGAGACATCACCTTGCTGACAAAGGTCCGTATAGTTAAAGCTATGGTTTTCCTAGTAGTGATGTATGGAAGTGATAGCTGGACCATAAAGAAGGCTGATCGCCGAAGAATTGATGCTTTTGAATTATGGTGTTGGAGGAGACTCTTGAGAGTCCCATGGACTGCAAGATCAAACCTATCCATTCTGTAGGAAATCAGCCCTGAGTGCTCACTGGAAGGACAGATCCTGAAGTTGAGGCTCCAATACTTTGGCCACCTCATGAGAAGAGAAGACCCTGATGTTGGGAAAGATTGAGGGCACAAGGAGAAGGGGAAGACAGAGGATGAGATGGTTGGACAGTGTTCTCGAAGCTACCAACATGAGTCTGACCAAACTGCGGGAGGCAGTGGAGGACAGGAGTGCCTGGCGTGTTCTGGTCCATGGGGTCGGACACGACTAAACGACTAAACAACAACAACAGCAGCACAACAATCTTGGATCTGTACACACAGGCTATGCAGCCACTCTGCCGGTCTCCTTCATTGGAGGTTTTGAAGTCCAAAGAGGTTTTTAAGGTGGGATAGATACCTGTCATAGCTGCTTTAGCTGAGATACCTGCATTGCGGGGGGTTGGACTAGATGACCCTTGGGATCCCTCTAAATGCTCAATGATTCTATGTGAGGTGGGGAGTTCTGCCTGCTTGATTGGTTGAAAATTGCTTTGGGTTGTCCCCCCACCATGTCTGAGGGACAGCGGACCGGCCCCCTGCTGAAAAAGTTTGCTGACCCCTGCTTTAAACTGGGTGGCATTGCACTATAAAGTGCCATATACTTGGCTAGGTCTATAAAATTAAATGTTAGAAACCCTGTACCAAGTATGACTCAGTAAAACAGGCACTCAGCTCAGCCTTCTGGCTGGGCTTCTATTACTGGTGAGAAAGAGCGTTGCCACTGGTTAAGGACATAAGAATAGCCCAAGGATTCATTTAGTCTGATGTTCTTTCTGCACAGTGGTCAGCCTGAGGCCTATGGGAAGCTCAGAAGGCAAGAGTGCAATAACACAGCCCACTGAAACCAATGAGCTATACAAGGACACAAAGTCAATAAGTTGTCCCTTTAAACTCCTAAATAAGTGTAAAGCTTTTGGACATCCAGGAAAAGGCTTGGAAGATGTTTCGGTTTTTTGTTTGTTTTGTCCTCCCTGAACTTCTTCTGAAGAAATGAAGGCAATGAGAAATCATTATTACCTGACCCTCCCAAAGGCATTTGGTTCCAGTTCAGGCTGAATTTTGCACTGTGCCTCTCATCTGTTTTTAGTTTATTCAAGCACCTTCCTCCATCTCAAAAAAAGTTGTCCGTAACCGTTTGTGTCAACTTCTCTGTGGCCAAACACAGAGTGTGCAGGCCCTATCCTTTAAAATCCTTGGAATTTACATAACCCTCAATTGTAGCAATGTGAAATGTGGCTCTGGTTACAATAACAAGGGTTTAGGGAATGCGGAGAGAGATTTTTTTAACTGCAAAAGCACAAAAGCAAAACAAAACAAAACCCCGCATACTGTTTTCATTTTCAATAGCCACGTGAGGACCGTCCTCTGGTCTTCAGCTATAAATAAACCACTGCTGTCATAGGAAGATGGAAAACAATTCACATTACTTTTTATCCCATTTTTCTTAAAGGTTACTTTTGCCCCTCCCCCCCTTCCTTCTTAAAATAAAAGTGAGAGCTCATAAAGCAAATGGTGCCCATGCAGAAAAGGGTAAGGAAATAATTGTGACATTGGTTATTCCTTCTCCAGACAAGTGCTGTTAAGTGCTGTTTGCAGTGGTGTACAAACAATGCACTTCTAGAGTTTGTGTTAGAACAAGGAAGGAAAGCAGCTTCTAAAGTTTGGCTAATAAAGCAAATGTTTGCAGTACTTTGCTATAATTCTCTGCCCCTCCCCAGTTTACAGTTGATCCAGACTAGCAGTGGAGGCACCTTCCCCAACCTAGTGCCTCCCAGAGGTTTTAGAGTGGCAGTTGCCTTTAGCCTCAGCCACCTAGGCCAATGTTGATGGGAATTTGAGACCTAAACACCTGGAGGGCACCAGGTTGAGGAAGGCTGCACTGGAGCATCTAATCCAGGAGCAGGCAGTTGTCAGGCTTGCAGGATCTACTTTCTGTTTAACTAAAACCCCTGATCTGCTGGCCACAGACTGATGCAAAAGACATCCATTTAGGATTAAAGAATTCTAAGCCCATCAATACCAGTACTGAATGGAGTTTGTTGTCCTTCCACAGAAAAACCCACTCCTGGTTACCCCAAAACTTTATTCACTTTAGTGGTATAATTTAGGGAGGACAGAGCTCATTGTGCTGTTTCTGTTGCTTGAACAATTGGGAGTCACAAATCCTTGCCCATCAATGGCAAAACACCCTGGCCTCTGTCATAAGGGTTTATGCATCCCTTTTTAAAGGCCCAGTACAAACTGGCACTGTGGGTTAAACCACAGAGCCTAGGGCTTGCCAATCAGAAGGTTGGCAGTTCAAATCCCTGCGACAGGGTGAGCTTCCGTTGCTCGGTCCCAGCTCCTGCCAACCTAGCAGTTCGAAAGCACGTCAAAGTGCAAGTAGATAAATAGGTACCACTCCAGCGGGAAGGTAAACGACATTTCCATGTGCTGCTCTGATTCGCCAGAAGCGGCTTTGTCATGCTGGCCACATGACCTGGAAGGTGTACGCCAGCTCCCTTGGCTAATAACGCGAGATGAGCGCCGCAACCCCAGAGTCGGTCACGACTGGACCTAATGGTCAGGGGTCCCTTTACCTAACAAAGTTTCAATATGGCCTCCTTCCATTATAGACACCGCAGTCACATCCTATACATAGAATCTCATGAAATTACATTTTCTGCATGTCTGAAAAGAGAGTGTGGCCAACATCCTTCTCCCTTTTGCTGTTTTTGTTTAATATATCACCCAGCCTGAAGAACAACCCCATAAACCTAGCTAACTGTTTTGTAACTTTTCAGCTGGTTCTAATAAAGGTTTTATCCTGTCATTATTTTGACAAGATAATAAAAAAATGGGGCTATTTTAAAAACTCAAAATTATTGGTTCTTGTTTGTTATGTTTCATACAAGCAAATTGCTCTCATAATCTTTTTTAAAATCCGTCCCCCATGACCATAAAGAAAACAATAACATTATATATATATATATATATATATATATATATATATATATATATATATATAATATCTTTTGATTGTTGTTGTTGTTGTTCTAATGGATCAACATGACTTCAAACATTTTATAAATAGACCAGTTCTCTTTAAAGCGTTGCGTTTTTATGGTGTTTCTCATTGCAAATTCATAAATTGTTTCCCCGAAGCCAGTTTCTCTTTCAGGGTCACAATCAGCAAAATAGCTAGATAGTATAAGCATTCTTTGCTCTCTAGCAAAATGCATGGAGTTTTTGGTGACTGTGGGCTGTAAATCCTACTAGCAGCACTACTGGCTCCCACTGTCCCTGAGATCAATGACCCTGATTGTTATGGTACTTTGCCCCTCCTCCCAGCTGGCCTTCTTTTCTGTCCATGCATTTGGAACACTGGGACTGATAGGTCTTGAGAGAATCTGTCACATAAGGATGCTGGATTAGATGGGCCATTGACCTGACCCAGCAGACACTCATTATATTCTTATCTCTGTCCTCTGCCATCCCCCCCTCATAGAATCAGAAAATTGTAGAGTTGGAAGTTTTTTGTAAGCCCAATGACAACCTCCCCACCTGCCTCTCTATTGATGTGAGCCACTTGGAGAGAAAATCATTTGTCTCAAGAGTGAGCTAAAATATGGTAAGCCAATCTTTACTGGCATCCTGGAGCTTTGGGGTAGAGCATTTGCATTGCACGCAGAAGGTCCCAGATTCAATCTCTGACAGACCATGGGAGACTGGAAAATCACTGCCAGTGCCAATCAGTGTGGACAGTAAGGAGCTTGATGTCCAAAGGCAGCTTTACCATGGCGTTACCACTTCATTCTGTACCCTCATTCTGTTGAATGGCTCTAGACCAGGCACCCCCAAACTGCGGCCCTCCAGATGTTTTGGCCTACAACTCCCATGATCCCTAGCTAACAGGACCAGTGGTCGGGGAAGATGGGAATTGTAGTCCAAAACATCTGGAGGGCCGAAGTTTGGGGATGCCTGCTCTAGACTAACTCAGTCAAAAGACGGTTGTTCTTAAAGAGTAATGTCAAGCCAATTGTTTTAAAAGGAATTACTCAGTACTATTCGAGTCTGAAAAGAAAAAGAGCGAGGAAGAGGAACATGTAGGATGCAGTTCAGTTGTATTTAAAAGTATAAAAACCTTTTTACAACAGTGTGAGGGTTAATGGCAAGTGTATTAAGGGCTAACTGACATTATGTTTGAGATGACCACAATGCTTGTAAGTGGACAAACTTGTCCGAGTTGTGATCATCACAGCTACACAGAGAAAAAAGCATCTTTATAGGCTACTTAGTTTTGTTTGTCTTTTCATTATGCTCACTTTACAAAACTAACTGCTATGGGGGTGGGGGGGTGGGAATACCACTGGAAAGAGTTACCGCACATGTGCAGAGGGGATGATAAAGAAACTAATGCTGTTTTACATCCGTGATAAAATTTAAAAAATTCCTTCAGTAGCACCTTAAAGACTAACTAAGTTTTTATTTTGGTATTACATCCGTGATGTTCAAGTGCTGCTATCATCAGAAGAGGCATTAAGGAACAGTGTTGGATTCTGATATTGCAACATACACCAAGGAGGGTCTGTGGAAATCAGTAGCTTTCCTTGAGAACCTAACGATATTGTATTATATTACATGCATACCCCACCTTTCTCCAAGGAGCTGAAGGTGGGTGCATGGTTTTCTCGCCTCTCCCCATTTGTCCTCTGTGCTAAGAGGCAGAGACTGGCCCCAACGACATCCATTGAGCTTCAGGGCTCTGTGGTGATAATGAACCCTGTTTTCCCAGCTCCTAGTGCAACATTCTAAATAGTATTCACACGCTCAGGTCATTTTCCAAATTCAGGTGTGTCTACGTAGGATTTCATACAGCCACTAGCATAACTTCTCCCAAGCGATGGTAGAAGACATGTCACTCATTTTATAAAGCAGAAGTGAGAAGAATCGAATTCTGTTGAGCAAAATTTTAAACAGGGCCCATGTACGAACAATACTAGATACTGTATACGGAAAAACGGTGTTTACTAGATGATTTGGTAAATGCTTTTGCAAACATGAGGCTTATTTTAGTACTTCAAGGGAAGTTGAACTATTGTGAAACACCAGCCTTTTGTTTTATGATAGCTTCATGAACATTTGATTAATTATGGAATATGTGAAGAAATGCACATGGGAATGGATTCCTATTGACTTTTCCCATGGTGAACTGAAACGCTCTGGACCCAAGAAGGAGGTCACCGGGGGAGTTTATTTCATGACAGCAATCCGTTTGGGGAATGTCTCCCAGCAGAGTTGTTTGGGTTTCTTTTCAAAATAAAAATAGTTC